>NC_133388.1:19821913-20465663 GCF_047511655.1 Castor canadensis | reverse complement strand
ATTAATTGGAAATATGCAGGTTGCAGATAGTATTCATCAGAACAATTTGGAGCAGAAGCTCAGGAGTATCCAATGTGCCTTCTCCCTCTTTCCCTGTAGAGGGAGCACTACCTCCTAACTCCAGATGCTTCCCTTCCCTGGGGAGCTAAGCAGAGCAATCAGAAGGAATCCCAAAAGTTTCCTCCACCTTACTCTATAAAGCCCAAGTGAGGTTTATGTAGCTGGCCTAGTGTCCTCTCCCTTGGGACCATCCCCACCCCACCCCACTGCTGCTGGTTCTTCAGAGGACACAGAAGACCCAATTCTCCAACCCCAAACACCTCAGCTACAAAGCTCTTCCCACAGCTCAAAGCAAAAGGACTCACCTCTTCCAATTCTTCAAATCCATAATCCCATTACTCCTCTTTAAAAACCTATTTATCTCTACAATGCATATAAAAACCAGAAGCAATCAAAATGACTAAAAACATAACTGTTCTAGTCTGCAAACTCAAATAAATGTTATATAAGTCCATCAAAAATTATAGTTATACAAACCATAGAAAAATATTTACCAGAGTCAAGGATATAGTTCAGTGGTGGAGCACTTATCTAGCATGCACAGTACCCTGGATTCAATTCCCAGCACTACTAATTAAATAAACCAATAAATTTACAGTACATTTTATGAAAATGAAGAATATAGAATAATGTTATTATTATGACTCAAATACAAAATGTTTCCCACAGATTCATGTATTGAAGGCTTGGTCGCCAGCTGGTAGCACTAATTTGGGAGGTCATAGAAACTTTAGGAGGTGGGCCTAGCTGGAGGAAGTAGGTCAGTTGGAGCATGCCTCTGAAGGATGTCTCTTTGTCTCTCTCCTTCTCTCTCTCTCTCTCTCCCTCTCCCTCTCTTCCAACTATGATGAAGTGAACAGTTTCTGCCACGTACTTCCAAAGCTGTCATGAAATTCTGCCTCAGACCAGGCCCAAAGCAATGGGCCCTGCCAACCATGGGCTAAAACCTCTAGAGCTGTAAGCCAAAGTAAACCTTTCCTCTTTTTAAATTGTTTCTCTCTGGTAGTGTCACAGCAATGGGAAAGTCTGACACAGAAAATTAGTATCAGAGAAGTAGGGGTCATTGCTATGACTACCTAACTATGTAGTTCAGAAACCTTTGGAAATGGTTTGTCTGGCGAAGTAAGATAAAGAAAACCTCGAAATCTAGAATGCAATAAGCAGAGCTTAATGAGTGATTCTGGTGGGAATTCAGAAGTCCAGAATACTGATAAAAAAGTGGACAGTAAAGAATATGCCCACAAAAAGAGAAAATGAAGACTATTGAGAATTGGATTAGGGCCATTTGAGTTACATTTTGGCAAAGAATTTTCTGCATTTTGACCATGCCCTTAGACTTTGTGGGAAGCTAAACATAAAGTTAACAGACTAGTTAATCTGCCAGAAGAAATTTTAAGGCTATTGTATGGGTATTGCTGACTGCTTTTAGCCAGGTTTACAGTGAGAATTGTGAGCAAAAGCAGACCAGAATGATATGAAAAGCAGGAATGCCTAGAGAGGTGTTTCCCCAGGATGGATTTCACCATGCTCAGTTCATCCAGGCATTCAGAGTGGACCTGGCTACTGCTTGAACTGGCACCAGATCATTATGTCTTGCTGGTTTAGCAGGTATACAGAATCAAGAATTGCAGTATCACGGAGGCTTCTACCCAGATTTCAAAGGAAAGCCTGGGAAGCCAGGCAAGGTGTGGTAAGGTCAGAATCCCTGCAGAGCACCCCTGAGAGGGACTTGCATGAGGCTGTGAAGATGAAACCTAATATGCAATAGAGACTCCAAGAAGTTGAAGATGCCAAGAATGTGGTAGGACTTCCAAGGAAAGCTTTAGGCAGCTAGAATAGCCACCAAACTGTTGGGAGCTCACCTCGGGCAATTACATGCCTTAGAAGCCAGACATGGAGCTATGTCAGTGCATGTTGGAGGTATGTAATTTTCTTTTTGGTTTTACAGTGGTTCACAGCTAAGAGTTTGCCTTGAGTCTCAGAGACTTTGAACGTGGACCTTTGAACAATGTTGAGACTGTTAACACTTGGACGACTCTTAGAGGTGGACTAATGTGCTTTGCATTATGAGACACGAGTCTTTAGGAGCTAGGGGGCAGAATGTTATGTTCTGAATATAAAAAGTCCCCAAAGACTCATGTGCTAAAGGCTTGGTCTCCAGATAGTGGCACTATTTGGGGAAGTGGTAGAAACTCGAAGAGTTGGGGCCTACCTAAAGGAAGTAGGTCACTGCAGACATGCCTTTGAAGGATGCATTTTGTCCCATGTCCCTTTCTCTATCTTGCATCCCAGTCACCATAAGGAGAGCAGCCTCTACCACACACTCCCTGAGCTGCCATGTTATTCTGCCTCACCTCAGGCCCAAAGATCCAGAAAACCATGGGTTGAAACCTCTGAAACTATGGATCAAAATAAACCTTTTCTCCATTTAAATTATTTCTTTTTGGTATTTGTCACAGTGGTGGAAAGTCTAACACACCTATCAATAATATATCTCACATACTGATTACTACAATGTCAAATGTGTCTGCATTTTGGGTAAGGACTGAAAGGGAATTGAGAAGGAGGAAAATATGTACTTATTAAGCATTAGGTGTGAATTACTTTTATTTTTGGAAATTTCCTTTCCATTTTTATAATGATTCTTATAGAAAATAATATTCAGCTTAATGGGCAGGAAAATGATAACTTATTTTAAATTTTCCATCGTAAATAGTTAAAATAAATATCTTTTAACTCTAAGATAGTGACTCTAAATTTGTGTTAAATACTACAAGCTTATAATAATAGCTATCATTTATTACTTAGTATATGCCAAGCTTGAGCTAAGGACTTAGCATGCATTATCTATTTTAACCTGAATAATAATATGCATTGGATTAATTAGCCTACCCACTTGTATACCGAGGAAACCACAGCCTAGAGAAGTTAAGTGATCTGTCCAAGATGAGAGAACTAACAAGACACAGAGCTGGGGGAGATTTTTTCGCCTTCACTGTCCATGGAAAATTTTTGACATATATCATAGGATCCATTCCTAACTCAGACAAACACATAAGTAGTTTCAGTAACATGAAAAGTTGGTAAAGTTTTCTGCCTTGTTTAGCAGTACAAACATGTCCAAATACTTCATTTGGACAATTTATTAGTGGAAAAGGATTATACTTTTCCCTTTGCCTATCTCTAAAATTCATTTAATGGGCTACAGGTAGACTATGTGATACTTATTAAAATGGACATTTATTGCATGCTAAGTAGTTTTGATAGCTTTACTGTGCATTTTAAATTTGTACTGCATTTATTCTGGAAATGCAATTTTATTATTTTCCCTAATATGTTTTATCCAATTAGCATTCAATGATGTAATCTCCCGAGCTGACACATACAGGTGACAGTTCCTACTCTAGTGGAATTTGGAGGGGTGCTGTTGACTTTCCCAAAAAATACATGTGGTGTTATAAGATTAATCCACTTGTGCAAAGTCATGCAAGACTCAAGGTAAACACTGTACTTATGTTTTGTCATTTGGCCATTCAGAACCTTGCATGAATATAACTCATCTTATACAACTGGTGTCCTAGCAGTTCTATGCAAATCAAGTTGCTTTTATCGGATTACACTTTTTTTAAACTGGGTTTCCTTATGTAGCCTAGAATAGCTTTGAACTAGCTATGTAGATCAGGTTGGCCTTGAATTTATGATCCTCCCCTCTTTGCCTCCTAAATGCTAGGATTGCAGCCCTGCATCACACATAGTATAAATTATGCTTTTAATATTCTGAATGAGAATCTTATTGAAAAAGGCAGAAATTCTAAGTCCTTACAGAAAATTGCACCTTTATCTCTAATAATGTTTTCTGTTAAAATTAGGTCAGAGTGGTAAAGAGGGAGGATGAAAAAGGGGATAAAGAGAGAGATGATAAAAAGGGAGATGAAAAATTGTCACAAAGTGGCACCCAGAGAAGAATGTAAAGGGAAAGGAACAGTCCAAATTACTGACTTTGTTGAGCATGGAAGGTGATTATGGTTGGATTATAAATGTGCTAGCTGTGGGCATTTATATTTCCCCAAGAGAAATGGAGCCTCTAGAAGAGTCACTGGCTTCTCCACGCTCTGTATGATCTTGAAAAAATGCTGTAACTCCCATTTCATTTCAGTGGTCCATAAGATGTCTGTATTCACACCTTTCTGCCATCTCAGATTTAGAACCCTGTTTCTGCTAAACTCACTGTGTTTCTGGATCACTTTGCCATCATGTCCATGTTTTGCTCTGCCGCAGCCCTCCTAAGGGAGAAGCCCAGGTTCTTACATCTACATAAATCACTCTCTCCCTCTGTCTCTGACTCTCTCTCTCTCTCTGCATGTGTCTCTTTCACACACACATATACAGATACCCACATATCCACATGTATACACACCCATGCTTACCTCCACAGTGACATCCATGTATACATACACATCCCATAACACATATGCACACTAAACTCTACTCCATTATACTCCACTACAGTACACTATAGAAGGTGTGCATTTTTGTACACAATATATTTGACTAAAGACTTCAGAAAACTGAGAGTGTTGCATTACTAAAATGCAATCTCATCAAACTGAGCATTTGTCATCTCTGTAAGTGACATTACTTTGACCTCTTTGCCAGCATCAAGGGCACATCAATAGCCTCTGTCCACCCTTCCAACTCCTTTCTCCTCTCCTTATTCCTAAGATTCAATATCTTATGCATAGCAACTTTCAAATTCCTTTGGTTGTATTTTTCTACAAGCCCTCAGTGCTCCTTGTTCCATCCTCAAATAATTTTTCAAGATACTTTCCCAAAAAAGCTTTTTGCTGGAAATCATTCTGATGGCAGATATTAAAATAAAACATCCTTCTACCACCTACACACCTTTTTCTCCCCAACCTACATTGTGACTCAATAACTGGTAGCCAGGAAAATAAACAAATGCTGTATTCTGGATTTGATAAATCCCAGTAACAAAAAGAATCATTAAATAATTTTAAGAACATTCCATTTTTATAGATGTCTCACTGAAATAAAGACTTTTCTGGCTGGAGCTATGTTAACCACAGGGGCCCTGTATGTTCCTTGGCTTGTAAACTTAACCATTGTGATGCCCTAGCTTCTCTCAGGGACAGCTGGTTGTCCACCAACCACAAGATTTGAAGCCTAGAAGACAGATGTTCAATAGTACAAGAAGACTGTTGGTGGGAGTTGCCAAGTGCATGATTCCAAGTCAAAACAGAGACCTGCCGAACACTGTGCTTAGCAGGAATCAAAGAAAGCCTCACCAAGCAAGAAGGATTTCAAAATAATTCAGTAGGAGTAGGCATAGAGAGGACAGCTGGAGTGTTGCTTTCAAACCTCAATTGATCGTGCCAAATACCCAAATTGAACAGAGTAGGAAAAAATAGAACAAAGTTGTCAGCAGATGCAAGCTCAGAGCACCAGGTGTCATCTTTGTGTAGCCAAAAGAGGGAAGAGGAAGGAGAGGATCTGTGACCTTAAACATTGAGCCAATTCTGGCTCAAAGACACTAAAGATGATACACAAAAAGCCACCATTGTCTGTAATGGTCATCTTTTGTCATCTGTGCCTACCTCCTGTTCATTCCACATTTACACACACACTTACTTACTCATGAAAGACCAATCCTGTTGCTTTTGTCTCCATATGAAAGCCAGGATGCTTCCTATACCTCTCAGGGAGGCTGCATTTTTTTGTAGACAGGATATATGTGGTCTTGAGGAGGAAATTTCAAGATTTGATCCATCTTGTCCCACGGAACAGGCAAATCAGCATGCAGGTATATGATATTCCTCTATTTTTGTCAGAATATTTTCATGTTGGTCCCAGAAATCATTCTCTGACTGTGCTGGTTTCTTTTTCTCAATACAAAAGGAACAGCTTAGCCAAGGGTTATGAGCAATTTGGAAGATATGAATGCCCTGCCAAGTTGCCAACTCATGAAGGAAATGTAACTATTTTTAGTGAGAAAGAGCTGGCAAAAGTGATGGCATAGGAGACTATTGAAAGCATCAGGGAACAGCAAGAGGAAATTCCCAAAGGAAGACTCAAAGCTCACCTGCAGGGCTGTAGCATCTCATCACAGAGAGCCCAGAGTACATGGGGTGAGATAGAGATGTTCTCAGACCTCATGATGATCACCCAATCAGCAGCCCTGGATACCCTTCCAACCTGACCCCTTTCTCTTTTGCCTCTGTGAAACCATGTTGCCACTTTTTTCTCCTTGACTGGTATCTCCTCTTCCTGCCCTGCAAACACACAGGCATCCCAGGGCTCAATCCTTCAAACTTTCATCTACATCAAATCTGAACCCCTAGCTGATCTCATCTATACCTCAAGAACTATTCATATGATAATGACACTCAGATTTGTAGCACCAGATCTCTCACTTAATCCCAGATTCATATATCCAACTCTCTATTCAGCATCTTTATTCTGGGTATCTAATCCAAACCAAACAAGTCTCAAAAGCACAACCCTTGGTCTTCTCCCCAAAAACCTCACTCCCCTCACTCTTGATCATCTCAGTAGATGGAAAATACATTCTTCCAGCTGCAATCTAAACTCTATGAATCACCCTCGATCAACCTGAACTTTCTCATACCTTATATCTGGACCATCAGCAAAACTTATTGGTTCTGCCTTCTAAATATCTAGAATCCAATTACTTCTTACCACTTGATCAACCATTACCGTCCTTGTACCAGCCACCATACATTAGTTTCTGGACCACTGCAAAATTCTCTCAACTGATCTCCAACTTCCCATACTTTCCGTAGCATACTCCTTCCATCAGCCACATCTTCTGGGAGTTGTGAAACCACTACCCTGCTTAGACCTTCTAAGGGTTTCCTATCGCACTTAGCATAAATTCCTCTGCAACATGTCTCTGACCCTTGCTACTTATTACCTCCTTTTTTCTACACTTCCATATATTTATATGGTCTTATTTTACAGTCTAGAATAGAGGTCCACACACTACAGCTCCCAGACCAGCCATGCATTTTTTCCAAATAAATTTCTAATGGAAGACAATGAGTCAATTAGCAAAGATAATCTCCTTGACAAAACTTCAGTCAGCGTCCTCTTCTCAACCAGTCCTCAAACTTGGCCTACCTCCTGGCCTACTGAGCCCAAGTTTAGCCAAAATTCTACTAAGTCCATTTGACAAAAATCTCTTTAGATATCATCTCCCACCCTTGTTGTCTAAATCTTTTGCCTGTCTGTAATAAGACTTATGTTAGGTTACTTTAACAAGCATCTCCCATTCCTTGATACCGAATCAAGGTACTGAGTCATTTTCCAACCCCTAAGCCCTTCATTCTGCTATATTCAGAGATAAGCAGTTCCAAGCCAAAGTCTCTCTGCCCCACTATAGAAACTTGAATAAAATCTCTACTGAGGATGCTTTTAACAAGTATCCAGTGCAAAGTTTTTCTCTTACCATTCATTTACAGATTGGCCATGTTAAGTGCTGCTTAAGTGCTACAAGGACAGAGCTGAGCAGTTGTAGCAGAGATTGTATGGTATGCAATGCCTAAAATAATTGCCAGACAGCCATTTACATAAAAAGGTTGCTGATTCCTGCTCTAGAATGTGAACTCCATGTAAACAGGGATTTTAAAAATGTTCAGTAAACATTTGTTAAATAAATAATAAACAAATATGAGAAAAAAGTGCAATGTAGTATCTGAGTTTCTAATAAAGGTATCAGAATGTGACACCCAAGTGAGTGCTGTCCTGATGCCATGACTATAATAATAAGATAATGAGGCGTCTTTCTCTGAAAATGGATTAAAAACTTTTGATGCTGCCATGGTTTGCACCTCCTAGGGAAAGAGGTTTGAATTTATTTTCAAGGAAGGCCATATTCTGGTTTAGGAAAACTATCCTACTCATATAAGCAGATTCCCACCTGGTGCCTTTGGGAAAGAACTGTGCAGTGGACTCACTGGAATGCTGATGTTCTGGGGGTAGTGTCTTAACACAACTATGGGTTTTATATGACGGTGAGGCAAAACACACACACACACACACACAAATTTACTCTTCTTTCAGTGCTAAAAAAAAGTATGTCCTGAATCCTGAGGAAACAAAGTAAGGTGCCTGGACATTCCCAGTGCTAGTAAAGGAGCTGCCCCTTGCTCCTGTGGCTGGTCAGGAGGCAGGCAGAAAAGTATTCATGAGAGGGACAATACAAAGACAAGTCTAGGCCCAGGAGTTTGTACATAATGACTAGTGGAGATTTTAAGTTATCCTCTGTAGTTTCTGCATTTTTGAAATGCTACTGAGAACTAGAGAAAAAGTTTGGCCCAGACTAGAGATGTAAGGACAAAGAGAAGCAGAAGCGGGACTCTAGGGAAGTTATCAGCACAGAGCAGTCATGCTCACCCAAGAAACAGCCTCTGAGGGTCACCAAGATTGGGATGGGGGGAAGCAGTATAGGTGGAGGTCAACAAATTGCAGAGAGAACTGATCCTGAGTACAGTAGAGAGACAACCCATGAAACAGCACTCAGAATTATCCTGAGCACAAGACTTCTGTGCTCAAATAGTGTGGAACATTACAACATGATTCTTAAGAGGGAAATGTGGTCTTTTGGATCATGACCTACTGAGACCAGGATACTTAGCATACAATAAAGCTGGTGATTTGAAGAACATTTATTTTAATGGCCACCATGGAATGTTCATTTATTCATTCATCTAATAAATATTGAGTGCCTGCTTCAAGGCCATAATTGAGTCAGTAATGGAGATCAAGCGATGAGTCCCATAGATATAGCTATGTTCTCAGAAGCTTAGGGAGTAGTGGCAGAGGCAGATGACACATCAAAGTTCAACATTTATGCACTCATTATTAATTCTGCAGAGGAGAAATTCAGGGAGATGGATGGATGGATGGATGGATGGATGGATGGATGGGTGAATGGATGGATAGATCTTCTGAATTTCCCACTCTCCTAAATTCATCCAGTTCATTACAGGACATGCCTCATTTATAGCTAGTTGCCTGGATCAGTCTCAAACTCCTGATGAATCTCCAGACATCAGGACCTGCCCTCTTCCATATCCTTGTCATGCCACACACCTGCAGTCAGAAAAGAGCTATTTCTTCAGCATCTCATTCACTAGATCAGGGGACTTCCAGGTAACTTTCCCAAAGCAGCCTCCCAGAAGCCTTCCCCAAGATACAGCTCTGTGGTTTTACCAACTGTTTACAAACCTTTCTAAGAAGCTGTACGAAGGTAGTCTCACTCACTGAGCATTTTGTTTATGGTATAAACAAATAATCATTATATTCCCAGTAACTGCCATGTTCCCAAAGAATCTATTCTACAAAAATCTCCCTGCTGGAGAGAAGGGAATTTTAGTAATATTACAACCCAGTTCCATCACTTCTTGACCACTTTTTATTATTAAACAGTATAATTCCAGTTTTTAAACACCTATCTTCATTTTAATTCTTTATTCATTTGATTCAAAGGCCTCCTCTCAAGGCAGGTAAACTTGGGCTCTGCTACTCCCTCTCTGTCTCTTTTTTCCAACTTTTATTGATGTGGTATTGTGGCAGGAGCATAAAGTAGCCTAAGTACCCACTTATCAACTTGCATATATCCACACTTTCTGCCCCTTTCTTTTGGTTGCCTCTGTTTCTCTTTCTACCCCTATCCAGATATCAGTGTCCCCTCCATGTGATAAGGATTCAGAATGGACTTTCAGAAACACATGTGTGGATTTTTACAAGGGAGAGTGGACTATAGAGCTTTCTTGCTGCCCAGTCCCTGTCACAGAAATTCTGCTGGGTTGGTCCTTTTCCTGCTTCCTCAGCACATCTGGAGGAGGTTTCAGGAACCCTTCCCAATACACAACTCTTTTGGGAACACCTATAAGACAGACAGCCACTACTTCTAAGGCATCCTCTAGAACCACAGGCTGTTCATCTGTCCCTGCCATGGTGGTAGTGCAAACAGCTTCAAGGACTGCCTCTAGGCTCTACCTTCTCTCATATCCTTTCTAAATACTCAGAAGCATGGGTGGGGAAGACAATAGATGACTACTAATTAGTTCCCAAGCTAGTGGAGATTAGAATGATTTAGGCATCCTTTATGGATCTGGGAGCCTTCCTCCTTCTAAGAGACTTCTCTATTGGGAGACATCAACCCTCTTCCATTCTTGTAGAGTTGATTCAGCAAGAATAGGACCTGATCTTTAACTGGCATGTCTCATAAAGCCATTCAGAGAGGAGCCAGACCCCAGCTGCTAACAGTTCTCTGAACTCAAGATATAAGGTTTACTACCTATGAGTCTCAGCTATGGTGCTTTGCATGAAATTCTGGAACCAGAGAACCTCACTCCACACTTGATTCTTACAGCAATTTATACACTCAAACAGATATGGAATAAAGAATCAAAATTCAAAAATTTTTCACTTTTAGGGTGAATAAAGTCATTGGAAAGTTGTTCTGTGTCTCTGACGAGAGCTCTTAAAACTCTGTGGCATCCTTCTTAGTAGAAGACAACTCAGGTCTGTCAGCAGCTGAACCACACACTCACTGCTATGGACTAAATACCCCACCAAATTCTAATATGAAACATCCCCCAATGTGATGGTATTAGAAGGTGCAGTGTGGGTCTCCCATGATGAGATCAGAGCTAGTATGAGTGGGACAGCAGAAAACTGGCTCTCTCTCCACTGTGTGAGGACACAGCAAGAAGGTGGCAGTCTACCAGTCAGGAAGAAAGGAAGAAAACCCCCTCCCCAGACACCAGCACCTTGATCTTGGCTTCCAGCCTCCAGAACTAGGAGAAATAAGTGTTAATTGTTTGAGCTACACAGTCTGTGATATTCTGTTAGAGCAGCTTGAACTGGCAAAGACTTTAACAACTAAGACATGAAGAAACTAATGGCATCTTAGGATATGCATCAGCAGAGGTACAAGAGCTAAAGGGGCTGGTTTCCTAGTCCTCTGCACCTGCCACACCAAACATTCAACATTTATCAAGTCCTTGGAAGTAGGACAGGCATTTGGAAACCAGGGGTGGATGGTGCCCCACTTCTCCCACATAGTGACTGTTTAAGGGACAAGATGAATCTGAAAATAAATCCTCACATCACAGGGAGGAAGAGCAGTGGCAGAACTAGCAATTCCCTTGAGAAAACTAAGAAATTCACAGAAATAGTGCTTTCCTTCATTTTTAAAGAGTAACATGATCAAAAGAAAAATGTTAGGGGAGGCAAGGAAAAAATGCATCATATTTTCAAGCAACAATATAAAGAAGGGTATGATTTGTCCTTATATCCCTATTACCAAAGGACTCCTAAAATACCCTACCAGAAACAATAAATAAATACCACTTTCTAGGATGGCCCATACAATGGTCTTTATCTATTTGAAGGGCTTTGAATTAGGAAAAGAATTAGACTTTCTCAGAGTTGATTCAATTCTAGAATTAGAATAGTTAATGGAAGGACTAGAAAGGCAGAATTGTAGGCACAAGGTCAATAGTTTCTAGTGACTATAACTCTCCTACAATGAAGACATCTCTATGTATAAATAGGGATCAGACAGAAACAAAACCATCACCACACCATGTGTGAGAACTGCATCAACACACCAAAGCAACTTCCAAGTCACTCAAAGACTTACTGATTCCATTTTAAAGAGGATACCTCATTTTCAACATGCTTATTAAACAGTAATGTCCCTAGAATCCATGGGTCTTTGATGAGGAAAATTCTGTCAAAAAGGACCAGTTATGAAAAGCGCTTATATGTTAAATCATCAATTTGTTGTTTGGATCTATGGCCAAAGGTTTGGAATTCTTGCTCAGGGACTTTGGTGATGGAAGAAAGAGGATTGCTGTCAAAAAAATTTTTTTAATTAAAAGTTTCTTTTTTTATCTGAATAACAAAGAGAAGCGCTTTCTTCCTTTAAAAATGCTTGGTTAATGTTCCTATGGTTGCTATGGTGATCTGAGTTGGTGTCTGACTCCTGCTAGGAGACCCTCAGCTCCCTGCTGGGGTACAGTGAGTTTCCACCCTTGGCTGGCACTCTCAGATTGTTTTAACAGCCATCTGCCAGAAGTGTGCTGTGTCTTACTTTAGTGAAAATGAAAAAAGGAGGGAATTTAAACCCATCTTTTGTTTTTTAAATAAATTTTCCTTAAAATACTACCTTGCACATTATAAATATACATAGTTACACATACACAAATACTGTACAATGCAAATAAAGTAAAATTGTCTGAAATTCTATTCAAAAAGTACTTCTGTTAGTATCGAACACATTCTAGAAAATTCTGTTGCTGCCTCTGTCATTTATATGTATAAGATTTGTAAAGAAAGCATTGTACTAATTCATTTAACTCTCATAAAACCCCAGCCAAGTAAGTTACCTGTTATTACACCTATTTTACTGGTATTACCTCTATTTTACAGATAGCAAAGCGATGCGTTAAAACATTAAGTTCCATGAACACACAGCTAATAAGCAGTAGCATCAAAAGTCAAATCCAGACACCCTTGCTCCTAAGCCTGGGTGCACTTAGTTGTCATATGATGCTATCTCTGAGCAATGCCACTTTTTGGTGTAAATACCACCATTTATTACTCAGTGTCCTTTGATTGCAATTAGATTGTGAGTAGCACTTTGCAATGATAAAGCTGCACTTGACAGACATGATTGGATACACCCCTTGGTAAACTCCTGAGGTCATCTACTTCCTTAGGAGACACTCCTTGCAGTAGGACTGGTAAGTCAGAGGGCTTATTCTGTCCTTCACACTGGTGTGAAAATGCTTCATCTCCAACATCCTTGACAATACCAGCTTTGTCCTTGGTGACGTCAGCTTTTCCATTTATTGGACTCTTGATTTTCTGAGTTCTTATCTTTTCTTTTGCCTGTATTTTAAATCAGGGTGCTCATCTTTTCCTGGTTCACCTTTCACGTACATGCCACAGTGCATAATTATGGGTAGTATACTGTACTGTGGGTCTTTCAGCACCTACCCTACCCTTTTCCTACTCCAAGAAAGCTAAACACCACATTTTCCAGACTCTTTTGCAGCTAACATTTTAAATGTGATATCATTCACCACTCGGCCATGCTGGCTGGAGCAGTGGAGGAAATTCAGGTGAACACACACAGTATTGTTTTTGCTTCTGTGAAGTCAGTGAGCTTGGGGAGCTCAGGAGCCAGCAGTTCTGGCCACAGCATCCCAATGTGTGGATTGCAACTGTGACCATGTGATCCAAAGACCAGCAGAGAGGACAGCAGCTTTCTCAGCAGACTCCTGGGTAGCTCAGGGTGGCAGCGACATTAGCAAGCTAGCTCTGGAATCTCCTCCTGCCCTTCCAACAATTTGGTAACCACCGTACATTAAATCCCTTCCTGATTAAAAACCCAGAGTGGGTTCCAGAATCTGTAACTGAACTCTGGCCACTAAATGTTAAATTGTGATAAACACATCCTAGGAACATTATTCCAAGTTTGTTATTTCCTTCAATATTATCTTCAAAAGTGCTCCCCTGTTGCTTAAATTTTTATTTATGTTCATATTTCAAAAATCTTTCTTTATGCTTCCTATTTTATAATATCCCTGGAAAAACTTGTTCTTCACAAGTTTATAAAAGCTATATTCCTTTTATAACTATTACTTACTATTTGCAACTTGTGTATGTTGCAGAATAAGGCAACTTCCATCAGCAATGGTTCCACTGACTTTTCAATGCCATCTGTGGCCACTGGAATGTGGATTTTATTCTATGGTAGGGACTGGCAAGCTTTTGGTGTAAAGGACCAGAGTGTAAAGATTTTTGTCTTTGCCAGTCTTTTGGTATCTGTTGCATGACAGCAGTGGCCACAGATATGAACATAGTGTTGCACATAGCCATATCTGACCTGCTAGTCTTAGTTTGCTGACCCCTGTTCTATGTCCTCCCTTGTATGCTTGGCCCCAAAGGAGGCCACTACCATGCTCACCACATTACCACAACTTTAAAACCCTTGTCATTATACTTCACAGGTACTTTCTGACTATTCTTGAATCAGTTCCTTCAGAGGAATGTTATTTTTCGTCAAGTGAAGAAAATCTTATTGGAATTAAAATTTGAGCGTCATTTAATTCAAAAATAAATTTAGAGGAACTGTCATCTTTCCAAAATTGTCTTTCAATCTCACTTTATTTAAGACACTTACTGTCAATAATTTTCTTCTAGAAGAAGAGTATAGGTAAAGACTCAAATCCCAGTTCTACCATTTCTGGGCAGTGTGACTTCTCTGTGCTTTTATTTTCTCATTAGTAAAAATGAGACTAATAGTATCTCTCTTGCAGAGTTTTGGGAAGATTAAATGATTCGTTTGCCAGAAAGAAAGAAAGTATGCTTTATATGATTCTCCAAACTTTCCTTACATGTGATGGATAATAATGGTTATTACCATGAGAGTCCTTGTATATTCTTCACTTTAGAAAGTGGTTCTAGTGTTTCCATTTACATAATGGAGATAACTCCTGGGAGTTTCACTAATATGACATATTACTATTTTACTTTTTATTAAGTACATACACTAACTTTCATCAAATGCATCTTCCACTTTGGTTGAAATCAGCACTCTTTCCCTTCCTTTCCCCATCATAAAGACAATTACATTAGCAGATTTCCACTATTGAGCCACCTTCAATTTGTTAAAATGAACCTCCCTTGGCCATGGTGCCGTCCTCTCATTCATTGTTAGATTCTATTTGCCTGCACTTTAGTTGGAGGTTTTCATACCAATATTCTTAGCAAAGATTAAAATGCATAACTAATTGTTTTTAAGTGCTGTCCTTACCATTTTTTATAGCAATGTTGTGCTTGCTTCATAAAGATAATTCAGACACTTCACTTGTATCTGTGCTAGAACACTGTTAAGCAGCCTAAGCACTATCTTATCCTTGATAACTTAAAATTACCCAACTGGAAACTCTGCGTAATGTTTTACGGAAAAATGACTCAATTTCTTCCGTGATAATTGGTCACTTTCTCTTTTTTTCAGTTTTTTTTTGAGTCAGTTTGATTAAAGCATTTTCTTAGAAAAGGATTCATTTAACCTCATTTTTTCATTTGTTGGCAGATTATCTGCATTTGGATTTCCTGGTTATAGAAAAACTGCAAAATTCTTCTAGTTCATATGTGTTTAGTTTTTTTTTTTTCTTTCCTTAATTCATTAATCAAAAAGAAAGGTAGGTCACTTTGCCTTTTGTAGGAGCTGCTCTCCCAACTCAATCTGAGGTCTTTGATGGTCCTTAGCTAGCAAGGCCACGCAACAGAAACAGAAGAGGTAGACCACAGGAAGGGGGGACAAACAAAAAATATGATTTCTGAGACAAAAATGGCTCTCAATCCTGACCACACACTCAGAATCATATGGGATACTTACAAAATAAAGACCAATGCCTAGACCTCTCTCAAACCAGTCAAATCAGACTCTTTGGGATCAAACCCAGGCATCATATTTTTTTTCCTTTTTGTGGTACTGGGGTTTGAATCAGGGATTCACACTTGCCAGGCAAGAGCTCTACTACTTGAGCCACATCTGCAACATTTTTCCCGCTGGCTAGTTTGGAGATAAGATCTCACTTTTTGCCCAAGCCAACCTGGACTGCAAGCCTCCTCTTTTATACTTCCCACTATTGCTGGGATGACAGGCACATGCCACCACACTCAACTTTTTTCCTTTGAAATGGGATCTCAAAAACTGTTTGCCTGGACTGGCCTGGAACCACAGTCCTCCTGATCTAGGTCTCCCAAGTAGCCAGGATTTCAGGTGTGAGCTAAAGTCCAGCTCAGGCATCAGTGTTTTAAGTCTCCTCAGATGTTCCTAATGTGCCTCCAAAGTTGAGAGCAACTTGGTTCTAAAAATATGGGGAGAGGAAAGAAAACAAAGCCATAAAAGAATATGGCTACCTACTTGGGAAGCAGAAATCAGGAAGATCATGGTTCAAGGCCAGCCCAATTAAAAAAAAAAGCCAGCAAGACCCCCCATCTCAATAAATAAGCTAGGTGTGATGGCACACATTTGTAAACCCATCTACACAGCAGGCATAGATAGAAGGATCACAATCAGAGGCCAGCCCCAGGCAAAAAATGTAATGTCCTATCCAAGAAATAACTAAAGAAAAAAAAGGGCTGTGTTGTGCCTCAAGTGGTAGAACACCTACCTAGCAAGCCCAAGGCTCTGAGTTCAAACCCCTACCACCAAAAAAAAAAAAAAAGAAAAGAAACATGGTCACCTGATCTCCAGCCCACATCGTCCACTCAAAACCTTGAATCCTAGGCTGAGTCAGATTCATAGATCTGATTTAGTGACTGTTCCAGATACAAAGGCTTATAGAGGCCTGAGACATCATCACCACCTAAGTCAGGCTTCTAGTATCAGAAATATCTGAAGAAATAGAAAACACAAAAAATCACACACACAAATACCAAAATTCTCTCTCTCAGGTGGTGGAAGAGCAGTGCTGGAAGCACAGAAAACACAGGGAAGCAGTTCCTCCAGCCACCTGCTCCCCGCTGCCCGTGTACAAATTCACTATTTCCTTTGGAAGATTTAGAAGCATGGAAGTAAATCCCACAATTCTGGGAGTAAGATCGATGTCTTTCATTCATGCTCTAGGTTAGATAACACTAAAGAACAACATCTTCAAATTAAATGTATGGATCAGAAGAAAGTCTCTCAACATCTCAAACAAAATACAGTGGAAACCTTATTGAGTAACTATTCACCACTCAGTCCACCCCATTCTCCAAAAATACTTAGCCAAGTATCTTTGGCTAACCTAAAATGTTAGCCTTCTTTTTTTTTTAATTCCAATTTTTGTAAGGGTAATTAACTTATCTTTAGTGTGCTGGCTAACATGTCAGCTAGTCAGTCTTTTAAAATTTCTCATATTTAATATATTTATTTATTTCATATGGTAGGGAAGACATGAGATTCCCTAGTAATTCAGGAAGGAGTCAGACAGACTAGTTCAGGTCCCAACATTCAATGTATTTGGGTGTGTTTTCAAGTTTTAGTTACTAACATTATCTACCTCTTGGGTGGTTATAAGGTTGAAATGAAATGACTCATGAGAAGTGCTTGACTCAGTGTCTACCACCTCATAAACACTACATTGACTCAGCCAACAGCTATTTATTTGTTGCCTTACACGTTAAGCATCAAGGGCTATGTTAGGCACTAGATACTGTGGTGCATGAAATCAAACTTGATCCCTATTTCCATGGAGCTTACAAACTAATTCTCAATAAATTCCTGCTGTTATTATTTCAAGATGCTAGAATGGGAGCAATCCATTCATTGCTAAAAGTAGTGTGGTACAATAAGAATTTGAAAACTTTTACTTGAGCATGCTGATTCCCAAAAGGCAGGTATTTATACAGTTACATTTTATGAAAGGAAATAACACAGTATCAAAGGACTGGATAACTTTCTCACTTAGATTAAACTTGAAATAGGGATTATAGATGAGTAGCTACAGCCTGAGATGACCATCTTCCTGCTCCCAAGAAGTCTTCTTGAGTATATGGAACTTCCACCATAGTCACTTAACTTCTCTGGGCTTTAGTTTCTGTTTGTGTAGGCAGTTAGACAGACATAAACAGGAACAAGTAAATGTCCTGGGCTGCAAGACTCCATTCCCCTTCCTGGAGGCAGAATCATAATCCCCAGATGGTCCATACTCTGTACCTATGATTAAAATAATGGCCCTATGTTCTCCTTATGGAGTACACTCCCCATATCAAGGTCATGCAGTATACCTTGAGGGTGTGATGACTGCTACATTATCACCTATCACTGGTTACACTATGTCAGAAAGGGCCAAGAGAATCAAATATGCAGGTGTCTGACCTTACCTCCTCAAAGGTGCAGGTGGCCCTTATCCAAACTGCCTGCCTCACACCTCAAAGTGTTCTTTCACTTTGCTATTCTGTGTGGTTCTTTTGCTGCACTTGGAGCAGCAACTTAATCTTAAATGTTGCACCCAAAGAACTGAGGAATATCTGGAATTCCCATCCACTGGTGACATTTCTCCTCTGTAAAACGAAGTTGCTGTTCCAGGTTATGTCTGAGGTCCATTAGGCCTCTAACACTTTTCAGTCATTTTAAGTGTGTAGGGATTTTTGTTGTTGTTATTGTTATTTTGTTTCGTTGTTGTACTGAGGATTGAATCAAAGGCCCTGGGTATGGTAGTCAAGGGTAACTGAGTTACATCCCCAGTCACAAGTGTGTGTTTTCCGCCCCCCTAAAAACAGTATTTTAGGTCTGCCAGCTTTAAGACAGTAGTACTAAAAAAATTAGGCAAAATGCTTTTCTACCAATTGAAATTAAAATAACATTAATAAAAATAGGTGTTCTGTGGAAAAGGCAGTTGATTGCCTATCCCAGTGACTATTTCTCCCTTCCTACTTAGTAACGTAACCCAATTTTCTGTTTGCTTGTATGTTGTTTGTTTGGTTGGTTGATTGATTTGGGTTTTGATAAGTGTCAATGTACCCAAATGAAAGCCTATTACTTCCCAGCCTCACATGTGATTCCTTGGCTAGAATTTTACTAAATTTTGTTCAACAACATGTACGTTGATCATTCCAGCAAGTCTACTCAAATAAGAAGAGTAAAGTCCTTTTTTTCTCCATAATGAGTAGCAATTAACAAATGAAATATGTTGAAAGCAAAATGAAACATGCTAATGAAGAATTTTTGAGGTCAATATTTGTTTAATAATTTTTTTAAAGATCATTATAGCCCAGAAAATCATAACACTTTTATTGGTTCTTAAACCCTTTATACTGCTAAGGAAAAAATGTCAGCATAATAAGACTAATTATAAGTTTTTCATTCAATAAATGTTTATGATCATTGAATATTTCCCATACATTCTTCTACCCTCTATGAGAAGTAACAAAACATCCCTGTGTTCTAAAAGGTTGCATTTTTACTAGAAAATGTAATGCAGTGCTTTAAGTACATTTTACTTACTTTCATTTAAGAGTTCCAACATGTCTCTAGAATAAAGTCATCCTTGCTAGTCAAGATTATCCATACAAACAGAACCAATAGTGTGTTTGTGGGGTGTGTGTGTGTGTAGGTGTGTGTGTGTGTATGTGACTCTATGGAGTGGGGTTGACTGATTGATAGATTGGTTTCATGAAATTGGCTCATGAAATTGTAGAGGCAAGTCCAAAGACTGTAGGGTAGGCCAGTAGACTAGAGACCCTATTGAAGTCTGAATCCAAATGCTGTGTGCAGAATTCCTTTTTGCTTAGAGAGGTCACTCTTTTTCTATGAAAATCTTCAAGAAGATGAATATGGTTGATATATTCTCTATATAAGAATGAATATAGAATTCTTAAACCAGCTAAAACCACCATAAGAAAGAGACCAACATAGAATGAAAAAAAATATAGGAGATGAACCAAGTGAGGTTATAATACATATATACATGGAAATATCACAAGGAAACTCCCTGTGTAGCTACCTTTATCTTAAACAAGCTAAAATGTTATTTTTTTTCTTTCTTCTTTTCTCTTCTACAAAATCAAAGAACAGGAGGGCAAAACAGGTCCTGCCTAAGGGTGGGGTTCAGTACAAGTGAGACAGGGAGGAGGTAGGGAAAGAGGGTAGGAGGATGAACATGATACAAATACTGTGTACACATGTATGTAAATGCAAAATTGAAAACTGTTGAAGCTGTTCCAGGATGGAGGAGATAAAGGAGAGCAGTAGAGGGGGTGAATTCAAGCATGATATATATTTGATATATTTGATACATTGTAAGAACTTTTGTAAATTCAACAATGTACCCTTGCCCAGCCCAATAAAAAAGGAAAACTTTCAACTGATTGGATGAAGCCCATCTGCTTTAATCAAGATCTACAGATTTAAATGTTAATCTCATTTTTAAAACACCTTTACAGAAACATTGAGAATAAGGTACCATGGTTTAACCAAATTTACATATAAAATTAACCATCATACCATCTTAATTTTATTTGAAAAGCTTAGTTATTTGCAAAGAGAATTCCCATCTATGTAAATATGTTATGGAGTGTTATGGAGACTTCTGGAGGGTCTTGGACCTGAACCTATAAGATGGGTGTACGACTACACTTGTGAAACTGACCTTTAACTCACTCAGTCTTGCAGCAAACTCTCAATTTTTTCTGTGATTGTTGCCAGTTATTTCAAAGGAGTAGGTATGCATATGTCTAGCTTCCAGAGCAATTGGAAGAAGATAAGAGGGGGAGTCACCCTGAAAACCTCCTATTGGCAAAAAACTTGACCACATTCCACCCCCATCAGATAATACAGTAAGCAGCAAAGAACCCTTTTGAATATTCAGGGCCAAAAGTCATGCAATCCTACCTAGGGATGCCATGAGTCCCCCACATTGAAGAGCTATGAATCCCCAGACATGTTATGGCATCATTTACCTATGTTAAAGAAACTTGCATCCTCTGTCTGTGTCTAGTAAGGTTCTCCATTTGAGCAGTCGACAGTCTATTTATCAAATATAGTAATTCCATTGTAGCAAAGTAATAGATCCCAAAGTCCATGTTGATTCCCAAAGCACACGGGACCACTTCACATATAAAATCTTTAACCTCATCTCAATAATACCCATATTATGTTAAATACATACCGCACAACTCAAAAACATTAACTGAACAAACACAGACAATAATAAACTGTTCCTTCAGTATAATCTTCAAGTAATTTAACTCTATAAGGCTACCCCCATGAATGTGAAAACACAATCACTTCAAATTTCTTGCCCAACAATCCTCCACAACCCTTCAAAATGTTTATATTTTTCCTAAATGAATAACAATTATCAATCCTCTGGAGCATCAAATTTAATTTTATGGAGAGGGAAGGAGAAGATGGAAGAAAAGGAAGGAGCTAGAAGAGGAAAAAGGGAGGAGGGGAAGCATTTTAGAACAATTTCAAATTGTTTATGGATCCAAATTACACAGAAAATCTGTTTTCAGAATAATTTGATCAAATTATAATACATCTAACATACAAAGAAAACTAGGCTTTCTAGTAAAATACTAAGATAAAAAATAAAATAGAAATCAAGTGTTAGGAAGACTTGACCTAGGAGCAAGTGCTAGAGAACACTTTGATTCCTAAGTCAAGCCTTCCTTGTTTCCAAATTCTTAGTTTTGGTGAGATGCACATAACATTTCCCATTTTAACTATTTTTAAGTGCATTTTCAGTACAGTAGTGTTAAGTATGTTCACACTATTGCACTATCAATCTCCAGTATATTTTTGCCTCAGAAAATTGGAATTATAAATTCATTAAACACTAACTTGTCATTTCCATATCTCTAGTCCCTGGCAATATGAAAATACTCCAAGTGTTCATTAACAGAGGAATGGATAAATAAAACATAGTGTATAAATTGAACTGGGTAATTCATTACTAGAAAGGAAGGAAATTCTGATACATGATGCAATCTGGATGAAGCCTCCTACCTCTTGATTCCAGTCTACCATATCATAATGGACCTCACAATAGCTTAAAATATGAGACTGACAAAAGACAGTCCATTTTAAGTAGATCACATATCTAGAGTATGGAGTCTGCCATCAAACTTACCTATATTACTATAAAATGAAGTAAAATCCATTGGTCCATTGGCAAAATTATTTCATTTGATGAAGACACTGTGCCAAAGTGGAAAGTACAAGGTGATAGATGATAGAGAGATAGATAGATAGATAGATAGATAGATAGATAGATAGATAGATAGATAGAAACACACACACACCAGAGTCAGGAAAGAGAGAGAGAGAGAGATAGAGAAGCAGGAAGGCAAGGCATCTCAGATTCAGAAGCTTCAGTGATTCAACTAAAATCAGATAAATAAGTAGTAGGGCTGGTCTTAGCACTCAAGTTCAAAACTCTTGCCATGATGCTCTTCTAGGTGTTGCTGTCAGATTTGTAAAGTATAAGGGTATTATAGAGCTGTGAAGATAAATATCAGAGTTCAAAGTGGCTAAAGACACCTGAAATTTGCAGCATAGAGTACCTGAGAGGAAGGAGGTACGCAGAAAAAGAAATCTAGAAATCTCTGTGGTGGGTCTACTTTGCATCTTTGGCTATGGACTATGCTACATATTCAGAGTGTGGAACTCTATGGGCCAGACAAAGAATAACCAGGGAAAGAAGACTTAATATGGACATATTGACTAAACAACTACCAAAATTTTCAGAGGGCTGGAAGATGTTCAAGATCTGAGCAACTATAGTGGAGAGAATTTATTCAACTCCCAGGGAATTTATGCATTAAGAATAGGGCTATACTAGTTCTATGAGGCCCCCAAAAGTCAACCTGTCTGACCAAAAAGGGAAATAGAAAGCACACAATTGTATCAGGAAACTTTCTGTCTAGTTTTGTTGGATTTGTTTGTTTGTGTTTTGTTGTTGTTGTTTTTAGATAGGGTCTCATATGTAGCCCAAACTGGCTTTGAATTCACAATCCTCCTGCCTCAGCTCACAAGTAGAAGAGTTTACAAAGGTATGCCACTGTGCCTAGCTTTGTATCTGAAGCCTTCAACACTTCTCAATTAATCATTGTTAAAACAAGTAACAGAAAACCAATAAGTATATAGATATCCTACAACACTGTCTTGTCAAGTCACTGGTGGTCCACAGACATGTCAGAGGGCTCTTGCTGTCTAACACTTAAAATTAAGAGGTCAGAGCAGCAGGGTGGCAGTCAAGAAAGAAACTTTATTGATAGGGAAAGGCTGAGCAGAGAGACACACAGCAGGGTCTGGAAACCAGGCACCCCCTGATCATGGGAGGGCTGGGCTAGTTATAGCTATTTTAACACAAAGGGAGGAAGTGGGGAGGAGAATCTCTGCTCCTTCTTAGCTTGGGGAGTTTCCGCATTCCTGGGTGATGTAGGTTTGATTTATGTCATAGAAACTGCTACAAATCCCCCCTATGAGTTGGAGCCTCTAACTGCCATTAGGGAGATGGGACAGCAACATTCAGTCTGTAGCTATTTCCTGCTGAGAGGGGGTGAAGAAGGGCCCCCAGCAGGAGTCAGGGATCCAAACCCAAGGGGGTGTCTAAGGGTCCTCTGTAGTACTGGTGAGACAGCAAGACCATCTGTAGTTTGACTCTAGACCAGAGGAGACAAAATAGGTTAGGCAGTTAAAGTTGCATGGGCCAAAGCATAGGGCCAAGCCCACAAGGATGAGGGGACCCAGGAAGAAAGTACCCATAACCAGATGGAGTGCCCCAGGGAGGAGAACAGGGAGCCCCACCAGGGTGTTTGAGTGCTTTGAGCTTTGTCAATTATCTTGATGGTTTTTTTTTTAGGAACTTTAGATTTTCTTCTACCTTACTGGTCATGTTAATGTAGAGGAAGCAGGTTTCATTGAGTATGGCACAGGTGCCACCCTGAGCAGCTATTAGAAGATCGAGTACCTTCCTGTTTTGGAGGACCACAGCCACCAAAGAATCAATAGATTTTTGTTGGTTCTCTATGGCTGCCACCGTGGCCTTCCAGGATTTATGGACCATGATGGTGAGGTTAAAAACTGAATTCTTGAGTAGAGGAATACCTACAAACCAAAAGAACCCCCAGAGCACTGCCATCCCTACACTGGGATTTTCAAGTATAGGGTTGTGAGTGCTGTGGCCAGCCCATTCCACTGCCTGAAGGCCATTCTCTGCATCCCTACAAAAATGGGAGCTAAATTGATGCATTAGGGAGGTTTCAAGGAAAGACCCAAGATTAGGAATATAACCTAAGGAAATCATGTCAGCCATACAGTGTTCTGGAACAGTGGTAATGACTGCATATCTACAGGGTGAAGTATAGTTAATCGCACACAGAAAGCTGAATCCCATGAGATATAAGTTTACCTCAGTGGAGTATACCTGGACCAAGACTGTTTCGTTATCCTTGTCTAGGGACAGTGCATGTCTAGAGAGAACGCATGTGATATTATTGCTGTGAGTGCTGCGATTCCAGTGCCATCTGTCCTCCCAAGAGGCTTACATCTGTACTGAGGGTGACATTAGGTTGAAACTGTGTGCCATTACAGATGGGAGCCGAGTGGCTAGTGGCACAGAGCCCGTTACAGAGGATGAAATGAAGCAAAGGTGTACAGTGATGAGTGGTGTTGGTGAGAATCCCAGAAGTGAGGTTGAGACAGCCACCACAGTCCTTCTGAAGGACAGGAGTGTGGAATTACCCTCCCAAGAGTTAGTATGTTAAGAGTCATGTTGCAAAATTAAGAGTTCACAGTCCCTAAGAAGAGGCCCCCAGCCCCAACACTTTCAAAACAAAGGGCATGATAACCCAAAAGGGAAGAAGCTTGCCCAAACATCAAGGAGGGGGTCCTCCTCTGCCACTTCTGTGAGAGGCTGTGAGGCTTAGGGGTGACATTGTACAGTAGAGTCTCTATAGCCAAGGGAAGGGTCCTATAGGTGAGATCATCAGGTGCCCAAAGGTTTTTAGGACAAACCCAGCAGTCAGTAAGGCTGGTAATCTTAGCCAGGTAGTTAATGGTAAGGGTCCAGGGATGATGGTGGTAGACTTGACCCTCAAGGGCAGGGAAGAGAAGAAACATATGTATTATAATGTGAAGTGGATTATAGGGGGGAGAGAGCATAGAAAGAGGAATCTGAAGAGCAACACTCCTCATTGTAGACAAGTCCATTCTTGGGGAGAGGTTGCCCATAGGCCTATGCTTAAGGTAAGTCAGGATTAGATATAGAGTTATGAAGAGATAGAGGAAGAGGTCTGGCATAGGTTACTCTTTTGGTGGGATCTTCTTGAAGAGTAGTCAGAGGTCCTCTACAGGCTCATGGGAATATTGTTCCTTGTCTGGGTCTGGGTCTGGAGAATGGAGATCCCTTGAGGGATTCCAGCACTTAACTCTAGAGATGTGGATCCAAGATTCCAGTCCAGCCACTCAGACTCCTGTTGGGGTGGGAAGAAGCACAGGTATGGCCCTTCCCATGGGAACTCTGAAGGTTCTCTGGATACGTGAGGAAGTTTAACCAGCACCAAATCACTGTGACAGAAGAGTGGAGGAGAAGAGGGGGGGGCATAAGAGATGCCTTGGTGTAATTTGGTTAAGATTTTTGGAACTTAGGTAGCTGGGTAATATGGGAGGTAAGTCTGGCTGTTTCACCTTTCAGAATGAGGTAATTGGTGTGAAACAGACGACCATAAAGAGACCCAAAAAGGGTGATACCTAGATTGCCTGAGGTGTTTGTAAAGCAGAAGAGAGCCAGGGGCAGAAGCTTGGGCCAGGGAAGATGTGTTTCCTGGGCCAGTTTGGCTAAGTGGCGTTTGAACAATCCATCGGCCTGCTCCACCTTTCCTGAGGACTGGAGCCTCCAGGCTCAGTGGAGGTGATATTTTATGCCTAGGGTCTTGGATACTCCCTGAGTCACTTCAGCTTGGAATGCTGGGCCATTATTGCTCTGGAGGCTGTGAAGGAGAACAAATCTGGAAATGGCTTCCTGAATTAGAACCTTGACCATTTCCCGAGCCTTTTCTGTAAAGAAAGCAGAAGCCTCAACCCGTCCTGTAAAGGTGTTCACTAGTATGAAAAGGTGGGAGCAAGGACTCCCTGGCATGTGGATGAAATCAATTTGCCAGTCCTCTCCAGGATAGGAGCCTTGTCTTTGAATCCCAACAGGAGGGAGGGGCTGGTTGTGAGGATTATTACACTGACAAATCTCGCATCCCATAATTATGTCTTGTAGGGTCTCCCTAAGTTTCATACCCTTGAACATACATTTGACCAAGGACAGGGTGTTATCTACTCCCAGGTGGTAGGTTTGATGTAAAGTTTTGAGGACCTTCTACCGTAGGCTCTAGGGTAGGAAAAGATTGTCTTCAGGTGAGACCCAGCCCACAGGTTGAGTAGTGTTTCCTCAAAGTTGTGTGATGACTCCGAGGGCCAGCCCCTCAACCCCCTTTTTTCATAGAAATATAGCTGAAAGGTGGCCTGAGTGGGTAAGCTTAAGGCCAGGGTCAAGCCAAGAGACCATTTGAGCTTAAGAAAGGCATCTTGGCTTTCTTTGTCCCATTGAAGAAGGGACTAAGAGTGTTGTTGAGCCCTTGATGAAGGCGATATAGAAGGCGATCAATCTCAGCATAGCTGGGAATCTGGATTCAACAGAATCCAGTGACTCCCAGAAAAGCCCTTAGTTGTTGAAGGGTTTTAGGGAAAGGATAGTTTAAAATTGGATGATGTTGCTCTGAGCCTAGGGACCTAGTTTGTCTTTCAAGAATCAACCCAAGGTATTTGACTACATAACATAGCCCAAGGGCTACATAACTGAGCTTTTCCCCTGGGGACCTTATAGCCCCAACCAGCCAGGAAGTTTAATAGGGACTCTGTGGCCCTAGAAATAGTGGGTTCCATTGGATCACAAAGGAGAAGATCATCCATGTATTGGAGTAAAATAACCCCCTGGGAGTCCCAGTCCATGCCAGTATCTGGCCAAAAATGTGAGGGCTATCCCAAAACCCCTGGGGCAGGACCATCCAAGTTAGTTTTCCTGCTGGTTTGGTAAGGTCTTCAAAATCAAAGAGCAGTTGGCTATCAGGGTGGAGAGGTATGCAGAAGAAGGCATCCTTTAAGTCAAGAACTGAGTAGTATTGGGCATCGGGGGAATCTGAGCCAGGAGAGTATAAGGATTAGGGCCCACTGGATGTAGGGGCACTACAACCTCATTGATGAGTCAGAGATCCAGGAACAACCTCCATTTATTGGGACCTTATTGGGATAGGAGAGTTGTAGGGACTGGAGCACTTGACCAGGAGGCCCTGTTGTTAGCGGTTATTTATGATAGGCAAGAGATCCGTCCAGGCCTCTGGTTTTAAGGGGTATTGCTTTTGGTGAGGGAACTGGAGGGGATCCTTTAGGTGAATCTGAACAGGAGGCTATTTTTGCCTTTCCAATGGTAGAGCCATCCATCCAGACTGACGGGTCCACTTGTTCCTCAACTAGGGACATACAGAAATACTCTCCAGGATGAGGGGAGTAGTATTTGGACCTTAAGCTTGGACAGGAGGTCTCTTCCTAACAAGGGCTTAGGGGTCTCAAGGACTAACAGAAATGAGTGACAGAAATAGAGGTCTCCCCAAAAGCATGCCAAAGGCTGGGTAAAATACTGTTCTACGGGCTGGCCCAATATGCCCCAAATGCTGACTTTGTTGTTAGACCTGGGACCTGGAGAGAAAGGAATGACAGAGAAGCTGGCTCCACTATCCAAAAGGAAGACGACCTGTGCTTCTCAGCTATCAGGACTACCCGGAGCTCCTCAATCTGGATGTCAAGAACTGGAGCCTAGACAGGAGGCCCTGGGACCCGTCATTTGAGGGAGCCATCTGGCCTCTTCCCCAAGTGGAGACAGGGACAGTGTGACTTCCAGTGATTGACTGTACAGAGAGGGCAGGGTCCCAGAGGGGGCCAGGGCTGTCTCCCAGGCTTCCCCTCCATGGATACTCCCATTTGAAGTCTCCCTCCTGTCCACAATAGTAGCAAGTCCTAGAGCTGCCACTAAGTCAAGGTGCCTTTTGTCTTTTTCTCTTTTTAGTAAGATCCTGATTGTAGTATACGGAAGTAGCTGTCTGTACCAGCTGGTCTAATGTTTTGTAACCCTCAGCCACCAGCTTTTGAAGCTTTCTACAAATGTCTATGGCCGATTGGGTAAGGAATTTGTCTCTTAGGAGGACCTCCCCAACTGTAACTCAGGATCTATGGTAGTGTGTTTTGTAATGGCCTCTTTAAGACACTGTAAGAAGGCCATTGGGATTCATCAGGTCCTTGTTGAACTGCCATAACCTGGGAGTAATTAAGGGGTTTGACCCTAGCCTTTTTAAAACCCTCATGGTAAGGTGAATGAAATGATGTCTAGACTGTTCATCAGCCTCACTTCAGGGGTCCCATTCTGGATCTGTCCTGAGAACTGCTTGGGCTCCATTTGGGACTCTGGGGTCCTCATCTTCCCCTTCTAGGGGTGGGGGCTTAACAGAAGTCATTTGTAAGTGGTAATCATTGCCTGCCTAAGTGGCCTGATCAAGGACTCTTTGCCATCCCAGAGAAGTGAGGGTTTGATCTAGGAGATATCTTTCCAAGCCAATTCAAAGATGTGAATAAATGCTCAAATGTACCAGTTGGATCATTGGTAAAGCTGCCCAAGTCCTGCTTAATTTCCTTGAGGTCACTTAGTCTAAAGGGGACATGGATTCTTTCGGGGTGGCCACAGCTCCCCCTGGGAGCTGGTTGGAGGGAGTAGCAGCTGATGGCTGCCAAATAAGGAGGCAAGGGAGCCACGGGGTTTGGGCAACCACTCCCCTCACTTCCCTTGGGTAGAAGGGGGTGGCAGCTTTCCTAGGGGCAGCTGGGGTGTTTTAGAGATGTCCTCCCCCCTAGATGTGTTCTTACAAGCCATGGTCAGGACTTGAGTACTTCCTTTCCGCTTGTCCACCCACTGGGGATTATCTTTAAGGAGAAAGAACAACTGTACACAGGGGATTTCTGTTCATTTGCCCTCCCTTACAAAACGGGTCTAACTGGAGGACAGTGTCATAGTTAAGCATTCCACCCTTAGGACATTTTTCCTGATCTCCAAGAGGATATTGGGGCCAAGCTCCAGTGCAGAAGAAAATCAAAGCCTTTTTATGAAGGCTGTCAGGATCAATATCCTTCCAGCATTTTAGCAGGCAGGGAAGGGGTGACCTCTACAGAATTCAAGAGGAGGAAGATCCCATCTGGAAAAAGAACATGTGGTCTACAATGGAAGGGGTATTCCTATTTATCAGCATCCCAATAAGGAAATCCCTCCCCAGGGAGATCGTCCTTTCCCCTCCAACTTTATGATCTCCCTACTAAATGCTGGTGTGGTGTCCTCCCATATATTCCTGAAGAAAGTCACCCAGCATTGTTGGGGGCAAAAGAGCTCTTGGGTCACTGTGCAGAAATGATAGAGAGGGAGAGAGAAAAGCCTGGCAGTTGGAGGGGTTCTTGCCCATGTGGCAGTAGGGCAGTCCCATATAAACCCTAGGTTATACTCAGCATGTTATACTCCTAGGAGGGGTGTGCTGGATTCTACTGTAAGCCTTGGTGGGCTTGAGAAATTCTCCCTCTGCTTTCCGGAGAAACCTCCCTATGGATAGAGGGAAGAAGGGAAGGGGTGGCCAGAGAGTTCTGCTTTTGGCTATTCTGCAGCAGGGGCTCTCCCAGCAGACAGAATCCATGGGAATACCACATGGTCATGGTTACTTCCCAGGCAAACTGTCCCCAGTTGAACACAGCCAATACCAATCTTCCACCCTGAAAAGCAGAGTGTCCCTTTGTGGTCACCAATTTGTCATGGGTGGTCCAAGGATGTGTTAGAGGTCTCTTTCTCACTAATGCTCTTAAGATTAAGAAGTCAGAGTACCAGGGTTGCAGGCAAGAAAGAAACTTTATTTTTTAAATTGTTTATTCATTTATTCATATATGCATACATTGTTTGGGTCATCTCTCCCCCTTGCCCCCTGCACCTTCCCTCACCTCCAACCCCCCTCACTTCCAGACAGAACCCCTTCTTCCCTCTTCTCCAATTTTGTTGAAGAGAAAACATAAGAGATAATGAGAAAGACATATCATTTTTGCTAGTTTGAGATAAAGACAGAGAGATTCCTAGCATTGCTTCCACGCACATGTGTATTACAACCCAAACTGGTTCATATCTACCAGACCTCTTCACTACTTCCTGTCACCTTCCCATAGTGGCCTCTGCTAGTTTAAGATTACTTTATTCACTCCTCTACAGTGGGCACATCAAACACTTTCAACTTTTGGGTTTCCTTCCCTTTCCCTATTACTCCTGTATGTGTTCTCTCCTTAGTGTGTGACCTATAACCAATAATATTACTACATTTGTTTTAAATCTAAAATCTGCATATGAGGGAGAACATATGATTTTTGACCTTCTAAGTCTGGCTAACTTCATTTAAGATGATGTTCTCCAGTTCCACCCATTTAATTGCAAATGACAAAATTTATTCTTCTTTGTGGCTGAGTAAAATTCCATTTTGTATGAATACCATGTTTTCTTAGTCCATCATTGGTAGTAGGACATCTTGGCTGTTTCCATAACTTGGCTATTGTGAATAGTGCTGCAATAAACATGGGTGTGCAGATGCTTTTGGAATAACCTGACTTGTATTCCTTAGGGTATATCCCTAGGAGTGGTATTGTTGGATCATATGGCAGAGATATGTTTAGTTTCTTAAGAAGCATCCATATTGTTTTCCAAAGTGGAAAACCTTACATTCCTACCAGCAGTGCATGAGGGTTCCTTTTTCCCTGCATCCTCACCAACACTTGTTGTTGGTAGTGGTTTTTTTTTTTCGTTTTTGTTTTTTGTGGGACTGGGGTTTGAACTCAGGGCCTTGTGCTTAGAAAGCAGGCACTCTACCGCTTGAGCCACACCTCCAGTCCATGTTGGTGGTGTCTTGATGATAGCTATTCTAGCAGGAGTGAGGTAGAATCTTAGTGTAGTTTTAATTTGCATTTCCTTTATATCCAGAGATGGTGAGCATTTTTTCATGTGTTTTTTGGCCATTTGGATTTCTTTCTTTGAAAAAAATCTGTTTAGTTCAGTTGTCTAATTCATTATTGGTTCATTGATTTTGGGGGAGTTTAGTTTTTTGAGCTTTCTGTATATTCTGGTTATCAGTCCTTTGTCAGATGTATAACCAGCAAATATTTCCCCTCACTCTTTTCTTTTGTTGTGCAGAAGATTTTAATTTCATACAGTCCCATTTTTCCATCCTTTCTCTTAGTTGCTGGGCTTCTGGAGTTCTATTGAGGAAGTCCTTGCCTATACCTATTGCTTCCAGAGTATTCACTGCTCTTTCCTGTACTAACTTCAGAGTTTTGAGTCTGACATTGGGGTCCTTAATCCACTTTAAGTTGATACTAATACAGAGTGACAGACATCAATCCAGTAAAGTTTTCTGCAGGCAGATAACCACTTTTCCCAGCAATATTTTTTGAAGAGACTATTTATTCTCCATTGTATGTTTTTGGTGCCTTTGTCAAAAATAAGTTGGGCACAGCTGTGTGGATTCATAAATGGGTCCTCTATTCTGTTCACTGGTCTTCATGTCTGTTTTTGTGCCAGTACCATGCTGTTTTTACTGCTATGGCTTTGTATTATAGTTTGAAGTGGGTATTCTGATACCTCCAGCATTGCTCTTTTTGCTCAGTATTGCCTTGGCTATTCACAGTCTCTTGTGTTTCCAAATGAACTTTAGGGTAGATTTTTTCATCTCTGTGATGAATGTCATTGGAATTTTGATAGGAATTGCATTGAACATGTAGATTACTTTTGGGAGTATAGCCATTTTTACTATGTTGAGTCTACCAATCCATGAGCATGGGAGATCTTTCCACCTTCTGTAGTCTTCCTCAATCTCTTTCTTCAGAGGTCTGTAGTTCTCCTTCTAGAGGTCATTCACATCCTTTGTTAGGTTTACTCCTAGGTATTTGATTTTTTTTTTGAGGCCATTGTACATGGAATTGTTTTCATGTATTCTTTCTAAATTTGTCCATTGTTGGTGTATAGAAAAGCTAATGATTTTTGTAAGTTGCTTTTGTACCCTGCCACATTGCTGAATCTGTTTATGGTGCCTAAGAGTTTTTGGGTAGAGTTGTTTGGGTCTTTGAGGTATAGGATCATGTGTCTGCAAATAGGGATACTTTCACAGTTTCTTTACCTATTTGTATTATTTTTATTTCTTCTGCTTGCCTTATTGCTCTGGCTAGGAATTCTAGGACTATGTTGAATAGGAATGGGGAGAGTGGGCACCCTTGTCTGATTCCTGATTTTAGGGAAATGGTTTTAGTTTTTCTTCATTAAGTATGATGTTGGCTATAGGTTTGTCATATATAGCCTTTATAATGTTATACCTATAATAGAATGTATCTATAATAGAAGGTACATTCCTTCTATTCCAGTTTTTTTAGAGCTTTTATCATGAAGTGGTGAATCTTATCAAAGGCTTTTTCTGCATCTATTGAGATGATCAAGTGGTTTTTGTCTTTGCTACTATTGATGTGCTGTATTACATTTATAGGTTTGCATATGTTGAACCACCCCTGCATCCCTGGGATGATGCTGACTTCATCATTGTAAGTGATCTTTCTGATATGTTGTTGGATTCAGTTTGCCATTATTTTATTGGGGAATTTTGCATCAATGTTGATTAAGGAGATTGACCTATGATTCTCTTTTTTGGATGTGTCTTTGTCTGGTTTGGGATGAGTGTAATATTGGCTTCATAGAATGAGTTAGGCAGTATTCTTTCCCTTTCTATTTCATGGAAAAGTTTAAAGAGAGTTGATATTAGCTCTTCTTTAAAGGTCTGATAGAATTCAGCAGAGAATCTGTCCAGTCCCAGCCTTTTCTTTTTGGGGAGACTATTGCTGCTTCAATTACATTTCATGTTATAGATCTGTTTAGGTGGTTAATATCCTCTTGGTTCAGTTTTGGATGGTCATAAATATCTAGAAATTTGTCCATTTCTTCAAGATTTTCAATTTTATTGGAATATAGGTTCTCAAAGTAGTCTCTGATGATTCCCTGGATTTCCTTGGTGTTTGTTGTTATCTCCCCTTTTGCATTTCTGATTTTACTGATTTGGGTTTTTTCCCACCTCATGTTAGTCAGATTTGCCAGAGGTCTGTCAATCTTGTTTATTTATTCAAAGAACCAGCTTTTTGTTTCATTGATTCTTTGTATGGTTTTTTTGGTCTCTATGAATTTCAGCCCTCATTTTTATTTTTTCTCTCCTTCTGCTTGATATGGGTTTTGCTTGTTCTTATTTTTCTAGGAGTTTGAGATATAGCATTAGGTCATTGATTTGAGATCTTTCTGTCATTTTAATATATGCATTCATGGCTATAAACTATCCTTTTAGGACTGCCTTTGCTATGTCCCATTGGTAATGGTAGGTCTTATTTTCATTTTCACTAAATTCCAGGAAACTTTTAATTTCCTCTTTTAGTTCATCAATGACCCATTGATCATTGAGCAATGTGTTGTTCAGCTTCCAATTGTTTTCATATTTTCTGCTGTTGTTTTTGTTGTTGAGTTCTAGTTTTAATGCCTTGTGATCAGATAGAATGCATGGGATTATTTTTATTTTCTTATATTTGCTAAGGCTTGCTTTGTGCCCTAAGATATGATCAATTTTGGATAAAGTTTCATGGGCTGCTGAGAAGCATGTACATTGTGCAAATGTTGGATGAAATATTCTCTAGTCATCAGCTAGGTCCATTTGATCTATGGATCTAGAATTTCTTTATTGATTTTCTGTTTGGATGACCTATCTATTGGTGATAGGGAGGTATTAAAGTCTCCCACTACCACTGTGTTGGAGTCTATATGTGCTTTTAAGTCCTTTAGAGTATGTTTGATGAAATTGGGTACACTGATAGTGGATGCATATAGGTTGATAAGTGTTATTTCTTTTTGGTGTATTTCCCCCTTTATTAGTATCAAGTGTCCTTCTTTATCTCATTTGATCAATGTAAGTTTGAAGTCTACTTTGTCTGACATAAGTATTGCTACTCCTGCCTATTTTGGGGGGCCATTGGCTTGGTAAATCTTCTTCCATCCTTTTACCCTAAGCCAGTATTTGTTTCGGTCAATGAGATGGGTCTCTTGTAAACAACAGATTGTTGGATCTTCCTGTAAATCCATTTTGCCAAATGGTGTCTTTTGATGGGAAAGTTGAGTTCATTGATATTAGGTGTTAATATTGATAGGTATGTGGTAATTCCTGCCATTTAGTTGTTTTTGTTGTTTAAGGATTTGATTGTGTACAACTGAATTGATGCTACTCTCTGATTCCTTGTCTTTTCTTCTGTGGCTTGATACTTCCTGTCCTCTCATGGTGTTGTTTGCTTTCATCTTCTGTGTGCAGAATTCCTTCAAGAATCTTTTTAGTGGTTGCTTGGTGGTCATATATTGTTTTAGTTTCTGATTATTGTGGAAGATTTTTATTGTTCCATCTATTTTGAATGATAGTTTTGCTGGGTAGAGTATCCTAGGGTTGAAGTTATTTTCATTCAGTGCCCAGAATACCTCACTCCACACCCTTCTTGCTTTTAAGGTTTCCGTTGAAAAATCTGCTGTGATTTTGATAGGTTTATCTTAATATGTTGTTTTTTCTCTCTTACAGCTTTCAATATTCTTTCTATATTCTCTGTACTTGTTGTTTTAATGATACTATATCATGGGGATGTCTTATTTTGGTCAAGTCTGTTTGTTGTCCTGGAGGCTTCCTGTACCTGAACGGACAAAACAGTCTCAAGATTTGGGAAATTTTCTGTTATTATTTTATTGAATACATTACAAATCCCTTTTGCTTGGACCTCTTCTTCTTCAATGCCCATGATTCTCAGGTTTGGACTTTTGATGGAGTCAGTGAGTTCTTACATATTCCTTTCACAGGTCTTGAGTTGTTCGACTAACTGTTCTTCAGTTTTTTCTTTAATTTCTATTTTATCTTCAAGTTCTGAGATTCTGTCTTACACTTGTTCTAGTCTGCTGGAGTGGCCTTCCACTGTGTTTTGTGTTTGTTTGATTCTTTTTTCTGAAGTTTTCCATATCATGTGTCACTTCCTCTTTAATATTTATTATTTTCATCTTTAATTCATTTATCTCTTTATTTATAGTATTCTCTGTTTCACTTTGGTGTTTATTTATAGCTCCTCTGAGTTCATTTTTGTTTCTGTGTCTTCTCACATTCTTTATTTTTGGTATCTTGAAACTTCTTGAGTGCATCTTGTACATTTTTGTTAACCATGTCTAGTATCTTCTCTGTGAAATTCTCAGTGACTATTTGCAAGATTTCTTCTTTGATGGTGTTTTTGTGGGCATTGATGGGTTCCTTGGTTTCATTTATCTTTGTTTTGTTGGGGTCAGGAACTGGGTATCTGTTTTCTTCATTTCCCTCTGAATCCTGTATTAAATTACTTTTTTGAGGAGAGTGGTTTCCATCCCTTCTTCTTCTTCCCATCACTCCACTTGGTGCTGTGCAACTATGCTCTTGATAGGCTAGTTGGTAGCTTTAGTCACCTGTTTTCTTTCCCTTGATTTTTGTTTTGTGGCTGTCTTGGCGTACTGTTTCTGTCCCTGGTCTGGGTGTAGTTTAGCAATAACTAATTCACAGGTTCAATACTCAGCCAGTAGTTAATATATTATCTAGAAGACCCCTTGGTGGAAATATCTATAAGCAGTGGGAGGCTAGCTATAGAAGTTTGGGGGATTGGATAGGGTGGCACTAAAATTGGAGCAGGAGGTGGGGTGGGTGAGTGGGGTAAGTGGTGTGGGGGCTCTGGCTTTTGTGGCCCTTGTGTGTGTTTGGGTATATGTCTGTTGTAGTGTTGGGTGCTTGTGTCAGGGATTGCAGGGGGTTGGAGTTGTGTAAAGTTGGAATAGTAGGTCGGTCAGCAGGTGATGTGTGTGTGTAGGAGAGAAGGGTAGTCTGGTGACAGGTTGGGGGAGATTGGGAGGGGAAGGGCAGGGCAGGGTGAAAGAGTGGGTGAGAAATAGAATGAATTGTTGGGAAGGAGAGCAATGGATTTAACACAGGAGAAGGAGGGAGAATGAAGGGGTGAGAGTAGGGATGAGAAGATGATGATGGTAAAGGTGATAGTATAGAAAGAAAAAAAGATAATAGGAATAGAAATAAGAAATAGAAAACCCGCAATAACAAAACAAACAAACAAACAACAACAACAACCAAAAAAACCCACCAAGTTCAAAGATTTTCAGTCTTAGTTTAAGTTCTGGAGTTACTCCTCTGGCATCCAGTCCTGGTATTGGCAGATAAGCAGAAGCTCTGATGTGGTCTCACCAGGTGATTGGCTTGTGAGTAGTGTTTTGTTCTTCTACCAGTTTAATTGAAATTGTGAGGTTAGGTAGATTTGCCAGATCATGCAAGTTGGTCAGAGCTATTGATTTCCCCAGCTGATAGCTGTGTTATCCTTCAGCTACAGGTGTTTAGTCAGCTCCTCTCCCAGCAAGGTGGGACAGTTCAATTGTGGATGCTGCTCTCTGACTCATGAGATGAGCTCTGTGATCCACTGCCTGCCCTGCTTTGGTGAGTGGCTTATCATCCCACACACACTCTCAGTCTTCCCTGCCTTTCCAGTGTTTGTTTACTAATAGTTCCTACTGAGATTAGCTCCTTGCCCTTCCCCCTTTCTCCAATGCACTTTTAGTGTTCCACCTGCCCTTTCTGCTATTGTGCTAAATTACAGCTTGCTGTTTGTTACTCAGTTTTGTTGGCCGGGGCGGGGAGTCAGTCTGCCCAGGTCTGTGCTGGTTTGTGTTCCTGGGGATGGCTGGGGGAGTTCCATCCCCAGGTGTGTGGTACTCACCTGTTTGTTCTGTCAAATGACAAACAGGCAGGTTTGGAGCCAGAGGCAGTGGTGGCGATGGTGGCAGCTACTGCAGCAGCAGCAGCAAGAAATGGCTCCAAATTTTTTCAGTGTAACATGGCTTGGGAAGGCTTTCCATGGGGTAGGGGTTGAAGATGTCAAGTTTGATTCTTGTTGGTGCTTTATTTCCACTTGATGGAGGAAGAAGAATAGAAGGAAAGAATAAAGAAAAGAAAGAAAAAATCACCATGGGGAAGAAGGGTTTCCCTGGAGCTGGACCTGCCTTGCAGGCTGTGCAGTGGGTTGCAGCTGTTAGGTGCAATTAAAGGCTGATTGTGGGTCAGTCTTTGAATTTTTTCCTGCACCTAATGTGCCAGCAGTTATTACTTTGGTTAGAAGCAGTCAGAATTACCAAGAATGGCTCCAATGTATCAGGGAGGTTTTGGAGTCACGGTTATGCTTTCTGCTTCTGCACCCTAGTCACCATCTTGGATCCTCCTCAAGACAGAAATTTTGATAGGGAAAGGCTGATCAGAGAGATGCACAGCAGGGTCTGGAAACTGGGTGCCCTCTAAGCATGGGAGGGTTGGGCTACTTATAGCTATTTTAACACAAACAGAGGAAGTGGGTGTGGGGGTGGTCCTATAGGTTCAAGTTGGGTGCATGAGGGCTTTTGTTCTCCCTGCTTCTTCTTGTCATGGGTGGTTTCTCTGCTGCTCCTTAGTTTGAGGAGTTTCTGCTACAATAACCTAATTAATATTTGTAAAACACTGCAGGCAATCACTGAAGAAAAATTATTTTCAAGATACATGATAAATTGGATCATAAAATAAATCTAACTACATTTCAAATAGTTGAAGTAAAACAGAGCATATGTTCTGATTACAAAATTAAATATCAATGATAAAAAGATATCTGAAAAATCTTCAAATATTTGGATATAAAAACATCAGACTTAATTAGCACAAAATTTTTTTAAAAATCATGAGAACTTAGAAAACAATGGAACTGAAGGAAAATAAAAACAGTAATATAAAAACATGAGCTAAATCAGTACTTACAGAAAATTTTATTATTAAAAGATTTAAGCTAGGTATAGGTGATACAGGCCTGTAATCTCAGAACTTGGCAGGCAAAGACAGGAGGACTGTGAGTTCAAGTTCAGCCTGAACTACACAGTGAATTCTAGGCTAACCTGGGATACATAGTGAGACACGATCACAAAAAACAAGAACAAAGGCAGGAGTGGTGGTTCATGCCTGTAATTCTAGCTAGTTGGGAGGCAGAGATCAGAAGGATCATGGTTTGAGGCCAGCCCTGGGAAAAAGTTAACAAGACCCTATCTCAAAAAATAAAAAAAGGTGGGCATGGTGATGAACTCCTGTCATCCCAGCAACACACAAAGTGTAAATAGGAAGATCACGGTCCACGCCAGCCCAGGCATAGACCCAACCTCAAAAGTAACCAATGTAAAAGGATCAGGATGTGACTCAAGTGGTAGATCTACCTACCTAGTAAGCACAAGACCCTGAGTTCAAATCCTAGTATCACCAAAAAACAAAACAAAAGCATTTAAGAAGAGGATATGAAATCAAAGATCTAAACTCAGAACTTAAGGAACTAGAATAAAAGCAAACTTAATCTCAAAGTAGAAGAATAAATATAAAGATACAAGCAGAAAACAGATCTAGAAAACAAAGAGTACAGGAAAAAAAATCTAAGAAACCAAAAGTTGTTTCTTTGAAAGATAAAATTGAGAAAACACTAACCAGACCAATAAAGGTAAAAAGAAAGCACAAATTAGCTATATCAGAAATGTACAGACATTAAAATGACAAGAAAATATTTTAAACAATTTTATGCTAATAAGTTAGATAATTTAGATGAAATGAACAAATTTTTTAAAAGACACAAACTTCCAACACTGGCATAAGAAAATTTTATTTTATTTTTTTTCTTTTATTATTCATATGTGCATACAAGGCTTGGTACATTTCTCCCCCCTGCCCCCACCCCCTACCTTACCACCCACTCCACCTCCTCCCTCTCCCCGCCCCCATACCCAGCAGAAACTACTTTGCCCTTATTTCTAATTTTGTTGTAGAGAGAGTATAAGCAATAACAGGAAGGGACAAGGGTTTTTGCTGGTTGAGATAAGGATAGCTATACAGGGCATTGACTCACATTGATTTCCTGTGCGTGGGTGTTACCTTCTAGGTTAATTCTTTTTGATCTAACCTTTTCTCTAGTACCTGTTCCCCTTTTCCTATTGGCCTCAGTTGCTTTTAAGGTATCTGCTTTAGTTTCTCTGCATTAAGGGCAACAAATGCTAGCTAGTTTTTTAGGTGTCTTACCTATCCTCACCCCTCCCTTGTGTGCTCTCGCTTTTATCATGTGCTCATAGTCCAATCCCCTTGTTGTGTTTGCCCTTGATCTAATGTCCGCATATGAGGGAGAACATACGATTTTTGGTCTTTTGGGCCAGGCTAACCTCACTCAGAATGATGTTCTCCAATTCCATCCGTTTACCAGCGAATGATAACATTTCGTTCTTCTTCATGGCTGCATAAAATTCCATTGTGTATAGATACCACCGACGAATGGATTAAGAATAAGAAAATTTTAAAAAATAGGATAGCCCTGCATTTGTTAAAGCTACTCAGTCCCCCAACCCATTCTTTACCTGCTTTATGATATGATAGCTAGATCCTATAAATATTTCTCTTGTGCCAGATAGTAACTTTGGTCAGAAAAGTTACTGGAGGGACACTCTGAGGGAAGGAGTAGGTCTTGTGCCTGTGGCATGTGACTGATACTCAGTGAAGCCTCCCTTCTGGTGAGAGCTGAAACAATTAGTGGCACTTACCCTACTGGAATTTTCATCAATACTCTGCAGGTGATTTCCCAGAAAGTTTCATTAGCACCACAAAAGGTAGCTTCCTAGTAAGCGTCCTAGCTTTCAGTAGCACCTCAGGAGGCAGCTCCTCAGTAAGTCTCAAACACACCCTCCAAAAGCACTTTCCTGCTTGTAAGCCCCAGCATGCAATATCTCCTCAAACTTCTATGTCATCTATGGTCAAAGGTAAACCATCTTCAATGAGATCTGAACCTCAGCCTATGAGGAAGGTGTCTTCCAAATAAATCCTTTCCTTGGTACTCTACCCAAGCCAAGGAGGCAACAGGTGGCTATAGTTGCCATTCCTATACCCTTTACAGTTCTCCTTAATACTGAGAGGATAGTTAATCCCACTGTGATTAGTTACCATTCTTTACATTAAGTTTTTCCTGGTATGTTTTCTATCTCCTGTCTAGACCCTGAATGATACAACTGATGAATTTGAAGATTTAAGAACTTCACAAACTCTTCCTAAAAATAAAGGAGGGAACATCTCCTAACTGATTTTAGAAGGCATCATCCTGTTCTCAAAACAAGACAAAGACATTAAAGGAAATAAAACTAAATCAATATTCCATGTGGGCCTAGACACAAACACCTTTAGCCAGATACTGACAAATGGAATCCTACAAATTACAAACAGGGTAATAAACTCCACTTGCTTGTGACATATCTCAGGAATGTAAAGTTGCTTTAACATTTGAAAATCAAGCCCTATGATATACATTAACAGAATAAAGGAGAAAATTCACATAAATATCTCATTAGATGTAGAAAATGCACTTAACAAATCTAATATCTATTCACAATAAAAATCTCAGAAAACTTTCCCTAGGTAAAAGATCTACAATAAAGAAAAAATATTAGAATATTACAATTAATGATTGAAAGACACTCTATGATCAAGAACAAGACAGAACATATATATGCCTAGGAAAGAATAAATCTCATGAGAAGAATAGATGAACAAACAAGAATTAAGAACAAATCAAAAATTATCAACTCAGTAAAACAGAAAATCTCTAAGATGAATGAGAGAAAGAAAAGAACAAAGAGTACTCAAATCAACCAGGAAAAAAAATTATACAAAATAGCACACTCCTCTCAATAACAAGCCTAAATGCAAACAGTCTTAATTCTTAATAAAAAGTAGACTGACTCACTGGATTAAAAACATAATCCAACTATTTGCTATCTGCAAGAAACACACCTCAATGGCAAAGACACATGCATACCGAAAGTGAAAAGATGGAAAATGTTACTCAAAGCAAATAGGATCCAAAAGTAAGCAGAAGTAGCTGCACTCATGTTTGACAAGGCAGATTTGAAGCCAAAGTTAGAACAAAGGGCACTACATACTAATAAAGGGAACAGTCCATCCAAAGGATATAACAATTATCAACAATATATACCAAATATTGCTGCACCCAATTTATAAAGCAAACACTACTTAAAGTACAGCTAAGGCCAGATACCATAATAGTGGGTGAGGTCAGTACCCCACTCTCATCAACAGATAGATCATCCAAACAAAAAAATCAACAAGGAAACTTCAGAGTGAAACTTTATCATACATCAAATGGACTTAACAGACATCTACAGAATATTCTATCCAATAGCTGTGGAACATACATTCTTCTTTGTAGCCCATGGAACTTTCTCCAAAACAGATGGCATTTTCTGGCCATATAACATGTTTTAACAAACACAAAAAATCAAAATTTCTTGTATCTTATCACAAAAGATATCATAATGGAATAAAACTAGAAATCAACAGTAAATGAAACTTCAGAAAATATATAAACACCCAAAGACTGAGCAACATGCTTTCCAATGGTCACTGGGTAATTGAAGAAATAGGTGTGGAGGGGATTTCAAAATTTCTAGAATTCGATGAAAATCAAAATACCAGTATCTGTGGGATATGGGAAAGGAAGTTCAAAGAGGGAATTTATCTATAAGTGCCTACATTAATAAATCAAAGATCTCAAATAAATAACTGAATGATGTACCTCATCCTAGAAAATAAAGGGCAAGCCAAATCAAAGATTACTAGAAGAAATAATAAAGACCAGAGCTGAAATTAAATAGAGACCAAAAAGAACAATGCAAAGGATCAATGGTTCTTTGAAAACATAAAAAAGATCAATGGACTCTGAGCCAAAATAACCAATAGAAAGAGAAAACCCAAATTAATAAAGTTAGAGATGAAAAGGGAACATTAAACCAGATAACACTAAAATCCACAGAATCATTAGGAAATATTTTGAAAATGTGCATTACAACAATTGGAAAAGACAGAAGAAATGGATAAATTTCTAGAGATTTATGACCTACTGAAATTGAACCAAGAGGCTATGCAAAACCTAAACAGATCTATAATGACCAATAAGATTAAAGCAGTAAGTCTCCCAAAAAAGAAAACCCAAGGATCAGATGATTTCACTGATGAATTCTACCAGACCTTTAAAGAACTAACATCAATGCTCCTCAAATTATTCCATAAAATAGAAATGAAAGGAATGCTTCCAAACTTAATCTATGATGCCATTATTACCCTGAAACCAAAACTGGATGGCACAACAAAAAAAACTATAAACCAATTTCCTTAAAGAACATAGATGAAAAAAATTCAATAAAATTCTTGCAAACCAAATTTAAAAACACATTAAAAAGGTCATGTGTGATGATCAAGTTGGTTTCATACCAGGGATGCAAGGATGGTTCGACATATACACATCAAGAAACAAAATCCACACAGAAGTAGAATCAAGGACAAAAATCACATGATCATTTCAATAGATGCAGAAAAGGCCACTGACAAAATCTATCATCCTTCATGATAAAAGCCCTGAAGAAAGTAGGAATAGAAGGCTCATACCTCAAAATAATAAAAGCTACATATGTCAAACCTATAGCCAACATTACGCTGAATAGAGAAAAACCAAAAACACTTACTCTAAAATCAGGAATGAGGCCATACTGTCTGATCTTACCACCCTTATTCAATACAGTGCTTGAAATATTAGCCAGAGCAATAAGGCAAGAGAAAGAAATAAAATAAAAATAAGCAATGAAGAAATCAAATTATGCCTGCTTTCAAACATGAACCTACAATTAGAAGACCTAAAAGACTCTTAGCGCTGATAAACACTTCCAGCAAAAGAGTAGGATACAAAATCAACATAAAAAACTCAGCAGCATTCCTATACCCCCCAAAAAAATTGCTGAAAAAGTCAGGAAAACAATTCCATCACAATAGCCTCAAAAAATAAAATATGTAAGCATAAATTTAACCAAAAATGATAAAGACCTATAAAGAACTGAAGAAGCTACTAGAAGATGGAACTCCCATGTTCATGGATTAGCAGAATGTTGTGGAAATGGCCATATTACCAGTAAGAATCTATAGATTCAATACAATTCCCTTCCAAATTCTACTGACATTCTTGTCAGCACTGGAAAGCAATCCTAAAATTCATATGGAAACACAAAAGACCCCAAATAGCCAAAGCAATCCTGAGCACAAGGAACAATGCTGGCAGCACCACAAAACCAGACATCAAACTACATTACAGAGCCACAGTAACAAAAGTCAGCATTGGGGCTGGTGGAATGGCTCAACTGGTAGAGTGTCTGCCTAGCAATTGTGAGGCCCTGAGTTCAAACCACAGTATGCCAAACAAGCAAAACCCAGCATGGTACTGGCATAAAAACAGACATGAAGACCAGTGAAATAGAACAGAGGATTCATAAATGAGCCCACACAGCAAAATCACCTGATTTTCTACAAAAGTGTCAAAAACAACAGCCACTTCAACAACTGGAACTAGGAAAGTATATATTCACATGCAGAAGTCTGAAACTAGACCTCTATTTCTTACCCTGGCAAAAATCAATTCAAAATGAATCAAACACCCTAATGTAAAACCTGAAACTTTGAAATACCTCAAGATATAGGCATAGATACAGGCTTTCTAAGTAGAACTCCGATAGCTCAGGAAATAAGAGGAAGAACTGTCAAATGGGATTGCATGAAATTAAAAAGCTTATACATAGCAAAGGAAACAATTACCAGAATGAAGAAACAGCCCACAGAAAAGAAGAAAATCTTTGCCAGCTATTCATTCAACAGGAGATCAATGTCCAGAATATGCAAAGAACTCAAAAAATTAAACACCAAAGGAACAAAATAATCCATCAATAAATGGGCAAATGAACTGAAGAGACAGTTCTTAAAAGTAGTACAATGGCCAATAAATACATGAAAAAAAGTTTCAACATCTTTAGTTACCAGGAAACACAAATTGAAACAACATGGAGATGTCATCTCACCCCAGTCCGAATGGCTGTCATCAAAAAAACAAACAAACAAACAAAAACATTTTTGGTGAGAATGTGGCAAAAAGGAACCCTTATACATTGTTGGGGAGAATGTAAATTAGTCCAGCCACTATGGCAATCACTACTGGAGATTCCTCAAAAATTAATAATTAAAATCACCACAGAGATTCTCAAAAATTAAAAAATGATCTGGCTGTACCACTACTGCCAAAAAATCAAAGTCAACATACAATCAAGATACCTCCATACATATGTTTATCACACTACTCTTGATGGTTAAGTCATAGAATCAGCTAAGGTGTCCATCGTAGGATGTATAGATAAAGAAAATGTGGTATATATACACAAAAGTTTCATTAAGCCATAAAGAAGAATGAAGTCATGTCATTTACAGAAAAATGGACATGCTATTTTGCAAGGACAAAATGTTTTCTCTCGTATGCGGCTATCAAAGGAAGGGAGGCACATGAAGGTAAAAGTGGATGTCAAAGTAGAAAAGGAGAAGGAGGAAAATGATCAATGCACATTATATGCATGTATGAAAATGTGACAATGAAACCAATTACTTTTTTACAATTAATATATGCTAATAAAAAGCAAAATTGTCTACATTCACAGATAACAAAAGTGCATGCGTAGAAAATAAAGAATTTACTTTTAAAAAAAGCTACAAAAAGTGAATTTAGAAAAGAGGGTTTCAGGATTGAAGGTCAATATACAAGAATGATATTTCTATGTATGTGCAAACAAGCAACTGAAAAGGGAAATAAGAAAAACAAAGCATTTAGAAGAACATTAAAAGCATAAAATATTTCAGGATAAGTTTAGTGTAACACATTTAAGACTTGTAGGTTGAAAACTACAGAAATTGCTGAAATTATAAAAACCTAAAGTATTGAGACATAACTTGCTCATGGATTGAAAGATCCATATTTTTCAGATATCAGTTCTCTCCAAATTGATCTATAATTTAAATGTACTTACAGTCAAAATTCCATCAGGTTTGTTGCAGAAATAGAGAAAATAATTTGTAAAACTTTGATAGAAAAATTTGTTATCTGGATTATATTAAGCACTTTTTTACACCCAATGAAAAGATAAAATTTGTATTGTTTATTCATTTATTCATGTGTGTATACATTGTTTGGGCTATCTCTCCCCCCTCCCCCCATGCCCCCTCCTCCTCCCCACCACCTCCCTCGCTTGAAAAGCTGTAATTTTTAAATGACAAAAATATTTGGATAGATATTTCACAAAATAAAATGTATGACTGGACAATGAAAAGCCATGAAATATCTTCACTCATCAGAGAAATGGACCTGTCATACACCCCAAATTAAGGATTAAAATTGGGAAGAATGACAACATGAACAACTGGTGAGAATATGGAATAATTGACACTCAAACATTGTTGACGTGAGTATAAAAATCAATCAATTTGGAAGCAGTTTGGTAGTTTTTTATTAAGTTAAACATATATTTAACATAAAACCCAACAACATACTCCCTCAGCATTAAATCAGAAGAAGAAAAACCTTTGTCCATACAAAGATTTGTATGTAAATGCTGGCAGCAGTTTTATTGGTAATACTAGAAACTGGGAGAAGGAAAAACCAAATTATGGTGTAGTGAGTACTTTTCAGAAATGAAGAGGAGCAAACAACATGGAAAAAAATCTCAAAACATATGCTGACTGAAAGAAACCATTCACAAGAGTGCATAGCATGTGATGTGACTTCTACAGTTTGGAATAAAGAATCCTAACTTACAGTGACAGAAATCATATCAATGGTTACCTGAGATTGGAAGTAGGGAAACTGGCTGCATAAGTACATAAGAGAATTTTCTGGAGTGATAGAAACTTCAGTAGCTTGACTGGAGTGTTGGTTACATGGGTGTAATCATTTATTAAAACTGATTGAACTGTACACAAAATTAGAACATTTTATTATATATTCATTATATCTATATGTTAGTTTTCAAAAATATTTATAGATCTGAACTGCAAATCACTTAGACTTGGTTTTAAAATTATTTCTCTGCCATCTGATTTATTTTAGTAATTAGCTTCTTTTTTTTTTTTTTAGGGGAGAGTGTGAACATAGTCCCCCACTACCACAAATTATGCAGTCGAGTTTCCCACATTTGGGGAAATCGCAGGGGTCAGCACATCCGGAGTGCAATGGATAAACCTCGCCCTAGGAAAACCATCTTCGTGATCATGGTAATCTCCCCTGCCAGATAAGTATAGTAATTAGCTTCTTGTCTTCAAAGTCATACAGAACTTCACTTTAGTTAAGCCTGTTAGACCATTACACATTCCTAAGTAGTAGCCTTAGTTTGATGAGAAACTCTTTCCTTATAAAGAATTCCAGAATCTACTTTACCCACATGAATAACTGATCTGCTTCTAATGTTTAGATACAAATCATACTATTCAGAAACATGCTCACCCATATTTAACGATAAACACATTGAAAATGTAAGCAGTGCATCTAACCATGCAAACATTAGGAAATGATCCATTCTGTGAGCTAGTAAAAGGTTAAGTGTTCCACATATAAAGAGATGAAAGTATTTATTTGTGATTTAGTCTGTTCCTAGTGTCACGTGTGAGGACAAACTACAAAAGGCACACTTACAGCACTGGCACCTAGGATAATGTCCTCAGAGAATTTTAAGTGTTACAGAACTAAAAGTGGAAATTGAAAGAATCAGAGAACACAAGCAACCCATTTTATCTGCTAATATTTATTACTCCAGAAATAGCTTTAGAGTTAGTTTATTAATGAGGTATTTTTCAAATCATCCCACATGTCATACTCTGAAACTCAAAAGCATCTTTTCAAAACGAGAGAGAAAGAAACACTTATCACATCGTGAGAGTGGCATACTAAAGTGTTCTTCAGCTTCCTTTATGGAGCATAATCTTGTGATGAGGACATCAGCTCACTCAGACACAGAGTCAGCACTCATAAAAGCATCTCAGTGACTATTAAGTCATGGCCATCTACATGATCACTTGCAATTCAGACAGAGACATGCCTCATATTCCAGATTTCCAGATATGAACCACTCCAACTGCTCCTGAAGACAGGACCGAAGACAGGACTGTTAAAGATTCACCTATAGTCTCTTTGGAATTAGTCCTACTAAAATCTTTCACAGGATCAATCAAAAATATATCTTTCTGTCCATTTACTCTTCATTATTTTTAGCATCAAAAGGCACACATTGGTCCATGAAAACAAGAACTGGCTCTAAACCAAAAGCCTAGAAGTGTTAGATAATGCTCTGTGAGAACTAATGTGTGGCTTCCACATAAAAGTTATCAAACTGTGCAAATTGAAAGGAATGAGTTCCGATCGCAGCCCAGCCATTCCTTGGGTAATTCACATGGACATTTTCCCACAGAGTCTTGCCATTCAACATGCCAAAGGAGGAATGACCCTGGAGTAGAGAGAAAGGTATTACTTGAAAACACATGGAAATGATCCTCTGAAGTCTGTTTCTTAATAACGTACAGTCCGTCTACTCAGTGGAGCAAATGTCTTTCTCACTCAAGACTTACCATGGCAGAACACAATTCCACATGTCTGAAATACAGGAAAAATATTCAGCAAGAATAGGAAATACGTATTTAAATAGTTCCCAAGGTATAAGGAATACTTTAGCATTTCCTGACGTTCTGCCAAAGTGTAAAACCAACAAAAGCATAATACTTTTCATAATATTATTATAAAGTTTTAGACAAAAGCCCATTGAATTTTTTTAATTGTTACTTACAGTAGCTGGACATATAGGTATTGTGACTAATGGTCACCAACCCTTCAATGCCTATCCCTAAGTTAGAAAAATGGTAAACATCATTTAAACTGATAATACGGTGTGGTAACGGGGCAGAAGAAGGGAAGTATCCATTAGGTGTGATTTACTGGTCATGACAGAGAAAGAAAAAATTCCTCAGAAGGTTGCCATTATATTTAGCTTAGTGTATGGTTATGGTGAACAATAAATGCTAGCTTTTATTATCATTACTGTAGTACACTATGAGCACACAATCAAAGCATACCAACTACAGCTAGTCATGTAAAACTAGTTAACTCTTAAAAGGTAGAAGCTAGAGAGTCAAAGAATTAGGCCCAAAACAAAAACTAATCTGTTTTTGTCTTAAAATTATAACACATCAGCCCTCAATTTGTTCTGTTATTTTATGAATGGAGACACTGAGGCTTAATCAGATTAAAACTCAAAGCCATAGATTCATCACAAGAGCTAGGGCTTGAATACACATCACCCAATTCCAAATATAGAGCCATATTCCTCTTATTATACTTCTGCAAACAACCTTCTACTCTAAAAGTGCTTATTGAACATACTCTGCCATTTTTAGGACCGTAAGTATTACCACCAAGCCAAGGGACTCACACATACAAACCATATTAAGCATAAAGCCTGCCTAATAGTGCCTCAACTTCTCCCCCTCCCAATTCATTCCCAAGGCCCCAGCCATCCTAGCTACCCACTGCTGCCCAAATAAGGTTAGCCCTGCCCTGCCTGCCTTTTGCAACACCTTTGTGGTCTTCTTGGATTGTTCTTCCCACCACTCAGGTCTAAGCTCAAACATCATCCACTCGGCATTGTCTTCCCTGCCCTGCCTACTTAGAAAATTAGATCAGGGGAGCTACTTTACCTCATTACCCCGTTTTTCTTAACTATTCATATATTCATTTATAAGTTTACTGTCTTACAACAAGGGGCAGCAAACCTTGATCCTCATGTCAGTCACCTAATTTTATAAGTAAAATTTCACTGAAACACAGACATTCGCACTCATTTTCCTCTTGTCTATCACTGCTTTCTCACTACAACAGCAGAGCTAAGTAGGTGCAACAGAGACTAAATGGCCCACAGAGTCTAAAACATCTACAAGAGCCTGAAACATCTGACCTTTACATGAAATATTTGTCCTGGAATGTCTGTCTTGTTCATTACTTATCCCTAGCATTTAGGAAAGTGCAGGTAGTGAGTGCTTAATAAAAATATGTTGAATGAAGAATAGAAGAATGACACGTTTAACTCTCAAAACAACTTCTCAAAAATTATCTTCATTTTACAGATAAGAAAGCAGAATCTCAAAGAGGTAAGGAAGTCTTAGTAAAGGTCAGAGAGGAAATAGGAATATTCATCTATCTGTTCCTAAACACTGCTCCTAAGAATATTAACTGGATTCATTAAGCACTCAGCATATCATTTACTGTACCAAACTTTCATATATAACCTCATTTAGTCTTCCTCAGAAGAGTGTTCATGATGTTATGCATGGGAAATTTGAAGCTGAGTGAAAAAAATGTTTACAAGGGAAACACAGCAGACTTCAAAGTCCATTATTCTAACCACCATGCAACCGTGCACCTGATATTTGCTGAGAAGATTTCAACAAATGTCCAGCGTAAAAAGAATAAATCCTTCAAATCAGCTATAATTTGGAATATGGAAAAAATAGATGATTTTTTTCATTTATGCAAGTAATAGTATATGTCAAATGTTATTTAATACACTTGGAATTTAGTTGAAAAAGAAAGACAAAGTCCCTGCTTTTATGGAGCTTATATTCTAGGAGAAGGAGACACATAAACACACATACAATAAATAAAATATAAACACTAAATAGCAAGTAAAGAATTAAAACAGATTGACATGAGGATGAGTATTTGAGAGACTGTTGTAGATTAGATAGTTGAAGAAAGACACTCAGAATACTGGCATAAAGGTGAGGCACAAGGGAGAAGCAGAATTTTGCAAAAGAAACAAGAATTAATTGGGCTGGGATGGGACTGGTATAAGTCTTCCTTATCTACCCTAGTAACAAGGCTAACTTCTAAATTAAATCACTTTATATTGAAAACATAATTTTACAGAAGAAACAGCTAAAACAAGAGTGGATATATCAAAAGTACAGAGCACAAAATAGACTATGTGTGGTATCAGGTGCTGATAAAAGCTTTTGAAAAAAAAGCAATTGAAAAGGGGCAAGAATGAGGTGGATATTATGTGGATATTTATTATGTGGTCAGGAAAAAACTCTGAAGCAAGTGAGGAAATAAACCATACAATCAAAAATTTTAGAAAGCTAATAATTTAAAGTGTGATATTAAACAATAATAAACAGACCAATACAAGGAACAAAGTTTAGAAACAAGTCTATGTATGTGTATTGACTTATTACATAAAAAGAAGCTTTAAATTATGTACAAAAGGACAAACTATTCAATAAATGATGATGGCTATTATTTGTTTTTTAAAAAACATTATATTGGGCACTTCCATTATAATTCACAAATAAATACCAGATGGACAAAAGATTTAAACATAAAAATAAATCCTAAACTTAGTTTAGTTTGGGGAAAAATGTTCCTAACCTCGAAATTAGGAAGGTCTACTTAAATAAAGTATAAAACACAAAATACAAAAAGAAATTTTAAGGACTGGCAGAGTGACTCAAGTGGTAGAACTCCGTCCTGGCAAGCATGTGGCCCTGAGTTTAAGCACCCATACCAACAACAACAGCAACAAAATTTTTTAAGTGAAATATTTGAAAATGTCAAAATTTTAAACTCTTATTCATCAAAATACTCATAAGCAAAATTAAGATACACATGACAAAAGAGAAGAAGATATTTTGACCTATGCACAATAGGTCAAAATTCAAAATATCCAATAAATTTATACAAATTCATCAGAAAAAGACAATACAATGATAAATGAGGAAAGAATGTGTTTCTTTTCAAGAAACTTCAGAAAAGGGAAAATACAAATCATCAATAAACAAAGTAGGTTGTGTATTTTCCTTTATAGTAAAAGAAATGCAAATCATTGATTACCTTGGAAAAAAATCTTTCAAATTAATAATATCATATACTATTACAATTCTCACAAAAAATTGGTACAGTTTGCCTAGGAATATGACAGTATCCGTTAAAATTTAAATGGAATTATATTTCTAAATATCTACCTTTAATAGACAATAGCACATATGTAGCCAGGAGGCATATTTGGTATCTCCCCATAATAAGGAACAAAGTTATGCCCATCAAGAGTGGTATGGTTAAGTGAACTACCTTACCTTCCAACTAGATCCTCAATACGTATCATTAATGCTTAAAGAATTAGAACTGTCATTTTTTGTTGTTTGAGTAGGCAGAGAGAACAAGTTAAAGAGTTATTTGAATCTCATTTTTAATTTCTAGTCACAAACTAACAAAATTCTGAGAGAACTACCTTGGGAGAGAGCAGCATTTTACACAGTAACTTCCTTGGGAGCACTATTAATCAGTAGTAGCTCATGATCAACCAATGATTTGATGACTACTTTTAGATCTCCTTTATACTACCATTACTCTGGTATCTTCTCTAATAAGACTATTCATGGAAACCAGTATCTAGAAATCTGTGCTTATAGCTGATAACCAAATTATTTGAAACTATTAGGAACAAATTTATATGACTTTGCTTATACCTATAAATTCCAATTATAGTCTTGACTCAAGTAAACTGGAAAAGTAGTTTGATTATTGACTTTACCAATTACCCTTCAATTTAAAAGACAAAAACAAGCCCAGAGTGGTAGTACATACCCGCAATCCCAGCACTCAGGAGGCTGAGGCAGGAAGAGTGAGAGTTAGAGGCCATCCTGGGCTACAGAGTGAGACCCTGACTCAAAACACAAACAAGCAAACAAACAGAAACAAAACTCAAAAAATAGTGGTCTGAAAAAGCCAACTGCTGGTTATTATGTGGGTTGCTCTTATATACATTTTCATCCTATGGGCAGGATGGTTTACTGGTTCCATGTTCCATGGCAGATTTTCTGGCTCTTTTCATTATTTGTCACTTTCCTCCATTCATTTTATAACAGAAAACTCTAGAAATTTATGAGAATATTTTTAACTTCAGGCATTCCAATCAGCAATACTTACCTTAATTGCTAAGATTAGTGTATACCATTTTTGTGCTGTAACATCAACACGTCCTGAAGCATACACAATCCATCCAGCTGTAACACAAAAAGATTCTTAATTGATATATTTTTAAAATCTAAATCACAGAATTGTACAACATAGTAGAGTTTCTTAAGTGGCATTTGTAGATAGTGAAGTCAGCCTTAATAAAGAACTACATCGCTTCATTTCCTGATCTACACCTGATTTAATATAAAATATCTCTATTCTGTCATACATCCCATGAGCATACTCTGAGATCCTATTCTGAGCCATAAACTATGTGTGAGCTCAAAACAGAATGAGATTAGTTAGCATCCAAAATTCAGGCGTACATCTATACCTGATCAGACTAAATACAGAGAATAGAAAGGAGCAGTCCAAGACTACAATAAGATTTCCATCTAGTGGAATTGCTTACAATTAGGGGGAGAAAAGGATAAGCTAACTTTTGCATTTATTACATTTTCATGCCTGAGAGAAACTCAGAATGAAATGTCAAGCAGGCAATTTAAAACACAGAACAGTGGGGACACTAAAGATGCAGATTTAAATTCCTAGTTCCAATTATACCACTAACAAGTTTTTGAGACTTTGGGCAAATCTACTAACCTCTTTGGCTCTCTGTTTTAGATTAGAAAATCAGTAAGGTACCTTTTGGATCAGTCATGCTATAATAAGGCCATTCCTACTCTACTGTTCTTACCACTCTCTCCCTCCCATCACCACTTACCCCAGTCTACACAAACCCTATCCTCACACTCAAGCTCAACCCACAATAACCTAAAAAGTTTTATACAATTATTTTCTCATTTACTGAACTGCCTGTCTCCAGATAAATAACCCTATAATGTTGAATTGTTTGGTATCTGCATGCATGTGTTAAATCTATTCCCAATTAGATGCACAAGCACCTTTAGATAAGACTCTTTGTTGCTCCCACAAATAACAAGCAACTTAAAGTAAAATGCCACATAGTAAGTCATGTGCTATAAAAAATGTCACTTACCTAGGTCACCTGTAACTCTGTAAGATCCATTTGCAAAAATCCAGAAGAAAACTCCGGTGGCACTTCTAATCAAAATGCCACCTTTATTTACTCGTCCTGCAATGAATACACCTCCCCTCTCAGGGGCCTCCATGTAAACATCACACTTTATAGTCATATTGGCCCTGCAGAATGAAATAGTTAATTAGTACTCTTTTTGGCTGAGGTGGCCAAATTTGGCCAAATGTGAAGAAGGTGGATATTGTATTGTTCTCTACTGGTCCCCTCTGACAGCTTTAGGATTCCATCAGAACAGAGTGACTTCTCTAGCAATGGAGCAAAGATGACCTGATAAAATTCCATAACCAGAAGGGTGGTATTTCTACTTTGTAGCTAGGGACCACCTGCTTTCAAATTGCCTGAGGAGTTTAGGAAAAATGCAGGTTTCTAGGCTGTAACCTATACCTTCTTAATCAGACTCTCTGAGGGTGAGGGACAGAAGAGCCAGGAATCAGCATTTTTAAAAAAGTACCTCCTGTGATTCTTAAAGCTTGAGAGTGAGGGCTATAGAAACTGACTATATCACTATGGCAGAAATAAAATGCTTACATTAAAAGAGTATACAAGGCACACATGATGAAGAATGCCTGTAATCTCAGCATAAGGGAGGTGAAGGCAGGGGAAATCATGAGTTCAAAGCCAGTCTGCGCTACAATAATGAGACCCTGTCTTCATTTTTTTTAATTTATTAGCATATAACAGTGTACAAGGGGATACCTTGTAACATTTGCATATATGCTTATAAGTACTTGTAAATTATGCCATTCCTAATGTAGCATAAATATGTCACTTCATAGCAAATGCTTTTAATCTTTTACCTGGGGTGAGAAAGTGACTTGCTAAGTCTGAGCTTGTAGCATGGACAGGCCTCAAGAATCCTCCCGATGACATGCTTACATCAAGCCATTTCATTACTTCTTTTAGTAGGTTACCAGATAGTAATACTTACTATTCTTAAGTTTCTTCTGAGCCTATTTCTTGTCTTTCTATAATAAAACAAGTTTGTCATTCTAAGAATATCATATTGAAAGAAGCTACTTTTTTTTTCAAACACCAAATGATAAAATTTTCCACATAGTTCTGAACAAAAAGGTTTATTCAGAATTCTACCAGCAAGGAGAATGAATGAAAGAAATGATTGGAGCCTCTGGGAAAACATATGTTACTTTGAATCCAATTTTTACATTTAAATCTATCAAGACATAAAAACTCCTGAATAACTATCTAAAATTTTTCCTCTGCAGACAGTCACCTCTGTGCTCACTTGGCAGGAGGGCCTCTCAAACCAGAGCAGCATTAGAGGGCTTGTTAAACTCAGTCTGAGGGCCCCATCCCCACAGTGTCTGAATCAGTAACTCCAGAGTGTGCCCCTCAAATGTCCACATTTAACAACTTCCAGGTGATTCTGATGGTTCACCTCAAGGACCATTTCACCATACAGAGCATCTGTCTATACAGAGGTACTATAACCTTGGTTCTAAGATCACTGACCCACAGCACTGTATCAAAGAAAGGGAAAGATTCAGTCAGCCAGGAACTATCAGCTTTTATGAGTTCTCCTTCAGGTTTCCTTTTAAACATGCTAGCAAATAAAACACTTTCCTTTAGAGACAATACGACCACCCAAACAGACATTATCTCTAAAAACAATTCACTTCCTATTCAATATCGAACAGCAAATCAGAAAAAAAAAAAAACCTGCAGAAAACCAAGGAATAAAGCAATCAATTTATCTAAAGTAATACTAAAACAACCAAGAAACCTATTTTAGAAATGGCGTGGGAAAGTACTGAATCTGGAATTTTGCATTCCTCAGAGTTTCCCCTTAGAGAAATTTGCACAGTAATTTTACTATCTATAGGAACCTATTTTTTAAAAAAAAGCAATTACAATAGGTAATTCCTACTTTACAGGAAGATTGAATGCTAAGTGAGTGAAGCCAGTCTCTTATACACACTCTGACATCAGGGGAGCTCTTCTTTCTGTAGATTATCACCAGAAGCCACTAAGGACGGGTACCCCTACCTCTTTGATACTTCATCACAAATGTGAAAATGCAACAGATACTGCCAGTACCATAAACTCGCTCTATTTAAAGTGGGAATCAGAGGAAAATGGAACTATTTTCCTTTTTCTGACATGACATTCTAGAGTAAGTGATTCTTGCATCCAAACTGAGGCAATTTTGCAAATAATGAGTAAGAGAGGATAAAAGTGTACTTTATTCTTCCACAGCCAAAATTCTGCAGTCTCACTGAAAGAACAAAAACCAGCCAATATATCAGCAAATTTGATCAACAGAATGGAGAGTTCAGCTGGGAGGAAAGGTCACTTTGTGACTGTCCTCAGATCCCAACCAAAGCTTATTAATAAAATAGAAAGTCTTAAGTAGTTTCAGCAAAGCCTACTCTTTTATAGTCAAATCATAATGAAATGCAACAAAATCTAAGTATCAAAGAAGAGGCTCATTGCACCACACAACTCTAAGAACTGCTGGCACTGTGGACATTTGAGAACTGATTTTCTAGAAGAACCACTACAGATAAAGTAAATTTTCCTTTTCCTATTCTTAGAAAGAAAACAATGGTTAAAATGAGGCTGAGGTATAGCCAAGAAGCCAGTCAAGACCTGGCTTCCAGCCAAGAAAATTATATACATCTTACTTCAGAGCCTCAGTTTCTCAATCTATAAGGTGAGGAGAGTGACACCTATGCCATAAGGTCATTGTGGGAAGTTCATAAAAGTGTTATCACCCAGTTTTCATTCCCTCCTTTCCCCACACCAAGTGGACATACAACAGAAATGAACTAGGGTTCTGTGTGGCTCTCTAAACAGATCTGGTTGCCTCAAGCAAAGGATGCAATATTGGTAAACAGCAAAGGATAAATACAAGAGACCAATTTATAAAGGATCTCTGAAGTCAAGCATGGAAGTGTAGGGATGACCTGGTAGCAGGAGAGATTCACTGAGTACCCCTGAGCAGTAGAATAACATGTTGAAAGTAGAGCTTAGGAAAGGTGAAAAGAGTCCTTGATATGAAAGATTGCTGTTTGCCAGTTCCTTTTCTTTCAGAATGTGTCTTCTTTCCCTCTCTCACATTCTCCTTTCTCACTTCTTTTATTCATAGAAGCAGATCATGGTAAAGACTAAGTACTGTTATTTAAATATTGTCAAGTGTTTAAATACAAGAGGGATTTTGCTGCTGTTGTTAATCTTTGCCTAATACAGTACCTCATCTCTCTACTACAATTAAAGGGCCTCTCAATTTTTCTGGAATCCCAGCCAGAAATAAGAGAGTTTGAATTTAGAGATAGCTGTCTGTAGTGTTTAGGAAAATGGGAGCTGGAAGCTACCAGTGAAACTTAAAAACTTTCTCAGGGTGACTTCCACACTGCTGACCAAAGTAATGGAGCTCATGCCTTGGACACTTAAGCCAAGCTGTAAGTCTTAGAAAACAAATAAGGAAGTCCATAAACTCCACTGCCATAATCAGAAAAGTATCTTCCTCAAACACAATGTGGTAAATAGTGTTTTTATTATGTAAGAAGACAAGTCACCAAAGGCATCCTAAATTAGGGAAAAATCTTCACTACATCTCAGTAATTCTCCAAGGTGCTACATGCCATGCCATAGGGTTGCAGTTTCTCAAGACTTACATCAGAGCTCAGGGCTAGAATCAGAATTTAGAACTGGGAGTGAGGCCATACAAAAGCGATAAAGTTTTTCTGTAGCATTATGCAGATAAGCAATCAAGGAATTTCAGATTTATCTTCTCTTCCCTCTCTGATTTTCAAGCTTTGGATATGGCTGTTTGGTGGCATGGAATTACTATTTACTATCTCTAAATATGATTTTGTGTGTGTGTGTGTGTGTGTGTGTGTGTGTGTGTGTGTTTCCACAGAATTATACTAGTAATGGGGAAAAAAAACAATCAAATAATAAGGCAGCACATTGAAATTTAGTAACTAAATTAAAGAAGGTAAAGGTTTGATTTGGTAATATTTTAGGTAAGTAAGAAAAACAATATCTCTCCTTAACATATATCTAAGGAAATGTGTTCTATTACCTAGCCAACTAAAATTGATTTCTTTTTTACTACTTCCATCTATCACCTGGTAAAAGATTGTCTTGAGGCAAAGATAGTATAATTCTACCGTTGATCCAGCAGGTGGCAATACTAGATCAACGAATCAAATTTCCAGCAAAACAAAAACAAATCTCAAACTCTATAAACAAATGTTAAATTATAATTGGGTAAAAAAAATCCTCAGACTTCCCCTACAATAGTCATTAAAAAAGGCTAACATGAAGGAAGGACACAAAGGCAGCGAAACAATTTGATTTGTGGTTATCATGATATTCAACACCCCTATCGGGTTCTTGGCACAAGGGTAACTGTTGAAAACGCTTTACTTCAGAATGTAAACAACAACATTACAAGGTTATTTCAGCCAGAGCTACACTCAGAACATCAATCTTACATACCACTGGTAATTTCCTATAATGCTGATTGTGCTGGAAGCATCAGCAGCCCAAGTAATAGGGCGTTGATTGAGAACTTGACGTAATGTGAAATGATGCTCTCCGGGGTCATCGGTGTTTGTGTAGTACTCAAACACACCCGTCTGATCAGCAAAATATGGAGCTTCATTAACAAATGGGTAATCTGTTCAGAACACAATAAATTCTCTGCTTAATAGCTTAGTAACTCAGTATCAAATCCTATAGGATTTCTCTTCTCTGATCTAAATATAAATAAAGATATACTTTATTTAAAAATGCTTACCAACGTTGAAATCATCTTTATAGGTACTTGGGAAAGGCTTGGATTTGGGAGAAAATGGGTAGAAGCCTTTGCGACCTGTGGTGAGAGTGGTGAGTGTGAACAGTTCATCCTCTTGCAGTTCCAGGGTGAAACTGTTCTTTTTGTCGAGGAGCTGAAAAACAAGACATCTGCATTCAAGGCCAGGTGCTGGGACTCATCTCATTGGCACAAAACAAGTTTGTAAAACAATAAGCATTAAAAAAAGCCCAACTTATTCCTGTTAGGACTTCCTAAACACTTGAAAAACACACAAATATCAAGGCCCTTGGCATCTGAGTATTTTACAAGACTTCATAAAACTATACTTTCTAGAAACAATTTTTAAAGAATTTAAGTGCATAAAGGAAAGGAATAGATGATCCCCAGATCTACTTCTTTTTAGCCTATTCTTTTTCATTTTACCATAAGCTCTTCAAAGGTTGTCTATATTCAATACATGCCACTAACAGCCCTGCTTATTTCTCTTTTAGGATTTTCCTAAGGGAGATAAAGTCACAAAATCTCACTGCTGACTCAAGATATAGAAATGCTCAAGATATAGAAATTTATTTTAAAACTAACTACCCATAGAGAATCCAGTTGTTTAAAAAGAAATCTCCTGGATGGTTTTCCAAGTTTGGTGTACCACACCTGTAGCTCTGGTATTTCACTCTGGAGAGAAAACACAAAAAAACATGGTTGAATGATTAATCATCTCTCTGAGGATTTCCTAAATCAGTACCAGCAAGAATAGAGCAGTAACAATGTGCACTCTGCTTCTATTTACCAAAAGAAACATCCCAAATATTAAGTGGTAACATTTTTGAAAAGAGTGAGACATTGTTTAAGTAAAAACTTTATATACTATAAATTTTAGCCACTAAACAAGGCAGGCATAGTTGAGAACAAACTCCTGGGCTTGAAAGAGTCAGACTAGTTAACATAATTTCAGAGTTATCTTCTCTTTTTGTTTCAGTTAAGACTCCTGGAAGAAACTTGTAAGAACCAGCAAAGGCCACTGAGCCATTGTGACGCATTCTTTTAGATAACCCACAATAAACTTAGCTCATTATAATACTGAACTGAGCATGCCCAGAAGTGTTCCTGTCTGCCAGGTTTCCTTTTGAACATGTGCTCGACATCCTGCCACTTAGCATGCCCAGAAATATGCCTACAATCATCTGTCTTGAACTATGACCTTAAGCTGAACATGCTTAGAAATGTAAACCTTAAATTGAGCATGCCTGGGAATGGACCCATCCCTAATGTGCTTTCCCCTACCAACATGTGGGAGGTGAATAAAATCCCTCTGCCTCCCTTCTGCTTTGTAAATCACCCTAGTGGTCTTCTTACCACTGCAGCTAATAAATCTTGCTCCAGTCTTTTATTTCCTTGTTGTGTTTTGTGGCTTTGCACTCACCAAGATGTGAACCCAGTGGCATTAGTTAGACTAACACTAAAGAACTTTTGCAAATGTTAAAAACAATTTAGTGCCTTTGTTTCAAAAATGCTCTATTTTTGAGTTTTAAAAATACACTATCAAAACTGTGCAAAAATCTTTTTAAGAACTCTCTGGTATAAAAAACAGTTCTTTTATGCCATTAGTAATCAGAAAGGATGCTACATTTTCTCAATTTAAATCTAACAAAGAGGTAGAAATCTGGTGGGGTTTTTGGTAGGTTTTTTTGTTGTTGTAACTGTTTTCACTATAGAGTACTCTAAAGATCAATGCTTGAAAGTTTGTTACATCACATAACTGATGCTTAGACCACCAAGAGTAATTTGCAACTTTTGTTAAGTGTTCCTCAAAGCCACAAAGAGCTTTAGCATGTACTTGCTTCTGTCCTGTTTGATTAAAAGAAGTCAGGAGATTCATATGCAAGTTGAAAGTAATTTATAATATAGGATTTCACTTAAGAACTGCTGGTCTGTGAAAGAAAAAAAAATTTTCAAATCAAAATACAAGTCTCATATATGTACTTACAAAAGATCCCTTAAGAACAAAGGTAGCCAACTGTTGTGAAACATTGTAATAAGGAAGAAATGGCCGAATACACATAGAATGTTTATGACTCTGAGGGGAAAAAAAAACAGGTAAGTTATCCCAAATATATGCAAGCTATCCTGGGGGAGAAATATTATATAACAGATGCCCCCATATTAACATTAATGGCATATATTACATAACAAATATGAATTTATTTCAAATTTTAACACTTTTTCTACTGTGCCTTTAATGAATGTGTATTGTGTGTATGTGGTCAAAGCAAATCTGAATGACATTTCAACTGAATCAAACTTCAAATTCATAGGTAAACTCTAGAGTCATTCATATTCAGAATTCCTTTTTGTTATTAAAAAAAAAGTAATATTTACTTTCCAAGTAAAATATATCAAATGAAAAACAAAAGCCTGGATGTTTTCACTGAAAGGGCATCTCATATAAATACAACAAATACATTAAAGTCAGCTAAACAAATATAACAAATAGTTCTCACATTGCCATCATCTTTCAATAGTCACTATTATGAGCTGGGTTTAAAAAGAGTATGAGACATAATTCTTACTTTAGAGGAGTCAACAATCACAGAGCACTTACAGTGCAAGATTTTGTCCCAGGCTTAATAGACCATAAAAAAAGCACAATCATAAATTGACATTCTACTCACAGTAACTGATAGTGCAAATACATAGAAAATCAGTAAGAATATACAGGAGATTTGAACAATACCCTCAAGTAACTTCCCTTACTGGCATCTATAGGTCAATCCATCCAATGACAGCAGAATGCTCATCCAATACTGACCAAGGTATACCATATCCTATCCACAAAAGAAATCTTAACAAATTAAAAATGATTCAAGTCACACAAAGTATAATTTTTACCAAAACAGAAGTGAGTAACAGAAAAAAATCTGGAAAATTCCAAAATATTTAGAAACTAAATGACAAATTTCTAAATAACCCATAACCAAGAAAAGATGACAATAAAAATATTCAAAGAAGGGCTTGTGTATGGCTGTAGTGGCAAAGAGCTTGCCTAGCAAATGTGAGGCCCTGAGTTCAAACGCCAATACCTCAAAAACAAAACAAAATATTCAAAGAAGTAATAACTTAAAACTTCCTAAGTATGATTTTAAAAGTTAGGTTACTCATCTAAAACGTTCAACAAACTCTAAAAGTAAATGCAAGGAGAGCTATACACATGGAGGCATCATAGTAAATGCTGAAAGTCAAAGTAAAAATGATCTTGAGAGCAGAAACAGAAAAACAGCTAATCATTTACAAGGGAACTTAAAAGATTAATAGATCATTTATCTTTGAAACAATAGATGACAAAAATGTCAAAATGCTCAAGGAATAAAACTGTCAATTCATCAAACTATCTTTCAAAAAATAAGGACAAAACAACAACAGCACAGATAAACAAAAACAGAGCATATATTAAAAGTAGATGCAACTTTCATAAAACACTAAAAGAAGCACTTCAAGCTGAAAGCAAGTGACCCATACAATAACTGAAATACACAAACAAAAAGTACTGGTAATGACAACTATATTACAGACAGTGAAAATGCAATTTCATCTCCTTTCTTCTCATAATTGATTTTAAAAGCACTTTATAAAACAATATGTACATAATTGTACTTTACAGAAATGTAATATAATTGCCAATAACAGCATAAAGGAGCCAGGTAGAAGAAAAGCTATATTTGGAATAAGGAAATGATACTATATAGTAACTCAAATACCTAGAAATAAATGAAAAGAACTCAAAATGATAAATAAGAAAATATAACAAATGCTATAAATACTTGCTTTCCTTCCTTTTCAAAAAGAGTTAAATTTATATATAAAGAAATAATTTAACAATGTTTTGTTAGGTTTCACACATGCAGAAACATGCATGCTATGTACAATAACAATAGAACAAAAAATGGAAAAGGAAACAGAGTAACATAGGAATAATGTTGCTATATCTGGAATTCAATTAATTTAAATATGAAGTGATTCTGATAAGATGTATATGTTAACCTCTATAACCACCACTAAAGAAATAATTCATGAAAATACAGTGAAAAAAATCATTAGAAGAATTAAATGTTACTCAGAAAATACTTAATGCAAAAGAAAACAGTAAAGAATAGAGAAACAAAGAGACATACACAAACAAAAACTAAGAAGGCAGATAAAAATCCAACTATATCAACATCAACATTAAACATAAATGGGTTAAATAATCTAATCAAGATGTAAGACTATATTTTAAAAAAGCAAGAACTAACTATATGCTGTTGAAAGAAGACACTTTAGATTCAAAGAAATAAACATATTGAAAGGAAAAAGATATATTAATAGTTTTAAAACAACAAGAAAGTTGTAATGGCTCAAATAATAGCAGACAAAATAGCTTTTAAAACAAAAGGAAAAAATATAACTACAGAGAAATTTTATGACAGGTAATTAAAAAATTTATAGGACATATAAACATATTTGTTCCTAGCAAGAAAGTCCCAATATAGCATGAGACAAGAACAGACAGAACTAGGAAAAAGAAGGCAGACAACTCCACAAAAGTTTAAGATTTTAATTGGTCACTATAAATAACAGATAAAACAAGTAATGAACAATGCTTTTCACCAATTAGACCTAAGTGACATCTATATAGTATTCAACACAATGACAGAACATACATTCTTCTCAAGTATACATTCTCTAGTCTAGACCATATACCAGGCAATAAAATAAACTACAAGAAACTTAAGGACTTTAATGATGTGAAGTATGTTCTTTAATCACAATGTAATGAAATTAAAAATTAGTAACAAGAACTTGGTGATTCTAGGAGCATGGCTCAAGTAGTGGAGTGCCTGCCCAGCAAGCATGAGGCTCTGAGTTGAAAATTCTAGTACTGACCCCAAAAAAGTCTTCTCTTAGGGCTTGAGGCATGCCTCAAGCCATAGAGGGCCTACCCAGTAAGCACAAAGCCCTGAGTTCAAAACACAGTACCACATACACCTTCCCCTGCCCCCAAAAAAACCCCTTGGTAAAACTCACAGAAATGTGAAAATTTTAAAATACCTTCCTAAAGAACCAATGGGTGAAAGAAGAAATCACAAAGTAAATTTTAAACAATATTCTGAGATGAATAAAAATGAAAATGAAACAAAAAACTTACAGAATACACTAAAATACCACTTACAGAGTAAGTGATAGCTGTAAATGCCTGTATTAAAAAAAATGATCTCAAAGCAAAAACTGTACCTTCCATCTTAAGAAACTAAAAGATCTTAAGAGCAAACCAAATCCATAGGAAGCAGAAAATAAACATTAACATGGAAATTACTGAAACAGAGAAAAATCAATAGAGAGAGTCTGTACAAACCACGGTAGCTTCTTTGAAAAGATGAATAAAATTAATCATATCTTTGAATAAACTAATCAAGAAAAAAAGAGAGATTACTACAATCAGGAGAACAAAAGAGGGACATTTCTACCAACATTAAAAAATCAAAAGAAGGGAGTACCTAAAGGAATACTATTATCATGCAAATAAGTTAGGTAACATATTAAAAAGGTAAATTTATACAAAAACAGAAACTGCCAAATCTACTCAGAAAAAAAATAAAATCCAAGTATACCTATAACAAGAAGAATGATTGAAACAGTAAACCAAAAACTTTTGGGAAGGAAAATCCCAGGATCAAATGGCATTACAGATGAATTCTACCAAATATCTTAAGAATTAATACCAACCCTTCACAAAGTCTTCAGAGACACATTTCCCAATTCATTCTATGGGGTAAGGAGACTGATGTTCACCTAACAGGAGCTATACATATTTTTAAAGCTTCTTTATTCCCTTGATTGAATCCTGCTTCCCCCAGATTTCTTAGTCAATCAACTGAAACCCTCTTCTTGAACCCCTATTGATTCTACCAACTGTCTATCTCCTTGTTGGAACTTCATTGGCCAATTTAGGAAACTTAAGATCTCCCCAGGCAGGTACCTGTAAGACCTATCTTTTCCATTTGCTTCTTCTCCATTCTCATTTTGCCACCTTCAATCTTCCACTCGGTTCCCTTGAGTCCTCCATATGTCCCATTTTAAGGCCCTATTTCCTTCATCCCTCTGTTCACCCAAAATTGCCAGAACTTCTTCCTTTCCATGATAGCCCCTCAGTCACTTTAATTTTATCCCCCCAATTCTCACAACAGACTTAAAATCCCCCAAAAACAACAACCTGAGATTAAAAGCAGAAAAAGCCACAGCTTCCATAAGCTTACATATCAGACCAAGAGAATGTCCTGAAAGTCTCCTCCACAAATACTGCTAAACAGGTAAAACCAGTGAGTTATATTACTGTTTTACTGTCTCATGGCTAAAATTTTTAAATGAAAACTATAAAACCTTGTTATCTCTATCTATCTCTCTCTCTCTCTCTCTCTCTCTCTCTCCCCCCCCCCCGTGTGTGTGTGTGTGTGTGTGTGTGTGTGTGTGTGTGTGTATGTGTGTAAAACCAAAAAATAAGGGTGTTCAGTTTTGTATTATGCTATTTTTTCAATACTGAAGAATGGATCTAACCCAGTATCAACAACAAAATATTACCATAGTTTCAACGATGATTGTGAGGTTACCTAAACCATCAGTCAAAGCTACATAGCTTCCTCCTTTTTCTAAATGGCCAACTGTCTTCAGGTAATGCCAACCTGGTTGAGTAAACTGAGCTGTATGAGCTAGAGAAAAAGAGAAAAACACAAATTAGATAAAAATGATGATGACAGGGTTTCTTAAAAAAATAGCTGTCTACCAATTTGAGTCTGATTCCAATAAGTTATTTTCCATTTTAGAGGAAAATACTTGCCAACCTCATATTTCAATTCTTAAGTAATTAATCCAGTTAAATGGTATAATTGCAAGATTCTTGGAATGATTTGTAAAAATAAATGAACCTGTCAGTTTAAAAGTATTGATTAGTTCTTTTTTTTCCAAAAGCAAATTCAGTTACTCCTCCCAATCTTTGTTCATCTATTTAACCCATCCTAATAAAATTACTACAAAAAAAAAGAAGAAGAAGTAAAAATAGTTAATAAGGCAATTCAAAACTGCTTATGGTCTCAAATTTTTTCCACAACATGTATATTTATTGTCACCTCCAAAGTGGTCCTGAAAATGTACTAAACAATATTCCATGTCCCTACCCCAATAGTCACAAAATTAGCAATGTGTATAGTTCACATAGGTGAGTGGAAACAACAATTTCAGCATCTAAGGGGTTAACTAACCAAAATACATTAAGTCCAACTTAATTTTTCTGTATTGTAAAAGAACAAGAGTTTAGAATAATGTCATGGTGACATAACTAATGTAATGATTACAAATATCTCTGAGGAATACATATCAACTAAAAAAGAAAATCACCAAAATATAGGTTTAAAATTAAAACAAGTTTACTGAATTCATAATTTTCTCTGAAAGTGTCTTACCATTGAAGAAACTGATTTTTTAAAAATACTACGGATGCAATTTTAAAACAAAACAGTCACAAATATTAAATATTTTTTACTAAAAAATTCACAGAAAAATTTCAATATTAATCAACAGATGTTTTATTTTATTTAAATTACATCCATTATTACGGTTATATCCCTTCATGAAAAAGTGAGACCATGCCATCCATTATCTGTATGATCTCAGCTTCCTTTGTGGCTAATGAAGGGTACTGTAGAAAAAATTTTGTGTTTCAGTGGAAATGGATGATCTTTCGGCTATGTAAATTATGACTTGTTTAATAGACATCAAATTGATTTTCTCCCAGTTGTAGGAAACTCAGTTTGTCTTCATTTATAATTCATCTCACATTCTTTACTCCATAAAAATTTGTGCTTTGTTGAGTTGTCTTCTGAAATGGTTTTAACATTTGCCTGGTTCCTTCATATCATGAACAACAAAATCTTCAAGCATGTGCTTACTTTTTTTATCTATAATTAGAGTCATGATTTTATCTTTTCCTGAAAATTGTTTTTTAACAACATACAATAGTAGATTTAGGGAACAATATAAAGCCATGGTATTTCAAATAATGTTTATATTTACTTATTCATTAAATGATTCAATAAATACAATATTTATTAATCACCTAATATTTGTTATTCACTCACCTTCTATTTTGTTAAAACACTAATCAACAAAACTGAACTAATACAAAGGAATAAAATCTTCTAAGACTAATTTTAAGACTTTTAGATACTCTGAGTGAAACAAATCTTTAAAAATACCTTGTTTTATTAGTAATTATTATAATTTGTGATACCTTAGGTGATTATTCCTATCTCCATCACTAAACACTCCCTTTTCTTTTTCCCCTCTTCTTTTCTTCCCTTCCCCACTCTCTCCTTCCCAATCCTTTCTAAAGGCTTTGTCTAGGAATAATCAATAATCAAGTACAGAATACAGAAAGTAGTCTAGTTACCCAGAATAATCTTATAAAACACTAGCAAATACACATTAAAATAGAGACATGCATAAAACCTGGATATGTATGCAGCTTCTATAATCTCTTGAGGTGTTTTCTGTTTTGTAGGGAATGAGAGGTGAAGTCCGAGCCATACCTGACACCCAGATGGGAGATTCCACTATATAGTGCCCACTCCATGGCTCCTGGGCAGTCATCAGTCCACATCGTCCATAAGGCAGCTCTTCATAGTAAGCAGCCACCAAATTCCAAGCGATTGTGCTAAAATATTCATTTGATTAAAAAGAAACACCAAAACAACATGAAATAAAAATGTAAATGTCTAAAAGCCTGAAGAAGTCATTATCATAATTATGATGTAAATGAACATAAAATGTCCACACAAAGAAAATAGAAGTTGTCTAAGTTCACTCACATTTTGAAAAATCCAGTGTCACATTTTAATGGTGAGTCACATAATTAAAAAAAATACAAATGCATATTGGATGCACATTTTTTTTTTACTGAACAGTGGTATAACCAGAAGATGAATCATGCTCAATTAGTACCAACATTTCACAAATTTGAGTCAAATGCAAAACACTCTGCCTGCTTAACACCCACATTTCATGACACAGTTTTTATGAACTTGACTTTGGACTGTTGCACTGAAAATTCTTAAAAGTCAGACTGTATGGGTTCAGATCATACGCCTATCACTTAACCTCTCCGGACCTCAGTTTCCTCATATGTAAAACAAGGTAGTAACGGTACCTACCTTAAAAGTGGTTGTAAAGATTAAATGCATAAATTCACATAAAGAGTATGGAATAAAGTTTGTGCTGTACCATCGTTATCATTTTGTTTCAACTATAAGTAATAAGTGGATCAGCTTGCTAGTCTGCTTTTTGGTCCATTCGTTCAGATGATCAGGCCTTAAAGGTCCACAGCAGATACTCAACCTTAATATTGTGATTCTATGGTTATCAGAAAAATCGAAGCACAAAAAGGAAGTTCTTGTACCTGGCTGGGTTCCTCACAACTAAAAAACAAACAGAGCTTACTCAGAGTTTTATTTTTCTAATCAAGTCGTCATTCATCATAAAAGTCAGACTGGCATTCTTAGCAAATCAAAGCTGATTAATTCTCTCAACACAAAGTAGAAATAATAGTCCCACTTTTCAAAACAGCTCACTACCAGTGAACATTATAAGAGTTCTCATGATTTTGTTCACAGTTTGCAAGATGCCTGATATCCTCTCTGGCTAGCCATAGAAGTACCAATTGAGACAAATGTTCTGGAGGGCATTTTGTAAAATGTACAAAAGCCTCCAAAATCTATGTATCTCTGCCCTAGACATTCAGTTTTTAAGAATACACCCTAAGGAAATAATCATAGATATATACAAAGATATTTGTACACAGCTGATCATTTCAGTTTGTGTAAAGCTATTGATTAAAATATAAACAACTTCCACTTCTAGGAAGACAGAAATGAGGTATATTTTTTCCACAGATATTTCCCAAACTGCAGTATGAGAATCACCGAGATAAGACACACAGAGTACACCTAGTCTAGACAAGACTACCAGGAACCCTCCCTGTAGATTCTGATTCAGTGACATCTGGGCAGCTGCCTAGGAATCAGCTTAATAAGTATCTGAGATGCTTCTTAAGACAAGGCAAGTTTGGGAAATACTACTTAGTGTAGTAGAAAACAGGCCTGAAAAGTGTAGTGGGAATACACTTAAACAGGAGAAAAAGTTCATAATGTCATATTTAATAAAAGGCAGCTTACTAAACGGATTGTACAGTGTATCTCAATTCTGCATTAAAATATATAGCCATAAATTAAAAATGAGAGGAAATATGCCAAAATTTTTAGGGACAGTTATTTCTGGACAGTAAGATTAATAAGCAATTTTGCTTCATTCTTTGTATTTATCTTCAGTTTCTAAATTTTCTGTCATGAATGTGCATTATCTTAATACCAATAGGCCATGATAAGCAACTTTTCCTTCAAAAACAAAAGAAATACTGTGTGTGTGTGTGTGAACTTGCATTACCATCACAAAGTATATATACTAGTTTGCCTCTGTTCTGTTTATCATTGTTTTAGAAGGCTAACTTAAATCTAATTAAACTGTCATCAAAGCATTTAAGACATGCTTCCCTTCAAAATAAAGCAGTCTGAAAGACTGTAAAGCAAGATACAATTAAAGACACTTTGCACATTCAGGTTTATTGCAGCATTATTCACAGCAGCCAAGCTATAGAAACAGACCAGATGTCCTACATCTGATGAATGGATTAAGAAAATATGAGACATAGATATAGAGATAAAGATAAAGATAGATGCAATGGAATATTATTCAACCACAAAGAAGAATAAAATTTTTTCATTCACAGGTAATTTTTCATTCACAGGAACTGGACAGTATCATGTTAAGTGAAGTGAGAAGCCAGGCTCAGAAAAACAAAGGCATATATATATATGTGTTTCCAAAAGTGGAACTCTTCTAACAGTTCCACAGGGAGAAGGAAAAGAAGAAAAGAATACAAGACAGTGAATAATACTGAAATGCATCACATCCGTGTAGGAATAAGACACAACAAAATGCCCTGAAAACTGTTGAACAATACAGGGTAGGGGAAGAGATAAAAAAACAGTATTAGAGAGGCTTAGACTGATCAAAGTACAATATGTTTACAGATAAAATACCAAGGCGAAACCCCAATGAACAATGAATACACACTGAAACAATGAACAACAGGAATGTAAAATAGGTCATGTTAAAAGGAGAGTAATGGCAGGGGGCTAAATGAAGAGTGTAAATAAGGGTGAATATTGTTGAGGTACTTTCTATACATGTACAAATATGGAACATTGAAACCTGTCAAAGTCATTTAAAGTAGGGGAGTGAGAAAAGGAGGAGAATAATGGAGGAAAGGAATGAAACCAGGGGTCATATATTTATATACATAATGAAACCCCCTGTTTAACTATCATATACTAATAAAAACATTTTTAAAAAGAAATAAAATAGTGTTCTTTCTTAATAATCTGTTTTATAAACAAATAGTTACAGAAATTAAGAGATCCCACAAGGAATTAGTCAGCCAGAGGGGAAGTGATACAATAAGGCACCCTGCCTGGTCTTTTTAAGAGGTCACTATCATTAAAAAATGGGGAAGAAGAAAAAGAAACTTGAGGGCTGTAACTTCTAAATCAAATTCATGTGCTTGATTAGATCAAACATAGTAGTGGCACACATCTGTAATCACAACTACTCAGAAGGTGGAGGTAGGAGGGCTGTGGTCTGAGCCCAGTCAGACAAAAACTCAAGACCCTATATGAAAAACAAACTACAAAAGCAAAAGGACCAGGGACATGGCCCAAATGGAAGAATACTTCCTTAGCAAGCACTAGCCATAGATTCAATCTTCAGTACCACTGAAGTATTTTAAAAGCGGATCTACAAATGACATTTTGGAAGACAATTGGAAAAATGTGAATACAGATTGGGCATTAGAAATTTTTAACGTTCATATGCATAAAAATGATATTCATGTAGAACATCTGTGTGTTTTAGAGACCCACTAAAATATGTAGGTACAGTATAAAGACATATAAAGTAATTTACTTTATAACTGCTAATTTAAAATATATGCAGCTTGTCAAAAGTCACAGAACTGTATGAATTACCATGCATAAGTTACACCTCAATAAACCTAACTTTCCTAAATATACACTATATTCACATTTAGGAAAAATGTAAATTAGGTATACATTACATGTAAATAAAGCAAAGATTGCAAAATATTTAGAATCATTGTATATAAGTTGTGAGAATATAGAAAACCATTGTATTTTTTTCTATTTGTGTTTTTACACTTTCTATAATAAAAACACTAAAAGGTTTTTAATAACTTACGACGTCATATAGCCATTGATATAATTCTGATTTAATATGCGAGCCCAACAGCCTGCACCCACATCACTGTTTAAAGTGCTAAAATCTTCAGAAGACCAAAGCTTCTTCTTAGTCAGCTTTGCATTCAGTACTGTATGGGTCCCTGGATAATGAGCCCTAGAAAAGAAAGTGTAAAAATAAGTGAAAACAGTTAGAATGAGATATACATATTTGTTGAGTAATTTAAAATACAAGTCTTTGCCAATGTTTTCTATTTTAAAACAATTAGGCAGTTTCCAAACATGAAAGACAGAATGTAAGCATCTGCTTCCCATCCTTCTCTCTTTCAAGTTACCCTTAAAATTACAACAAAGGAAAAAAAGGGGGATATGAAACTACAACCATAGCTAGAATGGGAAGAAGATCACTAATGGATCTGAAAATTCAGGAAACCATAAATGAATGGAAGCATGTTGATGGATGGAGGTAGAAGAAGCCATAGCCTAGAAAAATTTCAGAGGACAATGAGGTAGAGACAGGATGGAGACTCCCCAGGGGAAGCTGAAGAGGAAAGAAGCAAGGAGGAGGTCAAAAGTCATACTAGTAAGTCTATTACATAATGTAGCACTCTCTTCCCTACTCCTACCCTAGCACACAGAGAGAAAATTGGCATTTACTCCCAGGCAAAAAAACTAAAATAACAACAAAACAAAACAAACAAAAAATTCCACAAAACCCACAGATGGCTCTTTCCTAAATGAAAATAATAAACTACATTGTAAAAACTAAAAGGTGCTATCTCAAAACAATAATGGTTTTCAAACTGGGTAATTTTGCCCGTTTCTGGCAAAATCTGGAAACATTTCTTCAACTGTCCCACTAGAAACAAAGGAGTTTTGACATCTAGTGAATAGAGGCCAAAATGTTGCTACACATCCTATAGTACACAGGACAGACCACCACAACCCAGAACTATCCAGTGTAAATATCAAAAGCGCAGAGGTGAGAAGCTACGCCAGAAAAGGAACCCTGCCTCATTCTAGCATTTGAAGAGAAGGCTAGAATCATTCTCTTAGAGAGAAGAGAATCAGGTGAAGAATCAATGCACATTTATTACTGCAAGAGTAAATGTTGCCATAGTGATCATTGTGGAAGCCACTGAGTATATGAATAAAAACAATTATGAAACTTAAAAACAGAAAACAGATTGAAAGTTAATACAATAATAAATTAGTATATTAGCTAAATAACTTTAGGAATAAGTGTATACTCTTTAACAATTATTTATAAAAAACAGTAATGCAAGTAGACTAATGGAAATTGGATTATAGCACAATTCTAATCTTTGCAATTTGTTGACTAGTAATCATGACATCAAAAGAATAATCATAAAAACCTGTTGTAGATTTCAGTAATTAAATTCCATTTTAGGTCATGACTTTTTAAAGAAAAAGTCCTATAAAGAATTCTTTGTAACTAGTGAAGATGAATTAGGGTACAACACCAATTTGGGACCCCAGAATTTCATGGAGAAGAAATGAATACATAATATATAAATAAATGAATACATATATATAAAGAAAAATGAGGTTCCACAAGGATTTTGTGGAATTGCTGAACTTAGCTGAAAACAGGCATCTATTTCAGTTTTTCAAATCAACATTCTAAAAAAAACCCAAGAACAATCTAGCAACTAACAGGGTTAAGAAATTATCTTTGCACTATTATGCCAAACTTGGAAAATCAAACTACTAATTCTCAAGCTACTAATGTTTTAATAATATAATTTTATTAAATTTTTACATTTTAGATTATTCATATCTCAGTTTCACTCAGTGACCATGCCTTGCAGCTTTGAAACCTCTTTAGCCAAACATTAATTTTTAATACCATATTAAAAATTAGGAATATTATATCCCTGCTTGTCATTCAGGAAAATATATACCTGGTTTGTACATTTTCCAACTTTTCCATAATGAGCATGTATTATTTTTATAATATGAAAAAATATCTCTACTACAGTTATAGGAAGTATATCCCTCACTCAGAAAAATATGATACTGTTACTATATTTGAAACCTCAGCAATTTATTAAGTGATCTAGTAAACTAGGGCAAAATTGATACTAAAATTTGGGTCTCTCCCAATATCCAGATCTACTGCTAGTTCAACAAAATGCAAAGGCTCTTTAAAAACATAATTTTAGCTGGAAACATGGCTCAAGTGGTAGAGTACTTGCCTATCAGGCACAAGGCCCTGAGCTCAAACTTCCTCCCCCCAAAAAAGAATTTTAATATATCAGAAAAAAACTTTTCTATTATTTTGCAGCATGATTTCTCAAACTTAACAACCCTAACAGGGTAGAACAGTTTTTCTTTTCTATGTGTGTGTGATGTTGGGGTTCGAGCTCAGGACCTCGTGCTTGCTTAGGCAGGCACTCTACTACCTGAGCCATTCCACCAGCCCCTAACAGGGTATTAAAAGAAAATTAGAACTTTTAGACAAGGTGAAGCATGGTAGCAGCTCAATTTAACTCATGAAACTGAGACCATCTGCACCAGGTTGAGGTTGGAAGTGAATGCCGTTTCAAAAACAATGCAATCACAAAGAGGTCAAACATAATACTGTAACAGTTTAAAGCAGATTTTTCCAATAGAAATCTGACCTAAACCACATGTACAATTTTAAATTTTCTAGTAATTACATTAAAAAAACACAAAGGTTCTTACCACAATGAAATAAATAAATAAAAATTAATTTAAAAAAGCAAAATGAAATAGGGAAATTAGTTTTAGTGACATTTGTTTAATTCAATATATTCAAATTATTAAACATGTGGTCAGTGTAAAATAATTGTAAATAACATTTTACTTTGTAATATTAAACCTCAAAATCCAATATGAAATCTCTAGTCTTTAAAACTTTCAAAATTTAATATTAAATTTTCAAAAGTGTATTTTAAACTTATTAACACATCTAATATTAGACTGGCTGCATTTCAGGTGTTCTATAGATAGGCATATGTAGCCAGCGGCTACTGCAGTGGACAATGCAGGCTTATGCTGTAACAATTTCAGCAAGTGATCTCCTCAGGAATGGTAGAGGCTCACCATGAGAATGAGCTGTGTGAAATGAAATCCAAACTGAGTAAGTCAGTCACACTCATAAAGGAAAGAACACTCAGACAACAGGGAGAATGGCATCCAGCAGATACAGACCCCAGAAAGAAATACAACTATGAAACAAAAATCTTCATATACAGCACTGGCCACACACAACATGAATGGGACCTGGACGTATACTCTTCCTATGGAGGTAGGAGCCAAGGAATAAATATCTCCTAAACAGAAGTCCAATACACCATTTGGATTGAAAACAATCCAAATGACCACTGAGAAAAGATTAACCAATATCACACACAAAAAACTGAAATGAGGTCACAGAATGCCTTAACCAGGGTAAACATCCCAGGTCATCCTGTCCCCGGTCAGGTTTCTGCAGACTGTCACCATAAAGACAACAAACAGAACAGGGTGGTGGCCCTGTAATCCCAGCACTTGAAAGGCAGAGGCAGGAGGATTGCAAGTTCACACCAAGCCTGGGATATACAGAGATCCTATCTTAAAAAAACAAAAAAAGGGCTGAGAGCATGGCTACAGTGCCTGCCTACCAAGTGCAAGGCCCTCTATTCAAACCTTGGTACCACAAAACAAAAAGATAATAAACAAGTTCAATAAAAGTCTTTTCATCTTATCATAATCCTTACCTGGAATGTATTAACATAAGTGGCCAACAGCTAACAACTGTCCTCTGTTGTCCTTGTCAATCATTGCAGTTGTATAACCAATTTGTTATAACCAGCTTGTTTGTTCTTTTTTAATCTATTAAAAACCCAAACTGTCAGAGGCTATTTGAGAGAGCATAATTGTAAGAGGCCAGAATTTATTACTCTAGGGGGTGATCATCCTTACTTTGGCTCTAATGTACCCTGTGTTCTCACACTTGTTTGTGCCTCACCTTGCCCTTTATTTGATTATTCATTCACTTATCTTCTTATTTATTTTGGCAGTTCTGGGCTTGAACTCAGGGCCTTGTGCTGGCTAGACAGGCACTGTACCACTTGAGCCACACCTCCAGACCTCAACTTGCCCTTTAGAATGACACCACCAGAATTATATAAGAATTAAGTTGTGGTGTATTCTTATAATTGAGTGCTAAACAACACAATGTAATTTCATCTGTATCTATCAGTATGAATATATATACAAATACGGTGACCAAAATAACAGATACTCTAAGATGCCATTTTAATAAAATTTTTAAACAAACAAAATTAGTTTACAGTGGTAAAGGTCAAATTAGTAGTTAAAGGTCAAATTAGTAGTTATCATCTGGGGGCAAAAAGAGAAGTTAATGAGTAGAAAGATTTCCAAGGGGAAGCCTTCTGGGGTACTGGGTAATTAATTATCTGGGGTGGGGGGGTCCATGTGAATGTTCCCTTTGTGGTAATTCTCTAAACTATACTCAGATGATTTGGGCACTTGTATATGTATATATACATCCTGTACTCAAATTTTAAAATTTTTAATGGGAAGAAATTCTTAGACAATAGAGAAAAAAATTATAAATGAAGCCTAAACTAAAAGAAATATAGATAGACACTATGAAATACAAAAAAGAGAAAAAAATTATAAATGAAGCCTAAGCTAAAAGAAATATAGATAGACATTATGAAAAACACAAGAAGGAGATAAAGGATAGAAATGATAAAATTAAAGAGAAGTAGATGGATTCTCTGCTGAATTCTATCAGACCTTTAAAGAAGAACTGATACCAATCCTCCTTAAACTGTTCCATGAAATAGAAAGGGAAGGAAAATTGCCTAACTCATTTTATGAAGCCAGTATTACACTCATCCCAAAACCAGGCAAAGACACCTCCAAAAAGGAGAACTATAGGCCAATCTCCTTAATGAACATTGATGCAAAAATCCTCAATAAAATAATGGCACACCGAATTCAACAACACATCAAAAAGATCATTCACGATGACCAAGTAGGCTTCATCCCAGGAATGCAGGGGTGGTTCAACATATGAAAATCAATAAACATAACAAACCACATTAACAGAAGCAAAGACAAAAACCACTTGATCATCTCAATAGATGTAGAAAAAGCCTTTGATAAGATCCAACACCATTTCATGATAAAAGCTCTAAGAAAATTAGGAATAGAAGGAAAGTACCTCAACATTATAAAAGCTATATATGACAAACCTACAGCCAGCATTATACTTAATGGAGAAAAACTGAAACCATTCCCTCTAAAATCAGGAACCAGATAAGGATGCCCACTATCTCCACTCCTATTCAACATAGTACTGGAATTCCTAGCCAGAGCAATTAGGCAAGAAGAAGGAATAAAAGGAATACAAATAGGTAAAGAAACTGTCAAAATATCCTTACTTGCAGATGATATGATCCTATACCTTAAAGACCCAAAAACTCTACTCAAAAGCTCCTAGACACCATCAATAGCTATAGGAAGGTAGCAGGATATAAAATCAACATAGAAAAATCATTAGCATTTCTATACTCTAATAATGAACAACTGAAAAAGAATATATAAAAACAATTCCATTTACAATAACCTCAAAAAAAAATCAAATACCTAGGTGTAAACTTAACAAAGGATGTGAATGACCTCTACAAGGAAAACTACACACTTCTGAAGAAAGAGATTGAGGAAGACTATAGAAAGTGGAGAGATCTCCCATGCTCATGGATTGGTAGACTCAACAAAATAAAAATGTCTATACTCCCAAAAGCAATCTACATGTTTAATGCAATTCCCATCAAAATTCCAATGACATTCATTAAAGAGATTGAAAAATCTACTGTTAAATTTATATGGAAACACAAGAGACCACAAATAGCCAAGGCAATACTCAGTTAAAAGAACAATGCTGGAGGTATCACGATACCTGACTTCAAACTATATTACAAAGCAATAACAATAAAAACAGCATGGTACTGGCACAAAAACAGACATGAAGACCAGTGGAACAGAATAGAAGACCCAGATATGAAGCCACAAAACTATAACCAACTTGTCTTTGACAAAGGAGCTAAAAATATACGATGGAGAAAAGACAGCCTCTCAATAAAAACTGCTGGGAAAAGTGGTTAGCAGTGTGCAAAAAACTGAAACTAGATCAATGTATATCATCCTAAACCAATATTAACTCAAAATGGATCAAGGATCTTAATATCAGACCCCAAATTCTTAAGTTGATACAGGAAAGAGTAGGAAATACTCTGGAATTAATAGGTATAGGTAAGAACTTTCTCAATGGAACCCCAGAAGCACAGCAACTAAGAGATAGCATAGAAAAATGGGACTTCATAAAACTAAAAAGCTTCTGCTCAACAAAAGAAATGGTCTCTAAACTGAAGAGAACACCCACAGAGTGGGAGAAAATATTTGCCAGCTACAAATCAGACAAAGGACTGATAACCAGAATATATAGGGAACTTAAAAAACTAAATTCTCCTAAAACTAATGAACCAATAAAGAAATGGGCAAGTGAACTAAACAGAACTTTCTCAAAAGAAGAAATTCAAATGGCCAAAAAACACATGAAAAAATGCTCACCATCTCTAGCAATAAAGGAAATGCAAATTAAAACCACGCTAAGATTCCACCTCACCCCTGTTAGAATAGCCATCATTAGCAACGCCACCAACAACAGGTGTTGGCGAGGATGCGGGAAAAAGGAACCCTCTTACACTGCTGGTGGGAATGTAAATTAGTAAAACCACTCTGGAAAAAAATTTGAAGGCTACTTAAAAAGCTAAACATTGATCTACCATATGATCCAGCAATACCACTCTTGGGGATATACCCAAAAGAATGTGACACAGGTTACTCCAGAGGCACCTGCACACCCATGTTTATTGCAGCACTATTCACAATAGCCAAGTTATGGAAACAGCCAAGATGCCCCACTACTGACGAATGGATTAAGAAAATGTGGTATTTATACACAATGGAATTTTATGCAGCCATGAAGAAGAACGAAATGTTATCATTCGCTGGTAAATGGATGGAATTGGAGAACATCATTCTGAGTGAGGTTAGCCTGACCCAAAAGACCAAAAATCGTATGTTCTCCCTCATATGCGGACATTAGATCAGGGACAAACACAACAAGGGGACTGGACTTTGATCACATGATAAAGCAAGAGCACACAAGGAGGTATGAGGATAGGTAAGACACCTAAAAAACTAGATAGCATTTGTTGCCCTCAACGCAGAGAAAGTAAAGCAGATACCTTAAAAGCAACTGAGGCCAATAGGAGAAGGGGACCAGGAACCAGAGAAAAAGTTAGATCAAGAAGAATTAACCTAGAAGGTAACACACATGCACAAGAAATTAATGTGAGTCAACTCCCTATATACCTATCCTTAGCTCAACTAGCAAAAACCCTTGGTCCTTCCTATTATTGTTCATACTCTCTCTTCAATAAAATTAGAGACAAGGGCAAAATAGTTTCTGCTGGGTAGCGAGGGGGTGGGGGGGAGAGGGAGGGGTCTGGGGGGTAACGGAGGGGATAAGGAAAGGGGGGAGAAATGACCTAAACATTGCATGCAAATGTGAATTAAAAAAAAGTGAACAAAAATAAAGAAATTTGAGAAAAATACAGAACAAAAGCATATGCAAAGGAGATCTGCAATATGTAACTCAAGTTCCTAAAAAGAAAACCAAAGTAATGAATAGCTATTTAAATTAAAATTTAAATAATCTTACTGAAACAAGGAAATACTTACATATACACGTTGAAAGTGTGTATATACATATATATGGTAAAAATTAAAACTGACATATAATTATATATAATTGACATATCATGATAATAATTATTAATTGTATGCACATTATTTATAAGGAAAGAAAATAAATCTAGAGTCAAGACTCCTCAATAACAACATTTTACACAGGTAATCAATGAGTAAACTTCATGGTACTCAAAGATTAAGAAAGGATTATAGCCAGCCAAATTCTCTTTCTTCAAGGACGAATACCATAAATAAACAGTAATAGTAAATATTAATAAATGAGAAATCTAGTAGACATTAAATTTCTGACACCCAAGAACCTAAAAGAGAAACTTCAGCAGAAGACTAGAAGGCAAGGACTGAATATGTTAATAGTACTGCTAGATTAAATTAAAGAGTAAATACTACGTAAGCATTACATGCTTGGCTAATGTACAGCTAATGTAGCAGAAACAAAACAGAAGAAAGGTAAAAGAAGGTGAGATGTAAATTAAGTTTGCAGATAGTCTGAGAGTAAAAGGTTGTGCACATGCAGCTGACAAACCGAGACAGTAGAATCTTGACTTCACATGAGATTAGAGACTAACACTAAAATAATCCTGATAATCACAATTCCATGGTAGGACAGAGACAACAAGCAAGAGATTATCAAATAATTTTAGTATCTCTTATAATAAATCAACAGACAATATCTAAATAAGGAGGAAACAAGGCTGGGAATGTACTTCAGTGGTAGAGTGCTCACCTAACATGAACAAGACCCTGGGGCACAGAAGAGGAAACGGTATTAGTATAAAATAGTTCCTCAACTTCAGCACTACTGACATTTTAGTCCACACAATTTTTTGATATGAAGACAGGTTGTGCATCAAAGGAACGTTGCAAAGAATTCTTGGCATCTAATTATCAGATGCTAGTAGCACTTCCCTAGAACTATGGCAATTATAAATATCACCCCACACTGCCAAATGTCCCCTAAAAGACAAAATTACCCCTAACTGAGAACAACTGATTCAAAGTTATATAAATTCATATAGCTGCAATAAGTAGAATCAAGAACAAATTTTACTAAATAACAGAGACATCTCCTTAAGCAAGAAAAAAGAAAATAAACCTGGTGTATATATACTTTGTATACATGCATGAAAACAGAACAATGAAACCAACTGAAATCATTCTAAAATGGGGGAAGGGAGAATGTGGGAGAATAACTAGAATGTGGGAGAATAATTGAATCTATATAAGATAAACTGTATGCACATATATAAATGTCACAATGTATACTGCATGTACAACAATTATATACTAATAAAAATCTTTTTATTTTTGGCAGTACATGGATTTGAACTCAGGACCTACATCTTGAGCCACTCCACCAGTCCTTTTTTTGTGATGGGTTTTTTTTGAGATAGGGTCTCACGAATTATTTGCCAGATCTGGCTTGGAATCATGATCCTCCTATTCTCTGCCTTCTGAGTAGCTAGGATTATAGGCATGAGCCACCGGCACCCAGCAAAAATGTTAAAAAGAGAACAAATCCCATAGCAAACATTTTGCATAAGTAGAATATAGTATAAGTCATTCGTAACAAAAGACATTATTGTAACAAGGAGAACACAAATATCATTTATATCAAAAAATAAAATGAGCTTAATTCACTCATTAAAATATGAAGATTTTCAGAGCAGCTTTAAAAAGCAAAATCTAACAGAATGCAAGAAACACCTCCAAAACAAAATGACCTTGAAAGGTAAAGAATAAACAATAAATACAAATGAAAACAAAGCAAGAACCTCTAAAACACATACAAAGCAGAATTCAAGAAGCATTAAATGAGAATGACATTTTCTATTGATGATAGTTACAAATCATACTGAAGATAGAATGTGTATTAATATCTATGTACCAAATAACAAAGCAGCAGCTCTTCCACAGCCAAAACTGAATTCGTTTGAAAGGAAAAACAGAAACCTACCACCAGTAAGAGGAAACAAACATTCTTGATAGCTCCAGGTAGCTAAAGTGGACAACATAATTAAGATACACAATATCTAAAAAATACAATCAAGAAGATAGAAGTGATACACCTAACTCTATATCCTGATGAGAGAATACATTCCCTGAAAAAATTATTTAAATAATACATTTAGCATTAAATGACCATAATGCGATAAAATGTGAAATTAATGATAACAAAAGAGACACTGAAATAAAGCTAAAGCTCAGGGGAAAATTCACTGCATTAAAATACCTATATAACTATAAAGTCAAACATCCAACTTCTTCAGAAGATACAGTAAAACCTATACTTTGGCTTAAATATTTTTTCCTAACCAAATATATTCAAGATTAAAACGACTTTGCTTTCCCTCAAGACTTGAGCTATTTATGAATATTTTAATGGTAAAGGGAAAAAATTCAATTTTAGCATGAAATGTTTAAATACAAATGCATAAATGTTTTTTCTTCCCAAAAAAAATAAGAAGCCTAAACCTAATCTAATCATATATCTCTACCAATTTCCAATAACAAAGAGAATAGATGAGCATGTCAAATTAAACCACAGGATGAAATTAATATACTCTGGACTGTGAGAATTTTCAGACAAACAACCCAGTCTCTTCTGTGAAAAGAAAAAAAGAAGATAAAGCAAGAACCTAAAGATTGGAAGAGACTTAAATACCAACCAACCACACTGTATGAATGAAAAATGTATCCAGATTCAACCAATAAAACTGTAAAATAATGATGAATATTTGATAACACAAAGAAACCATTACATTTTGAGGTACAATACTGGTATTACTTAGGGTAAATCTGTAGAGGGGTACAATAAAATTTTTATAGAAGAAATAATATAATGGCTGAGGTTTGATATAAAATAATGTGGGGAGGAAAGGGTGGGAGAATGAATAGGCATGTGGGTAAAGAATGGGTTAAGTGATAGAAACATATTTATTGTCTTATTCTGCTCACTTCTATGTACATTCGAAATTCTTGGGCTTGGGGTATAGATTACTGACAGAGTACTTGCCTAGCATGTATAAGACCCTGGATTTGATCTCCATTGCTTGGAAAAAAAAAAAGCAGCAACAACAAAAGTTCTTCATTAAACACACACACACACACACACACACACACACACACACACACACACACATAAAGATCAGAGTCTTCACAATGGATAAAGAAACAAATTCTATAAATATACACATCCTATTTTTTAAATGCTTATATATTTTGGCTTGATAGATAAAATATAAATTCACTTAAAAATACTGCTGAACCCAATGAGATCAGGGCCTAGGAAAGCAGAAATGGAATAAGGCCAGGATCAAAGCTATACTACAAAGGATACCATTTACAGCAGTGCTTATTCAAAATCTTTCATATACAGGAAATCTCAGGAATTAACTTCACAACACTGCCTTTATAATTTCTAAAGTTAAATACTACCTTATCCTCTAATCTAAATAAAATCTATTTTATTACTTCAAATATTAATACATTTTTTTAAAAGTTACCAACATATTTCAGTGTCATAGAAAGATCCCCTAAAACATTCATCAAAAAGAGAAAGGAATGAACTATGAGCTATACATGCTTTATTTAAATAAATACCTTTCCTTCCCAGAATGTAATCAAATGGGGAAGAGAAGGCGGGGAGAAAGTCAGTGAACAACCAGAGAAAGCAACCAGAAACTAAACTGCTAGTTTTCATAATAAAGATGCCTTACCCTATAACATCAATTGCCTTCAAGAGTTCGGGGTCAAATAGCATGGAAGAAGAAATAGGCTCCCAAAGATTATCACTCGCTATGATCTTCACTCGCTGAAGACCCTGATGGTTCAGCATCTTTCTTAGCACCTTTTGAGGAATAAACAGAACACAGGAAAGGCTACAAATGAGTTTATGGCTATTGAATTAGAGTTTATAGATATTGAATTATAACTGAAATAGCTGAAGTATCTTCAAAAACTGAATATTCTAGATAACAGTTTCAATATTATTTCTCAATAGAAAATGTACTCATGGGTTAAAAATGTTTAGGCGGATTTTCCTTCTGACTTTAGAATTATGTTTAACCATATAAATTAGGGGGAAGAAAGGGAGTTACGTTAGTAAAAAAATAATCAAAAATACTACCCAGAAATAATCACTATTATTTGGATATGCTTTCTTCCAGGAATTTTCCTATGCAGACGTAATAACAAAACTGGGATCATATTATCCATATAATTTATTAAAATGCTTTAATCTATCATTTTATTTTAAGTACTTGTAAATGTCTTTACACATTCTGTCATTATTCAAAATATTACTGTTAATATTGTCTACCATACTAGTAGTAGAAATAAGAAATATTCCATTCTCATGATCAATTCTTCATGATTATAAACAGGACAGAAAATAAAACTAAATTCTATTAGAAAATAAATCAACAAAGCACAAACTAAGCACTTTCACTGGTACTTAGTATCCCCATGAGTATTCTAAAAGTAGCATTAAGACAGACCCCTTGCCCTTATGTGGCAAACACACTCACCCAGACACCAAAACTAACAGGATTAAATAGAAAATCAGCAAGCAGATATATACCCAAAATGCCCAGATGTAAACAGGGGCAAAGAAAAGGACATCATTTTATCCAGGACCAGAAGGTTCAGATTTCATACCAAGAGTAGCTTTGATGAATAGATATAAATAATCCTCCTACTATAAATTTACCTAAGCATTTGAAATTGTCTGGCACATAAGAAGCAGGTGCTCAATAATATCAATCAAATTCAAAAGACAGGCAAAAGTAAAGGATTTCACAAGCTCTTTTTACATTCTAATTTTTCTGAACTTGGGAAATTTTCAACTAATGTGCTTTTAAGGGAACAAATAATAAAATCTCTAATTAAATCCATGATGTACTTTACATTGGTTTTTTAAAATTCATATATTACCACACATTGTGGTGGTGTAGCAGATGTGGTGAGAATTAGAGTAGTAGGCCAAATTCATCTTTTAAACAAGATCATTTGCGTCCAAGGGTACTCTGGAAGCAATACAAACAAATCCTTAATAATAAACACAGAAAGACTTTCAAGAGTTACTCTTGAGTAAGAGTTCTGAGTAAACTCAGAATCCCTACCCCTCTATTTGTAGGTAAACTTTGAGTTTCATCCCTCACAAATTCTTTTATTCTTACAGACAGGAGAGAGAGAACAACTGAGTCAAATTTCCATTTATCATTGTGGCTTTGTCTAGTCTTTGTAGTCCTGCTCCTAGACAATCACCAGTAATACTGCGTACTTTCATATCTTCAAATATTCTTTTGTTGTAGAACCCTTCCCTTTCCTCCATCCCCCAAACAATTTATAAGACAAATGAAAGGAAAGATGTTCTGGGAGATCCAGACACTCACACATCCATTTCTATCTACACCCTCAAATCTGAGATGGAATTTTTCCAGACATGATTTCAAAACCTTAAGAATATGGTGAAAACTATAACCATACAGCAAAAAAAACTTAAGAGAAATAATACCCCTGACATGTTTGAAAGTGCTTATATTTATTTCTATTCTTAAAACAAATCCTTATTCTTTTTAGGAGTCATCTTTTTTTTATTATTCATTTATTCATATGTGCATGCATTGTTTGGGAGGAGTCCTCTTAACATACTATATGGAATATTTATTTATTAAGACTCCCCAAACTATGCACTTACATCCATTTGTTATTACTGAACCCTTTGCAATGGGCATTTCAACAAACAGACCATAGATCACAATAAAATTCTGCTATAAAAAATGACAAACACAGGCTGTGTGGTGGCTCACACCTATAATCCCAGCTAATGAAGATGCAGAGATTGGGAGGATTTCAGTTCAAGGCCAGCCCAGGCAAAAAGTTAAGTGAAACCCCATCTCAACTGATGAACTGGGTCTGGTGGTGTGTGCTTGTCATCCTACCTACGCAGGAAGCATAAATAGGAGATCTGAAGTACAGGCTGGACTGAGCAAAAATAGGAGACCCTAGTCAAAAAATAACTAAAGCGAAAAGGGCTGGAGATGTGGCTCAAGTAATAGCATACCTGCCTAAAAAGGACAAGGCCCTAAGATCAAACCCTACTACTATTATTCCCCTCCCCCAAAATAGGCAAATAAATACAAGCTAAAAATTATAAGAAAAGGAAATGAAGTCTGAACTATTTAAAATACTAACAATGAGGCTTAGAGCAACAATTAATCTTTCAAAGCAGGCAAGCTGAGTTAGAATACAATAGGACAGCAACAGACTCTTAATAGTAAAAAAATAATAAGTACCTCAGTTTCAAATCATTAATGTAAAAGGAAAAGTAAAACAGATTCTAATACTCCCTGTTAGATCCCTGGCATTCTTGGGGCAGGCAGAAGGACCCAAGGCTACACCTTAAAACCAGACCCCCTGATTTATGACCACTTGTTTCTCCCTGCCTGTTTCTCGGCTTGCAGAACAACTCAGGAACTCCCAGTTACTCAACTAGCCAGACATGTCGACCTGTTCCATCTGGTGATCGCAGATAATCAGAGACCAGAGACTCTCTCCCTCCCCCATGGCTTGGCCCCTCCTATAAAGCCCACTACCCAATTCAGCCAAGCCACCTCACTCTGAACCCAAGAGTGAGAGTCCTGCAGTCTGGACTAATAAATCTTTCCTTTCCACACATGGCGTGGTCTTAATTCAGCAGTACCTTACATCTGGTGCCGAAACCCGGGAGAGGTTAACAGGACGCTCGGCCTGGGGCTGGTCCTTTGGCCTTCATGTCCTGCCCTCTCCCAAACCCAGACTGCTGAATTGACCCCATGTGCCTCTGGACTGTGAATTTTGGACCTTACTGCCTTGCTGGCTTTTCCATCCATCATTAGCCTTTCTCTTCCACTGCTCTCTACCTGACCTACTTCTCTCCTCAGGATCAGTAAGTGTCACCCCCCTTCGGGGCTGCCTGCTCTGTCTGGTCTGGTAGTTGTGGCGCCACACCAGGCATGCCTCCTGTGCCCACTGGGGCACCCCTCCGATTAGCACAGGATGCCTGGCTAACCAGTTGGGCATTCTCTATGGATGGCAACCCAGGCCAGGGACGTCCACCCTTGGGAACCCATTTGGGTAACACTTACACTTCCCCCTCCATCTCACTCTCTCTCTCGCTCTCTCACTCTCCCTCTCTGTTTTCCTTTCTTCCACCCAAGGTGAGAGCTCGACAGCCCCTCCAACTTACTATGACCAAATGGCAACTGGACGATTCTGCTCTCCTTGCCTGAGTCACATAAGGGAGGCTAGATCTTGACCTAGATCTATATTGGCCTTAAGAGTAAACTCACCAAGGCACCTGCCTCACTCTCTCTCTCTGTCGCTCTCCCCCTCTCTCTCTCTCTCTCTCTCTCTCTCTCTCTCTTTCTACATAATGGGGAACTTAAACATGCAAAGGGTGGCCCTCAAACCCCCCCAGGAAGATCTTGTGAAAATGGCATTTAAGGTATTTAATAACTGAGAAGAGGTTTGAAACCAGTAAAAGGCCCAGCTCTTGACAGCTGCCCTGAGGCCACCTCGTCCAACTTCAAGATGGGCCACACAACAACGCACACCTCCAGGGCCTGCTTCAAGTGCAAACAGATGGGACACTGGGCAAAACACTGCCCTTCACCTCGCCCGCCACCAGGACCCTGTCCACAATGTGGCCAGAGTGGACACTGGGGGACAACTGCCCCTCTTTGTCTCTGCAAGGGAGGTCAGTCTCCCACTCCCATTCTCAACAGAGTGAAGGTCTCTTGGACCTCTTGGGCCTGGTGGCAGAAGACTGACACAGCCCTGGGACCTTGGCCCCCTTCAAAATCACCTCGGAGGAGCCCAGGGTAACTGTCCAAGTAACAGGGAGGCCTCGATCACCTACTTGGTGCTACCTGACTTCTCAGGTAAGCTTTATCCTTCACAGATCTCCATGGTGGGGGTAGATGTTCTCCTCCACCAGCCAAAAAGGAAAGACAGTTTTATTTAAAATTAAAGTTCATGTGAAAGTTAATTTTGAAGTTCAAGTTGCAAAGTAAACTACTGAAAAGGATATAGATAGATAAACTTCAATGTGTAATAAAGTTAAAGTTAACTGTAATCTAAGAGCTGCCTAAAAAGATTTTTAAGGTCATGTCAAACTAAAATCTAAGTCTCTATGTCTATAAAATAACAATGTTATCTTAAACATTTTATCAAAAAAAATTATTTGTGTTTTCTGTTAACCCTGTAAAGCTTTAAGTACTACTAAATCAGAGTTCATTAACATATTTACTCATGTGTCTTAAATGACCATCTTCTAACTGTGTTCTGTGTCTATACTTTATCTAAATATGATACAAAAAGTGATAATTTATATAAAATATCCAACAGTGCTGCATTTAACCTGCATTCTGACAGTCAACCTCTATTTGCCTTTAAAGGTCCCACAAATGCTTCATAGCAACTAACCTGGTCAGTTTTGCCACAAGAATTTAAAGATAGCCCTCATCTTTGTGGACAGGCCCTAACTAGAGACTTCTTAGATTGGCACTACCCAGAGGCCACCCTTCTTCAATGCAGAGCCACAAAGCCCCTTATCTGCAGGGCAACTGAGTCCTTTTTAAAACTTTCTGGCTTCCGGGAATACAAAGTCTCTAAAGAGAAGGTTCAATTATGTCTCCCGCAGGTCACGTACCTAGGTGTGTTCTTAAAGGGACAGACTCACTCCCTGAGTCATAAGTAAATCAACCCAATCCTCTGTTTCCCACTCCCCCATACCATAAAAGCAGCTTAAAGCTTTCTCGGGAGTTACAGGATTTCATAGAATCTGGATCCCTAAAAATATGCAGCCTTCAACAGACACCTTTTTTTGCTCCTCCTAATATTCCTATTTGTGTTTTAAATAATGTATGGCTACCCATTTCTCTTTAAAAAAACTTGCCTCTACCAGACTCTGCTCCTCTGGTTGACTATCTTAACCTCCTCTGGGAACTTCTCAGACAGCAGGCAGACCAGATCCTGCCCCACCCCTCAGAGGGCCCCATAACAATTTCAATTAAACCAGGGGATCATGCTCTCCTCAAGGATCTTCGACCCTCTATGCTGGGACCTCGGTGGACCAGCCCTCATCTGGTCATCCTCACAATGCCCACTGCTGTCATGGTCAATGGGACCCTCCAGCTGAGGGGGATAAAACATTGCCCACCAACTTCAGACTCTTCCACTACAGAAAAGGATGAGTACTCTTGCATACCACTGGGCCCCAAGCGGCTACGCCTCTCCTGCAAACTCTCTCCCTCTTCCACTTCTACATAAGCTCTTAGTCCTCATCTGGCTCTCGATCTGCTTTCCCTTCGCAGCCCAGAAATCCTCCTCCTGTGACCCACGCATGCGCATTTCCCAGGCAGAATGTATTGTTACTAAGACTTTACTGTTCCACACTTACTATTCCTGTGCAGGCTCTGTTATTGGGTCATGCACTCACAATCACACCACCTATCAAGTGTGCTCCCATGATACTCAATTTACCTGCTTCAACCCCACTTATTGCCCTGTGGAGCAGTAGTTAGAACTCAGAAGTGGCCACCTCGCTGGGAACACTGTTACTCGAACTCAGGTGTTCGATCCTGAAAAACCAGTGTCATTATTGTTTGATGCTTGTGCAGCCACGGACAAACTATGTGGAGATACAGGCTGTGGCTGTGGAGGCCTGGGTTGGGAAAGGACTTATACGTCAAATTAAAAATATATGTGCTCCGGAGACAACTTCTGGTGTAATAATGAGGGTTATCATTTTTGCCCTTATTGGAGTTGTGTTTCATGGGCCACGTGGCACAGAGCTACACACTTAGCCCTCCTTCAAAAGGGCACTACTACCCCTAATTTCATTCAAGGCACCTGTAACCCTGTAAATTTCACTGTACTAAAGCCATCTGATTGGACACAGGGACAGATAGTTTTCTGCCATAGGTGGATTTAAAACACTGGTGGGGGCTGTGGGCCTAAATGATGCTATGGAAATACAAACCCCTAAACCAGGAAAATGCTCTTTAACCCTAGATGCCTCCAGGATCATTCAGGGAACTCAGCAGACAGACTTCCCACCAGATGCTACTACAAGCTTCTCCCAACAACAGGCCTTGTCTGCAAATAAAGCCTGGGATAAACCATCAGCCTCCACTCCTGGGGACCTCACAAATTTCCAAATTCCAGCCGAACCCCCTTTAATGACGCCCCCACTCAGCACGAAGCAGCTAGATCAATCGGCACCCATAATACCAACAAAAGGCTGGAATGTTAGGTCCCTGGCATTCTTGGGGCAGACAGAAGGTGAGGCTAACACTGAAACCAGACCCCCTGATTTATGACCACTTGTTTCTCCCTGCCTGTTTGTTTCTCGGCTTGCAGAACAACTCAGGAACTTCCAGTTACTCAACTAGCCAGGCATGTCGACCTGTTCCATCTGGTGATCGCAGATAATCAGAGACCAGAGACTCTCTCCCTCCCCCATGGCTTGGCCCCTCCTATAAAGCCCACTACCCAATTCAGCCAAGCCACCTCACTCTGAACCTGACAAGAGTGATGGCCCTGCAGTCTGGACCAATAAACTTTTCCTTTTCACACGTGGCATGGTCTTAATTCACAGTACCTTACACTTCCAATGCACCCCACAAGTGAAATAAACATAACTAGAGACACACACACACACACACACACACACACACACACACAAAACCATAAGCATACACTCTACTGAGCCATACCCCTATGCCAATAATTTTAAAAATAGGAAAATTGAACCCAACTCTTCCTATCAGCAATTCAGGGACAAAAGAAATGCACATGCTTTAATATCAGGAACATAACCAAACAGATTTTACTTTTATTTTATGTCACAACTAGAAACTAGCAAAATAAAAAATAGGGTGTTTGTACTATAAATTTCTTATTAACTTCTGTATATGGAACCATAAGGAATTATTCATAAATAACCTAATGATTAAAAGACACTGAAGTTGTACTGACCTTGATATAATTGATATCAAATGACCTTTCATTCCAAATCTGCAAAACACAAAGTGAAAAAATATGAGTTGAAAGTTTTCAAACCTCAGAAAGTATACATTATCATTAAGATGCCACTTTTCATATCATCTGTCATTTTTTTCTGAAAACCCATTTTCCCACCTGATGGAACATGCTTTCACATAATATATGGATATTGACAAAAACAACAAAACTTTTTCAAACTTTAAAATATTCCATGGGTGTTCTTCAAATACCAGAGATTTCCAACAATAGATTACACAGTCACTCAACAAATATTGACAGTGCTATGTGTATCAGGACTATCCTGGGCACTGGAGATCAGATGTGAGTATTACTGTAATAATTCTGACAAGATATCTACAGGCATACTTGAAAGCCAAGTAGTAATTAAGGATACTATATAGAAGGTATTTTTAAGCACACTGATAACAATGCTGTGCTGAACGTGAAAGCAAACTCTTAATTAGGAAGAATATAAGAAAATATACACAAATCTCTGAGGTTCAGAATCATGAAGCATGGGGTTTCAGATTTAAAAGAGAACATCTGTGACTGTAATTCTGTAGTTAAGAAAGCAATTTCTAATAGAGATAAACCTAGAGTTCAGGTGCTATAACAAGTCTTACATCAAAGAAACTCCTCTCTATGGCATGTGATTATCAAAAGACTAAATGAAATGTGACTCATCCATTATTTATGAAAAACATTTTGTAAATATTTACCATAATAGATGCTATTAGATCCAATCCTACATTTAGTCTCACTCGGTTAAAACTCAATATTTAAGAAAGTTCACAAATACAAACTAATTTTTCAGTTACAATTTGGAAAAGAATAGCAAAAACAAGCATATTCATGTTGCTGGCTTCCTACAGCCCTTGTTCACCCTCATGTTCTGTACCATCCTGCAACAGTATCCATTTCCCTCACTGACCACCACAGTTTACTAATCCTCCTATCCCCAAGTGATTATGTCACAGTTCTGCAACACAATAGGAACTCAGTAAGTGCATGCTGATAATCTAAATCAACTCCATGAAAACTTAAATATTAGTGTGGGCAGATGGCAGATGGTGTGCTAATAAGCAAGGAGACCCACCATGTGTATGCATTAGGCTCTGTAGGATATGATGCAGTCTGAGGCATGCCTCTAGCCTGCCAACAGACCTACTCTGGAAAAACACAATACCATGTTTAATTAATCTTGTAAATTATTAAAAGATGTTAAATAACATTTTAGTATACAGAGATTTCCGGAAGCCTGCCAAATCTAGCCCACCACCTGTATTTTTCAAACTGAGAGCTAAAAACTGTTTTTAGTTTTAAATGGTTATATTTCAAACTGTTACACAATTACCTTTAAAGGGATCCTGAATACTGCTTTCTGACCTACAAGCCCCAAAATATTTATGTCCTGGTTGTTTAAGAAAAAAGTTTGCCAATCTCTTGTTTAAGAAAGTAATAAAAGACTCAAAGAATAAAATGAGAATATCATTAAACTATACAGGAAATGTAGCATTACATAAGAACTAGAGAAACTAGGGAAACCCTTGAAGGGTGGTATAAGAAAAACAATTTTTAAAAAGTTCAAAGAGGCTATACACTCAGTACAATGTTTGAAGATGGGAAGAATTTGGATTGGCAAAGAATAATAAAAGTGCAAAAGTAGTTCATTTGTGTTATTTTCAGACACAAATAGAACAAATTAGTCTCATGACACAGAATAGCAAAGTGCCACAGAATCAAATTACTTTTAAAAATTACAAATAAATATCCAAAAATGAATTTTATTTTAAATATATTACTAACTCCAATATAATCAATGTCCAAATCATGATAATGCTTGGCGCCCACAATCCAGCTCACGACGTAGTAGGCAGTCAGCTGAAGATTTATGTAAGGCCAGTTGAAACCTTTGCCCAGCCATCCAGGAAATGACCATGGCAACGCTGCACACAGAAGAAAAGGAGGAGTAGGTAAAACAGTGGAAGCACTACTGAAAACAAAATAAACCAAGGAAACACTCAGCAAGGCAAAGGTCAAAAAGAAAGATTGTATACCGCACAGATTCTTAAAATCCCTTTGTACACTGCTGATGATCACTTGCTGGGAGGGTGACTCAAGTGGTAGAGCACATGCCAAGCAAGCACATGGCCCTGAGTTCAAACCCCAGTAACTGCTAAAAAAAAAACAAAAAAACACCTTTCTATGGACACTGTAATTTTCTATTGATCCTTAGAGTCAGGTCCCATAATTCCAAACGTTCTTTCAAGAGAATAAAGTAAAAACAAATAAATATCTGTCAAAGACATTTAGTAACAGAACAAAAAAGTACATTTAGGCTTGATGTCTCTACTCTGGACTCAATAGGGAAACACATCTTTGTTAAATGATATACATCAAATAAGTTCATATTCTTACAATAACTGATTATTAAGTTAAAATGAAAATAGGAGAAAATCAATAATTATAATTCTAAATCCTAACTTGGCTACTAATATATTAAAATAAGGTCAACATACAAGTTCCTTAGCTATTAAATATATTACCAATCTAATTCACCATTGAAAAATACTTTTCTAAAAAAACTGCATTACATAAAAAGTGTGACATTAAAATGATGGAACATTTGAAAACAACGAAATGCTAAATATGACCTGAAGGCCCACCTAGTTTAAGTCTTTGCTGGATGTAGGATTACCCCATGCCAGATTTTCTACATTTAAATGAGATTTGATCTTGAAAACAGACCAATGAGGGAGTAAGTGCTCAATAATGCTTTTATTGTTCAAAACATTTCTGGCTCTCTCACAAAAGTCCATTTGAAAGAACATACTTCTCATTTTTTTTTAATTTACAAAACACTACTCTTTTCCTTTAATTTTATTCTTAAGAAAATTATTTTTAATAATTATTTTTAATTTTTGAAATCAACTCTTGAAAATGGATCATTAATTTTACTTAACTTAGTATGAATGTAAGCCTATTTTAAAATGGCAAATTCAAATGATGTTCAAATTACTTCACAGGCTCTGTAAGCACTGCTACAGAACTGTGAAATGAACACAGTCTCACCTGAGCAATTATCCTATGATTCTGCTACTAGAACCTATGCCCAATATGGACTGGGAATAGGGAACTGATTGTTCAGTATCCCAGTCCCTGAAACAGTAGCCTGTGCATCACTGAGATTTGAAAAAAAAAAAAGGGAGATGTAGGTAGAAGCATCACAGTCACAGGTGGTCCAGGCAAAAAGCCTGAGACCCTCTCTGAAAAATAACTGAAGCAAAAAAAGGGGCTGGGGGGGTATGTCTCTAGTGGTAGCAAGCATAAGGCCCTCAGTTCAAACTCTAGTATTGCCAAAAAATAAAAATAAAATGAAAACACAAAAAATGTTCTTACACATACCTCTTCTAAAAATGGAGTCTACTGCTGCATTACAATTTTGTAAATAGCATTGCCCTTTTACAAATTTTGATGACAGATTTTGTTGAAGTAGTTTATTATTTCTCTCTCTGTCTCTCTCTTTCTCTCTCTCACTCTCTCTCTCTCTCACAAACACACACACACACACACACACACACACACACACACACACATACACTTGAATTGAATTTTAAACCTGACTTTGCCATTTACTATCTTCTTTCTTAGGCCAGTGACATAACCTCTCTAGAGCCCTACTGCTTCTTCCATAAAACAAGAAGAGCAACACCTCACTCCCCAGGTATTATAAAGATCAAACATAACATACAAAGGCAGAGAACGACCATTTCTGGCACATGTTTTACTGTTTTGCAGTTGGTAGTCAAGTGGCGGTATGAACATCATTAGTATTTCAGTATTAATAGAGAGTCTAGCAAACTGATTCAGTCAGAAAGAGACTGCAGAAGCATTGAAAACTCCACTTCTTACCCATAAGTATAATATTAGGGTTCCTCTTCTTAGCTTCCTTCATTAACCACCACTCATATCCTCGGAAATAATTTTCATCTAATGTGTAATGCATGTGGGAGGGCTCAGTGCCATCTGAATACGGGGAGAGCAAAAGAGAAAGAAAAAATTCATGAATGGTGCTTCCTAGGACAACTTTCACACACACATACACACACACGCTTCACAAAAGCAGCATTCCAGTTCCAGTCCTGAAGCTGGGAAAATGAGAATTATATAACTTGAAGATAGATGATCAAAGCATAATATTTCATCCTTTTTCATTATCCTATGCACAGTAAAGTTCTTAAATAATAAAACCCTGACTTTGTATTAAAGGCAGTATTAAGAGAAATGCTGAGGCAGGATAGATGAGGAGACAGGGAAATTATATGATTTTTAATAAATATTAATATCACCAGATTTAGGCAATAGAAAGTAAAAACTAAAAAATCACAGCAGGTAGCTCCCCTCACCTCACCTCCTTTTAGATGTTAAGTTACAAAATAGGGAAAAGGTAGAGGGACTATCTGCATCTACCTTCCCCTTTGAGATCTTAAGAAGTTGCAAGTCTCCTTGAATGAGTAGAAAGAAAAATGAAAGGCATGTTTTGCAAAAGGAAATCCTAAAATTCACCTATTGTTCCTGTGTTAGGATAGGGCTAGATCACATCTCTAAGTTTTAGCACCCATTTTGGCCACCCAGAGCCACTGCCTAATGATTAGGGGTTGCTAGACTTCAACTTGATAACTTGTATTTCCCTAGCTCCAAGCATATGAAACCCACAAAGAGGCCATCATTTTTGAGCTTGTCTCCTACCCTGCACTTCTAGAAGGAGGTGCCTTTTCCTTTCTCTTTTTAAATTTCTCTCTACTTTTATTCTTTTATACTAAAATAAATGAATAAGAGAAGCATAACTTTTGGACAGCAGCTTTGATTTACACCAATGATATCCATGCCAGGGACAACCCTAAACCAGTGGGAAATGTTGCCATTCCCAATGATGAACCAAATTGGAGCTACTAAGTTGGGAATGTTAATGAATGCAGAAGTAAGACTTTACATGATTAATTGCTTAACTGAAGGAATAAAGCAATCAATACACAAGGTTGTTAATTATGATTGATTAAGAACTATAACAAAGGGAAAACAGTAAAAATCCTAACCTGTTTCTAGGATGGTTCATAAAGGCCCTGAGAAAACACACCAATATCAGCCCAAACTCCATAGAAGTACAAACATTTCTAGGGATGCCTTTTATTAGTCAGTCAGCCCAGATATCTTTTGTAAGCTACAAAAAAACGAAAGATAGGACACCAGATCCCACTTAAAGAATTAGTAAATTTGGTCTTTGAGGTTTTCAACAACCAGAATTTAATGGAAGAACAAAGAAGGACTAAGAGAGTTCAGTTACAGGCAGAGAAACAGGCCTAGTTGTTTGCTAAAAAGCAAAGTAATAGCTATAATAATGGATGGAAATTTTACTTCTAGAGGAAAGTCTCCTTGAGGACTAACCCAGGAAATCTCTAAACACCAGGTTGATTCCAGTAACACCAAAAGAAAATGTTGTAAGTGTGGAAATCCAGGGCACTGAAAAGCTTAATGCCCTAAAAAAAGGCCATGATATCCAGGGACATGCCTCCTTGGCCATGAGGAAAAAACACTGGAGAAAGAACTGACCTTGCAGGGAGAAGGGTGGGGGAGAAGGGGGTTAGAGGGGATCCACTTCTGAAATGGAGTTCTTGAGGACTAAAGATGCCCAAGAGTTCCCACTATTCAAGCCCCAACCAGTCAACTACCAATATTCTATGAGGAACCCAGTTATCTCTCCAAGTGGCTAAAAGATTAATTAGTTTCTTAGCAGAAAACAGGGCCCAATTTTCTGCCTTAATTTGACTTCTCTAAATGGAGCTTTCTAAGTGGAGCTGCATGATAACAGTGTTGATAGAACCCCAAAGATCAAAAAATTTACTCCTCTCCTAACTTACAGGTATGAACATTTTATTTTCTCTCAAAGATTTTTTATTTGTCTAGAATGCCCAACTCCACTTTGCGGCAGATATATTATGACTACTTTAGGAACAAATGTGCTCTTGTAAATTGTTCTATAGGAAGATAATTTGACATTATTTTCTTCCTGGGTATTCACTGAAATACAAGGCCAATAAGAAGAGTATTTTATTCTATTTCATTGGGAGAAAAACAATTTTATCTAAATTCAAGTTTATCGAAATTATTTCAAAATACATGCTAAAAAGATAAGGAAATAAATCAACAAATAGGAAAGATATAGGGAGGTACTGGGAATATGGTTTTTTTAGGGGGGAAGCTAAAGGAAAAAGAAACTGATAATTTATAAAATAAGGTTTTTGTTGTAAAAGATTGTTCCAAAATGGAAAAGGATAGGGATCAAACCCCAAAGGTTCAAAAGAGTTACAAAGTATGTAAGTAAATCATAAGTATATAAAAAAAATGGGCCTTAAAAGAAATTTGTTTGTGACAAATACAGCTATAATTTAAGAGTTACCTAAAAGTTTTTCTAAAGTCAAAAATTAATGAACTAATATAGAACTAGCACCTAATTATTTGTCTTAAAAATATTCTGTGAATAATAGTTGCTAAAAATTGGCTTAAAGGAGAGATTTATATTTTATCAAGATAATTGCTTATGTTTTCTGCTAATGTTAACCAAGCTTTAGACTATTTTGGAAACTGAGTTTTAACTAAATCAGAGTTCATTTAAGTATCTGTTTATTACAGTCTTTTTTTAAGTGATTTTAATATATTTAACCTCCACTAGAAAAGTGTGAGCTATGTCTAAACTACATTTAAATGCTATGCAAAAGTTCACAGAGTTAAAGTTCAACATATACAAAATAGCCAGCAAGTGCTCTCTTTTATACACTTGACCATTGTGTATTCCTTGTACAATTGGAAATAAGTCTATTTGGGGTCACTGGCACTGTCTTCTTAAACTTGTAAGAGGTCTAAAAGCTTTGGTTATTGTTAGTGCTATATACCTATCCTTGCAAAAGATTTTAAATTCAACTCCAAAGGCAAAAGCTAAAGTAATACATATAAGATATATATGTAGCTGGGATGTTAATTGTTGCCGTCATCTTTAAATGTTAAATGTACATATATTCCCCATGGATATAAGTTTTCAAAAATACAAAGCAGTGCCACTTAATTAAAAGGACCTGACATTGATCATCCATAAAGTACATCTACAATAAATAAGTTAAAAGTAACTCATTTAAAATTCATTTACTCTACAGGCAAAAGTAAATGAGAATTTATACATATGCAATCTATTATTGATAAGATATATATACTATGCCATTCTTTACACTAAAATAAGAGTTTAAATGTATATTTAAGAGACAATAAGGAGAGCTGAATAGTACTCATTAATGCTATCAATCATAATTATTATCCTAAAATGCTGTGTGCAGTTGAAATAACTAAACCATTTTGTCAATTTCTAAACATATTTTTAAAATTCTATTGATAACTGTACTAAGTGTTTCTGTCATTGGATCTTTCTCTAATGGGATCTGACCTAAAAACAATAAGCTGTATCTACTCATTGAGATAATTATTTTTTCTCCTTCCTAAAAACCAGAGACCTATAAACTCCTAGTTAATAACATACACTATTCAAAGCCAATCAAAATGGACATGAAGAATGAAGATTTAGTGGTTAAAAACAGTTTCGTTTTTAAAAGAAATTTTAAAAATTGTATCTCTAAAACTGTACCACACATATATTTTAAGTTAGTAATACCTTCTGTGTTCTATGCAAAATTATTCTTTTTTACCTTCTCCATAAAACCCCAAACTGTCCCTATGCTGTCTAGTGTATAGTTTTTTAGAAAACTGGATTTGAAATCTGAACTAAATAAGCAACTTAAAGACTGAGTAGTGTTTTAGAAAAATCATAATTTGAAACAATTTTTTGAAAAATAACAGGTAAAAAAGGAAAAATAAGAAATAATCTGCTAAGCAGCGATCAGCCTCAAAAGAGTTGGTATGACTTACATTCCGTAAGGTTAAGTACAGATTAAAATAGTGGAGGGAAAAGTCCTATTTCCCAAACACTCCTACCTGTTGTTTGCCCATCACCACCTATTTCGACTTTTAGAATATGCAAAGAGGCACCGAAGTTTGGCTGTGGAAAGAAGTAACAGTATTATTACTGTGCTTCATTGTATGAAACCTCAGGACGATTACTAGTAACTGCCTTTGGATTTACAGGTGAGAAACAAAAGTAAAACTTCAAACAGCAACTTATTCCAAAAGTAATTTACCATTTATTTTTTAAAACCTAGAATTATAAAGCTGATAAGTTCTATGGTTGAAATTCACCACATATTCTACCATCAAATAATTATTTTTCATTACCTTAAAGAGATAATCCAGTATTTCAGAACGATAGGGCTCTGGGTAATTTACTAGAAGTCGGGAAGTTGCCTGAAAAAAATAGTATTCAAAAATATAAATAAAATCAATCCAATCATGAATGCTTGCCTAAGTGTTGATACACATTACCTAGTATCCACCTACTTGGCCACTTCTTGGGCAAATGGAGCTCATTTCCCAGGTTGTTAGGCAGACTTTGCTTTTGCAATCATTGGACAAGTAGAGCTGTTGTTTTTCCCAACTGTTAAAAGGTTCTCTCTTGAGGTTACTGAACATCATGAGTTAAGATATTTGATCTTAAGATCATTTGTCAACAATTTCTTAGATCTAGGATGAGTGGGATGAACTTCAGATTTTACCCCTCAACATCTTGCAGGAAATTACCAAAGGCAGCAATGCTAAAAGGAAGCACTCCTTTCCTCTTTCTCTGTAAGTTCCATCTGTTATTATTAAGAGTAATTACACAAGCCTGGCACAAATGGCTCATGCCTGTAATCCGAGCTACTCAGGAGGTGCAGATCAGGAGGATCAACAGTTCGAAGCTGGCCCAGGAAAACAGTTCATGAGAACCTATCTTGGATATACCCAACACCAAAAGGGCTGACGGGGTAGCCTAAGTGGTAGAGTACTGCCTAGCAAGTGTGAGGCCCTGAGTTTAAAACAAAGTACCACAAAATAATTAAATAAGAAGAGTGACTACACAATGATCCCCAGGCCAGGTTGTACTAACTAACTCACACAAGATTACCATCACAAAGAATGGAAAGACATATGCAAAAAGTATAGCAATTGTGCATAGTCCTACCTAGACTATGAAAGATGGCATCTTGAAAAAAAAAAAACAGAAAACCAACAATTGAGCAAAAACCTATCCTTTTGAGAGGCAAGGGAAATAAAAGAGAAAGATTTTCAACATGAAACAGGAGCACGTCCCTATGCGTGGAGGATGGGCAACCCTATGTTCAAATTCAAACAACTGACTTGCCAGTTGTGTGACAAAAGCACCATACTTCACTTTTATGGGGTTGATACTGGATCAGTGATCCCCAGTTCATGTCTAGGCGAAGTCAATGATTGAAGACAACAGACCAAGAGTCAAAAGCAAAGCAAGCACAAATTTTATTGAAAGGATAGCAAAGCTCCTATACACACAGGAGGGGCTTAGGGAAAGCTAAGCCATGGAATGACTGAAGTCTAGGAAGAGATATAGGGTTCTGCCTAACTTAATCCACCTTTTCTACCTTGAAACTACACTTATAATTGGATGTTATATTGTAGCTGACTTCCTTTTGAACCTAATCACCTGGTCATCCCCATCCTTATCAAACTGGACATATCAAGAAGGTCTGGTCAGCTCACCTAGCCTTGAGGCCCACCATTTACATTTTATAGCTATCTTTTGTTATCTTGGAAAGAGTTTTGCTGTTTTTCTTAGGAGCCTGTTCTTCGTATCTCCTTAGATGTTCCCTTTGAAGTTAGCTTTCTGTCTCCTTTATCTAAGATAAAGTCACTTCTCTTACTTGTTCCCCACACAGGGTTCAACCTTCCATTCTGTACTATCATACAGATGACACTCTGGTGGTACCCCTATCTAGTCTCTCATACTCAGAACTCCCAAGTCCCTGCCACTGAGCCACAGACCCATCTCATCTAGTTCAACACATCCAAACCAAACTAAAATTTATGCCTACATCTGTTCCTTCTCCTGCATTTGCTATCTTACTAAAGAACAATGCCTTGCTAAATCATAAACCTTGGGCCACACTTCCGTCAAACTTCAGTCACCAAGAGGTCCTTAATGTCTCTCAAATCCATTCTTCTCTTCAACCTCATTGACTTAACCTAGGCTCTCCTCACTAATTAGAATAGCATAAATGGTCTCTGCCTACCATCTACCCTGCATTGTATCCTCCACACTACTTATAAGATTAATGTTTGCAAAACACAAATTATCATGAGACTACTGAGTTTGAACCTGCTAAGTCTTCCCTTTCCCCAACAGCTTTCAAGACACACTCCAAATTGTTCAGTTTTAAAACCAAATCCCTTAATTATCTGAACCAAATTCTGACATTTTGCTCCTGATCATTCTCACATCCTCAATCCAGACATATCAAACTACTTTTTCTTCTCCTTCTGCCTGGCATGTGCCCTACATCCTCATGTGGAAAACTCTAATTAATTCTTTAGCTTTTAGCTCAAACTTCACCTCTTCATAGAAAGATGCCACTCCCCATCAATTTAAGTACCCCTCCTTTGGGACCCTTGGCACCAGATCCATATTTCTACCATAACACTTCTAACTCTATACCCTAATCAATGCTTTACTTTTTTGTCTCACTTCTAAGTACCTTGAGGAAACAGAATGTCTTGCTCAAGTTCATATCCTTACTCTTTGTTATTCAATAAACATCTACTTATTATCTTTTAGGTTATGGGTTTTTTTTGTACTGGTACAGAAACATAATTAAGGAGGCTTTGAGTCAAATGCAATATAAACAAAGTTATTTACTTTTTCAGTAGGCTTATACCAGATTTACTATCACAAGTAAAGGTCTCAGAAGGAGACTGGAACTGTGTTATATGAAATATTGACTATTTCAGAGTTAGACAAAAAAATGAGAATGATAACAAAGAACAAATGCAACAGATTATTAGCCCATATGTTCACCCTGAAATATGTAAAACATGCAGCAGAACCTGTTGATGAGGTTGCACAAAGGAAATAAAACTGTAAAAATCAAGATAAGGCTGTCAAATTAAAGATTTCCCCACCTCCAGCAGAAGATTATCTGTGATAAAGCTACAGGCTGGGTCACCTACACAGCAAGTAAGCATTTAAGCTTTTGCTGAGTTGAATTTAAAGATTCAAGTCTCCCGAGATGAGGATGCACACTTGCCCCAATCCTATTCAACATAGTCCTGAAATTCCTAACCAGAGCAATAAGGCAAGAAAAAGAAATAAAAGGTGTTGGAGTTAACAGTGAGGACAGCCATGTTAGGACCAGACCCCCTTACTCCCTTACAGGTGGCTTACTGGAAACTCCCCACCTGACCCCAAAGAATGACAAAGAGACAGTTGTTAACCTTTATCTCCAGATGGGTCCCAAGGACAGTTGAACAGACAGTAACCTAACCACAACTTACCTTTCTTGGTTGCCTAGCAATGGTATTTCTTCTTGCCCTTCCTGGTACTTTTCCACTAGCCTCCATAATATCTAGCCCAAGCATGTTTTCAGCAGTGGGCTCTAGCTCTCTTGCTAAAGACCCACCCCCAACAGGCCCTTTTCCAAATAAAGCCTGTGCTAATGTTGACCTATCTCCTGTCTTTCCTTCTGTGCCTCTTTTCAGTCTAACAAAAGGAATACAAATAGGTAAAGAAATAGTCAAAGTATTCCTGTTTGCAGATGACATGATCCTATACCTCAAAGACCAAAAAAAACTCCACCCAAAAACTCCTAGACATCATAAACAGTTTCAGCAATGTAGCAGGATACAAAATCAGCTTACAAAAATCAGTAGCTTTTCTATACACCAACAAGGAACAAACTGAGAAAAAGAATATACTAAAACAATTCCTTTTATAATAGCCTCAAAAAAAATCAAATATCTAGGAATAAACATAACAAAGGCCATAAATGACCTCTACAAGGAGAACTACAAACCACTGAAGAAAAAAATCAAAGATGTCTACAGAAGTTGGAAAGCTCTCTCATGCTCACACACTCACAGAGTCAACATAGTAAAAATGGCTGTATTAACAAAAGAAATACATATGTTCAGTGCAATTCCCATCAAAATCCCAATGACATTCATCACAGAGATTGAAAAATCTACCCTAAAGTTCATTTGGAAACACAAAAGACCATGAAGAGCCAAGACAATACTGAGCAAAAAGAGCAATGCTGGAGGTATCACAATATCCAACACTACAGAGCCATACCAATAAAAACAGCATGGTACTGGCACAAAAACAGATATGAAGACCAGTAGAACAGAATAGATATCTACCTTATTTTTGACAAAGGCACCAAAAACATACAATGGAGTAAAGACAGCCTCTTCAACAAATGTTTCTAGGAAAAGTTGCTATCTACCTGCAGAAACTGTCTTCCTGTACTAGTATCAACTCAAAGTGGATTAAGGACCTTAATATCAGACATGAAACCTTGCAGTTAGTACAGGAAAGAGCAAGGAATACACTGGAAGCAACAGGTATAGGCAAGGACTTCCTGAGTAGAACTCAAGCAGCCCAGCAACTAAGAGAAAAGATGAACAATGGAACTACATGAAATTAAAAAGCTTCTGCACAACAAAAGAAATATTCTCTAAATTAAAGAGAATACCCATAGAATGGGAGAAAATATTTGCTAGCTATATATACATCAGACAAGGGACTGACAACCAGAATATATAGGGAGCTCAGAAAACTAAACTCCCCAAAAATCAATGAACCAATAAAGAAGTGGGCAACTGAACTAAACAGAACTTTTTTGAAGGAATGGCCAAAATACACATGAAAAAATGCTCACCATCCCTGGCCATAAAGGATACGCAAATCAAAACCACACTAGATCTTGGTAGAATAGCTATCATCAAGAACACCAACAACAACAAATGTTGGCGAGGATGTCGGGGGGGGGGGGAAGGAACCCTCATACACTGCTGGTGGGAATGTAAGCTAGTATAACCACTTTGGAAAACAATATGGAGGCTTCTTAAAAAACTAAACATAGATCTGCCATATGATCCCGCAATCCCACTCCTAGGGATATACACAAAGGAATGCGACCCAGATTATTACAAAGGCACCTGTTTATTGCATCATTATTCACAGTAGCCAAGCTATGGAAACAGCCAAGATGCCTCACTACTGACGAATGGATCAAGAAAATGTGGTATATATACACAATGGAATTTTACTCAGCCACAAAGAATGAAATTTTGTCATTTGCAGGAAAATGGATGGAACTGGAGAACATCATCTTAAGCAAAGTTAGGCTAGAAGGCCAAAAATCACATGTTCTCCCTCATATCATATGTGGATTATAGATCTAAAACAAATGCAGTAATATTATTGCACATGGGTCACACACTAAGGGAAGAATGTACACGAGAAGAATAGGAAAAGGGTAGAAAACTTAAAACCTGACTGTGGTTGCTCACTGTAGAGGAGCAAAAACGGTAATCTTAAACTGGCAGAGACCACTATGGGATGGGGACTAGGAAGTAGTGAAGAGGTCTGGTAGAGCTGAACCAATGTGGGTTGTAATACACATGTGCATGGAAGCAATGCTAGGAATCTCTCTGCATAGCTCTCTTTATCTCAAACTAGCAAAAATACTGTATTTTTCTTATTATTTCTTATGTTTTCTCTTCAACAAAAGCCTAGAACAAGAGGCTTTGCGGGGGTGGGGGGGGGTGGGGGGGGTGGCAACAATGTATACACATATGAGTAAATGTAAAAACGATAAATCTTTAGAAAAAAAAATAAAGACCCAAGTTCCCTCTGACTCAACACAATTAAAACCAAAGTTTAAGAGTTCATCCTTTGAGAATTCAAACAAAATTAGCTCTAGATGTGATCTGGAGTACAAAACAAATGAAAACCCTCCCAAATGCCTGGCAGCAAAAAATCTGATGGGCCCAAAACAAAGAGGTACAACAAAGACAATGGATGCAAAGGGCGTTGCAAGGGGCCAAGTAAATACTGCTAGGAATGAAGAATAGTCATGTGACTGAAGAAATGCCAGCTCTGCCCACTCACAAGGCACAAAGCTGCAACTGTCTTTTTTTTTTTTCAAATATGCAATCACCATATAAAAACTGTCTCAATTGCCATAACCAAGAGAAGACTAAGAATACAAGCCAACTAAGACTACAGGTACTGTAGCATCCTAGTTGGACTCCCAGAACAGAAGAAAAAGTAAAAAAAGACATTAGGTAAAATCTAAGAAAATCTGAAAGTATGGACTTTAGTTAATGTATCAATACTGGTTGGGACAAACATAACTGGCTATGGAACGAGTATATGAGAACACTATTGGCTTCATAACTTTTCTGTAAATATACAACTACTTTTAAAAACGTTTTTAAAAAAAAATACTCCAGAGATCTTTGAATCGCGTAAAATATCCTGGTGCATTTTAAAAATACCTGGTGTGTTTGTTAAAATGCAGGTTCTCAGAGACTGTAGAATTACAATGTCAGAATGGGAGCCAGAAGGCAGAATCTACATTTTTAACAAAAACCCCTCGTGAGTCTTAGGCACCCCAAATGAGCCACTGCTTTCTACCTGCACCCAGCAGTGAGGCACAGAGGATGCCTGCCCGGGTGGAATTCACTGTGTCAGGCCCTGGACATCCGTGGTCAACACCGAAGCCAACAGGAAACAATCATAGACGATCAGGGGACACGTGCAGACTCCCATTAAATAAAAAAAAAAAAAAAAGTCCCAGAGAGTTTTAGAATTTTAGATCTTATTTCTTCCCAAAGAGAATTTGGGACAAACCTATTCGTCCTTCTGAAAAGGGTTGCCATCCCCTGCACTAGTGTCCTGGGGCTTCAGATTCCCCAGCCCACCAAAAACTCCCTAAAAATGAAGAGCCCCTCCACAGCGCTGCGCGCGTCGGTGGGGTGGTGGGGAGAGGCGCGCTCGTTCGCACAAAGGCGTTCTGGGGCTCTCCGGCCATTTCAGGGGTGACCTTCCCTGAGCGCCATCTCCATGGCGAGGGTCATCTACTGGGATAGGGACGAGGACTCGAGCGCCTGCCCCATCACTACTTTCACCTGTCACCCGCTAGGCTCCGGATCCTCTCTAGTTCAAAGCTAACTGTTTCTCTAGCTTCACCTAAAAGGAGCAATGGTCGTCTGGCCCCACAGCCGCAGCGCCGCGACCCCGCATCGTCGCGCGCGCCTGCGGCAAGCCGGCCTCGGCAGGCGGAGGGGTCCAAAAGCCGGGCAACGCCGCGGGGCCTGTGGGGCGGGGCAGCAGCCCCCCCGACGTTTTCCGCAACCCATCGCTCTGCCAGTTGCTCACCCCGCCGCCGCTGACCGCGCCAATGCCATCGAACTCCCGGCCCAGCCCGTCGGAGTCATCCAGCACGTACGCGCCGCCGCCGGACGCCAGCAGCGCGCACAGCAGAAGAACCGCGGCGCGAGCCGCCGAACCCGCGGCGGCTGTCATAACTTTCATTTGGCGTTGCCGGGAAGCCTCAAGTGGGCTCACAGCCATTGTGTGGGTCACATGACTCCAGCGCCTGGAGAGGCGGGTCCGGCCGCCGCCATGATGGAAAAGGGCAAGAAGCTGCTGAAGCCGCCGCCGCCATCTTGAGTGCGGGCTAAGACTGCTTATGCTGCCTCAGTAGTGTCGAGCGAAAGCATGGGAACTTTTTGCTGCTTCGTTAGGTGTCACTGATCCAGTACAGGCTTTCACGTGTATTCACTGCACTGCTACTCTTCTGGCCTCATTGATGGAACATGTTAACGGAGGGGAGGTAGATGGCAAGACTTGCCAAAGAAAGAGGGCAGTGAGTCGCCCTACCGTGGACCTACCCCCAGAATCTTAGGGTGCACCTACGAAGTACCAATTGATAGCAGAGCAAGAAAGAGGAGGACCTGGCCCATTAGATGCCCTAACCAAACTGCAGTTCAGCTGTCACCGTGGTGGACTCACTTAGGTTTAAGAGCCTGAGTTTCTTCTGATGGAAGAAGCGAAAGTGTACTGTCACCGTGGTGGACTCACTTAGGTTTAAGAGCCTGAGTTTCTTCTGATGGAAGAAGCGAAAGTGTACTTGGTTAAATGAGCTGGAAGTAAGGTAACAGGCACCCAGTACGTCTCAGTTGAACACACTACACACTTGGCAGTCATTACCTGAAGAGGTTCTCTATTCTGCTTACTACCATGATATGTCCATGACTTTCAACCTTAAAGTAGTTAAGACTAGGACAGAAAAAAGCACCTAAAAACACTGCAGGTGCAGTATCACCCCGACCTTCATTCTTTTTCTTTAAAAAGCAGGAGATGAAACTTTCATATAAAAGAGGCCCTCTCTGTAACATCTTTATCTAGGACAGAAACTTGAAGTCAAGGAGAATCTTTGCAAATTGTTACTAACCTAGTCCTAACTTCTCCAAGCAATTATATGAGGAGGTCAAATCTCTGGGCCATCCCATATAAACAACCTCATTAGGTACTCTGATATTTCTAGGTACTTCATTCTTTCTCTCTTTTTAAATTACAGTAAGCTCACCTTATTCACAGATATATTACAAATGATTTTGAACAAATGTGGTCAAAACATAATAAATAAATTGAAAGAAATTTCAAAAACAAGAACATTTTAATTCCACACACAATTACACAGCTCAATTGATGCAGAGTTCTCAAGTCAGTCCCACGTTATTGTCAGCTGTGTTTAAATCATTATGTCATCTGTTAAGTGTTTCCCTCCCCCTAATTTTGTGAAAATATGCCTTCCAAAAACAAGGTAAAAGTCAGTCTGCTTAATTTAAGTAACCAAGTGAAAAATTTAAATTTGTTGAAAGGTGGCATGTCTTCAAAGGAATTTGAGCAGCATCTGCCATACATGCTGAACTCCATGCATCCTAAGCATTCATTTTTTTCCATAATGGTGGTCTCCTTAGAACCACATACCAACAGATCCCAAGGGTCTACTTGTGTTAGGTCGATTCTGATTTACCAAAGATAGTCCCAGCTTATATTCATGGCCCCAACATAATTATTAGTAGTTCCCTTTCACCATTCAAAGTTTCTGATTTGAATGCTAAGTTATGGGCCACTTATCTTGTTTTGTTTTTTCTTTTCCTAACATAGCACATATCCTCATACTATGCCTTCTCCCCCACCACCATTCTACGATACAAGTCAGTAACTCTCCAATTCTATAGAAACTGGTGTGATCCATTTGTTCTAACAAAATTTTAAGCATAAGCTGAAGCAACTGTGATTGCAAACCATAGATAATAAATCAAGTGAATGTTGTCTCCCAAAAACTCTGAAATTTTATACCTGTGAACTGCATATAGCACATAAGGACCACATGAAGTACCAAGGTGACAGCTGAGGAAAATCCATGTACATGAAATTAGGAAATTGACACCAGTACCCAGCATGTGTAATCCTATAGCACACCATTGCACCTTTTACTTGGAAGACAAGCTACAAATATTTGTGCCATCCATGAAATCTGACAAAGAGTAAACGGAATCTTTAACAGAAAAGGTAGCTTTACTTGAGGAAGAGCCACTGCTTCCTGTTAGTTCACACATCAAAGTAATCTGATACCTAATCTATACTCCGGAAACCAGTATGTAAGAAAGTTTTTAGTAAAAGAATACATACATGTGTAATATATATGAAAAAACAATACTCAATAAAGTTGTGAGATACAAAGGAAATTGCAGTTATCAGACAAGTGACCATGTGGTCAGTTTCCTTTGCATCTACGGATTCAGGATCAATGAGAGAAGACATTAAGAGGGAAGGGTCCCAGTTCTCACTTTCATATGAGTTTTAAAAGTAATTTTTCAATTAGAAGTGTTTCAGAGTAACATTATACTTCAGTCACTGCAAACCTCTCTTTTTCTATAGTGAATAATGTGATAAAAATCAGATGCCCTTTTGAGAAAGACAGACGATCTAGGCTTTTAAGGAAAATGTTATTGATAAAGTTTGAGGGCAGTCCGTTTATTGTCTCACTTGAGAAAATGGCTTTACTTTTAGAAATCAGAAATAGGCTGTCAAGGACAGAGGGCAAGTTCTTTTTTTTTTCTACTCATTACGCATAGTGTTCAACTCATAGAGTGCACTCAGTGTATAGTGCTTGATTGGATTCCAAAGAAAATCACTGAATGGTCTCATATGGAGATAAAATGAAAATTATTCACAGAAAGGAGCTGGAAATATTCCCCAGTACATAAAAGGATGTGAAGTAATTTCTCTTGATGAACTATCCTGTAACAACTACTGTTGATCTGGTCTTCCAGCTCTGGACATAGTTGATTGATTGCATTAAGGACATCACCCTTTTCAGTTACTGCTCTCTAAAATATGTGAAAGGGTTCTCTTAACTTAGGACTTAATGGCAATGAAAATGGTTCAGAGGACAGAATCCACCTTGTGAAATTAATTATATGTTGCTTATTTAACATTTTCTTAAGAGTACATAAAACTAAAAACCACTATAGCAAAGTGTAGTGCTAACACATTTGGCCCTGAATCTTTAGACTGCTTGATCTCAAATCTTGCTCCTACCACCTATTAGCTAGTAATCAAGATTCTTAACTTTTTTAGATTTCAGTTTACCCATCTTTGAAATAGAAACTACGAAGTTCAGTCAAGTTCTATTCGTACAGCACTTAGGAAGAGAGTAACCAACACATAACATACTTCATGCTATATAAATGACATACAAGTTTAACAAAACTAAAACTTTTTGCTTAACTTCTCTTCCCTTATCAGGAAAAAATAGGTTATTCCCGTCTTTATATTGGTCAGGCTTTTTTTTTTTTTAATTGAAGAGGACTGTGCGCAATTTCCGTTTGTTTTCTTGTTTTTATGTTGTTTTGGGGTTTGGTTTTGTGGTTTTTTTTGGTTTTGTTTGGGGAGTTTGTTTGCTTGTTTGCTTGCTTGCTTGCTTTTGGTTTTTTTTATTTTGGTCTATACTTTCAAGCTTATATTCAGTGTGGCTGATCCTCCATGGTAAGAGTCTTGGTGGGAGGCAGGTCTGACTCCTTCAGGATTGAAGGAGCAGGTTTCAATCTTGCTCTCAGTAATAAAGGCTCTGACAGTGACCAGGCTCCCTCAGCCAGTTCCTTGAATCTGCATCTTTGACCTTGGCAGGGCAACCAGTTGTACAAACATACATCAAGACAGAATCCAGAGGAGGCGGCAGCAGCACACAGGGTCCATCAAAGGTGGCTCAAGAGCCCAGCACAGTGAGGTCAGCAGCATCATCCCAGCCTGAATGCCCAGGCAAAATGACCTGACTGTCCTTTGGTCCTCTGGCTTTGGCCAGTGTTACAACCCTGGTTCTGAAGCCTCTGCATCAATCCTGTGTCATATCCTGATTGATCTCCAAGTTATTCATTTTCTGTGCAGGGTATCATGGATGGTTTCCATTGCCTGCAGCAAAGAACCCTGACAGGTACATCCACAAGGTTACAATGCAAAGAATTTTCAACCTGTATGTCTGAAATTTTCCTACTATAAAAACTGCCTTCACCACCTATAGTTCTTTTGTCAGTGATTATTTGCTGAAATAATGGAACTATGGGAAGGTTTTCTGTCCTTCTAAGCAGCACATGTGAGATGTGCAAATCCAAGCTCTGCTTTGGATTGTCAATATCCATTTTTAAAAGAATTTTAGAGTTCACCTAGCTTCCAGGTCCTAGGCCAAAAGACAAAGTCAGTTCAAGAGAACTTTGGGTGTAAGAAGTGCTGTGGATGGAACACAGGGCCTTGCACATGCTAAGCAAGAGCTTTACCACTGAGCTACATCTCCAGCCCTCAAGATATATTTTTAACATCTAGTACAATCCTGTCCAGCAGAAAAATAATGCAAAACACGTATATAATTTGAAATTTTCTAGTACCACATTAAAGTAGAAAGCAGATGAGATTAAGTTTGATGATATACTTTATTTAACCCCAAATATACAAAATTTCATTGTAATATATAATCAATACAAAAATTTATTTTGTGTTCCTTTTTAATACTAAATTTTCAAAGATTTCAGAGTGTATTTTTATACACACAACACATCTGAGTTCAGACTAGCAACATTGCAAATAACACCATGGTAACATACAGCCAGGGGCTCCTGCCTGTACTAGACTGAGCAGATATGGTGTACATATGGCCTTAGGCTAGGCATACTCACTGATGTCTACTCCTAAAGAATACCCACTCTATATCGATATTAGTTTGCTAGAGCTTCATCACAAATTGAGTAGCTTAAACAACAGAAATTCATTTTCTTACAGTTTTGAAGACTGTAAGTACCAAGAGCAAGATATCTGCAGGTTTGATTTCTCCAGAGGCCTCTCTCCCTGGCTTGTCGATGGCAACCTTCCCAGTATGTCCTCTCACGGTCATTCCCCTGTGCCCAGGCAACACTGGTATCTCTTTGTATGCCCAAGTTTCTTCTGTTTTAAATTAATTAACAAGAATTATATATATATAAAATGTATATACACATGTATGGCATGACAGTATATATACATTATAGAATGACTAAATTGGGCCAATTAGCTTACAAATTGTTTCAAACACTTCATCATTTTTTGTGATGAGAACACCTAAAATCTACTCTCAGCATTTTTCCAAAAATATAATAATACATTGTTAATACCTTTAGTAATCAGCCTGCTATACAATAGTCTTCTTGAACTTAATCCTCCTATCTAACTGAAATTTTGTATCATTTGATTGATTATATCTCCCAAAAACATCCCTGGCCCCAGCTCCTGTTACCCACCATCCTAACCTCTACTTTTATGAGTTCAACTTCTTTAAATTCTTCATACAAGAAGGTGTTGCGGTATTTGTCTTTCTATGCCTGGCTTATGGTATCCACCAGGTTCAACTATGTTGTTACAGAGGACAGGCTTCCCTTCTTTTCTAAATCTGAATAGATTTAGAAAATGTGTGTGTATATATACCACATTTTATAATCAATTCATCCATTGATGGATGGTTAGATTGATTCTGTGAATATTGAAGCAATGAATGTGGTAGTGTAAATATATCTTTGATGTACTGATTCTCAATAGTGGGTTTGCTCTATCCTGTGATCTATTTTTAATTTTTTGAGAAACATTCATGCAGTTTTCCATATGGCCATATTAATTTACATTCCTGTTAATACTGTGCATGGGTTTTCTTTTCTCCATATATTTACCAACACTTATTATCGTTCCGCTTTTTGATGACACGTATTATAACAGATGTGAGGCAGTCTTAATTTGAATATTCCTGGTGAATAGTGAGTGACATTGAGTTGTTTTGTTTTGTTTTTCTCATGTGCCTGTTTATCATTTGCTTGTCTTTTTTAAAGAAATGTCTGTGGAAGACCTAGTTCAAACCACAGTATTGCAAAAAAAAAAAAAAAGAAAGAAACTGTCTACTTAAGTGTATCATCCATTTTTAACTGGGTTATTTTCTTATTATCAAGTTGAGTTCCTTATATATTTTAGATGAATGGCTTCCAAGTGTTTTCTCCCATCCGGAGATTGTCTCTTCACTCTGTTGATTGCTTCCTTGGATGCACATATGCTTTTTAACTTAAGCAACCCATTTACCTATTTTCACATTTGCCATCTCTGCTTTTAGCATACTCAAAAATTTACTGCCCATTCCAATGTCCTGGAGATTTTTCTCAGTATTTTCTTCTGGTTGTTTTGTGGTTTCAGGTCTTTCACATAAGACTTACCTCATTTTTTAGTTTATTTTTATATGGTGTGGAAAGGGTGTGATTTAATTCTTCTGCATGTAAATATCCAGTTATTTCAATATTATTTATTAAAGAGATTGTATTTATTGCTATTATACATGGGATTGTTCTCTTGATTCCTTTTTTTTTTTTGGAAAGCCCATTATTAGTGTATAGAAACACTACTGATTTTAGTAGATTGATTTTATATTCTGCAGCTTTACTGAATTTTTTGTTTATTAGTTCTAATAGATTTTTGGTGGAATCTTTAGGGTTTTCTATATATAGGATTAAGTTATCTGCAAGCAAGGAAATTTTAACTTCTTCCCTTCCAATTGAATGTCTTCTATTTCTTTCTCTTGCCTAGTTACTCTGGATAGTACTATGTTAAATAGAAATAGCAAGAGTAAACATCCTTATCTTATTCCTGATTTTGAGGAAAAGCTTTCAAATTTCACCATTTATCTGTATGTCAGCTGTGAGTTTGTTATATGGTCTTTAATGTGTTGAAGACATTCCTTTTATACTTAGTTTGTTGTAAGTTTTTATCATGAAGGGATGTTGCATTTTATCTAATACTTTTGTCTGCATCTCTTAAAGTGATGGGTTTTGTCCCTCATTCTGTTAATGTGGACTATCACATTTATAGATTTGTGTCACTGAACTAACTTTGCATTCCTAGAATAAATCCCACTTGTATCATGGTAAATTATCCTTTTAATCTGTTGTTGAATTTGACTTGCTAGTACTCTGTTGAGGATTTTTGCATCCATGTCCATCAGAGATATTGGACTATAATTTTCTTTTCTTATTGTCTTTATCTGGCTTTGGTATCAAGGTAATGCTGGCTTCATAAAATTAATTGGAAGTATTTCCTGTTCTTCGATTTTTTTGGAAGAGTTTGAAAAGGATTAGTATTAGTACTTTAAATGTTTGGTAGAATTCAACAGTGAAGCCACCAGATCCTGGGCTCATCTCTGATGGGAGATTTTTTATTTTTATTTCATCTCCTTATGTTATTGAGCAAGGGTTCTCTGCCTGATACACAATGAAATCAATACTATGGCACCAGGATTTTTCAAAAAGAAAAATCTTTATTGCTTGGCTGACTGGCAAAGAAATCACAAGCAAAAAGTTCAATCAGCTTCTCTGATTAGTAGTGGAGAAATTTATAGGAAGGGAGAGGCATACATCTGCTTGTAACAAAAAGGGGTATATGTTTCTTTAGGGGGTAAGTTTTGGTATGCATGGGGAATTTTGAGTTCATGACAACCTGACTGCAGCTCCTGTCCATTCTTGAAAGTCTGGTTCCAACTTACAGATCATTCGTGAAAGAACCTGAGGCTTTTCCTGGAAGACAACTTAACTTACGGGATTTAAGTCTGGATATATCAAGGTCTTTGCCAATTTCACTTATTTGGTTTTGGTCTGTTTGGATTTCCTATTTCTTCATGATTTAGTCTTAGTAAGTTTATTTGTCTAGGAATTTATTCATCTGTTCTAGGTTACCTAATTTCTTCTCCTAATAAGGATACTAGTCAGACTGAATTAGGGCCTCATCCTTAAGGTATTACTTTTACTTAATCACTGCTTTAAAGGCCCTATCACCAAGTATAGCCACATTCTCATGTACTGAAAGTTAGGGTTTCAACATATGAATTTTGGGGTGGACATAATTCAACTCATAATATTATTTAGGATATGAGGAGTTTGCATGTTGCCAATGTTGGAGAGCAGCTGTTACTCTCAATGCTGGCATCTCTGGAGACACCCTCATTCTTTTGGTCTTCTGTAGCTATCTCATGTAAGACTCACCTGAGTTGTTCCTCATTGATGGCTGTAAGACTGGAAGTGCTATGAAGTGGGCTGAGGCCTTCCATGGCCTTCCAGAAACCATTCTCCAACACTTGTGCCATGCAGGCACAGGGGAAATTCATGAAAGTGTCTCAGGTCCCTCGTATACATATCCCTGAGTCTTACCACCTAGCTGGACATCCCCTACAAGTACACTGTACTCACTAGATCACACAACTCATCTGGGGTATCTTTCACCCACTCCCACCTGTGAGATTGCTGCAGGCAAGCGATAATATAGTGGTCAGGAAGCAGGACCCCTTTCTCAAGTACTGGCCACATCTAAGCTCTCATTACTTCCTCTCTCACAACTCAGAGCCCTGTTTCTACCAAGCAGAAAGACCTCTGTGCTCTTGGGGCCTGGACTTTCAACAGGAATTTTCCTAAGCATATTCCTGGGTTTCTAGTGGCTTCCGTCTTTTGTGACTCTAAACTTACTTTGCTTTTTTTTTTTTTTTTCTTACTTCCTACCAAGAATCTCTTCTCTTAAGGCAATAAAGACAAACTTACTAATTGAATGTATAAGGGTCAGGGCTGGGATATAAAGAAATAAGGTTCAGGAAATACCACAGCATTTTACAATCTTACCCTGTCATATTTAGATGCTGATTTTATTAGTGAAACTGTGTTGAACAGACAGATGAGGCCTCACAAAGAAGAACCCCTTATCAGGAGAATAAGTTCTTGCACTGTCTGCCCCATGGAGAGGTTGGAATCAGGCAAATCCATATTCTATTCTCCTGTTCCCTATGTGCACTGCCTTTGGCCAATGTTGGATGCCCAGTTTGTGACCTCAGAAGACCAGAAAACTGACTGGCCAAGAATTCTGACACCATAAAACCAGTGATCTCAATAGCTGCTAATCGGCTTTGTCTTATCTTTATGTTGTTAAAAGGTCAGAACTGGATGTTGGCTCTCAGAGCTCTGAAATATCCAACTATTCATTAGATAGCCTTGTGATTGAAAATAAGGTACTGCTATATTTTTTGGACTCAAAAAACAAATTTCATGAAAGTTGGTAAATTTCTTATTGTGTAGAGTTCACAAGGTTTTATCATAAAGTCGGCCATAATTTTTTTCCTGTTTATTCTGAAGTGAAATTTTGTTTGCATTTCTTGTATCCTTTAACTACATCCCTTTTTTGTTTTTTGAAGAGCAAAATGCATAGATATTTGCAATGGATGTGAAAATATTCTTTCCCTAAAAGCAGAAGTATAGTTTATTTAGGTAAAATAACAGATTGTGAGAGTCATAAAACACCCGTGAATAGAAACCACAGATAAGCGGACGTGCAAAACCCAACAAAAATTAAAATATTTAGATTGCACCCATGAGAAAACTGAAATAGCTGCTTTCACTTTGTAAAGATTTAACACCTTTATTATGAATTTTCCACACTACACTTTAATTTTTTATTATTTCAGAAACAATGTATTCTAAATTCTAAGTTACTAAATGCTAACTTACTTTGTAAACTTTTGTGTACTTCATAAAATTATTACTTTTATTATTCTCAATGAAAGACCTACAAAGAAAGTTTCAAAAAACGTTTACAATCTTGATATACCCTGATTAACTCCAAGATGAAAAGTCTTGATTAAATTTAGGTTGTAATACACATATGTATGGGAACAACACAAGGAATCTCCCTGTATAGCTATCTTTATCTCAAACTAGCAAAACACTATGTTTTTATCATCTTTTATGTATTTTCTTCTACGAAATTAGAGAATAGATTCTGCCCGGAAGTGGGGAGGGGGAAGCCCAGGTAATGTATACACATGTAAGTAAGTGCAAAAATTATAAAATTTTTAAAATGTGGACCCAATGTAGCTACATGATATTAATGAATATCATTTAAAAAGAAAAAAGAAAAGTCACCTTTTCTATCCCTGGGTAGAAAAAAACTCCACCAATAGAAATTACTTTTCTTTTACAAACATAGACTTAGTATATCTTGATTATAGTCTAAAATTAAGTTAAAAATTTCCATCCCAAATCAATTCCATCTTTATAAAGTAATATTCTCTTTCTAATTTTTAATAAAAGTTGGTAAGGACAAGGTTGAAAAATGTCTAACTTTTTTATATCTCAAAGTAGGAAGTTCTAGGAGTTACTTTCACTTCATTGTTAGACCACTTATAGACTTGGCAATAACTTTAAACTTGTTGAATTATTACTTGAGCTTGTAAAATAACAATCTATATCATTCTCAAATGAGTTTTCAAGTTTCATACAACTATTTGCCTAAACCAGATAATTCAACTGGTTTTAGCAATGTTTTCTATTCTCAGAGGAGAATTTTTAAAAATGGTTCTGCAATCAAATACTATGGCTCTAATTCCATCAGTCCCTCAAAAGAAAAAACAACAGACTTGAAAAAATCGGTCACTTAACCTCCCCATGCTCCACCCCCATTATTGCCATCGAACCACACAACATCCACCCTTAATCAACCAACCTCCATTCTTCCTCTTCATTCTTCTTCCTGGGAAATTGTTGGCCATGACTTGATCTACAACAACCTCTCCTATTTCACATATGAAAATGAGTCATCCTACATTTTTGTTCATCTCTTGGAGTATTTATCCATGTTACTAGTTCATCTTACTCATTATTGAACAATTCTCCTTCACTTGGTGATACATTCCTCTTTGGGTAATAGCACAGTGCCCTAAAAATGTAATAGATATTTGTATTGACAAAATGAACAAATGAACAACTGAATGAAAGATCTAGTACATGATCTATTAAGTAAAGCATACATAATGTCAAAATATATTTGTAATTAAGATGTAAAGAGAAAAATGAGTTACAAAAACTATACTACAGTAGATAACAAATAAAAAGATCTTTTAAAGCACTTAAGAGACTTCTTTTGTTCAAACTTGGATAATGTAAGCCTTCCCATTAACATTCGGCTTCTTTATTGGTTTATGACGAAATATGAGTGCAATTTCCTGCCCCCCTCACAGTGCTGGTTTCTCTTCTTGATGCAAGCAGATTTATCAGGCTCCTCAGTTGACAAAAGCTACACTACAAGAAACAGGGGTAAGTATAAGATTAAAAACTAGAATAAGATTTTAAAGTAGATAACATACTTTGAGATGATTATTCATAAAGATCGCAATATTTTTTTCTGGTTTAGGCTGTGTAAATGTAGTGAAACAAAACCTTGTAAGAGAGAGAGAAATGAGGAAGACACATGGTTTCCTCCAATTTGAACAGTGGTAAAAGGATGTCAACATTTAGAACTAGTTTGGTAAAACTATAAATATAAAGAAGGAGGATGCTTGTGCTTCAAGTCCCTTTTAAGAAACAATGTATTGGCAAACAGCATTATCTAAAAAGAAACCTAACATCTCCCAGCCACAGAGGTATCTGGCACCGTTTCCTCATCCATACAATGGTCTAGTAATATTTTTTATATCCATCAAAAAAAATGTTTGGAGTTTGGAAAAAATGTTTCAGTATTAATCAGCATCAATTATAATTATTTGTTAATAAGTAATGATTGCAGTGACTGAAACATAGTAGAGTATTAATAAGTAGCTAGTAAACTTATAAACGAAAGCAAGCATTTTTTAGAACATAGTAAGGAAACAGCTTCCTTTGGCTATTGTCATCAATGATTTGTATATTTTTTGAGCTGGTTAAGAATAAATATGCTTTAATATAATATAGACTGTCTTTTTTGGCACTTGTTAAAAATTACAATAGAAATAAAAAACATCCAGATTTCTCAGTGATGGTTCTACAAACAATTTTCTCAAAATTAAAGTACACAAAATAATATTTGAAAAGATGTATGAATAATAAGAATTATGTATGCCATTGAAATTTCAGATCCATACCCATTAAATTGACAAGTGCTATCTGTGATGCTTAGTATCACATGTGAAGTGTTACTGTGCAAACCACACTGAGTGCTCTGGCCAGATGGTTAAAGATGATCTCCTTCCAGGAAACGTAGGGACAGATAGAGGATACTACAGAGTACTGATGCTGTCATTGAAGCAATTGGACCAGATAAAATAGAGTGAAGGTTTGTCATGTGCTAGAGTTTTTGCCTGATGGCTCATCTCATCTAAACTTCATATCAACCCTGTGATGTGGATACTAATCTACACATGTGGAAACTGGAACTTAAGAAACACATCAGGTCACAGATCCCTCAGGGGTCGAGAGCGTTTAAAACTATGTCCACGCTCATAACCACAAACTTACACTGCCTTTGTTACCCAACAGAGAAGAGACCAGTATCTGCTTCATCAAATTATTCTGTCTTGTGGTTGCTTTCGGCAAGGCAGGAAATGCTTTTTATAGCTAAAGAAATTCATTCCATTGAGAACTTTAAAAAATCTTCTTAAAGTAATTTTTTCCATCTTACTTTTCCTTTAGAGAAAAAAAAAGCCTATCTATTGAGGGACACTGACAAAAGAGGAAGAGGTACCTATTGCCTGGTCCTAGTTCCAAGGAAGGTTATTTTCACTGTCCACGTGTTCTCTCCCAGATATGTAGTATAGACATGATGCTGACCATTCATCAAAGGACTCCACCCAACCTTAGAGGCTTACTCAATCCCTTGTGCACCTCAGGTTTTATTTCAGGGACATTTTCCTTTTCAGTTATATCTTTTAGAATTTTCTTAAGCCAAGAATTTGGGAGCAAATTTTCCCTGTAGTAGTTTACTTGAAAATGTTTAATTTTTGCTCTGGTCCTTGCAGCTTAGTTCTGTTGGAATACAATTATAGGATGAGATATTTTCTTAGCAATTCAACAATATTAATCCTCTGTCTTCTGCTTGGTGGTAAGACTTTTCTCAATTCTAAGATGATCCTTGTAAGTAATCCATTTTGTCTCTATCCTTTTTCTCCCCTTAGTCTTTGGTGATCTGCAGTTTGATTGCAATGTGTCTAAGCATAGATTTCCATTTTAGTTTGGTTTTTATCCCATCTGGGACTTGCTAAACTTCATAAATGTGAGGGTTTTAAGTCCTCATCAGTTCTAGAAAGCACTCAGCCATTATCTTTCTAAACATTGCCTCTTCCTTACTATCTCTTTTCTACCTTTATAGAATTCCAGTATTCATGTGCTGACCTTTTCACTTTATTCTCCATGTCTCTGTGGTATTTTCCCATATCCTCAACACTGATGATTTTGTCTTATTTCTTCAGTTCTATATTACAATATACTAATTCTCTCCTCAGCTAGATCTAAACAGTTGGTTGACTTTAAATTTTAAATTATTACATTTTTAAATTTCTAGGTGTATTTCAATCTTTTATTTTTAAATCTCCTTAAATTTTTATTAATGTATATTAATTGTACAAAAGGATTTCACCATGGGATTTTCATAATGTGTATATTGTACTTTGATCAGATTAGCCCCCTCTGTTGCTCTTTCTTTTCCCTATCCCTCTTCTCCCCCATTTTTGAACAGATTTTGGTGAGTTCAGATATGCTTGGTCTTATTTTTTGTGTTCTCTTGCCCTTTCCTTCTGAGCTCTAATTCCCCTTTTTATTTCCTTAAACATATTACAGACACTTCTTTTGTGTTACACATTTATCTCAAATGCTTTTGTGGATATAGTTCTGTTCTTTCTTATTTCACTCAATCTCCCATGTTGTAGTTTATTTCTGTGTGTGTGCATGTGTGAGCACATGCGTGTGCACCTGTGTGTGTATGTGTGCCGTATGCATGAACATCTGTGTGCTTTAATGAAGTCATATTTGTTAGGAATCTATCTGTGGGATTCTTTGGAGTCTAGGTTGAGGAAGTCTTCCTCAAGGGCAGATTTATGTTTACTTCTTCCAGGTACACGGAATTTATTTTTAGATAGTAAGCTTTTATTTTTGGTGAATGTATCTCCATAGTTAAATTATTTATTATGTTGTTTTTACAAATTGCTTTTTATTTAAGAAGGAAGAAATAAAATCGTGTTTCTTAGGAAGGCATGTATGCTTACATCTGCAAGTCAAACAGATGCTGTTTGTCAGGATGCTTTACACCCCAACTCACACAGTCTTTGATTCCACTTTTTAACTTTCTAGTTATAATATTTATGAAAACAAACGCACATATCTTAAGTATACAGCTTAGTAAAGCTGTACAAATGAAGCATACTCATGGAAGTTATACAGCTTGATGAATTTTTACAAACTGGACATACTCATTAAACCAGCACCCATAGCAATAAACAGAACACTCTTAAACCCTCAGAAGTCCCCCTCACTCCTCTTTCAGCATTACCTGGATCCTCCCCAAAGGCATAAACTGATCTGACTCTGAACAGCATAGATTAACCTTGCCTGGATTTTATCATATAATTCATACACTTCTAGCACCTTTCTATCACTCAGCATTATGTTTGTGAACTTCAACTATATTATTGCATATAGGAAAAATTTGTTCATTTTCATTGGGGTGTAGATTTTAATTATTTAATGTCCCATAATTTACTTATCTATTCTACTGATATGGACATTTCAGTTGGGGGTTATTACAAATCATGCTACTGTGCACATCCTAATTTTAGTACCTTTTTAAATAAGCACATGTATGTATTTACATGGAACATATATCTAGAAATGGTATGCGTTAAGTTCCAAATAGTTTTTCAACTGACAGTATATACAAGCCTAGGTATTCTACAACCTCACCAACACCTGGTATTTTCTGTGTTTCTTCCATTTATGTATTCTTTTGGGGTGTGGTGGTATCTCATTGTGGTTTTAGTGTGTTTCCTTGATGACTGATAAAATTAAGCACACAAGTTGCCCTTAAGTTTGCAGGACTCAGATCCCATTCCAAATGCAAACTCAGATCCCATTCCAAATGAGGGTCTGCCAGAGACCATGAATACTCACAGAAGAATTTTCTTAGTATAGCTACTCACAGAAACCATGTTGGAGTACAGAATTTGCCAGCTTTTCTCTGTGATCTGCAAATATCTGTGGAGTTTACTGTTTTGTCATCTTCTGGTTCTCTCCTTCCCAGAAGGAAGAGGCTCCTGGATCTCAATGGGTGTGAGATAGTGGAGGACCCCTTCCTCTCTGCATAGGTCTAGCTTTGTGCCTCATTTCCTCCAGACCTAGATATGCCTCCAGAATACCCACAGCTTTCCTACTCACTTCCATCTTCCCAGTTCCCCCTTCCTTTTTCTCTCACAGTTTCCTCTCTAGAAGCTTCCCTATTTCTTTAGAAGGTTGATTTTTCATGTTTTATTCATATCTTTAAGTGTGATAAAACTCGAAGGTCTTGGGAGTTTTGGTTCTACATTTTGTTTCAAGAGTGAGATATACTCTGGATGATAGCAGAATCCTCCTGTCTTGTGAGGACTGGTCCTCTTGTGCTGGGACTCGTTGACACTTGGAAGACAGTGGTTCTGATGCCCTGCACAATGTCTCTGCAAAGCTGTCTCCGATGATCCCCAACAGATAAATCACCTCAAAAAGGAATGCGGAAGTATTTCTCTAGCCTGAGATGGAGAGAAGGAGGGATATTCTATTCTTGTGTGAATCTATGACATCACATCTTAAAAAAAAAGGAACAGACTTAATAAATAGCCAGGTCTAAAGACAAAAATTGATGTTCATGAAAATTTTATCCAGAAGTGAGAAAGTTCTAGCCTTTCATTTATGAAAGTATGAGAAAGACAAAGTGAGTTATTCCACAGAAGAAACAAAAGGACAAACAGAAAAGGTAGAGTTGTCTCTGTGTTAAAGCTCAATAAGCTGCTATAGTTTAAAATTCAATTTTATCATATTTCTTATGAAAATATTTTTGGATAATAAGGTGATTTTGAAAGTGCCTTATACCCATGAAAATAATTAATATTTTATAGAAAATTAAAATTTTGAAATTATATAACTCTGTAGTTTATTAGACTCTCAAAAACATTTACTCAATCCCCAGCACAACAAAAAATAAAGCATTTACTGATCACAAATAATTGAATTTTCTTTCTTTAACTTCTCAAATGGCTTTTTAACTTTACTTTCAGTTGCTAAGTCATATCTGGTGAGAAATACAATTCTCTCTAAGCTAGCATCTCTTGGGCAATTCTTATTTGAAATAGGTAAAATGTCTCAGCTTGATTTTATTTACTAAAGTCAGTTAAATAATTTTTCCATTTTAAATACCTTCATTGTATTTTGTAATTGTAATTTAAAGTGTTTTCAATGTCTTCAATAAATGAAAGAAGATTGCTTCAAAATCATTGTGGTGAGGTTCTATAACTTATAAATGTCTGAATCTAGTTCATCTTTCATTACAGATACAGGGCATATTAAAAAGCAGTATCAATCTTTGTGAACATAAAGCCTCATATATTCATACTTTCACTAATCCGTTATCTCCTATGAGATTGAAGAAGAAAACTTGGTACAACACTCCACGGAAGGTAAGGGATGCCCCAGCTGACCCTGGAGAGTTTTTTCTCAGCAGTCTTTGATAATGAACATGTGGATTTCTGTTCATTAAATTCAACTGACCACTTTAGCTTACTTCCAGGAGCCTAGATTCTCACTTCCACCAATTGATTATCTGTATGAAAATTGATCTACACCCACCATTAAACAGCACTGATGGATTGACTACAACATTACAAACCAAAGAAACATTGGAGGGGAATCTTAGTTAGTAAAAGAGAATTTGATGTTGAAAAGCCCTAACAAGGCAAGACTTATTTTCCTGTTTACCCTGTAAGAACTAATGTAATTGCCACCATTAAGAAGAAGCCATGAACAGCACATGTATTGAAGAACAGCACGAACTGGACCACTATTTGTTTCCAGTTGTTTACATATTTGTGATTGTAGTCAGTGTCCCAGCCAATATTGGATCTCTATGTGTGTCCTTTCTGCAAGCAAAGAAGGAAAATGAGCTAGGAATTTACCTCTTCAGTTTATCATTGTCAGATTTGCTATATGCATTCACCCTGCCTCTGTGGATTGATTACACATGGAACAAAGACAACTGGACATTCTCTTCTGCTTTGTGCAAAGGGAGTGCTTTCTTGACATACATGAACTTTTACAGCAGCACGGCATTCCTCACCTGCATCGCCATAGATCGCTACTTAGCAGTTGTCTACCCTTTGAAGTTTTCTTTTCTAAGGACAAGAAGATTTGCATTCATAGTCAGCCTGTGTATCTGGGTATTAGAATCCATCTTTAATGCTGTCATTTTGTGGGAAGACGAGACAACTATTGAATATTGTGATGCCGAGAAGTCTAATTTCACTCTATGTTATGACAAGTACCCTTTGGAGAAATGGCAAATCAACCTCAACCTGTTTAGGACGTGTACAGGCTATGCAGTACCTTTGTGCATCATCATGATTTGCAACCTCAAAGTCTACCAAGCTGTACGGCATAATCAAGCCACAGAAAGCAGTGAAAAAGTAAGAATCATAAAGCTGCTTGTTAGCATCACGTTGACTTTCATCCTCTGCTTTACTCCCTTTCATGTGCTGGTGCTGATTCGTTGCATTTTAGAGCGGGAGATCAACTTTGACAACCACAAGTCTGGGAAGCAGACATACACAATGTATAGAATCACAGTGGCATTAACAAGTTTAAACTGTGTGGCAGATCCAATTCTGTACTGTTTTGTAACGGAAACGGGAAGATCTGATATGTGGAATATATTAAAGTTCTGTGTTGGGAAACATAACAGATCACAAAGAGAAAGGAAACGCATACTTTCTGTGTCTACAAGGGATACTGTGGAATTAGAGGTCCTGGAAGAGAACAGAGAATTGGGGGGAGATAGGAGAGAGAGTAAGGTACATGATATTATATAATCAAAATTACATTTGAAAAAGGGCTGTGTTTGCTGAGTATTTTGAACCTGTCCAATGGAAATATTTTCAAAGTACATTGTACAATTTCCCCCTTGACTTTTGTGAAATGAAATGTATCAGTGAAGCTATGGGACTTTCTCAATTGTGCCCACTCCTAAGTGCTCACATTTCTTAGGAGACACAAGCTATGGACTTCAACATATGGGTAGATACCAGTTTTAATTTGTTTACATTTTTGACTTTACATTTTCTTATTCAGAATGTTCTTTTTTAGTTAGTGAACTCAAAAATACTCACTTTGCAGAGCCAGAAAAGAGACTACCTTAAATGCATATTTTTTAAAGCCTCCATTTCTCTATCTAGTCTGGGGCATCTTTATGGATGAAGGGGAGCTTAAAAGACATTTAAAAATAACCATCTTATATTGTCCAAATTATATAATATTATCTCCCTGGTAGCAGCAAGTCTTTTAAAACTGACTTATTCATTTTCTCTTTCAAGCTAGGCTAACAGGTCTCTCCAGTAATAGATATCTCCAAAAGATATCTATTGGATCTCCAAAGATCCCTTTTGGAGATCTTTTGGAGATATCTATTACTCCAAAGGATATCAAATAAATAATTATTTGTCAATTGCCCTTGTTGACTTTGTTAACTTTATTCATTTATTTTTAGTTGGGAAGTATTGATTTAAAAATACAATTTGTGATACAGAACATGTGGCCATTTCCTTTTGTAGAACTTTCATCTTGCTTCTTTTCCCCAATAATTACAGTAGTCATCATTCTGTCATCCAGGTTCTTTTCCAGTTAAACCCATCAGCAGGTTGGTACAGCAACACAATTACTGCTGTAGCATCCTGACCCAAGAAGGCTTTTGTGATAATGGACTTCTTTGTCTATCAGGTGACCCTGCCATGGAACCAGAAAATTTCCTCAAACAGAAACAACAACAAAGAAAACATACTTATAGACACAAATAATTTTCTCCATCTCACACAACAAAGAAAACACCAAAGATTCCTACGGTCTTTTTTAGTATATGCTTGTACTATTTCATAAGGTGTTTAGTACCAACTAGTAGAACACCCATTATTTCCTAAAATTGAAGTAATGCACCATCTGAGGTTTTTTTCATTTTCTTCTGTACTAATTTAGCAGCTGGGACAGACACTTTTTAAATTTTCCATCCCTGTTCTTCCTTCCTTCTTTCCCTTTTGAAGTGGCTGCCAAGGGAGTTGTGATAAGAAAACATCTATGTACATTTTTCATTGCTGTACTCTTCCGGAAAAAATTAGTTCTGACAGAGATGTTTATCTACATTTGCTGGGTAGACACTTCTGGGGGGGGGCGAGTAATAAATATTTAATTTATAATAAAGCAAGATATGTTTTTAAAGCATTCTTTATTCAAATACCTGATTCAATTCAACTTTTTAAAAAAGATACTTGAGCACTATTATCTCTTTTATTCTTTGTTTCTAACACACACTAAAATTTGTGTTATTAGATTAGCTGAAAAAAATTAGGAAACCGTGACAAAAGTAAATCAGATTGGGGTGAAGAAGTGATGTGGGGATTAAGATTTTCGTAAGATTTTTCTTGCTACATCACTTGTTGCTGGCCAAGAAAATAGCATGCAGGGTGTCTTGTTTGTGGCCACTAGGTGGCGGTAAGGTACTGTTACAGAGCTTTGCAGTTCCCTGCTCACTCCACTCCCAAAGAACTAAGGGTGGTCTAGGTTTTCTTTCTTTCTTTTTTTAAACTCCAAATGTCATCTCAGTTCTTTTTTCTCCAAGCTAGTTAAAATCAGTCAGTTCACATGTGACAGAACATAGGCTAAATTGTGTAATTTCTCCTATATTGTGACAATAGCCCTGAAGATTTATCTTAATTTAAGTTATTCTATAACCCATAGAAGAAAGCATCTCTTATATAAAAAAGTGTAAAACATTTAAGTTAAAAGCAGTTTGTCTTTTTGTCTGCTCTTAAAGAATTAATAACTGTGAAAGTCAAGATGTAATTCAATGTATGTATTTTTAATTTCTAATTTGTTATTGTTTGATATCAGCATAAAAAATTACATCTGTTATTTTGAATTGTTGAAATCAATTCTTCACCAATGAACGTAATACAATCATGTTCTAATTTAATAGCATTTGCATATCATTAAACATATAATGGCCTGTAATCTGTTTTTCTTCTGTTTATACTTTTCTAAAGTCGTTTTATGAAGCACCACTGGATTTTCACACATTAAAAAGTAGGTTACAATTCATCAAATAATGTTGCAATTAGCATTTAAAAAGCAAGCCATATGTACACAGCAATAGAAGAATGAGCTAAGGAAGTCTCTGTGTTGGTCATTGCCAGCTTTAGAATAAAAATGCAAATTTCGTTATCTAGGAAATGTGTGCTATTTCAAATCCAATATAATCAAGAAAACTTACTCAATAATAACTACCCAGTGCTATGAAAATATTAACTTTAAATCTCATCCTTTTATTGAAAGATCTTGGACAGTTGATTGAACTTGTAAACATCCATCTCAAAGAATTCTTTTCAGAATTACCCTAAAATCTAAAATTTTCAGCCCTTCCACTAAGACCGAATTAGTGGTACTCACAAATAATTTAACTTAGAAACCTTGACTGGAAATCTGGAAACAACTCTTGTTCTGACCCCCAAAGGATAATTCTCAAGTGCATTGTCACTAGTGAACACAATTATTTTTTGAATGAACAAAGAATATGTTAATTAATGGAATGCACTAAGAATGATGTACTTTCAATAATGTCAGGGCTTGATTTCTGAAACCCTTGGGTTACTTGTATTTTGGGCTGAAATTTTTTAACATTATATTTAAAAAATAGGATTAAAGAGAAAGAGTTTCCCTTTAGGAGCGCCTTTACCAGTAGTGATTACATTTTATAAAGTAGAAAGAGACATTACTAATGCTACATTCCAATCATCATCCTAACTCATGAGAAATGAATTTGAGATGTTTCAAACCCCCCGCCCCCAAAATTTTTAGTAAGATATTCATAAATTGACTTAATTTGTTGTAGGGATCACTGTAGAAGAGTCAATGCTACAAAAAGTATTGCCGTGTTTTCCTTGTTGACTTCATTGTAACTTCCAGATCACATGCCACCAAGTTACAGGAAATTCCAGCTCAGTAATCGTTGCGATGGCTTCCTCTTTTGGGTTCACACCAGAGTCGAGAGGTTTACATAATGCTAAGAAAATGTGCGAAGGCTCTTGTTTTAAGGTCTCTATCAGTTACCAATGACAGTGACATTGCCTAAGTTTTCAGTGGCTCCTTGAATCCCAGTGTTTCTTTGCTACCTCCTTGAACATCGTAGGGCACAGGGCTCATTGGTAAGACTGAGTCAGATCTCAGCTAATGTAACAGAATCCTATGCATCAGGTAGACATTCTTTCAAATGTTGCTACATCCTCCAGAGCCACATCTTTTTGGAGCTGTCTAATTTCCAAATGCATGTAGTTCCTGGCTTCAGGAATGGAACGTGTATATTAGTAGTTAAACCAAACTAATGAAAGCAGTCCAATCTCCTGGTCACAATGACTATTCAGTGGTGGGCATGTGAACAATCCTGCTTGGAGGTTGTGACAAAGGCTCTTTGTTTGGCTCTTGATGATGTGACACGCAGATGAGATGCCTGAAATCTTTGTGTCAATTTTGTTATTGTGAAATAGCCAACACATAGAAGAAAGGAGAGTTCTAGGACTCATAGGACACTGGAGCTAGATTCTAATGATACAGTGAGACATATGGTGACCTGCATACTGCACCTACATGAACCAAACAAATCTCATTATTTAATTCAGTTTTTGTCCCTGAATCTCAAAAAGTTCTAGTGGAATTTGGAACATGGAAGTAAGGGTGACATCACAGGCTGTTTGTGGAATAGGCAGGGCTGGAGAGGTTCAATGGAGAGGCAATGAGGACAACTCTAACTTGTGAAGTTAGTGGCCTTCATTAAGCAGTAGCAAAATCACTGCTTAAGCCCCTGTTTGCTACATCCCGGGATTCAGACAATGCCTGCCAGGCTCTTTCTTCAGGGAATTGTTAGGGAAAAATGGAGATGTTGGAGTCTTTCTTCTTACAGCCTTCTATATGGTCCCGGAAGACCTTATGGTAAAATAATGCAATTCCTGTGAGAGCTTCCTGTTTTCATATTTTCAAATACAGAAAATACCGCTGCCCCAAGGGGTCTGCTTACAGAATCAAGTGAGAATTTTAGCTAGAAAAAGGAAGTCAGCATTGTTTGTGAGTCACTAGTGAACAGAGCCTCAAAAGCCAGACATTATGAACAAAGAAAGGAATTTTTACCATCCATCAGGTTCCCATTACATAGCAAGAAACAGGTCTACATGACTTAAACCTGGGGTTTTCTGTAGGTCTGAGGGAAAAGGAAGATCAATTCTGATGTAATCAAATCACCTATTATGCAGGAACCAGGCTGGCCTCCTGGCCCATGGACCATGGGAGAAGACAAGAAAGAGTTAAAATGAGGTCAGAGGTGAATTTTGAACCTCATGGCCTCAGAGCGATAGAAACTTCCAGAGCAGGTGAGATATCAGTACTAATAGTCTGTTTTCTCTGCTTTTACCTTTGGGGAAAAACCTCATGTTCAGTCTGATGCATACCATTGTAGTATAAAAATGGAGACTGGTGTACAGTTTTCAGACTATGCACTGCATTAAAAAATCCATGTCTAAGGGAGCACCATTCATTTCACAGACATTGTAGATTTAGTATGGCAGTTTTAAAGTCTGTCGCAGCAAAGTATGTATTCTAACAAAATCAGCATGACAGTTTCCCAGCAAAATGAAAGTGTTTTAAGACACATCCTTTTCTAATTTTCATAGACTGCTCATATGCCTGGCCAATCCCCTGCCACCACAAGTTCAGGTAAGCTTCTCCCATCCCAGAGTCATTATGGGAAGAGGTAGGATAGGTGGAGTATAGTTCAATATAGATGGGATAAGACTAAGCATTCATCCCAGCATAGCTGAGATAACCTGAAGACACAGTTTGCATAGGAAGAGGTGGTGATGTCTTTAATTTACAGGTGAAATAATTTTTGCACCTTGATTCCCAGCAGATTGGTAAAACAGAAGAATTGGCCAGTAACATGAAAGTAAAGCTACTTTTTTTGCTGGTGCATATGTGAGTGGTAGCATTTGTCCAAGCTTTGACTGCAGGTGGCCTTCTAGAACACAGAAAGAAAACATACCTTTTTAAATCCTGTCCACCTAGGCTCTACCATCACAACCGAGTATAGGTCTGAACATCTGCACAATGGCTTTCTGACTGAATGTTTATAAAAATTACCTAGGAGCTTAGTCCCTACTCAATACTCTGAAGCCTGATATTCTGCATTTCTGACAGTTCTCCAGGTGACAGCAGTGTTGCTGGGCCCAGAGTCCAAGTATTGAGGTACATGGGTTAGAGCCTACAGAGTGGTTCTTAGACTTTTGCATGGGTCAGAGTCACTTGAAGGGCTTGTTAAACCAAGGTGCTGGGTCCTGTTCCAAGATGCTGACTCAGTAGATCTGGATTAGGGCCTGAGAATTTATATTTTTGACAAGTTCTGTGATGACACTGATGTAAGTGGATCACACATTGGGAACCACTGCTCTAGCACATAACAGACCTCTCCTGAGCACCTCCAATTTATTACTATCTACCAGAGAAAAGGTATAGTCCCTTCTGGTGAACATACAACTAGCATGCAAACTGAAGACAAGGAGTACATCACTGGTCTATTCCCACCCCAAGTTTAGTCCCTGCCATTTGCTAAGAGACAAATTCTCATGCCATAATCAAGGCTCAAAAAAACTGCAACTGACAGAGTTTGGGGCTGTGGTTTCTCACCTGAAGAACTAAGAACAAGTGATTAGATTGAAAGCTGCCAGGTTTCTAAGAGAGCTATCTGACTAGTCACTCCTCCCTGACCTCGCAACCTGAATGCAGGCCACATTTGGTCCCTATGCCATGCATTAGACAATGGTGCTACGTTCATCCCCTCCACCAAGTTAAAAGCTATTTAAGAGCAGAAATTGGCTGGGTACTGGTGGCTCACACCTGTAATCCTAGCTACTTGGGAAGCTGAGAGCAGAAGGATCGTGTTCAAGGACAGCCTAGGTAAATAGCAAGACCCCATCTCCAAAATAACCAGACCAAAATGTACTGGAGATGTGGCTTAAGTGGTAGAGTACCTGCTTTGTAACCATTAAGCCCTAAATTCAAACCCTAGTCCTATTCCCCGCCACACACAAAAAAGAAAGAGAGCAGAAATCATGTTTTACTCACCTCTGTATCTCCTCTGAGACCATCCTCAGCTCCCTTCCTAGAAGCTGGCAAAGAATTTTGCATAGTGTAGATGTAACAGGAGTCATATTCATGACATTAAATTATGACACTTTCTAGTCTCAAATAATTGATATTCTCCCAGAAGCAGTTAAAAGCCTAATTTGTTACCCAGGAGAGGAAGGAAGTACCAAAAAGCCATAATGCATGGAACAAAGAAGATATTGCTTGGTGATGCCCCAGTGGACATGAAGATGGAGTAGATACACCTGATCTAGGAGGAAACCATGAGGTAAACAAGCCATAGCAAGAAAGAAGACATGTTACTGGCATTAACAAAAAAACCAGAAGCACACTTCCTGGGTGTGGCTTAGGAGACCACATTTCAGAAACTTGAAAAATAGACATGGTGCTATGTCATACTTAAGCAAAAGAAGATAACTGGGAATAGGCCAGCTCTTGTGGAATAGGGCAGGAATCCACACATTCTCACTTGCTCCCAGAGGTGGAAGGGTAAGGAAGAAAGAGAAGGCTAGTGGGCTACTGTGGATCACTGTGAGAGGGAAATTTGACCCTGTGGCAGAAGCTGTAGAGTGGACAAGGCCCAGAATGGGGTGGAGGAGGCAGCTAAGACTGAGAAGATCTGCAGCTCTAGTGAGGACCACGGTGAGGGAGTAGAACGAGAGGTCACACTAGACCTCCAGGCCACTAGATCACACGTTACACTAGCTGTGGCCATCAGCACCTTCTGTTCAGAGAACGCCCAATGGATGATGGGCAGGACATCTTCTCAAAGGACAATAGGAGGATGTTCTCCTTCTCAAAGCATAACATTACCCCTTACTGTGAAAAGTACGATAAGCTTTTCTCTTCACCAAGGTGCCATCTCAGGGAAGACTCCATCTTGTGTAAGGTGTCTCTTGTGGAAGATGCCGGCCGTCTTGTAGATATCTAAGATGAAAAAAAGTACTAAGAAGGACATAAACATTAAATCTGACTGATTATTTATTCAAAAGATGGGTAAAGAATATTCTAACCAACAAAGAATAAAATACCTTTCTTGAACAAGTTTAGAGTTGTTTTTTTTCCCCCATCATCAGTGGGAATGGGGTTTTCAGAACAAGATGACAATAATATCTTTCTTACATCTAAATGTGGTATGTAAAATATGTGACATCAAAAAAATGTCAGGCAGATTATGCAAGATTATGCTGTTGCCTTTAGTTTATATAAGCCTAGTTTATTTAAGTTAAAATTTCATCTACTGGAAAACAGTAGCAGAATATAGAGTAACCAGAAACAATGCCCTGGTCATTGGGTGGTGGTAGAATGAATGGATAAATAATGAGAAGAATTAAGAACTCTTCAAACATTTCTTTCATCTTTATTTCAAAACTCATTTATTTCTCTGGCATTCATTTGATGAAAATGAATTCAGCCTCTTCCAAGGAAGATACACACAAAGATAGAATGCTGATAATCAATACCCACCACTGCATTTTATTTCTGATATCCATTTGAATATTTATCTGGTCATTTGATATGCTGATTAGATCTGACAGGAGATATCATGAAAATTGCAGAGTGTACTAGGTTGATCGAAGTGAAGTGGGGAAGATGAGATGAGATCTCCTTGGCATATCGGTGGGGAGAACCAGAGCTAGGTATGGCCACTAGTTGTAATAGACTTTATTGGATGGACAACAGTGGCCATCTGTCTGCTCTGGCAAATGTGCTGCGAATAGAGGATGAGCTCATGTTAGCCATAGCTTTCCCCTTACTTCCAGCTGAGCTGGAAGATGGGTCATTACTTATCTTTCTCCAAATTCAGCTCTAGAAAGGCATTTGAAGGACATCCAATGCAAAATCCTCCTTTTATAGATGAAGAATCTGTGCCCAGAAAGGCAAAATTATATGTCACAGGTCACACAACTTCTGAGTAATAGAGACCAGAATGGAGCTCAGGTTTCTCCAATCAGGAGTTTTTCCTCTACTGAAGACTCTTCTGCATGAAGGTAAGAGACCATACTATGAAAAAAAAAAAAAAAAGATTATTGACCCAGGGAAGAAAATTTTAGGGGAAATTTCAGGTGTTGTAAATTCAGATGTTCAACCCAGGTTGCCAAGAAGACATTTTCAGATGTCTTAAGTTCCAAGCTTAGCTATTTAGTTTTTATATGATCCCAAAGATGGCTACCAGCACCTCCCAACTTAGTTCTCACAGCTTAGAAAATCCAAGGGGAAGAAAAAGTCTCTCCCTTATACTTCTGGCAAAAGTCCTAGTTCTGGTTCTCTTGCCCTGTTCCTATCTTTAAAGCACACCTGCTCCTGGAGAATAGGGTTGTGCCTATTCTAAAGGCAGAGACTGAATAGAGAAGAGAGGGCCATTTCTCAAAGGAAAGTCAGAATGTGTCCTAGATAGACCAAGGTCACTAGTTACCCACCCTACATTATTCTCATTTGAAGAAGATGTTGGTTTATTTCCTTTTATAGGAGGGTAGAAATTGGACTTCTTTGCATAGGCATTTTATTCTGAAAAGCAATGTCAAGAAGGATCCTGGCAGGCAACAGAGGAATCACTCAAATCCAGATAGTTTACTAAAGAAATATTTGCAAAGGCCTGGGAAGTGAATAGAGAAGCTAGAAGGATGGTGCAGTCAGTGGGATAGAAATATCTGAACACCCTGATGTTCCTGGCCCTGAAGGCACAAGAGGAAAGACTGGTTACCAACTCTCAGGTGCAGAAGCTGTCTGTGTCCTGTGCCCACCCATTAAAGGGAAAGCTGAGGAAAGGAACTCAAACTGCCTTGCCTCTCTATCCCCAACTTTCTGCAGGAATTGCTTTTTTGTACAAACCTCCCAAAAGCTAGAGGCAAGGAATCCTGCTGTAGGTCATAAGGTCAGCCTCCCAGGGCACAAAGTTGCAGCAAAGAATTAAGAGTGAGACTAGAGGAACAATGGGTGTGCAGTTTCTCAGCTGTTCTTCCCTCCATTTATAGACCAAAGCAGGAATATATCTGTGAGATGTCTGAACATGTGCCCTTCTACAGATTCATATGCTGCAGCATTGACTGCTGAATACCTATGTTAAAAATGGCCTGTTTTGGGCAAGGGGTGTCATTCAGTAGTAGAGCCTTGGCTAGCACTTGTGAGGCCCTACGTTTGATCCCTAGCACTGTGCATGCATGCACACACACATTGCCTGTGTAGACATAAAAAGACATGGGATTATGAATATAATCTATAACTTCAGCATGGTCCAGTGGGGCATCTTGACTTGGAGTCATGAGCCTGTTAGTGCTATTTTTCTTTCATTTATGAACTATGTGTTCTTGAATAAATAGGTTCCCAGAGACTAATTCCTCATCTTTAACATGAGGATAATATTTTCCCTTCCACCTATTACTCAGTGCAGATGAAATGTTGGATGTGAAAGAGTTTTGAGCGTGATTAAATAATAATTTTATATTGAGCATTTCAACCTTAATATGTGAGTATAAGAAAAATAGTAATATACTTCATATGGAAATGATTTTTTTGCAATTCTTTTACTGTAAAGGTTCTATAGACTCCTTGAATCATTCTACATGTGGCAGTATTTCTTACCATTTGATAGCTGAAATGAATTAATGACAAATTAATCTCCAGTTTACTCCATTCTTGCATTAAGAAAATGATTTACTATGAGTCTGCTTAGTGTTAGAAAAAAAAAAGTAATCAAGTTTTCTGCTGAACAAGTGAATCACTGTGCTCATTATCTGTTTATGACTAGACAAAAGCACAAAACATTCCTGTGTGTCCCCGTGAGTTATGAAAGTCCTCTAAAAGCATTGCATTAGCCATGGATCTTCCTGCTATCTCTCCCCTGCAGTTTGCTGAGAATGTTTTCCATAACACAACTAGGTTTGTCACAATTTATTTCTGCCTTGCTGTCTCTTAACCCACAGCTCTGAACCTCAGATTAGAAGCTGGTGATCAATATAAAGGACTTTGGAGAAAATGGCCACACACACTTCTCTTCCCCCTCGCCTCCCTCTGGTTCCTTGACCTCCATAGCTTTGTGAATATTCTGGTTCCTAAAGCTCTTTTAATCCAATGTGATCCTTGTACCAAGTTTTCAGGAATTTGTCATGAATTGCTGCAATGTCTATATTGGGAGTATAGAATGTGCCGAGAACTCCACATTTGGTATTTACTTAATTTCCCCAGTGATCTTAGGAAGCGGATATTATTTCCCCCTTTGTACACAAAAGTTAGTGAGACTAAAATCAGAATAAAAAGAGAAACACAAATGTCTCTGAGTTGAAAGCCTGTGATCTTAACCACATACTATATAGCCTATCTATTGCCACATTGTCCCAGAAGGCTCTTTTTCTTCCTTCTTTGTAGTACAATATGACTTAACAGTACAATGTGACTGACCACTTTAGAGCAACAGATCTTAGTTGAGGAGCAGAGGGAGTTTTGCCTGTGTAATTTCAGGAGGATCTTTGTGTGCATTCACTATTGCAAATAAATCATACTTTACTGGGAAAAAGGCTTACTAGTATTCCCCCAAGGAACCCAATTTTAATAGCCAAGTGGGGTAACAGTCTTATTTGATTGCTATTTTCTATCAGTCAGCATGAAATCTGAATTCAAATTACTATAGTATGACATAAGATTCAAGGGTATCAATGAGATAAATGATCAAGAGAAGGTGTGTTCAGCTTGGTGATGACCTATTGTGATACAGGGATAACACAAGATTTTTTAAATATAACAATGTAGGAAGTGAACCCATGTTTGGAATTTCATCTGTTTTTTCCTAAATTTCTGACTGTTATGGTTTGGAAATGGTCTGTTTCCCCAAGGTTTATGTGTTGGAGGCTTGGTAATAGCATTGAGGTGATGAAACTCTTAAGAAGTGGGGCCTCATCCATCCTTCCAGACTATCTCAGTGGGTCAGATCCTACAAGAATGGATTCGTTCCCATGAGGGTGGGTTGTTATAAAAAGAATGAGCCTGACCCCTCCTGATCTCTTGTTTCCTTGCTCACACACCTTTCTACACAAGGCCAGGTCCATTCCTTCCTATTTCCCTGCCATATTGTGATATGGCTAGACCATTGCCTGGATGAGGTTTGGGCCCCCAAGCCACTGGAATCATAGTCAAATAAACTTCAGTAAGTTATCCAGAGTAGGGTATTTTGTTATAGCAGTATGAGACAGACTAAGACATTGATTATAAGAGGTTAAACCAGTGATACATGGTTTACAATTACCTCTGTTAAAGTAGGCAATCAATTTCATGCTACTCATATACCATTTCATTTTACTTCTTAAATACATTGGAGAAGTACATGAGAAGAAGTGTACTTGTCTCTTTAATGATAATATAAAAGGTAAAGGACAATTTAATGGAAAGAAAAAAAAGGCAATTAATTTATCAATTCTTTCAGCAAATTTTTGTCAAGTGCTCCAATTTTTACTAGATGCTAAGAGTACTGGGAAACCAATAGTCAAAAAGGGGATCCCAAGATAAATAATACAATACAGTAAGTGTTATAATAAGAATTAACTAAGAAGGGTAAGTGGGGATGACCAATGCTAGTTCAATCTTGGAGGGTCAGGAAAATGTCTCAGAAAACTTGCTGTCACTTCTAAGACCCACAAGGCTGAGTAGGCACTAATCAGGTGGGGGAGGGGTGTTTCGAGCTGAAGGCCAGCATGGACAAAGGCTTGGCTTCATTTTAAGGAAATGAAAGCAGTTCAGTGTTATTGGAGCTGACTGAGGAAGGAAGTAACAAAAGATAAAGGCTGGAAAGAAACAGAAGTTAAATCTTAGAGTGTATTTTAGCTAAGATGAATAATTTGGACTTTCATATTAAGGTCAATGGGTAGCTATGAAAGAGCTTTAAGCAGATAACATGATTGAGTTTGTGCTTTACTAACATAACACTTGTTTCAGTGTCAAAGATGAATGGAGGAAGGCAAGTTTAAAAGCAGAGTTGTTTGATGTTGTGAAGGGAGAGCTGTTGAAACAACCAGGCAAGATTTAGTGCAGGCCTGAATTAGGCTGGTGACATCTGGCAAAATTGGACAGATATAAAAGGTATTTAGAAAGTCCAGTGAGTAATTTAGCTGGATGGCATACATTTCAGAGGAGAAACAAAGAAAGGGAAAACAGTATCTGGTGAGCCAATAGTCTCCATGTAAGCATGCTGCAGGGAAACTAAAGTGCAATTAGAGAAACTGTTGTGACTATGGAATGCCAGAGGTCACAAATCGATCACTTTGGGAGTAGGAGATAATCCTAGCTTGGATCAGATTGCATAATCACAGGAAGCACAAATGAGGAGCAAAGGAATGAGGGAGAGAAACATGAGGTTGCATTTTAGAGCTGACTGCTTGTTGAGTGTGACTAATTGCTCAATCCCAATGATAGCACCATCCTCTGAGAAGCTGTATAATTTCATTATGGAGGACATAAAGAGAGGAATTTATTCCTAGTTTCCCACTGGTCAAAGGTTTACTTCATAGCACATGAACCTCCCTACACTTTCATATTGCACAAACTTCAGTGCAATAAAGGTTTTCTGGAAGTATCAACAGGGTGTTCTCAGGGCATAAGGTGAGAAGCTGCAACGGTTGCAGCTTGTACCTGCAAAACATTACCCTAAACATGGTCAAAACATATCCCAACAGTAAGTCATCTCCAGCTATCTGGAGGTAGAGATGGGATGATAGTGGTTTGAGGCTAGTCCGGGCCAAAAAAAAAAATGTTAGCAAAATGCTATCTCAAAAAATCAAGTTGGACATGATGGTATATGCATGTAATCCCAGCTATGCAGAAGGTGAAGGTACGAGGATCATGTTATGAGACCAGCCCCAGGAAAAAGCAAGCCCATCTGAAAAATAAATTAATGCAAAAAGGGGTGGGTCACAGCTCAAGAGCCTTGCCTAGCAAGAGCAAGGCTCTTAGTTCAAACCACAGTATTGAAAACAAAAATAAAAAGTAAGTTATCTCAGTGCTAGCTTAAATGAACCAGTTGAGACAAAGAATGTGATGGATCACATAGAAAGTGTTAAATAAAGTCCACCCTTTATACTGTTCAGGTTCACTTTGCACCACAAAGAGAAGTACTAGTCCAATCTGTCACATGGTCCCCTTCAAGGTGAGGGCCAACCAGAGTTTAATTGAGGATAAGTAAAACAAGTTTCAGTCTCCATGGTTCTGGCTGGATCTGACACCATAATATTTATCTCTAGTCTCTTCCAGCAATCTATATTTCCGCCACCATCAGCAAGCACATTAGTTGTTGGTGTCTTTGCGGGGTAATAAAGACCTTAAGTTTTAGGAGCCTGACCCCTTATTTTCTTTGCCTTTATTGGGTCATGGTTATTGCAGTACAACTGTATATTTACTTGACAATACCACTGTATAGCTGTACAGTTATGTTACCACTGGACACAAACACACATTCATACATGCATACCCTCAAATTATGAGGTACAGCAACTGTAGTTCTTCAAGACAATCAGAATTATTACTTTAACAAATAGATATCTTTTCTTCCTTGCTGTCTATTAGCATGAGGAATCTAATTGGTATTTTCAGCTTCAAGTTCAGTGGATCTTTATGTATCTCCCAGCAGAATCATTCTCTTCTCCATTCACCACAACTATCAGGATTTCTAATCCAATAGAGGCTAAGGTTTCAGGATAGGAAGCACAAATTCTGTGATTACTTGGCTTCTAGTCCTGTGTAATTGAGCTTTTGGAGATATTGGCACCATGCACTGGTCATTGGATAATTCTCATCTCCTGCCCCAGGGCTATCCTGATGATACCTCAATAAAACATTTATTGCATTCAAGTATGTGCAATATGAAAGAGCAGGGAGGTTTCATGCATTATGAGATAAATCTTTGACCAGTGGAAACTAGATTTAAATTCCTCTATTTGTTTCTTCCATGATAAAATTAGGTAACTTCTCAGAGGATAGTGGAAGGCTATATTCCATATTTTTAAGTGTTGCTCTGGCCTCTTAGGTGAGTCTTTAACAAGATTTCTACTACTCTATTAAAATGACTGCCTCTGTGTGGTAGGGTACAAGGAACATTTAGTGGATCCTGTGTGCATCCATTACTATACCTTGCTACTATACAATGTGTCCCCTCAGTGTGAGGCAATGTGGTAGGAGACAGCATGTTGATTACCAAGTATTCCATTAGCATTTGGATGGTAAGCCAGTGAAGGTACTGCAGATAGGGAAGCAAACCCATATTCAGAGTAAGGACCAATTCCTATAAGGTTTAATTTCTGTTACACCTCCCCATCCCAGGCTAAAAGATGTCTAATTATAATCTACCTGATACCAAGAGATCAATATATTCTGTCTCTGCTGCTGGCAGTTTGGGTTTTCAAAAGGATAATTGGCTAGATCAGAGGGTCCCCATACAAGCCTCTATCCCTGTCACATGACCACCTTGTTCTTGGGCCCATGTCCAACATAGAGGCATCAGTGAGAGAGATTGTCAGACATACATCATGAGTTATATTTCCCCACTGGTTCTTGAGAGCTCCTTAGGCAATATGTGTTCTCTAGCAGGCAGTAATGTCTATATATTTGGCTCATGATCTAAAAGAATGTGTTCTCCAAATTAATAGCTAGTATAAACTGACAGAGAGTGAGTTTCATGCATCCAGCACAAGATTGTCCTAGACATCTAACTAAGGGCAACAGGAGATGCAGAAAAAGACAACAGACAGAAGATCAAACATGCATAAAACTGGAGCCAGCGAGGCTGAGCTCTCAGATGGAGACACACCAACACCCTCCATCTCCAGTGAGTTTATTGTATACAGGGTAAAAACAAGGTGGAGAGGCAGTTCTCAGGAGAGGGGGCTTGACATTGTACTTCTCAGGAACAGTAGGAGCCTGTGAGTGCTTCTTTCTGAATGTAAACATCTTGGGAAAAAAAAGCTGTACTGCATCTTGCCCACTTCTGCAGCTGAGGCTGTGCCAACTCAAGCATGCAATTTATTGGGCATTACTATGCTTGCTCCCTTCTATGGTTTGGGGCTGTGCCAAACTCAAACCTGCAGTTTGATACACCTGTGCTTACATAGTCTGCTCTCCACATGGGTTGATCTGCTCCATTAAGAATACCACATTTTTATGTAAGTTACAATAGGAATTATCAACTGATTATGTTTGTAATCATACACCATGTTTGCCATGGTCCTTCTTGTTTTTCCAGACCAGACAGGTCAAATGAATGGAAATATAATGAGACCACCACCTCTGCACACCTTCAATCTTTGATGATAGTGAAAACCTCTGCAATTCCTCCTGGAATGGAGATTGATTATCATTTACCATATAGGACAGAAGTGTGCATGGAGATATATGTGTGCATTGGTAGGAGGAATTGCAGAGGTTTGGGGGTTCCATTTGATCCTTCCCTACCATAATGACCCTCATTCAGAAAAACAATTGAAGGCTCTGCCAGGTTCTCAAAATAACTGCATAAGTAGAGACAAGGGAAATAAGTGAGAAACACTTGGGCTAAACTTTTATTTATCACCTAGCCAACCACTATTCTAATTGGAAGTCCAAGATGAACTTCTAGTTCACTGGCATCAGAGAGATAAAATCCATATTTTAAAGTGAGCAAATCCATATTTTAAAGTGAGCAAAAATGTGTGTATTTCTTCTCCTTCTGTGTACAATACTCTATCAAATGACCACAGGTCCCTAGGTCCCTATGGGGAAGGATTGGAGTATATTATATATATATATATGATATATATATATATATATAAATGACACTGTAAATGTAATGACATTTACAGTGTCATTACAAGGTTATTATTAAGGCCTCATCTCAAAATTTTTAGGATCATCTTGAGATGTTTCTTAACATTGAACCCAAGTCACAAATGAACTCTCCATTTGTGTGTGTGTATATATAGATAGATAGATAGATAGATAGATAGATAGATAGATAGATATATGTATATCTATTATTCACAGGTACTTGGCATTCCTTTCAATTAATTAGTTCTAAATCTTAACTTAATCTTGAAACTGGAGGAGGGAATGCGTATTTCCCTTGTGATAACATCAGTCACACTTCTGCTCACTTCTGTATATTTAGAAATAGAATAATATAACTCATAAATCCTAGTCAGCAGTCTAGCTGTCTCATGTCTAGGAACATTGTGGTCTCTTAGCAAACACCAAAGATCCCTGTTAGGCATTTTGATTGACAGCCTGGCCCATTATAGACATTAAGTCTACCATGCCTCTGATGATTGGATGACCAGAGTCTCAGCTGTGCCACTCTGGAATCCTGTCATCTCAAATGACGATGTGATATATTCACTATCAGTCCTGTTCACAAAGATACTCCTAGCATCTACATCTCATTTACTGAAGGCCACCATCCTATACAAACATTAAGGAGCCATCCCAACTTTAAGGCCTCATCCCCAAGTTTTTAGGATCATCTTGAGTTATTTTCCAACATTGAACCCAAGTCACAAATGGACTCTCCTTTGTCAATAAATGCTCCCTACCCAATCTTCTGTTTGCCTTCCATATTCCAGGCCAACATACTATAGATGTACTTCCCCAGGTTCTAGAAATCCCTTGAAGTATAGATTATTACTCAAAGTTACTTCTTGCAGATTTGAGGGGACTCCAAGGTTCTCAATTTTCAGGATGATCCACCCAAAATATCATAAGATCCCACTCTTTTCCCATCAGGGCATTAACGTTGACAGATGAAACTGTTGAAGTTGTGCATTGAGTCACTTGTGAAACTTTGCTACACTTAAAACTAGACCCTAGACTTAATTTTCAGCAATCTGTAGGAAATAAGGGTCTACTTCAAAGTTGTCATGGAATACTCTGACTGTTTTAAAGAGTGTTTTTAGTTAGCATTTGGCTGTCACAAACTTCTCATTTCTTGTGCCAAGTCTTTCAATGCATTTAAGTGATAACCCAGTCAAAAATTCTTGTAATTATCACTGCCCTCATAACATTCAAGTACAACATATCAAAGCACTTCATTTTCTGCCTGCACCTTACCTCAATTAACCTCGGGTGAATGCCTTAGTAACTGAAATGCCACTGCAGACCACTGTGGGCCAAGGGTGATCACCACTCCACACCCCAGAAGCAGAGTACTTGGTCATTGCTGTGGAATCACTGAGTAATCTATCTTGAAAATCTTACCCACATGGTTTGAATTATAGAGCCACTCCTGTTACCACTTTTTTTTTTAAGCCTGGGCTCCCTAAGGAAGCCCTAAGCAAAGGACAATTGAGGACAATTCCAGACATCAGGAATGAAGGGCAATGAGAAAAGAGGGATATAAGAAAAGCCAGTATGAGGATTTGTTAGCACACAGGCTGCCAATAGGTGTAACTGATTGCTCAATTCTGTGAGTCCAATCTTAAAATGCCATGAAACCCCCCCTGCATCTTAACATTGTTCATTGGTAAGAAAAAAGAAACGGGAAGGATTTATCTATCATATAACCCATCTTCCATCCCCCAGTGGCCAAATGTTCACCTTGAAAGCAGATGTTAACTCTCTTGCACTTCTGGATTCTGCCAAGCAAAGGTCCCCAGCAGTATCACCAGGGAAGTTCAAATCAGGAGATGACAGGCACATGGCATAGGTATGAGATTAGATGCAACCATACCTATTGGTCCTATTGGACCTATTGGTCCACATGAATTTGAATATCTGTAGGCAGAACATTCATGTTTCTAATTTGTAAAGTTCCCTAATTCCCCTGCGTTACACCCCATACATTTCACATGTTCCCCTTCCCTGACTGAATCCTGAAGGCATTTATGCCTAAAATTCCCAAATATTGGGATCATATCCTGGTATAAGGCATGGTGGATTTAGCAGCTGCAAGTTTTCCTGGTGAATGATTCTCAAAAGAATCATTTTTTGATGGGAATGACTCATGCCTCCTGGAAAAAGTAAGCGGAGACCTGATTCCCTGTATCCTGTGAGATCTCCAGCACAGGTGAGCAGAGAAGCAATGGGATTAGTTGATCCCCAGAACACTGGGCACATGTTGGAAAGAACAGCAGTCTCTTTTTAAGAAAATGCTTAACAGTTGCAGGGGATTATGAGATGGCATTAGAGTATTTTTAAGTAGCTTGTTTAGTAACGAGGTTTCATCTTGGTTCTGATTAAACACAATGATGCTGTACCTGGCTCCCTTCCCTATCATTTTTCTTGCTCAGCAGTGACCTCCATTCCAGTAATCATTTTCCCTCTGTTCCAAAAGCAAGATAAGGGTTATAGTTGCTGTATCATCAAAGTTGAGCTTGAAGTCTATTGTCTGGGCACATTGACAATAAGATAACTGTTCTGTTAAGTCAACTGTCTGGATTCGTAAGGGATATTGAATTTCTTAAGCTGATTCTGAGGTAAATGGTAGATAGTACAGACATTTTATGAGGAAATTTATATCATAGGCATATTTGAGGCACACTCTTATGCCAGGCATTGCCAAAAGTTTTGTTGATCCAAAGGGAGTTGAGATATGAGATGCTGCCCACAGGGAACTGGGAATCTAGTAGGAAACAATGATCTCCCAGAAGTCTGGACAGAGTGCTATAGAAACACCAAGGAGGGCAGGAAGGCATCCCTGAGGAAGTGGCATTTGTTCTGAGTCCTGAAGGATATTTTGCACCTAAGACTGCAGTGAATAGATGGGACAGCAATTAAGAACAGTGAGACAAGGACAAGGTGTGGAATCATTTTCTCTCCTGTCTAACTGGGCTGCCTTGATCACTTGGCCACTGCTTACCACCTTACTTAGGGTACTACTGTAGCCATCCTCATTAATAACCTTCACCAGACTCTGCCTTCCCATATCTCAGAGCTAAGCAAACTATACTTGCTGCCTGTAAGTAACATGCTAGTAATTAGTGCTCTGAACTGGACACATTGGGAGCTGGTGAATACCCATCCTGGCTGTAAATTTCTAAGTGTAGCACCATACTAATGACAGCTATCAGCTATCACCAAAGTGCCTAAATTTTCTAGATGTACTTTCCCATTCATCCAAACTTGGATTTCAATGGGCAGGAGCAGGAAAAATTACTATATTGTTATACTTTTCTGAGAATCTAGAAGAAAAGCTTTATCTGAAGAGCTGTGAGTGACCAGGTGAAGAACTTAGTAAGAACTCTTGGTGATTGGGTGTATTAATCCCTGGTGGAATATTTAAGTGTTTGTTCTTTCTGATGATTTGGTAACTGGACATTTTCTACTTTCATTAACTCTATGTTCAAAATCAGTGGTAGGGTACTCTGATGTATACAAGTAAATAGGATAGGTACTTTAAAAAGTCCTGTCCACTATTTAAATCAGAATCTCTACAAGAAGGGCTTAGATATAATTGTCTTAAAAGCTCACAAGGTTGCAATATGGAGCCAGGGCTGATTACTACACTTCTAGAACAACTGAGAGAGGAGAAAAAGAGAGGCCAATAATGCAATAATTGTTTGATAATGACATGGACCAAGTATTTGGGATTCTTCTTGGAAGAGCAGTCCATTAATTTGATAGAAATACTTTCATAAGCTGCTTGAGATAAGAGGTGAGTCTTCCCAGAAACATGCCCAAGAAACTATGTAGTTCCCAAATCACATGTACATGATAAGGAAAAAAATAAGATGGTCTTTGAGTGGGCAAGAAACATGCAAAAATGAATAGGAAAAGTCCAAAATAAGCTTCTATGAACCTCTCCATTTCCCAGGGCCTGAACTACCTGCACTTGGGGTAAAGATTTCTTGTTGACACAGAGTTTAGGCATAAGGTTTTTTCCTGAGTGACTTGGGAAGTTAAAGAAGTGGGAACTGAAAGGTCTGGGATGTCTCTATGGCCATCTCGACCACGGTAACAGTTAATGTACATAAAGAGTACTTTAGACATTCAGGAGTGGGAAAATGTGAACAATATTGTGGCATTATGACAGAAGAGAATTTGCTGATGTCAAGAGGTCACCTTGGTGAGAGGTTCACAGGAAGACCCACATTATGAGGTCCCACAGAGAGTTATTGTGACCAAAATGCCCCTCCAAGCGCTAAGTTCCCAAGGAGTATTCTGTGGAACTTGGATGCTAAGGAATTTAAATGAAAAAACTTAACAAGGGTCCCATGACCAAAGAAACGGGCTAAGTGAAAGGATTTTCAAAGTGTTTAATATGCTAATGAGTATGGGGGACATTCCAAGAGGCGAGGTATGTAGATGGCTGCTCTCTCTGCATGTTCTCATTAACTATTTCAAAGAACCAGAATTCCCTAGAATCACTTTGGGATTACTACTGCAGGTCTATGTATGAGTAACTGCTGCAATATGGAATTTTTTTTGCAAGAAATGACCAGAAGACACAAATATATAAGGACAAATACTAATACCTTTTAAATTTGCCTACTTTTAAAATAAAAAACAAAGTTGCTTTCCTTTTGGATGTCCTTTCTTAGAAAGAAGCCTTTAAAAAAAACCAAAGTGCTACTGCTGTGCGAGGCATTTTGCACAGTCTTTGGATGTTTACCCGAGATCATTGCTAACATGATGTAATGACTGTGCAGGATTTATTTCACTCCTTGAGACTAGCATTCCCTGTTGAGAGTTGAAATAAGGTATGCGAGGACAGTAGGGAGCCTGACAGTTTAGGATTCACCCTGCCAGGTATTTCTCCTACAGTATATTCATAATGCAACTCCATAAGCTGAATGCAAACTAAGAAGCAGTTGGCATTTCCTAGCAGGAAGTTAGAAATAAGACTTTACTTATTTCTAACTTTTATGGTATTTTTACTGAAGTGAAAGTGTGTGATATAGTAGTTATATGTAAAAATCAGTAGACCTGAATTCTAATCCCAGAGATGCCTTACTCTTGCTATCTGACCTTGACCAAATTCTCAGTCTCATTTATAAAATAGCTAACTCCTGGTGTATACCCAAAGGAATGTAAGTCAGCATTCAATAGAAATACCCATACATCCATGTTTACTGCAGCACTATCCACAATAGCCAAGCTATGGAATTAGCCTAGGTGCCCATCAAAAAATGAATGGATTAAAAAAAAATCTGATGTACATACACAGTAGAGTTTTATTCAGCCACAAAGAAGAACAAAAATGTCATTTCTTGACAGTACTGGAGTTTGAACCTAGGCCTTTTCACTTGTCAGGCAGGTGTTCTACCACTTGAGCCACACCTCCACCCTTTTGCTCTGGTTATTTTGGGAGATAGTATATCACTTTTTACCCAGGCCCACGATTCTCCTATTTTATGCTTCTTGCCATAGCTGGGATGACAAGCGCAGGGCACTACACCCAGCTTTTTTCCAAAAGGTAGAATCTAGCAAACATTTTTGCCTGGGCTGCTCTGGAACCACGATCCTCCTGATCTGTCCCCATGTACCTTGTAATAGCAGACACTTGCCAATGTGCCCAGCTATTGGTTCAGATGGGGGTCTCACTTTTTGCCTGAACTATCCTCCAATTGTGATCCTTCCAATGTCAGCCTCCCAAGTATCTAGGATTACAAGTGTGAGCCACCAGTATTCAGCACAAAGTTGTCATTTTCAAGAAAATGGTTGGAACTGGAGATCATCACGTTAAGTGAAACAAACCAGACTCAGAGAAGTATTGCATGTTTTTTATTAAACCAAGAATCTAGAGTTTTTATTAAAAAGGACATAAAAATAAAAAGGGGAACCATTTGGAAAGAGGAAGAGGGCCATTCAGGGTGGCTGAAAATGATCAAAGTATGTTATATACATGTAAGAAAATGTCATGATGAAACCTATTAAAAATGTGCCCCCCAAATGAGGCTTTAGATGGTCCTGAAGATAATTTCAGATTAAACAGAGAATGGATGGAACATGCACAAAGTGTTTGATGTTGTTTTCAGTAATCCTATGGTTAATCCTAATAGTGAGACAACCATTGTTTGTGTGTAATGAAGGAATAACAATATGTTATTTTAATTTTATTACCCTCTGTATTCTTGAGAATAAGAATTCTTAATATGGAAGAAAAAATATAGATTATTAAAAGAAACTCAGCTGTCCTTAGTTGAATTGGATAAGGTTACTGTTCAAATTTGTATTTATACTCATGTTTGCTACACACATATACTCATGGATATATGTGTATTTGTGAGTATTCAAGAAGCCTTCATTTCAAGATCACAATCTAAGCTAAGGATATCTCTGAGTTGGTCCTGGATCTGTCCACTGAAAATTTCTGGAAACAAGGACCCAACCCAGTAACATTACATATCCCCAGAAGCCAGAATATTATTTAAAATGAAGGCTTCCTCTAATTTTAGGAGAGAGGCAGAAAATACACAAAATGATTCTGAAATGTGCTTTCATATCCCAAGGGTTGTGCCAAAGGAACCAATTTGAATGGGCTTCCTGTGGCCCAAATAAGGCAATTTAAGTTTTAATAAGCATGTTAACTAAAATGGATTGCTACATATCAAAATATATTTATACTTGTGAGTTTATAGTAATTCTTAAAACAAATAATTGGTCATGTTTGGAGAAAGATTTGGGAAAACAACTCATTACCTTGATAACCATAAGGGGGAACAAATTAAGCACTCATCCTCACATTTCCATATGAATCTTATCTCATTAACCAAATGGATGAGGGAAGTGACTCTTCATAGAAAAATTCCAGTTAATTAAGAATAAATGAAATCTCTACTTGTAGCCCTACTCAAGTCATAGGTCCAAACACTGAACAAGAGCAACTGTTAACATCACCAAAAAGGAGCAACCAGATAGACTGTGTTTCCTAATGAAAGAACACAATATCTCCCATAGCCTCACCAAGCAAACAAACCTGAATTCAATCCAACTCCAACTGACAGGACATATAGAAGACAGAGGAACATGTTAAACTACACCATGATGATATAACTAGCAAAACCCAGATCACAAGAATCTGTACAGGTTCAGCAACTCTTCCACATATGCTTTGTAAGGGATCAAAGACAGCACTTTAGATTAAAAGACAAATTTTAAAACAGACAAAACTAAACCACAGTACTTATGGGTGCTTAACTGATGGCAAAAACTACTTATAAAAATAGAAGTGTTTACAATAAAAATCAAGATAATGGTTTATTTTGGGGAAGAGGGTCCCAGCATGTAAGTACCTGTACCTTGAGCTGGTGGTGATTACAAGAGTATTTGCCTAAGAATAGTTCATTAAAGTGTAATTTTATGTCATGGTTTTCTCTATCTGTGTTTAATTTTACAGTGAAAGGCCTTTTTAAAAAGCATCATTGGGTATTTAGGTTATGGCAGCATTACCATTCAAAATATGAAATGTGCTACTAAAACAAGCCGAAATCTAATCTAGCATTCTTGGCCAGCTCCTACTGGATTTTAGGAGAAAAACTAATTTTAATCCCACATAGCAAATAACTAAGTTCTTTAACCTTCCATCTCCCCACCCGTTCATGTCAGTAAGAGGATGAAGTCTGCTCCTTTTCAGGAATAAAGCCTATTCATTTGATACTACCTTAGAATGATTGACAGTGGGAATATCCATTCCCTTCACTAAAAACACTCACCTCTGGGCTGGAGACATTACTCAAGTAGTAGAGCACCTGCCCAGCAAGCACAAGGCTCTGAGTTCAATCACCACCCCCACCTCCACAATACACACAACACAAAACAAAAAAACCCCAAGCCACTCACCTCCATTCAGAAGGTATCATTCAGCCTCAGAGCCTCAGAAAAGCAATCACAGTGGCTATTTATCTATCCCCCAGAGTCTAGATTAGTCAATGCAAACAACATTGAGGAAAGCCATCATTGGAGTCCAATGATAAATTTAGAAAAAAATCATTTCTTTAGTCATTAATGAAAATGTTCAGGCTAAAGCTGACTTTAATTTATGCCATAAGCAAGACATTATTTTTTTTATTCTGAAATACATATTAAGATGTATGGCACACTGATTCTCCTTTAACCCTTTCCTGTTGAGATTTATTTTTTTCTCTCAAGCCCTATCTTGGGATTTTCCCAAATGAATGGTCTCAGAATAAAGGAAATCTAAACTTTCAGAAATGGCAAAATCCAATAACCCTCAAAAGATTGTCCTCCCTTATCTACTTTGTGATGAATCAGATCAAATCCTAAATTTTATTTTTATCATGTACTTGTAACTAATCCCAGTCATTGGTCTAAAAAAATCCTTTTCATTAGACTTTGGCTCTGTCTATAAATCTTATAACCTCTTGTGATTTTTCCAGTGTAGTACTGACACTACAAAGATAATAAGACACCCTGTAGGAAGAATTAGTTCCTTTCATGTATTGTTACCCTTTATCATTGTGTGTGATAAAATCATAAGCGTATTGTAACATCCACTCTTTCCTCCTTCCTGGACCAATGACTGGAAAGAACACCAAGTACTTACTGAATTTGTAGCTCTAGGGAAAACAGCTTAAAAGAGTAAGAATATTAGTGTATGTTGGCCACTATTTGTTCCTTTTGCCCAAGTATTACAAGAAAGAGATGAATTCAGATGAGAATTGTCTAGATGGCCAGCTGAAATGGAACAACCCACAAAAAGTTTGGTTAGACCAGGCATGGTGGTTCACACCTGTAATCCCAGCTATGCATGAGGTATAGGTAGCAGAATTGTAGTCCAGGCCAGCCCAGGCAAAAAAAAAGTGTGAGCCTCTATCTGAAAAATAACCAAAGAAAAAGGGGTTAGCAGTGTGGCTTAAGTACTAGAGCAATTGTCTAGCAAGTTCAAGGCCCTGAGTTCAAACTCTAGCACTGACAAAAAAGAAGAAAACGTGAAGCTTTCCTAGGGCTGGAAGAAAATGGTTCTGTATTTCAAGTACTACAAGATAAAATTTGTAAGTCAAAAACAAAATGAAACCCAGCCCAGTGACAAAGATACTATCAGGGGACGTTGCCCAAGCCTGTGTCAGACTTCAATGAAGAGTTTATGCTGGTGAGGTAGATGAAGGAAGGAAAATTTTACAAAAGGGCTAGAAGACAATTTGTGGTTTATCTACATGAAATTGACAGGAAACAAGTAGGTCAGAAGTATATCAAGCTTTTCAGAAAACTGTAATGCCCAAGAAACCGCAAAAGTGAACTTGTAAAATTACCCTTGTGCAACAGCAGAAAGCGGGCTCTGAAAGGCGCCAACTCCTCATAACATACTCCCCAAGATCTGCCTCATGTGGCATGGAGAGAAAGAGATAAGAATATTCTGCAGAGAGCAGAGCCAAGGGCCACAGAGAAAAATGGGCAAGAATGTTCCTTGCAGAGGACAGACCCTGGGTATTTCAAAGCATTTTCTTCTAGGCCTTGGAGGGTCTTTGCAACAAGATGCTATCTTTGCTGTGGACTAGAGACTGCTTTTGGAGCTTTTGTTGTGGTGGTTTGTCTACTTCTGTACATTGGGTAGGCAGTTGTGATCAAACAACTTGTCTTTTAGATCAAAGGGTGCTGGAAGTTGAACCAAATCTGTGTCTTGAGAAGAGTTCTGAATACCATCTGCACACCCAAGACTTTGAGATAGATGCACTAACTGAAAAATACTAGGTTTTCTCCCCTGACGAGTATGTGGTTCTGTTTTATATAAGAAATAAGGATGGCTAAAGAGGCAACCTATGATAACAAATGCTAGCTGCCTACCAAAATTTCATTCTCCTTTTCTTACTGGACACACAGAGTATTTCTCAGTCTCCCCTTCAGGGAAGTAACTGAGTTTTCTCAACGGACTATGATTACAGTGATACATGACACTTCTACACCTGGCCCATAAAAGCCTCTTGCATTTGTCCCACTATGTCCTTTCTTCCTACTGGCTGACTGAAGTGGCAAAGTCTTAGATGACCTCCAGAAACCACATGTTGGAGATAGCAGAACCATTATCACCTGGTCCTTAAATGACTGGAACAGAGCAGAGCTGCCATCAATCCAAATCATATTATAATGACTTCTTGTATTTTAAGCCACAGAAATTTGGATTTTAACTGCAGTTCAACATACTCTAATTCAGTACACTAAAAGTAACACTGTTAATTTTTGCACAATTTGCGAACTTTTTCAAGAAAGGTTACAGCTAATGCATTGAATCAAAAAACCTTTGCATTGTTCCTCTGCCCTGTTGGCCAGATTAAATTGCATGGTTCCATTTTATGAGTGTAATTTTAATCTTTTCATTCCCTCTCTCCTCTCTGCTCCTGCTCCCCTCCAGTTTCATCCAACTCAGCTCGCTCTGACACTCACAAGCTTCCTGAAGCTACTTTCACTTTAAATTCATGACTGCTGGTATAAAATAGGCCCATAGTACTCCTGGCAATCCCACTGCATTTCCATAGTGCTTCCATTCATCCAATCTCTTACACAGCCATTTCATACTCTCTCTTCTGCACAAGTCTCCAGCAGCACAACCACCCCTCTTTCTTAGCTGATAAGTTTGAATTCTACTTCAATTAGAAAATAGAAGCAATCAGGAGAGCATTTCCATTAGCTCCCACCATCTCCTCTACTGCCCACCTGCATCTGTTCCTATATAAATTGCCTTCCCTCCTGGGTGAATTGTTGGTGCTCCTTTCCAAAGCCAAAACCTCCATATGTGCACTGGCACCATCTCCTCTCATATACTTAGGGATCTTACTCCAATTATCTCTCCTGCATCATCAGAATTTCTCTCTATACTAATCTTTTCCCATTGGCACACAGAACAGCTAACAATACATCCCATCTTAAAAAAAAAACTAAAACTAAAAAATTGACTTCACATTATCTTCCAACTACCAGCCAATTTGCTAGCTTTTACAGAAACATTTCTGAAAATGACTGTCAGGTTCTCCTCTCTTCCTTTCCCTCATCTCATTCTTTCTTGAGCCCATTCCAGGCTGGCTTTCCTCCCATCATTCCACTGAAACATCCTGTAGCAAGATCACCAGTAATCCTCATGTTATGTTACCAAATCCAAATGGTCAATCATTCATCTTCATCTTACTCAAAGTGTCAGGAGCATTTGACACGGTGAGATCCCAGGCATGCACCGTCATGCCCAGCCCCAAATTTCTTTTCTAAGCCAGCTATCTCCATTTCACTTTAGGCTAGCTAACCAACTGCCTTCTTGACATTCCCTACTTAGGTGTGTAGTAGTTATTCCAAAACTAGAATTCCAAAACTAGCATTCCCAAACTGCTGCTTATCTTTACCCATGAACCTGCTCAAAAAAAGTAGCTCCAGTTTTCAATTATTTAAGTCAAAACCTTCTTTCTCCTCAATTATTCCATTTTCCTAACACCCTAAAACCAGGGCATCAAGACAGCCTCCTCCTTACCTCAAACTATCTCTAGAATCTGACTGTTCTCACCATCATCTCTCACCTAGATTGAAGAAATTGCATCCTGTGACTTAAAACTGCTCATTACCTCCCAATCTCTTTATCTACTCCTTGCATACTAGAAATTTTAATTTAGATTCCTGGTCTTCCAGAACATAAATTATGCTCTCTAACATTTCTTGTAGTCATGGAAGTATAAATATTTATGGAACTTCCTGGAATCTTCCTTAAGAGACAGATTAAAAAAGCTACCCACCATTAACACCCTCCATGCTGGGGATCAAACCCAGGGCCTAACACATGCAAGCACTCTAGCACTGAGCTATATTCCCAGCCTAAGAAAGCTATCTCTTTACCTTTTTTCCCAAATTCTGCTTTCTAAGACAGAGATGACTCCTTAGACCACAAGGATGCACTCTTTTCTATCTGCACTCATGCTCTGGGTGAGTCTCCAGATCAATGAGTTGGAATGAGGACTTAGTGACACAGAGCTTCCACCCACATCTGGATTCAGATCTGTGGACTTATAAGTGAGACGGAAACCAATTTCTATTTAAAGCACTGTCATATGTCACCACTAAATTTCATCCAAATGAATAAGCATTCCAACTGGCCTCTCCACTTCTGCTCTTGCGCCTTTATATGCTGTAGAATCAACCAGAGGAATCCCTTGAAAACCCAGGTTCACTCTGGCTACTCTTGTGCTAAATGCTCTCTGATATTTCCTCTTGCTGCTCCTGCAATGTTCCCATCAAAGTCCTTCTAGACATGTCTGTGTGTTCTGGATTCACGCTCTGTCCTTCTCTTTTTCCTCTTCTCTTGTTTCTGTCTACTCTTCACCCCAGTCCTTCTATCCCAGATGGCATGGCCTATGCACTGTTGCAAACACATTGCAGCTGCAGGGCTAAGTTCTTCTCTCCTTTACCTGAAAGGCTCTTATTCCTGTTATCTTGTGACTCACTCCCAAATGTCACCTCATCAAACAGGCCCTTTCTGACCACTCAGTCTGTACCATCACCAAAACCACCAAAAATGCCTCATAAAAATTGAGATGTTCAGTTTCTTTATAGAAAGCAGCTGTTCTGACTATGCTGGGCCCAAATTCTCACAGGGCAATAATGGACCCGAGTCAGGGTGGGTCTTAGTGTGGCTTTAGTTATTCTTCCTAGATAATTTCCATCAAGACCCTGTCCCCATTCCTAGATATTGACAGTGGATAGTATGTTCAGTATAGACTGCTATGAAAACTTAGCTTCAAACACCACCATTCCCACCCCATTCTCCCCATTTTTTCTCTTCCCCTACCTACTTCCATCAGATAATCCTCCCTCTAAATAAAAAGCATAAAGTTGCTACTGGCTAGAAATTAGATGGCACAGACCACAGTTCCCCCAACTCCTTGTTAGTACTCCATAATATTTCTCTGGTTCTGACAATATATGATTCGAAACAATGTCTTAGGGTATTTTAGTTCCTCCAAAATTATAGGGAAAGATTCAAAAGATTGAACCAAAGATTTGGGCCTGAAAAGATTTGAGACTCAAAAGGCTGATTCTTCAGTGTGGCATACCAAGCACTAAGAGACAGCTATTCTTCATATTAACTTTCTTCACCAACTGTTCTTAACACTGAACTCCATCACCAGATTATTTTACAAGGCCATATGGCTCATTCCTGAAGAGTTGCTTGATTTGGTTCAGAATTCAAGCCTGTTTTCTTTTGAAATGTCAGTAAGACCAACCAGGCTTTGAACATGTTCTGAGATTATTGCAAACAGATTAATCTTTCCTCAGAAAGGGTCCAACCTTGTGCCAAGGAACTACTTTGTTATACAACTAAAAGGTGAATCTCATTATTTACCTATAATAAATATTATTATAGGCTATATTTGCAAGTTACTAAAGACATAAATTTGAAAAATTGTCAGTTCAAGCGAAGTTCAAATTCTTCAAAGCATTTGAAGCTCATAAGATGTTTTCTAGAGCTCAGTAGTACTTTCCTACATATTTATATTGAGTTATTATTAAAGAAAAATGTTGGTGTTTCCATGTTGGTTTTACCCCATTGTCATAAATGCTTTCAAAACCAAATTCTTGGAAAATGGTAGTAAAAGTTGCTTGGAATAGAGCCCATGATATTTTCTTTTTAGCAGTTTGTCCAATATTAAGCATTATTATGCAATAATTTCACTCATTCCTTTATTAACTCAGTAAAATCATGCAACAAATATCTATCTAGCAATAACAATCACTGTTGGTGGCACTAAACTCACAGCAATAACAAGAGTGAAGGCCCCATTGCTAAAGAGATTATAGTCTGATTCAGGAAGAGAGATAATACACAAACGTATGTAATTAGTAACAGAATACAAAGAAAAGTGCTAGCAATGCAGGTGGAGATGGAGTTTTATTCAGATTTGTATGACCAGCATCTGGAGCTTAAGAGGATGAATGGATTAATGACCTAATATGATCAGACAGAACACGTGCTGCATAGCCATATAATAGGGTGATATGAGAACATGTATCTCCCATAAACCATTGCCTTATTATATGTTGGGCACAGATGATTTCCAAAAGGAAGGGTTATGGTAGATACAGGTCTTTGTTTCTCATACACTGAGAGCTACAGAGCAATTTCTTCACCTCCTCTACAATATTGGGACTCTTGTTAAACTTGCAAATTCACCCAGTTTGAAGCTCTGCAAATCATTTAAAGTAAATTAGACCTCTATGTGGACCAAAGGTTATCTTGTTGAGAAATGAGTCTGCAAATTAAAATGTCTTTTGACAAGCTTTATTTTTTTTCTCCTCTTAGTTGCTTTGGAGAGGAAGAAATTTTGCCCAGGGTCCTCTTTTACTTCCTCTGAGATTATCCACCTAGTCATTTATGGTAGTTTCTAATTGCCTCATACAAAAAAACCATGTCAGCACTTCTTGTTTGCAGTACTGTGCTGCATTGGCAGAGTTTCACTGGGTCTTCTCTCCCTCAACAGTTTCAGGAAGATGGTCTTGCTTGTAGACCTTGTTTACCCTGAGAAGGAACAGAAACACACATACCCAGAGGCTGACCCTAATATCTATGAAAATCATGAAAAACTTTTAGCTTGGTCAGGAGACTCTTACAAGACCTTTCCAGACGACCCCAGATCAACCCAGGAACTGTCAGAGGCTGAGAGAAGAAATGGGGTGACCTAATTCATGACAAATGACCCTCATAGGCAGGACTAGACTGTAAAGTCAGCAAAGTTGCTCATGATTGCCTGAAATTGCTCTGGGTACTTTTGCCTTCATGGGCCCTTTCCCCCATTAAATAACATTACAATTATATTTTATTATTGTGTTGTTATGAAGATGGAAATAATCCTGACCAGGTTAATTATTATAGATTCCTTACACCTATAGTCATTTTGTTAATGGCACTGGTTCAGTCTGTGATCAGAAGTCTTCCTAATTCTTTGTCCTGTCTGGAAGAATCCATCCCAGGACATGTGGGTATAAATGGTGTTCGTTAAATGTTAGGGAAAGGGAAATACAAAGGGGTGCATGGTAGGGCACAGATGGAATCTGCCGGCAGACAGAGTGCAGACAATGTGTTTTTCTTCCTCAGGTGCTTTTAAAACTTGTCTGTTCTTCCTGTTGACCTGATCAAAACATCTGGCCAGTGACATTTAAGAAGGATATGATAAGCCAATGGACTTCCCATCTCCACTGCCCCATTGCCCTCTTGGGACTGGCTTCTGTTGCCACTTCTCCACTGAAACTGACCCTATGAGGTCATTGGTGACTTTTAGCAGGTCAAAACTCAGAGACAAAGATTCTTGTACTTAGGCTTCTCTGTCTTATTTAACACCATTACTTAACTAGTTTTTGTTGAGCATCACAATGTCAGATTTTGAAAGCATAGTTATCAATTAAACAGACAATATTCCAGTCCTCTAGGATTTTTCATCTAGTAGGAGATACATAAATAGTAAATGGAATAAGTTTTGGGACACTTTAGGAGCACAAGGTTCCCTTACTTGAAAAGCCAAGAAATGCTTCCTAAAGCAGACAACACAACTTAAGACCTGAACAATGAATTGAAGTTGGTTTGGGAAGGGAGGAGAAGAGTATTCTAGAAGGAGGTAAGTGGTTGTGAGGGCAGAACACTCATGAATGGGATTAGTGCCCTTTAAGAGAGAACTGATGAACCTGTTCATCCTTTCTGCCATGTGAGGATGCAGCAAGAATGTACCACCTATGAAGCAGAAAGCAAGCCCTCACCAAATGTCCTGGTGCATTGATCTTGGACTTCAAAACCTCAAGAGCTGTGAGCACTAAATTTCTGTTGGTTAAAATATTATGTACTCATGTAGACCTTCCACAGTGAACCTCAACCTCACTCACCAAACCAAAATATTGCATGTTTGTCTACCTTTTATTAAAAGTTTAACACACACATGAAGAGAGAATGGTGTACACAGCACCCACCTTCAACCTGGTCTACATTGTATCATTCTTGGAGTCCCAGCATTCTTTATTCTGCCTTAACCCAGACTCCTTCTGTGCTGGGTTTTGCTTAATCCCTTTACCCTATTCTGTGAACCTTAGCTCTTGACTCAGAAAACCTCACAAGTTGGAGATTCCATGCCTGCACAAATTCCCCTACACTCTCTTCCACACACCTGAAATAGACTCTACCTTGACTGCAGCTCCATTTCTCTGGCCATAACTTCCTTATTTATTAAGTAAAATGATACAGTTGCACTAAATGATCTCTTTCTGCAACAAAATTCTAGAATGGATTCTGAAGTTTCATTTTTTGACTTTTGGCTCAAGAATAGTACTTGATGTAAGAATTATTTTAATTGGACTCCAGGTATCAATATTTATTCTTTTACAACTAATATTCTCCTCTAGGCTGCTTGTTCTGAGAGTCTCTCCCAACAGCATCAAGCAGGCAGCCTCTTGTGCCCTTCCCTTCTGCAGTATTTAGCATTGTCATTTGCATTCATCTCTTCCCTGCCAGCTGCACCTGTGCTCTTGTTTCCCTGCCTGCTGCTTAAGTCTTGGGAAGCCAAATTCTTCTTTGGAGTCTAATAATAGGTAATAAGAGCGCATAGTGTGATATGAGTCCCTAACTTGAACTCAAAATGGGGTGGGCTTTGTTAGGGAAATGTTCTCACTGCAGTTCAAGGAAGCTGCCTTACCGCAAAGGACATCTAGCAGTGAGCACTTGAGCCAATGTCCACTGGTTTTATCACACACCACACCACTTAGAACAATGGGAAAGAGTATTGAATGCACAGCTGAGGCACCAGATTAGAAATGACATCCTAAGAGGATGAGTGCCATTCTCTAGGATATAGTATGCTCCCTAAACCGATGACCTTAATATAGCACCACATCCCCAGTAGTTAGAATACAGGGATCTGTGCACTAAGAAAGAGAAGTAGAGGCAACCTTGCTTACCATAGCTTATACCGTACTATCTAGTGGCTGACGCATGACCTACTAGGACATTGGTGCTACTAAGCCTCAGTTTCCCAAGGCATTGATATTCATTCTCTTACCCTTTCTTGCTTCCTCCCTTCTCTGTGCCATTTCTTTTTTTTTAATTCTTTTTGCAGTACTGGGACTTGAACTCTGGGCCTATACCTTGAGCCATTCCCCTAGTTCTCTCTCTCTCTCTCTCTCTCTCTCTCTCTCTCTCTCTCTCTCTGTGTGTGTGTGTGTGTGTGTGTGTGTGTGTGTGTGTGTGTGATGAGTTTTTTTGACATAGAGTCCTGCAAACTATTTGCCCAGGCTGGATTCGAACCACGATCCTCCTGATCTCTGCCTCCTGAGTAGCTAGGGTTACAGGTATGAGCCACTGATGCTAGACTCTGTCATTTCCTAGATGCTCACTCACCTGGATCCTGAAATTACCTTCCAAGTAAACTCCTTAAAACTAAATCTTGTCTTAGTGCATTTTGGGAATATCTAAACAAAGGAATGGGAGTAATTCTAGTAAACACCTCACAAATTTAACAGAAGAAATAAATGTGAGAATGTACTAAGGACCACATCTGAATAAGAGTTAATGTCAGCTATTACTATCTTTGTTGTCATCATCTTGCAAAGAGAGCTAAGACTGAGCTTGTTCAAAGTCCTAAGAGAGGAAATAGTAACACACCAGGCTTACTTCTTCCATCTCTTCCTTCCAAGAAGTAAATTACTGATAATATTTCATTTATTGATTGCCTACTCTGCAACTGGATACTGGGCTAGTTGCTTTGTATGCATGATTGTGGCACAATGTTGTTTTGATGACTTTGCCAGATTTCAATAATTAGAAACATAATTGTGACACTAATAATAATGGACAACATATACTGAGACATCTATAAACTTGGGGAGTCTTCTGAGCTCTCCTTACATATGTAGCATTGAAGTATCTTCTTTTTCTTGTTCTTTTTTTTTTGTTGGTGGTGGGACTGGGGGTTTGAACTCAGGGACTTCACACTTGCAAAACAGGCACTCTACTGCTTGAGCCATGCCTCCAGTCCAAGTATCTTTTCGTTTTACAGCTGAGAAAATAGCTTCAGAGATGGGGAGTGACTTGCCCTTGGCTACCTAATCTGTACAAGGGATCAAAAGACCTGGCTGACTCAGGAAAGCTTGCTCTTTCCCCCCAGATCAGTCTTCTCATCATTGCTCTTATTTCTCTAGAAGTGACTGCATGTATAACTGTGTGATTTAAATTTTTCAGTGTAATAAAACACCATCCTTCACAGGAGCTGAGAAGATTACCACTCAGCCTGAGCAAGCAAAGTTCACAGGAAATCTAACCCTGAAACAATAATTTTAAGGAACAAGAAGATGTGAATCACCCTCTAAAATAGCAAGAATCAAGCATAGGATTCTGTTTTTTTCAAAACACTCTGTCTGTGATTTAAACAGATGCAGGGACTTAGTTCCAACAATGGTGGTTCTAGGAGGAAGAACCATTGCTATGGGTTCAGATTCTATAGAAATATGGACACCCTAGACACATTAAAATGATTATGCTTACTATGTGTCTGAAATGCAGAAATGCATGTGTCTATTTAATAAATTCTTATCAGCTGGGTGCCAGTGGCTCATACCTGTAATCTTAGTTACTTGGGAGGCTAAAACTAGGAGGATTTCTGTGTGAGGCCATAGCTTGCAAGACCCCATCTCCGAATAACCAGAGCCAAAGGGACTGGAGGTGTGGCTCAAGTGGTAGAATACCTGCTTTGCAAATGGGATGCCCTGATTTAAAACTTCAGTCCCACCAATAAATAAATAAATAAATATTATCATATTCTACCCTTAGAAAAGTTATACTTAATAATTTAACCTAATATAGAATCATTCTTAGAAAATTAAATTTTGACCTTACAAAACAATCCACTGAAGAGTTTAAAGTTAAGATACACATTATTCTAAACCATTCTTATTTTTTCAATTATAATAGGAAAATGGAGTCATTTTAGCAGTTCTTTTAGGCTTCAGGAAACAGAATTTGATAGACTCTACTTTCCCCAATATTATTTACAATAATCACAATAGCTGATGCTTTTCAAGAGCTCATTGTTCGTCAGGAACTGAGCTAAGAATTTATACTACTTAATTCCGATAACAACGCTAAAAAGAAAGTACTATTATTATCCTAATTGTGCAGAAAAGGAGCTAAAGATACAAGAGACTAAAATCTTACACAATATCATTCAACTAGCATGTAGAGAATCAAGACTCAAAATATGATTAGTCACTTCTATAGCTTATAGTATTATTTACCCAGTCTTCTTTCTATCTGGACCAAGCATCTAAGTTCCAAAGCAGCTGAAGTCAAGATATACTAGTGTGACGCAATGTGTTACTAAGTTCTGAACATGAAGATTAAAGGCCCTTCAACAAATGACACCACAATAAACTATGCTGAGAATTGGCTTCTCCAGAAGGCTCATTCTTCATCACAGTGATTTACAGTTAAGTGAACTTCCTGTCAGTCTGTGAAAGCCATCACAAGGAATCAAAAAGCAGGCTTAAAAAATGCACATTTCCAGAGTCAGAATTCACTCTTACAACCCAAAGTCACAAGTTTGCTGCACCACCCGCCAATCTTGAGCCAACCTAGTGATGAAAGGTGACTCTAGATTGATAGGAACCAAGAGACAGACTCTGTCAAAAACATTCTTGGTCCATCTTAGACATATAGATACTAATGGTTGTTTCCAGGTTAACTGTTGAAAACTTGAAGAAGTGAAAGCATAAGATATATAACAGATATGTGTTGATAGTATTTTCAGGCTGATCCCATGTCAGCAACTGCATTTCATACTTGTCAAGTTCCCTTTCCCATCTGTAGTCACCACACAAGTAGTTCTGAATCTTTCCACTAGAGGGATTCTACTTACACTTTTTGGAGTCATCAGACAGTTGAATAAACATCCCCCATCCCAAACTAAGCTTGCCTACCCCATAACAGACACTTACTAACTGCAGAGGACAAATCCCATAAAGTACCACCCATTTGTTAAAAAAAATAACAGAAGCTTTGTCAAAAGTTCGGTGGGCTTTGAGGGAGGTTTGTTATCAAGAAGGCAGCAGATGTCACTCAGCAAGAAATGAGATGGCATAGGCGATCCATTTAGAGAGCAAATTTTTCTACTTCTTAGAATTCTGTTAAATGTCATGATATGCAAGCACTGATGATTCTAGGCCTAGCCAGCACCTATGGGAAGTGATCCATGACAAAATTCTTCATCCCTAGTAATCATCATAATTTATCTGTAGGGGTTAACTAAGAGAGTTAACTAAGAGACAGCCCACTTTTTTATTATAGTTTACCCTACAAGGCAGAAGTGAAAATCCAGCACAAGACTTCTACCATCAAATCTGTTCTGCTTCATGTGTGCCAGATCCAATGCTGATACCCCAGATTATTCATTTTTTAAGCATGACCCAAAAGTAATATCACATGTTTCCACAGATTCTTCATTTTTTGCTTTTGAGCAGAGGTGAGACAGCTTGTCTTGGTTGTCTAGTGGTCCAGGGTCTCCTGTGAATGGATTTCTGATTTCTCCAACACTACTCCAGAATCCATCCACTTCACAGTCCTGTTGAAAGCACATGGCCTTGTAGTCAAAAAGAAATGGCTCAAGGGACATCCCAGCCCCACTTTTTTCTCCAAAATAAGGTTTATCCCAAACTCTTTTACCACAATCTAAATTTGCACCCATTTCCTTCAGAAGAAAGCAGCCATGAACCATATAAGATTTTGAGGCATCTCTTGTCGTCTGTTGTCAGCTATTAGGGATTCTAATAATGATCTTGCACAGTAATCCTGATTGCAAGAATTAAAAGACTTTAGATGGATCTCAAACAGGAAAGCCTTAAACTAACAATGATTTCATGAGACCACATTTGCCAAAAATAGGACTGTTGGTCATCTGGACAGTTCTAATTCTATTCCTTGGTTGAGTGCCTCCTCTAACTGCTTTCATCGTGACTTTCTAAGTCATCAAAATACCTGGCTTGCATCAGCTTCATCCTGACAGAAATGCCTCCTTTGAGTTCTTTGAGTTATGATACCTCACACTGCAGCATTTTTCTGCAAACTTTGTGTAAAAGGTAAAACTTGTTGACAATATTTTCAATGTCCTTCATTTCAGAATTCCTCTTAGGATTTAGGGACAGAAAAAAATTTAGCATTCACAAATGAATTTATAATAAAACCAAAGTATTGCTTTTAGTTTTTAGAAAGATGAAGAACAAGTGAGATTAGTATTTTCTTCTTAAAACATATGCCCATTCTCCTGAGTGACTTAAAATTTCCCTTTCATTTTCATTTAACTTCTTTGTCCATATTTTATATGTAAGGCATATGTTTCTATGTCACATGTATATTTTTATTACAATCATTTATAAATCTTTCTATAAATGATGAGTAAATACATATTTAGGCATCATAGGTTGAATATCCTCACCATAAAAATATCCAGAGGTACTAGAAGCAAATTATTCATCAATGTCTCTTGAGCTAATTACAGTTCCTGAGATAATATCAGGTGAGACTGTAAAGGAGGTGAGGATATTCTGAGTCCTATCCTTTCCTATGGCCCTCTGGTTATTTATTGCTGCATAGCAATCATGCTGAAACAATGCTTAATGAGCTATAATCAATTATTTTACTCATGATTCTGGAGGTTGACTAGGATAATCTAGCCAATAATTCTCAATTAGGTGTGTTTTTCCCCCCCAAGAGAATATTTGCAAATGTCCAGAGATAATTTCTGGTGGTAAAGGAACCACCAGATAGGTAGAAGCCACATAAAATGGAAGATTTAAATAAGATTCAGATTCTTACAACATAACACCAAAAAACTGTCCAAGTTTCAGATGAAAAATCACTGGCTTGGTGATGTGGCTCAAGTAGTAAGAGCACCTGCCCAGCAAGCGTGAGGCCCTGAGTTTAAACCCCAGTTCCACCCAAACAAAACAAAACCCACTGAAAATCACTTATACAAAGAACTAAAAGGATCTCAAACTGAATGAGAAAAGACTCAACAGATGTCAACACCAACATAGAAGTAGAATTAACTAATTAATTATAAATCAGTCATCACAAAAATGTTTTGCCAGTTATGAAAACTTTTGAGACAAATGAAATGTCTGATATAAACCAGAAATAAAGGTATATTTTTGAAATAAAAAATACAAAAACCAAATTTAAAAACTCAATGTTTGGGTTTAAAAGAAGAATGAAGGAAACTGAGGAAAGAATCAATGAACTTAAAGATACATAATTTGAACAACAGAGAGAAAACAGATTGAAAACAATTGAGTGGCATCACAGAGACATGAGGACTATGACAATTCCTAAAAGGAGAGGTTAAAAAAATGGGTGCTGAAAAGATATTCAACTAATAATGGCTTTAAAACTTCCAAATGTGGCAAAAAGTACAAAACTACAGACTCTAGAACCTGAATGTGCCCAAACAGAGATACATCATAGTCAAATTTCTGAAAGCTGAAGATCTTGGAAGACACAAAAGAGAAGCAATGCATTTTCAACAAGGAGAATATTGGAACAATATGGTGGATTTCTCATCAAAAACTATGTAGGCCATAAGAAAGTGGTACAACATTTTAAGGAACTGAAAGAAAAGAAATAGCAAGCCAGAACTCTACATCTGGCACTAAAAAAATATATATATGTATATATATATCCCTCAAGAATAAAGGGGAAGTCAAGATATTCTCAGGTGAAGGAAAACTAAGAGAACTTGTACTCAGGAGATCTACCCCAAAAGAATGACTAAAAGGAAGTCCTCTAAACACAAAACAAATTATAGGAAGGAGTCACTGAATATCAGGAAGAACATAATATGAAGAAATAAATGGTCAGTGCAAGAGAATTTCCTCCTTTTTGGTTTTCTAAATTGTGGTTTTTTTGAGAGTTTTATCAAGGATTTTAGTATAATAGGGTGGTAAGAGAAAAAAGAAACATTTCCTATTCCTCACACAGGAAATAGGGGTAAAGACTCCTAATTATATTTGATGACAGAGCAAAAATGTTTAACACTATGTAATTTAATTTTCAGAGTTGATAAAGCAAGTATTTAAGATAAATATATTATTGGAAGAGGGTAAAGGGATGTAATGAAGGGTAAGATTTCAACACTGGTAGACTTCAATAAATTAGGTATGTAGTATGAAGAGCAACCACTAAAAATCTTACAAAGATGTACAAAAACACTACAAAGAAAAATGAAATTCTGGAAACGTTCAAGTAACACACATGAATCCAGAGAGAAAGAAAACTGAATTTATTGCTGACCATTGTAATAAAGAATTAGGCTGTTTATATACAGTGTCTGAACAGAAAAGAATCCTGATTTTATATTGGGTTTGGGGGCAGGATAGAGTTCAAGGACCAGTGATGTACAGGGTTCACATTGGGTCTAGAAGCATGATTACTCAACTGAGCTTCTTGTTAATTGGTTTGCAGTCCCTGGTGAGCTTACTGGAGTGAATTCACCACTGATTGGCTGAGTTTTAGAAGCAAGGAACTGACATTGATTGGTTGGCTGGCAACTGTATGTCCACTGCAGTGAGTTACTACAGTCTATGGAACAGATTTAAAATGGATGGAATTGGAGAACATCATTCTGACTGAAGTTAGCCTGGCCCAAAAGACCAAAAATCATATGTTCTCCCTCGTATGCAGACATTAGATCAAGGGCAAACACAACAAGGGGATTGGACTTTGAGCACATGGTAAAGTGAGAGCACACAAAGGAGGTATGAGGATAAGTAAGACACCCGAAAAACTAGATAGCATTTGTTGCCCTCAATGCAGAGAAACTAAAGCAGATACCTTAAAAGCAACTGAGGCCAATAGGAGAAGGGGACCAGGAACTAGAGAAAAGGTGAGATCAAAAAGAATTAACCTAGAAGGTAACACCCACGCACAGGAAATCAATGTGAGTCAATGCCCTGTATAGCTATCCTTATCTCAACCAGCAAAAACCCTTGTTCCTTCCTATTATTGCTTATACTCTCTCTTCAACAAAATTAGAGATAAGGGCAAAATAGTTTCTGCTGGGTAGCGGGGAGTTGGGGGGGTAAGGGAGGAGGGGGTGGGAGGAAGGGGGGAGAAATGACCCAAACATTATATGCACATATGAATAAAATAAAAATTTTTAAAAAATGTCTTGGTATTGTGACCATAGAAAAATCCATCACTTTTAGCAACACTATTACCCCTACTGGTATCACAATTTGAAAGTGTGTACTTTAAGCTTTATTTCTAATTTGGCAAGTCTTTGTCCCCTACAAAAAGTGCATCTGTCCTGATGAAGTAGAATATGAAATGTTTGGGGAAGGAGATCAGAGAACAAACTTCTTACTCACTCATGACTAATTTCCAGGTTCTTATAACACTATCACCACTCCCCACCATATCTTTGGGGAATTTGTCCTTTTCCACAATAACTTCTCATGCAGGCTACCAGTCATCTAGCCACATGGATGAATAATTGATCCAAGTCTAGTCAATCATTATGTTACATTCCCTTAATTATAATGATTGGTCCAGAAATGAGCATGTGATCCAGACTGAACCAAACAAAATCCTTTCTTTGGAATTTTAAGTAGAGATGACAAATCTCTTAGCAGAAATACTGTAAGACCAATGCTGTCTATGGTTGTGTTCACTTCTGCAGAGACAAAGCCTATCTATAGGAGAAAAGAATGACACCACCAGAAAAGAAAAGCAGACATAAGAAATGAGTGAAGTCTAAGGAGGAGAGTAATACTAACAACACTCTAGACCCTATTTCCACATATTGGAGGTGAGTTCCACACCCATCTTACTTAATTCCCTGAGCCAATAAATATACTTTGCTTTAACTAATGTGAAAATTAACATGCGGGACAAGCTGGCAAAAGAGGAACTTCCAAGATTGCCCTGAAACCTTGGCTGCCAAAATAGGAGAAGTCTTGCCTTTGGTCCAAGTGTACATGCCTTTCTTACACAGTTAAAACAGTGCAGCATTTGTAGAAGATAATATGAGTAGCAGCTATGAGAAAGCTTTGGCTTTAGAAAGTAGTGCCTTGAGGAGGAAGGTCATGGCAAAGAATTTAAACCACTAACTCTCTAGATGGCAAAGTTATCCTCATGGTTTTTATTTGTAGGCTTTTCTGCCAGTCTGTCTTTCTCACTTCTCTGAGTGAAGAACTATCAGAAGCTTTCTTAGCAGTCATATGGTGGTGTATGAGTCCTAAGTGGGTGAAACCATTGACCTGATTGCTCCTCAACCACATGGAGAGGATCTCTGAAAAAAAACCCGTTCTCTTTGCTATAGAATCCTGTTTGTTCAGCACATTCCTCTAACATATCACCCCATGGAATTTGATTGCATGAATATTGTTCTATGACTGCCGCTCTCCATAGACTGACAGCAACCGTGTCTGACCCGTTGGTGTGTAACTAGTGCCTATCATTGTGTTGTTATCTGTCAGGCACTCAATCTATTGAAAAGCATTGGTAAGTATTGTCAAGCAACATAGAACCTAGTGGACTTGAGCAAGTCATTTAACTTTTCTAATCTTCAGTGTCCTTATCTGGGGGATGAGGCAATCCTTTTCAGGTCTAATGCCTGTAAGTATACTGTCTGTAAGTGTCAAGACTAGAAAGCAGGTACTGTCACTAAGACTAGTGACATCCTGAATCTGAGCATGGTAAGGTTTCTTTCCCCTGCTCTTTTGTCTTCCCTCCTCAACCTGTTCTGAGGAGAGGTCCAGGGGTTGTGGAGTGGATTAAGGGAAAGTCTCCAATAACTCAGAGTCTACCCACTTTGGCAAATATCAACTCCAAAGTCAATGGCTGTTGAAAAATACTGCTGGACACATCAGCCACTGCCTGGCTTCAGTAGGACATATCTGTGCTGCCTTCAGCTCCTTCTTAAGAACTTTGTGTGAATTTTCCTGAAGTTAATTAGATAAAACAGTATTACTGGCAGTGCAATTTTGGAGGATTGGAACAGTCTTTGATTATATATTCCAATGAATATTGATGACAGATAATAATAGTATTCATGTTATAATGTTGGCTGAAGATGTAATTATGATGAGAAATTAATAATGCTCACAAAATGCATTCTAAAGTCAGTGAAGAAAAAATGAAGTTCACAGATGCCAACTCTTCTGGAAATCATTTAAAATGTTTTTCTTAGGAAAATATGCTGGGTTAAAAGTCTTGTTATCTTTACTTCTTTCAGATACATATAAAATATAGTCTAAGCTTCTTTTTTCATTATTGAATAAGGGAGAATGGTTTGTTGGAAAAAGAGATACAATGTCACAAAATAGAACAAAAAAAATCAGCCAGGCTGCCAAAGGTATAGCATACACATAATAGTAATACCAGAAGACAAAGAAAAAGGCACACAATAAATATTTGAAGCAATAATGACTGAGAAGATTCCCAGATTAATGTCAGACAACAAACCACAGATGTAGAAATGTCAAAGAGCACCAAGCAAGAAAAAGAGAGGGAGGGAGGAAAAGAGGGAAGGAGGGAGAAATGAAGGGAAGAAGGAAGGGAGGGAAGAAAGAAGGAAGGAAGGAAGGAAGGAAGGAAAGAAGGAAAAAAGGAAGAAAGGGAGGGAGGGAGGGAGGAATCAGGCACATTCATAAAAAATTGATTTTATAAAAACTGAGAGTAGAATGGTAGTTACTGGAAGTTGGGCACAATAGGAGGGAAGAAAAAATAAGGAAGGGTGGCCAGTTGCAGTTAAGTAAGAACAAGTAGTTCTGGAGTCCTAGTGCATAATAGAATGACTACAGGTAATAAAAAGTGTACTATATATTTCAAAAAACTAGAAGAAAATATATTGAAAGTTTTTTGCCATAAATAAATGATTAATGTTTGAGGAGATGGATAAATTTAGCTGACTTTAATATTACACAATGAGTACATTCATCAACATGTCACAAGTTATCCCATTAGTGTAAAAAAGTAAATTTAGCTTTATAAAAGAGACCCAATAAGTAGAGAATGAAAGCAAGATATGCCATGCCAACACTAATCAAAATAGAGAGGTAGTAACATATTGAATTCAAATACAACAGACTTCAGAGCAAGGAAAGTTATCAGAGATAAAGAGGGGATTTACATAATGATAAAGTAAGTCAACACTCCTTAACAAATGAGTTTCAAAATAGATGAAGCACAAACAGATAGAACTCCAATGAGAATAGATGAATCCCCTATTAGAGATGGAGCTTAGCATCCCTTTACAGAAATAGACAGATCAGCAGGCAAAAAAATCAGTAAGAACATCACTGAATTCAACAGTACCATCAATAAGCTGAACATAATATATCTATTTTTTTTATTTTATTACTCATATGTGCATACAAGGCTTGGGTCACTTCTCCCCCCTGCCCCCACCCCCTCCCTCACCACCCACTCCACCCCCTCCCTCTCCCCCCCACCCCCTCAATACCCAGCAGAAACTATTTTGCCCTTATTTCTAATTTTGTTGTAGAGAGAGTATAAGCAATAATAGGAAGGAACAAGGGTTTTTGCTGGTTGAGAGAAGGATAGCTATACAGGGAGTTGACTCACATTAATTTCCTGTGCGTGTGTGTTACCTTCTAGGTTAATTCTTCTTGATCTAACCTTTTCTCTAGTTCCTGGTCCCCTTTTCCTATTGGCCTCAGTTGCTTTTAAGGTATCTGCTTTAGTTTCTCTGCGTTAAGGGCAACAAATGCTAGCTAATTTTTTAGGTGTCTTACCTATCCTCACTCCTCCTTTGTGTGCTCTCACTTTTATCATGTGCTCAAAGTCCAATCCCATTGTTGCGTTTGCCCTTGATCTAATGTCCACATATGAGGGAGAACATATGATTTTTGGTCTTTTGGGCCAGGCTAATTCTCCAATTCCATCCATTTACCAGTGAATGATAACATTTTGTTCTTCTTCATGGCTGCATAAAATTCCATTGTGTATAGATACCACATTTTCTTAATCCATTCGTCAGTAGTGGGGCATCTTGGCTGTTTTCATAACTTGGCTATTGTGAATAGTGCCGCAATAAACATGGGTGTGCAGGTGCCTCTGGAGTAACCTGTGTCACAGTCTTTTGGGTATATCCCCAAAAGTGGTATTGCTGGATCAAATGGTAGATCAATGTCTAGCTTTTTAAGTAGCCTCCAAATTTTTTTCCAGAGTGGTTGCACTAGTCTACATTCCCACCAACAGTGTAAGAGGGTTCCTTTTTCCCCGCATCCTCGCCAACGCCTGTTGGTGGTGGTGTTGCTGATGATGGCTATTCTAACAGGGGTGAGGTGGAATCTTAGTGTGGTTTTAATTTGCATTTCCTTTATTGCTAGAGATGGTGAGCATTTTTTCATGTGTTTTTTTGGCCATTTGAATTTCTTCTTTTGAGAAAGTTCTGTTTAGTTCACTTGCCCATTTCTTTATTGGTTCATTAGTTTTGGGAGAATTTAGTTTTTTAAGTTCCCTATATATTCTGGTTATCAGTCCTTTTTTCTGATGTATAGTTGGCAAATATTTTCTCCCACTCTGTGAGTGTTCTCTTCAATTTAGAGGCCATTTCTTTTGATAAACAGAAGCTTTTTAGCTTTATGAGGTCCCATTTATCTATGCTATCTCTTAGTTGCTGTGCTGCTGGGGTTTCATTGAGAAAATTCTTACCTATACCTACTAACTCTAGAGTGTTTCCTACTCTTTCCTGTATCAACTTTAGAGTTTGTGGTCTGATATTAAGATCCTTGATCCATTTTGAGTTAATCTTGGTATAGGGTGATATACATGGATCTAGTTTCAGTTTTGTGCAGACTGCTAACCAGTTTTCCCAGCAGTTTTTGTTGAAGAGGCTGCTATTTCTCCATCGTATATTTTTAGCACCTTTGTCAAAGACAAGTTGGTTATAGTTGTGTGGCTTCATATCTGGGTCCTCTATTCTGTTCCACTGGTCTTCATGTCTGTTTTTGTGCCAGTACCATGTTGTTTTTATTGTTATTGCTTTGTAATATAGTTTGAAGTCAGGTATCGTGATACCTCCTGTATTGTTCTTTTGACTGAGTATTGCCTTGGCTATTAGTGGCTTCTTGTGTTTCCATATAAATTTAACGGTAGATTTTTCAATCTCTTTAATGAATGTCATTGGAATTTTGATGGGAATTGCATTAAACATGTAGATTGCTTTTAGGAGTATCGACATTTTTACTATGTTGATTCTACCAATCCATGAGCATGGGAGATCTCTCCACTTTCTATAGTCTTCCTCAATCTCTTTCTTCAGAAGTGTATAGTTTTCCTTTTGTTAGGTTTGCACCTAGGTATTTGATTTTTTTTGAGGCTATTGTAAATGGAATTGTTTTCATACATTCTTTTTCAGTTTGCTCATTGTTAGTGTATAGAAATGCTAATGATTTTTCTATGTTGATTTTATATCCTGCTACCTTGCTGTAGCTGTTGATGATGTCTAGAAGCTTTTGAGTAGAGTTTTTTAGGTCTTTAAGATATAGGATCATGTCATCTGCAAATAGGGATATTTTGACAGTTTCTTTACCTATTTGTATTCCTTTTATTCCTTCTTCTTGCCTAATTGCTCTGGCTAGGAATTCCAGTATAATATATCTATTGACTACTCCATTCAATAACAGAAAGAATGAAACAAAAGAGGAAGGAGGGAAGGAAAGAAGGAAGAAAGGAAGGAAGAATGAGGAAGAGGGAGGGAAGAAAACAGATTGAAAAAGAATAAATAAAACTGTGTTTAAAGAAGACATGATCAACTTTGTAGAAAATATGAGATAATTGACCAAAAAAACACCCTCTTGGAACTAATAAGCAATTATAGCAAGACTTTGAGATTAAAAAGTTAATACACAAAAAGCCAATCAGTGAACAAGCAAAATTTGAAATTCAAAATATACTGTAATGTATATTAGCACCTAAAACCTGAAATATATAGGTAAAAATCTAACAAAATACATACAAGGTCTACATAAGCAAAACTGTAAAATTCAGATAAAAGATATTAAAAGTAGAACTAAATTAATAGAGATACATTCTATGTTCATAATATTGTGAAGATGTCATTTTTTTCCTAACTTGATCTATAAAGTTTGTGTGATTATAGTTAAAATCCCAGCCAGATATTTTGTGGATATCAATAAAGTAATTCTAAATATAGGAGAAGCAAACAAATAGCCAATTCCACATTAAAGAAAAACAAAGGTTTTCTTCTAGACTTACTATAAATCAAGACTGTGTGGTATTGGAGAAAAACAGACAAAAAGATCAATTAAACAGAATAGATAGACCAGAAATAGACCCACATATAGACAAGTGACCGTTAGCAAAGAAGCATAGACAATACAGTGAAAGAAAAGATAATTCTTTCAATAAATAGTGCCAGAACCACTGGACATCAATGTGTAAAAAGTAAATCTAGACACTGCTATAGTTTCTGTAAGATTTATCCCTTCTGAAAACTCATATTGAAATATAATCCCCATATTGAGGTTTTACAAGGGTAGAAACTTATCCAACTATATGTTTAGAGGTAGGACATTTGGAAGGTGATTAAGATGAGTTGAAGTCATTAGAGCGGAGCATCCATGATTGAATCCTGTGTCTTTATAAGGAGTGACCCGGACACATATGTACACCCTGTTTCTCATTATGTCATACCCAGCACTGCCTTGGGACGCTGCCAGAGAAAGGCCATTAGCAGGTGTAGCTCCTTGACATTGGACCAGATTAACCTTTCTTCTTTATAACTGCCGAGTACATGGTATTATGTTATTAGCAATAGAGCATGGGCTAAAACACATATACCTTGCACCCTTCTCCAAAATAACTCAAAATATATAAAAGACTTAAACATAAAATGAAAAAATATAAAACTAGAACATAACATGTGGGAAAATTAAGATGACCTTAGCTATAGCAATGACTTTTTTAGATATAATATCAAAGGCATGACACATGCAAGAAATAATTGGTAATCTGGACTTCATTAAAATTAATGTGCAAAAGTCCTTAATGAACACCTCAAAAAGAAGGTATACAAACAGTAAATAAGCATATGAAAAGTTGTCATTAGAGAACTGCAAGTTAAAACATTGAGATAGCACTGTATATCTATTAGAATTGCCAAACTCCAAAACTCTCACAGCATCAAATGTTGGACAGCATGTGGGGCAATAGGGACTCCCATTCACTGTTGGTGGAGATGCAAAATGGGACAGCTACTTTTTAAGACAGTTTGGACATTTCTTTAAAATAAAACATACTGCAGGGCACAGCCTGTAATCCTAGCTAATTCAAGACACTGAGATTGGGAGGATTGCAGTTCAAGGCCAGCTTTGGCACAGTTCATAAGATCTTCATCTCCAAACAACCAAAGTAAAATGAACTGGAGGTGTTGCTCAAGCAATAGAGTGCCTGCTTTGCAAGAGCGAAGTTCTGAGTTCAAACCCTAGTTCCACCAAAAAAAAAAAAAAAACTTTTACCATATGATCCAGCTATTGTGTTTATTTGTCCAAATGAGTTGAAAACTATGTCTACACCAAAACTTGCACATGTAGCTGTATTCATAACTTCCAAACCTTCTGCACAGCCAAAATGGTCATCTACTATTTATCCATTCTCATAGTGAATGGATAAATTGTAATACATATCCAAACAGTGATCCATTTTTTTTACTGTGACACCAGTTACTGCTTGAGAAATGTATTGAAGAATAGCAGATAAAACAAACATATCAATTATGTACCCAGACTAAAGCAGTAGAAATAGAGGTGAGAGAAGAGATTCAATTGAAAATATATTATGGGGGGTATAACCATGAGGATTGCTGGTGAATTGAAGGTCCCTTCCTTAAAGATTTCACACCTGAAATTTAAAAAAATATTAAATGCTGTCACTCATTATCTTCTATCACAATCTTACCATGGAGGGGCCATTGCAAAGGATGCTTTTAATTCCATCCAATCACACACCTTTCTTGTTATTATTTGCACAAAAAGTCTATCACTCATTTTCATTGATTGCTGTTATTGTTTTACTTTTCTTTTCCAAGTGAACTCATCACTAAAAATAAATAAGAGCTTAAAATCATTTTGTTAAACCAACTATATAATAAAGTAAGAGCTCAACAATTTTCAACTAGGAGGATACAACAACCCCAAATAAGAAATCTACCTGCAGCTTATAAAAAGGATATAAAAAGCACACACAAAACATCATTGGGAGTCTTTCATGTCTAACACTGAAGACACCCTGCTGAGATTTTCAATGAGAAACCAGAACTGCCTTAAGAAACTGTGTTTAGTTTCTTTTCTGAGCACAATTCCTGCCTATTTTTAACCTGAATGAAAGTATTCTATCAGATAGAACTCAACAGATAAACCTGGCTACAGACCTTACTCTTGTTAAAAAGTAGTAAGTGTGCATGAGTATCTGCTACTTACAAACATACAGAGAGAGAGAGAGAGACAGACAAACAGACAGAGACAGATGACAGACAGAAACCCCACAGGGCCACAGGCTTTGTATGGAAGGGTCATTAGTTTGTATCCAAAAGGGAGAAGATGGAGTTGATGCAGGGGGCAGTGAGTTGCATATGGTGTAAGTTCTCACCTCCACCCCACTTATGAATTCTTTAGTGAAACTGCATTGCACACGGAAACGGTAGTAGTCAGAATTCAGTGAGAATATAGCCAAGAATAATTTTATTTTTCTTTTATTGCTTCCAGGATGTGCTGATGGATAACCCTTCTCCATATTTTGATGACATCCCTGGCAGACCCAGTGATCATCTTATCCCTTCTTTTCCAGGAGATACATTCAATTGTAAAAACTCATTCTAAAATAATTTAATGATTTGTCCAATATACACCAAAACTTGAGCTTCATTTCTCATTTTAAGGTTCTTCACTTTCCTTTCTCCCCAGTACCTACCTCTTCTGCCCACTCCTCCCCCATTCAGGCTTTGGCTTGGGGACTTGCAAGAGATGTTGCTCGTGTCTTCTGCCATCCCTCCTCTCTTCTGGCCCTTTCACTATCATTACCTGGAGACTGACAAAACCTAGACCATAAAGCCCCCACCACTGGTGAGTCCACTGATCCATGGGTAACTGGGACAGTATCGGGAAAACATATTTCTTTCTTCTTTGATACTGGGACATCCAGATCAGTTTTAACCAAATATGTAGGTCCCCTTAAAAAGGCCTCCTTCCCCATTGTTGAAGTCGGTGATATACCAAACACACCCAGTATAACATCCCCTTTCTATTGTACTTTGGGGTCTAAGTCCTTTACACATCCCTTCTTGGTTATTCCAGCTTGTCCCTTTCCAATATTAAGATGCGATATACTCCATATACTCAAAACCACCATTTTCATCCCATCCATCGTACCTTCCACAGCCCAAAATGTCTCCCCACCTCTTACAGGAAGTCAATCCCAAAGTTTGGGACTCATCCCACCACTCCATAGCTTCACATCATACTCCAATTAAGATTACTCCTAAAGACCCGTCTATCTCCATTGTCATCCCACAATATCCCTTGGTCAGGGAGAGGCATACAGGATTAAAATTAATTATAGATCAACAAAAAACCTCTCATCTCTTAATCCCTATTAACTCCCCTTACAACACTCCTATCCTCCCAGTTAAAAAACTCAATGGCTCCTTTAGAGTAGTCTAAAACCTCAAAAAAACAAAAAACTACTGCCATTAACTCTATTCATCCTGTTGATACTTATCCATATATTCTTCTCTCCCAGATTCTTCCCCAAACCTCTTTCTTTTCAGTCCTAGATCTCAAAGATGCCTTCTTTATGATTTCCTTACATACCTCTTCCCAACCCTTATTTGCCTTCACATGGACAGATCCCATTACTCATCACACCCAACCATTAACCTGGACAGTCCTCCCCCAGCGATTCAGAAACTCCTTCACCTTTTTGGCCAAGCCCTACAGTAAGATCTCAATTCCCTCGATCTTTTCCCAAGCAAGCTCATCCAATATGTAGATGACCTCCTTCTGTGTAGCCCCTCAAAATCCTTATGCAAAACCCACACCACTATTCTCCTTAATTCATTAAGGCACTGGGGATATCGGGTATCAAAAAATAAGGTCCAACTTATCTCAACTTCAGTCTCATTCATTTTATTAACTCTGGGATATCATCAAATACCTCAAAACAAAACAAAACAAAACAAAAGCCATACTCCAAATTCCTTCCCCTAAGACAAAAAGAGACATCTTTTCTTTTCTAGGACTAACTGGGTATTTTGGAATCTGGATTTCTAATTATTCAATAATAGCCAAACCACGATATGAGTCTGCTAAAGAGGACCTAGATGAGACTTTACCTTGCCCCAGGGCCCTTCTGACATCTTTTAATCTCCTCAAACAAGCTTTATTAAGGACATCTGAACTCTCCATCCCAAACAATAACAAAATTATTAATCTATACCTACACTCAGACAAAGGCTAAGCTTTGGACCTGATGGCCCAAAGTGCAGGAGATTCAATAGCTTCTATAGCCTACCGCTCAAAACAACTAGACCCCATTTGCAGGGCATGGCTGGCCTGCCTGAAAGTATTGGCCACAGCAGCTCTCTTAATAACAGAAACTCAAAAAATAACTTTGAATTTATCTATGACAGTCTGGTCATCTCACAACATCCAAGACTTAATTAGCCACAAAGCTCTTAACTCCATCTCCCCATCTCATGTTCAGCTCTTACACTCCTTTCTCTTACAACCTGATCTAACTTTCCAGCAATGCCAGCAACTAAGCCCTGCTACCCTCTCACCCTCAAAAATCCCACCTAACCCAGAGTCCCCAGCTCATGACTGTGTTGAGATACTTGATAACTCACTGACAACTTTTCATCACATCCTAGACAACCTCATACCCAATGACCCACCTGGTTTATAGATGGCAGCTCTATAAAGGCCTCCACTACCTCTGCAGCTACAGCATGATGTGCAATAGTTGAGAGACATCCAAATAATAATACATATACCATAATAGAAACAAATAGCCTTCCTCCTACAACTACCTCCCAACAGGCAGAACTGTATTATGCTCTTACAAGAGCATGACAAAGGGCAAAAGACAAGACAGTTAACATTATTCAGATTCAAAATACACATACACTATCATCCATTCTAATAGCCAAATATAGAAAGAGTGGGGTTTCTTAATAGCTAAGGGATTCCCAATTACCAATACAGTACATATTATGGCCCTTTTAAAAGCAGCCACTCTCCCTTACAAAGCTGCCATCCTTCACTGTAAGAGACATCAAAAGGATAGTACCTTCATATCTATTAGCCATGATTTGGCAGACACCATAGCTAAACAGGCAGCCCAACAAATGACCACCCCCCCCCCCCAGGCCATCCTACCAATTCACTATAGTTACACACACAAAAAAAAGATAGAACTATTAAAAACTCAAGGGGCTAGCCAACACAAAGGATACTGACTTCTTAATAATATTCTCATTCTACCAGAACAAAAAATTAAACCCATACTAACTGCCCTCCACCAAGTCTTCCACTCTAACCCTCTGTCTTTACTCTATTTTATTAAAACTCATATTGCTCCTAATCCTAACTTCAACAAAACATGAAAGGAAATCTCATCCTCTTGCAACATATGCTCCAAAACTAACCCCCTATCAAACATCTGCCCCACCTTTCCCCCTTTCCCACCCATCAGGCAAGAAGTCACTTACCCTGGTCAGTCTGGCAAGTGAATTTTACTATTTTGCCCCCTGTTAAGCACATCAGATAATCTTCTAGTTTTCATTGACACCTTAACAGGATAGATCAAGGCTTTCCCCACTACCAAGAAGAGAGCTAGAGCCCACTGCCACACACAGGCTTGGGCTAAATATAGGGGGCTAGTAAAAAAGTACCAAAAAGTTCGTAAAGAAATACTGTTGCTGGGCAACCAAGAAAGATAAGCTGTAGTTAGGTTACTGTCTGCTCAACTGTCCTTGGCACCCATCTGGGGAGATAAAGGTTAACAACTGTTCCTTTGTTAGTCTTTGGGATCAGGTGAGGAGTTTCCGGTAAGCCACCTACAATGGGGGTTGGGGTCTGGTCCTGACATGGCTGTCTTCACTGTTAACCCCAACATTCCTGCCTTTTGATAGATAGGTAAATAGAAAAAGGACAATCAAATTTCATTTAGCTACTTCACATCCCCTTCCCCTAAGATAACTTCACTACAGCCACATCAGACTTCTGTAAGGGGGACACTCCTCCCCAATGCCATGCTAGTCTTTATCATACCAGGACTCTACCCAAACCCCTTTTCCAAAAGTGACTGCAGACTGTTATTTGTTAGGACCCGGAATCCTATTCCCCCGAGAGACAGAGAGCCAGGCGTGAATGCAATCAACAAAGCAGAGTTTATTGGACTGGCTAGCCAGGGTCGAGCTCCCACACGGACACGCAGGACCGGTTAGGAAAGCAAGACCCTGAGCCTCTTAGGGGGAAATCTTATATAGACTGCAGTGGCGTGCATATTTTTGTTATCAACATTAGACAAGCAGGCAGAGCACATCCTGCACGTACTTCACATCTTGCTCGTACCTCACATCTTGCTCGTATCTCACATCTTGCTCGTATCTCACATCTTGCATTCCTCACATTCTATATGCCCTAACTGAGCCCTGCCTCATTGCTTATCTTATCTACATGGGATGTTTGGTACTGGTTTCTCCAACAAGGGGGTTGGGGCCCGCTGAGACCTCATATTCCTTTCATTCCCCCCTTTCTTATGGCCTAAATTGAGGAATCATCCTCGAGAGGATGAAGAGCCTGATATTGTTGGCGGAGGACCAGAAGTTGGATAGTATTAATTCGACTTTTGACAAAAGTCATAAGTCGGTTTAGAATCCAGGGTCCTATGGTAACAAGTAATAGGATGATTATTATTGGCCCTGCCAGTGCAGATAAAAGGGTAGCCAACCATGGGGACTGGTTAAACCAAGACTCGAACCAGCTTTCCCCTGCCTCTTTTTCTCGTTTTCTTTGTTCCAGGCTCTTTCGGAGTTTAGACATGGAGTCACGAACAACTCCGGTATGGTCAGCGTAAAAACAACATTCTTCCCCTAGAGCAACGCATAGTCCCCCTTTTTGGAGGAACAACAAGTCCAGACCTCGTCGGTTTTGAAGTACTACCTCAGACAGGGAAGTGAGGGATTTTTCTAGGTGGCTAATGGAGGTTTCTATTCTCTCTATGTCTTCATCTATGGCTGCGCGCAGTGAAGACATCCCTTTATGTTGAGTAGCCAGGGAGGCTATGCCGGTCCCTGCCCCAGCCACCCCTAGGCTAAGTAGGGTAGCAATGGTTAGTGTAGAAATAGGCTCTCTCTTCTTTCTCTCACCTGTTCCTATATTCCAGTATGAATATAGACTTTCCTCCGAATGATAGAGGATGCGGGGCAGCACAACCACTATAACACAGAATTCTTTAGAGCTGTTAAACACCTTAGTTGATAGGCATGGGGTGAGTCCGGACTGCGAGCATAGCCACCACCCATGGTCCTTTGGAATTACCCATTTAATAGCATTTCCCCAGGTAGAACTGGCGTTAATAACAGTACATAAGTCCCGTCTGTTCTTTGGCACTTTTCCTAAGCAGGTTCCTTGGCCGTTTACCTGCTGTATGGTCAGACCTCTCTTACGGTCTCCCCAGGAACATTGACTAGGGTTTTCCTCAGATGAGGTATCGTGAGTGGTGTTTAGCCCTATTGCCTCATAGAATGGGGGCCTCACATCATAACATAACCAACAGGAGTTAGTCATGTTAGGGTTGGTGTGGTTTAACGTCAGGAAGGCAGCACCCACTAGCTCCCAGAGGGGGTCTTTAGATGCGGTCATGAGACTGGGCCTCACCAGGGGAGGGCTGGTTTCTGATGGTCTTGGAGTTGTAACATTAGCCCGAGCTATGGTTGAGGGAAGGTGGTGAGTTGTGGAAGGTTGGGGAGATGGCTTTACATTGGGCGGCCTAAGTACCTTATTGGGGCCTACTGCTGTGGACGGTGGCCCTATGGGCTCAATTTTTAATCTGACCACTATGGTCGAGCCAGCATGTCCACCATATTTATAAAATACAAGTCCCCATACCTTACCTTGTATCCACCCAGGGGTGTCCTTCTTGCCAGTTTCAGTGAAAGTGACCTTGATTCTATCTAGATCCGTGGGCTGGCATTTATGGGTGGGTATTGGAATTCTGTGCCCCCTTAATATCCCATTTACAAAGGCAAATTTGACTAGGTCTGATTTTGATATCCCCCATTTCCATTCACTATCATTGGATGTGACACATGCCCATGACCTACAGAAGGAGTATTGTATCCCCCCACATTCCTGGTTCTTTTTGTGGCCGGGGCAGGCATAAAACCCATAACGTCGGGCTGACTCCGGGGCAGTAGACTTGTAGGCAGGATTGATGTCTCTGAAGCAGAACTGAAGCTCCGGCCACCAAGTTCCTATGGGGGCAGTGCGAGTAGTCTCGTTGAGGGTGGTATGAGTCTCCCCATCGGTGAGTATCCAGGTTTGCTTATAGGGCTGGTGAGGGTTGGTTTCTGCGAGGCTCCCGCTCTGGGCATTGAGCAAGATTAGAGCGATCAGCCACCCCATCCGTGGCTGCTCCTGAAGGCTCTGCATGTTCCCGGGGCCACAAAAGCTTTAGCTTTAATGGGTTGTCTGGGTGCCGCCGTACAGTCCACTCCTTGACCCCTTCTTGTTTTTGATGATTGGCTCGACGCACGTGGGAGTGGTGGATCCAAGGTCCGATGCCATCAACCTTGAGGGCGGTAGGGGTAGTAAACAGTACAACATAAGGTCCTTTCCATCTAGGCTCTAGGGTTTTGGACTGATGCCTTTTAACCCATACCATGTCACCCGGGACTATGCCATGTTCCGGAGCCGGGTCCCTCTTAACAGCGTGGTATGCTTGAATTAAGGGCCAAATCCGTTGTTGCACTTTAGCTAAAGCCTGCAACATGGTCAGGTAATTTGGGGCCAGATCACCTAGTTCTGGGCTTAAGGTCCTCTGAATGATGGGGGGTGGAGCCCCATACAGGATCTCAAAGGGAGTTAGCCCATGGACATAGGGGGAGTTCCGGACTCGGAAGATGGCCAAGGGAAGGAGCGTCACCCAATCACCGCCAGTCTCCAGGGCCAATTTGGCTAAAGTCTCCTTTAGTGTCCTATTCATCCTTTCTACTTGCCCTGAGCTCTGGGGGTTATATTCACAATGTAGCTTCCAATTGGCCCCCATAGTCTGGGCTAGTCCCTGCAGGACCTTACCAACAAAAGCCGGACCGTTATCTGACCCAATTGCCTCGGGCACCCCATATCTGGGTATGATTTCCTCTAGCAAAGCCTTTGCCACTACCTGACTCGTCTCCTTCTTTGTAGGAAAAGCCTCCACCCAGCCTGAAAAGGTATCTATGAATACCAGCAAATATTTGTACCCAAACTTTCCCGGTTTTACCTCAGTAAAATCCACTTCCCAACTTCTTCCCGGAGCCCTCCCCCGTTCCCGAGTACCTGTATGGTGCCCCTCCCTTCGTCCTGGTTTCATGATTGTGCAGCTGGCACAATCTTCCACAATTTGGCGGACTGCTATGGTCTGGTTCGGAAATCGGAGCTGCGCAGATGTCAACAAGTCTAGTAATTTTCTCCGCCCCAAATGGGTGGACTTATGTAAGTTAGCCAACAGGAATCGTCCGAGTTTTTCAGGCAGAATTAACTTGCCTTCCAAGTCGCTTTTCCATCCATCTTCCCCTTCTCTAAAGGGGGAGTGGGCTCTCATCCAAGTGAAATCCTCTGTGGAGTATTCTGGTCGGGGGGGTAGCGGAGGGAGCTCTGGGACCGGCACGTCTATCGCCGCAACCGTGGAAGGTTGCCCTGTCTCCATGGGAGGACTCACCATTGCTACTCTCTTTGCTTCTTGATCTGCTCTGTTGTTACCGACAGCTTCCGGCGTCTTGGCAGACTGGTGGCCTGGGACATACATCACTGCCACTGCCTTCGGTTTTTCCACTGCCATTAATAGACGCTGGACTTCGGCTAGGTTCTTTAGATGTTTTCCTTCTGCTGTGCGGAATCCTCTTTCGCGATAGATGGCCCCGTGGACATGGATGGTACCGAAAGCATAGCGGCTATCGGTGTAGATATTGACTCGCTTTCCTTTTGCCCTCTCCAGGGCCTCTGCCAAGGCAATTAATTCCGCTTTTTGGGCTGATGTTCCGGGTGGGAGGGCGCTGCTCCATACCGTATTTCCTTCTTGGTCGACTACAGCTGCCCCTGCCCTTCGGGTTCCATCTTGAAAAAAACTGCTTCCATCCGTGTACCAGTTTAATTTGCAGCTGGACAGGGGGGTATCCTTTAGGTCAGCCCGTACCTGTGTAACTTCGGAGAGGAATTCTTTGCAGTTATGGACAGGTGTCTGCAGTTCCGGGTTAGGCAACAAGGTGGCAGGGTTCAGGATTACGGGATCTGTGAATGTGATCCGAGGGGAATCCAACAAGAGCCCCTGGTAGTGGGTGAGCCTGGCATTCGTCATCCATTTCCCAGGGGGTTGTTTAAGGATTCCCTCCACCGGGTGAGGGGCCGTTACCCAGAGGGCCTGTCCAAAGGTTAGTTTATCGGCTTCTCTCACCAGCACGGCAATGGCCGCTATGATGCGGAGGCAGGGGGGCCATCCTGCCGCTACTGCGTCTAATTTCTTGGAAAAGTATGCCACTGGTCTCTTCCAGGGACCTAGCTGTTGGGTCAAGACTCCTTTGGCTACCCCCTTTTTCTCATCTACAAACAGAGTGAATGGTCTTGTAGGATCTGGCAAGGCTAAGGCAGGGGCCTGCAAAAGAGCGTCTTTTAGCTGATCAAAGGCCTGTTGTTCTCTCTCTCCCCAACTCCAATCTGGAGCTTCTTTGGTGGCCTCATATAGGGGTCTGGCTATTTCCGCAAATCCTGGAATCCAGAGTCTACAGAACCCCGCGGAGCCCAGGAATTCTCTCACCCCCCTAGTGGATGTCGGGGATGGGATAGCCAGAATAGTCTGTTTCATGGCATCAGTCAGCCACCTTGCCCCATCTGCAATCCGATAACCCAAATACGTCACTGACCTTTTACAGATGTGAGTTTTCTTGGCACTTGCCCGATACCCCAGCTCACCTAATTCCGTTAGCAGGTGTTCAGTAGCCTTGATGCACTCTTCTCGGGTTTCTGCCGCTAACAGTAAGTCATCAACATACTGTAATAGAGTGACTCGTGGGTGGCTCCGACGAAAAGGTTCCAGGTCCTGGCTCAGGGCCTCATTAAACAGGGTGGGAGAGTTTTTAAATCCTTGCGGCAGTCTGGTCCAAGTGAGCTGTCCGGATTGGCCCCCATCTTCTTGCCATTCGAAAGCAAATAGCGGCTGACTAATTTCTGACAATGGAATGCTGAAGAAAGCATCTTTCAAATCAAGGGTTGTATACCATACTTGCGAGGGGGGTAGGTGGCTGAGCAAGGTATAGGGATTTGGAACGGTGGGATGAATGTCCTCCGTCCGCTCGTTTACCTTTCGTAGGTCTTGCACAGGCCTATAGTCCCCGCTTCCCGGCTTTCGGACGGGGAGCAGAGGAGTATTCCAGGCAGACTGACAAGGTCGCAGTACTCCTTCCTTTATTAGCCTGTGGATATGAGGGGCTATGCCTCTTCGGGCCTCCTCAGGCATAGGATACTGTTTCACCCGAATGGGGAGAGCAGAAGCCTTCAATTGTATAACTACGGGCGGGAGGTGTTTGGCGAGGCCGGTTCCCGCAGTCTCCGCCCAGGCCGTGGGAAATCTTTTTACCCAATGAGTCATGTCCCCTCCTGGTTCCTGTTGACTCTCAAACAGACGATGCTCGTCAGCCAATGATAGGGACAAGACATGAATCGGGCTCCCTTCTCGATCAGTCACAATTATTCCATCTGGTTCAAAATGGATATGGGCCCCTATTTTGGTGAGTAGGTCCCGTCCGAGCAGGGGAGCGGGGCTCTCAGGGACGACCAAGAAGGAGTGTGTGACCTGGTGTTTTCCTAAGTTCACCTTTCTTTTGGTAGTCCATGTACATAACTGCGTACCGGTGGCCCCCTGAACAACACTTGTTCGTGCCTTGTTCAAAGGTCCATGTGCCTTGTTTAAAACCGAATATTGGGCGCCGGTATCCACCATGAACCCCATCGGCTTCCCCTCCACATGCATTGTTACCCAGGACTCGGGGAGGGGGTCTGAGCCCCGTCTCCTTCAGTCCTCTTCTCCGGCTAGTAGGACTCTGGCCTGCTCTACTGCTCGTTCCCTTTCCCTGTTTTCCCCCGGTCTCCTTCCAAACCCTCTTCTTCCCTTTAACTTAGGACATTCTCTCTTCCAATGCCCCGTTTCCTTACAGTAAAAACAGTGTTCCTTATCCGGGGTCCTGGCGTGGCCCCCTCCTCTGGGTTGGTCCCGGACACCCGCTAGGAAAATACGAGCCATTTCTCTCTGTTGCTTTCGGTTTTCCTTAGCCTGGAACTCCCGGTCCTCCTTTCTCAATTTCTCCTGGGCTTCCCTGTCTTCCTTTCTCTGTCTTTCCTCCCTTTCTTCTGGAGTTTCCCTAGCGGTAAAAACCTTTTCTGCTACCTGTAGCATTTCCCTTATAGTCATCTCCCCTAAGTTTTCCTGTTTATTGAGTTTTCTCCTAATGTCTGGGGCTGCCTGATTAATGAATGAGAGTACCACAGCAGACCGGTGGAGGTCCGCCTCAGGGTCAATCGGGGTGTACTGACGGTATGCCTCATAGAGGCGCTCTAAGAAACCGGCTGGGCTTTCGTTTTCCCCTTGAATGACTGCTTTTACTTTTGCAAAATTGGTGGGCCTTCTAGCGGCCGCTCGGAGACCGGCCATCAGAGTCTGGCGGTAGATCCGAAGACGCTCCCTACCTTCTGCGGTCCCGAAATCCCAATCAGGCCGGCGTAGGGGAAAAGCCTCGTCTATGGCCGGTTGGAGAGTTGTGGGTCTCCCATTATCCCCCAAGACATTCTTCCTCGCTTCGTTGAGGATGCGCTCTCGTTCCTCCGTCGTAAAAAGAGTATTGAGCAGCTGATGACAGTCATCCCAAGTGGGGCGGTGTGTATGCATGATGGACTCCAGGAGATCTATGAGACACTTGGGGTCTTCAGAAAAGGGCGGGTTCTGTGTCCTCCAGTTATATAGATCACTGGAGGAGAAGGGCCAGTACTGAAACTGTTGCCCTCCTCCCGGTCCCCCTTGGCCCACCATCCGGACTGGAAGTGTAGGGACAGTTTCCTCCCCCTGTGTTGATGAGGGGGGCCCATCTTCCCCCTCCCTTTCCCGGATCCCTCGGGGGCGAAGTCTTCGACCCATTCCTCCTCCTGCTGCCAGTCCTGTTGAGGAGGATGAGGAAATTTCCTCCTCCGGGGCACTGGCTTGGCCAGGGGGAGTCACGTATGGAGGCGGCCGATCTTCCTCTGCCCCTGCGAGGGATGGGTAAAGGGGGGAACTCTCTGGTAAGACCGGAGATGGTGAAGGAGATGCCCTAATTTGAGGACCGGTCAAGGTGGGAAGAGGAAGTTTTTCCTCCTCCTTTATGACCAAGGCGGGCGTGACTGGGGTTTTAGCCCCGGGGGCCGAACTGGAGGGGTGGGTCAGAAAAACTGTTAACCAAGGGGGAGGGTTCCTCACCAGATCCTCCCAAACCAAAATGTAAGAAACTTGGTCTGGATGGCCTCGATTGTCTGGCTGAAAAATGACTGCTTTAACCTTAGTGATCAGGTCTAGGGAGAGGGAACCTTGAATGGGCCACCCGACTCCAAAGGTGGGCCACTCTGCAGAACAAAAGGTGTCGAACTTACCTTTCTTGATGACCAGACCCGCATTTAAGGCCCTTTCTTTAACTTCTGGAAAGTGAGAAAGGATCAGAGACTTTGGGGTTGTTTGTCCCTGTCCCATTGTGGAAGGAGACTCAAACACCAAGAGAGATAGAACAAAAAGGGTAAAGGCAACAATAATTCCACACACACACAACACTCTCCAGCACTCGCTCGGACCGGTCCTTCTCTCACACTGGTGCGCACCCCATTCAACCTCCTCACCGTCCAACTGGGATATCAGGCCGAAAGGCGTCCACTTGACGGGTGGTCGGTCGACTAGCTCAATTAGTTCTTCACCTGGCGCCAGGGTTCCTAAAATGCTCGAGCCCAAATGAGAGGAAAGCCTCTCCCAATAGGACCCTGTGGTCCTCCTTGCGAGATTCCCAGAATGAATCTCCCTGGGGATTGGCCGAATCCCCGCCGCGGCCCAAATGGAACACTCAAGTTCCTCCAAATGAGGGTCTGGGATCCCCTCCCAACGCCTAGGACTTGGGATCGCCCCTGCTTTCTCGCAGGCAGGTTCTGTCTCTCGAGAAAATGAAATCTCGGTGGGACCTCCAAATGTTAGGACCCGGAATCCTATTCCCCCGAGAGACAGAGAGCCAGGCGTGAATGCAATCAACAAAGCAGAGTTTATTGGACTGGCTAGCCAGGGTCGAGCTCCCACACGGACACGCAGGACCGGTTAGGAAAGCAAGACCCTGAGCCTCTTAGGGGGAAATCTTATATAGACTGCAGTGGCGTGCATATTTTTGTTATCAACATTAGACAAGCAGGCAGAGCACATCCTGCACGTACTTCACATCTTGCTCGTACCTCACATCTTGCTCGTATCTCACATCTTGCTCGTATCTCACATCTTGCATTCCTCACATTCTATATGCCCTAACTGAGCCCTGCCTCATTGCTTATCTTATCTACATGGGATGTTTGGTACTGGTTTCTCCAACAAGGGGGTTGGGGCCCGCTGAGACCTCATATTCCTTTCATTATTCACACCCCACTCCTGGCTTTTCCTCTATCCACCAACCCACTGACTTATCATGGAATCCCCCACACCCACTAGTGCTTCTTCCCCTCTCTCACAACCTCTTTTAACAGCCTCCCTCTCCATCTCCTTTTGTTCATAAGAAAGAGAACAAAATGCAGATGGGCTAGAACCTCTCCTCTTTCGAATTGATGGGATGCCTCTCCCCCTCTGCAGGAGTCTTCTTTCTGTTGGGGTCCCATGCATACACATGTCTACCTACTAACTGGATGGAAGTTTGTATCCTTATTTTTCTGATTCCCCGTCTCCTACACCATTGATTCAGAAATCATTCCTGTCCCTGTTGTCAGCTTTATAAGCACAAAAAGAGATACTGGCCTCACCCCCTTAGTAGTGGGACTGGGCCTCTTAACCAGGATTGGGACAGGATTGGCCAGATTACGGTTGTCAATCAGCCAATTCCAAAAACTATCCACAGCTTTAAAAGAAGCCTTAATAACATTGCCTTACAGATTTCTTCAATCCAAGATTAGATCAACTTGTTAGCAGCGGTGGTCCTACAAAACAGGAGGGGATTAGATCTCCTCACAGCTGAAAAAGGCAGGCTATGCCTCTTGCTAGGGGAGGATTGTTGTTTCTTTACCAATAAATCTGACATAGAGACGGAGTAAAAATCTTAAAGATAAGGCACAACAGCTAACATCCTCACAGCCTACTGATATCCTTTCCTCCTTATACCCATGGCTCATTCCATTGGCAGTTCCTATCAACCTTGTTTGTCTGACTAATGTTTCAACCATGTCTAGTTAATAACCTCCAAAGATTTTTACAGAAGCATATTACTGCCATTTCTCAGGCTGCCTCAGGGGAGTAATTTAAAGCCATCATGCTTCTACAAACTCTTCAGACTCAACAATCCCCCACATCATCCCTGGCCAGCAGGAAGTAGACAGAAGACTGGTGATGCCCCTTATCATATATATATTTTACATGTATATGTGTATATATATATATGTATATAAAAGCCTGGAGTGCTGGAATATTGAGAAACAACAAAACAATGCAAACATGGCTACCTTCACTAAAAGAGCCAGATAAAAACAACACATATGGCTGGCTGCCCAGCCCCAATTACCTTCCTGATAATGTCCAGAACATTCCTCCATTCTGCCTTCTCAGTCATTTTTTTCTAATGCCCATCCCCCTCCAACCTCCCTTTTCCCACCACAGGATGCTTAAAAACACCAGCCTGTAAGAAAGGCATGCTCTTGTCCCTCTCAGAGTGTTACTCTGATGTCTGAGGGTCCCTCTCAGGTCTCCTCTCCCTAATAAAGACCTGCTGCTTACAAAGGTCCCAAATTCTTTCTCGGTCTCTCTCTCTCTTGCATCTTCATTTTCCTTTCAGACCTGACTGCCAAAAGTTTCCAACATTTCTCAATAATGGCATGAAATTATGAATCCATCATTGTATTAATCCACTAATTAGGTATAGCCCTCACGACCCAATGATTGAGACCTGACCTCTCAATGATTAGATCCATCAGCTGGGAACCACGTCAACACATAGTCTTTTGAGGGGACACTTCATATACAAATCATAAGAGATATGGAGGCTGGGCATCAACGTTGAGAACCAAGATTACTAAGGTTAGGGGTATGTATAATAGCTACTTACATAAAGACAACTTTATAACTAGGTACTGAGCATCTCTAAGTCAGGTGGCAACAGAAACTGTATAATAGGGCATTTTTCAATCTGTCAGCAAATAGTAGTAAAGCCCATAGGTATGCCAGGCACTGAGGGAGGTAGTACAGATATAGAAATGAACAGAACCCAAAGGGTAGAGTGGGATTCATTTGCAAAACCTTGTCTGGGCATCTAAAGGTTAAGTGAAAGCAAACCTAATCTCCAGCCATACGCTTATCTAAATGGATTTGTAATTGTGTTCATTGGGAGCAGATTGCAATATCAATAACTACAGTATAATGAACTGACATTCTATTCAATTTCCATGGGGAAGTTTGCAGTTTTTCCAATAAACTATGAATCATGTTTATTTGAAGACCAATTTTACCCACCCAGATTCCACAGGAAGAAGTGCATTCCTTGGTGAGTCTCAATTACTTCCCCCACCCCCCACTTCCCAACATTATTCTGAAGAAAGCTTCAAGCACCATACATCTCTGTCTCTGAACGATGGCAGATGGCTAATTTCTCAGAGTGTTTAGGAATTCATGCAAATGGTTATCTTTAAAGATGCATCAAATTAGAGAAAAAAATGAATAATATCCTGGAGTTAGGATGTCATCAGTTCAATCAGTGAGCATTTCCTCTTGCTGGTTAACTCTTCAATTACTGTGATTCATACCACCCAATTCCCACATACAAAGACTAGGTTCCATTTGCTTGCTCAAGAAAATTCTTTTTGTGGAGATAGGTGTGGTGATGCATGTCTGTAATACAAGTACATAGGAAGCTGAGGCAGGAGCATCACAAGTTCAAGGCCAGCTGGACATAGTGAGTTTCAGTCTAGCGTGGACTATATAGGAAGACCCTGTCTCAAAAAAAAGAAGATTTTTTTTCCCAGGCAGGGTTCCTGTATTTTAAAATCCTACAAGGTGCTGAGATCCTCATACAGATTATTTCTTATAACAACTGCAATATTATCTCCATTTAATAGATAAGTAAATGAGATTCAGAAAGTAATTTGCCTACATTGATGCAATTAGAAAGTATAGACAAAGAATTTCAAACTAGGTTTCTCTAATCCAGAGCCTAGATTCGTCCCCTATACCTTCTCTCTAAAGAAGATGAAGGAAAAATGTTGAGACAAGTGTTATCAAGAAGTGGAAAGAAAACTCATGTATCTCTATTAAACAACTCATCAGCAGCAACACCCTATCTTGGGTATGTTGTGTGCCAAATACTCAAGAGTTGTCCAAAAAGCCCCAAGATGAGTAACATAATTACGAATTTTCTCTATTTTCATGGTGTTACACTAAAATGAGAATATCTACAGCTGTCAGTGATGCCACATTTATGAGTTCCCCAAATCAGAAAATCTCCAAAAGAGGCCTAGATATCATCTGGACCCACAATCCCTTCTGAGACTTTCTTCATCTCCCCAATAGATCGTCCATCCCCTCCTTGAACACAGTTGGGGGTGGGAACTCACAGACTCCCCAGGCAGCCCCTTCCATCCTTACACAACTCAGAGACAAATACTTCCTTATTCTGAGCACAGAATCAATGCTCTGTGGTTTCCATCCATGGTTCTGACATTTGAGACTCAGAATAACTTTAATCCATCTTTTACATGACAGTCTGTCATAGATTTGAAGGCAGCCTGCATATTCACAATTGAAATACCTAAGCTTTTAAAATACAAACATGACATGATTTTAGATCCTTGCATTATTCTAGTGACATACCTTTGGACTTGGCTATACTTTTAGTTCCCAGTCTGGCCAACTGCAACAGCTTTTTGAATGGTCTTCTTGCTTTATCCATAAACCAGAATCTAAACAAATACCCTAAATATCTAGGATGTTTCTTTTAAGTGTAAATATGATCATGTCTCTCTTCTACTCAAAACCCTCCCATAACTTCACATTTAGAACAAAATTCCTAGCCTTTATCTCACTGTATTAGGCATTCACTGTTTTGTCCCCGGAACATGACAGACAAAACAATAAAAATTCACCGTTTCTGGAAAATTTTGTAACTGCTCTATATTTTATTCACATTTACATAAATTCTTGTATGAACTATATCTACAGCAGATTCAAGGCTAAGTTTGGTTTGTATGATCTTGCAAGCATGTCTACAAGTAAAATACCTTAACTTTTGACAATTTAAATTTTTTTTAAACTTTTCAACTCTTTCTAGATCCCTGCTCTTCTGACACAAATTCTAACTTATTCATTATTATAAATACCTAAAATAAGTATTTTTAATCTTCTCATCAAAGGAGGATATTCTCTAGTCATTTTAAGCAAACCCAAAGCAATATGACCACAAATGTAAGTGCAGTTGTGTTTTATGCTACAGCATGTAGACCAGGACTTTTTACTCTGGAATCCATGCACCCTGAGGAGGAGAGGAAGACGGGGGTGGTGGGGAGAGAATGAAATAGAAGAAGAAGAAGAACAAGGAGAAGGAGAGGGAGAGGAGAGGAAGATGAGGGGAGGAGGAAGAAGGGGAGAGGAGAGGAGAGGATACAATGCACCTATGGCATTCTGCATTACCCATTCTAAAACTTTCATCTTGAAATTGTAGTTTTGTCTTCATAGACTGGAGACTCTGAAGGCAGAGTTCACTTTTGCCTACTTGTCTTCAGTTCTACCACCATGTGATAGCATAGCATCTAGCTCTTGGTACTCAGAATATTGATTTTCAAACATAAAAACAATAATGAAAGGGGACTCTTATTCTTCTTCATGGAAACCTCTCTGAGCACCACAGAAATCAATTGGAAAGATCATGTATGTTCATTTTAATCATTCACCTGTTAACTCATTCCCTACAACTATTTCTTGAGCTCTTACTGAGAACCAGTACCTTACTGAGCACAGGGAATCAGTGGGGAGCATGCAAGTGGAAGTGCCTGCCCTCATGGAGTCCAATCCCATGTTGGAGATATGTATTAATTCAATAATCACAGACACATGTAATTACAAGCTGTGATAAATGCTATAGTGGAAAAATGCAAAAGAACTTAACTCAATTTTGGAGCCTTAGAAAGGTAACCTGGGGAAAGTGATGCTTCAGCTGACAGGTAGGATGAAAAGTACCAATTAGCAAGGAACTTCTGCTAGGCCTGGCACTAAAGGTCTCTGTGCTTCTCAAAGGAAGGTCTCCACAAGGGGTGGGACTTGTATAACAGCTTGTCTCCAAAGATGACTTCCATTGATTCCTTCCCCTTTTGTATCCACATGCCACTCATTCTCTGGATGAATTTGGGTTGGTCTTCAACTACTTTGAACACTAGAATGTGACAGATGATGCTTTGCCACATTAACTACATGAAAAAGCCATGAGGGACCTGACCTGTGAATGGGGAGGCCATCCTAGATGTACAGCCCACGTGAGCATTCTGATGACTCCAACCTTAATGGCAATTGCATGAGAGATTCCACCAAGAATTGCTAATCTAAGCCCCAACAACCCATAGAACCATGAGAGATGATAATGAACATTTTTTTAAGCCAATAGATTTGGGGTATTTGGTATATAACAATGGTTAGCCAGAATACCTACCAATGATCATGTTAAGACTCTTTTCAGGACTTCATCTAAGGGTCTAGTTTTATATAAGATAGGTCCTCCTGAAAACATTTGTTCAGATGTTCTTACTATCATGGCAGGAAAGAAGACCTTTATCCTTCCAATGGATCCAACCCCTACCTGCTCACAACTCAAAATTTCCCTAAGATAGATGGGGATAGACCCAAAAGACTGTGACACAGGTTACTCCAGAGGCACCTGCACACCCATGTTTATTGCGGCACTATTCACAATAGCCAAGTTATGGAAACAGCCAAGAAGCCCCACCACTGACGAATGGATTAAGAAAATGTGGTATCTATACACAATGGAATTTTATGCAGCCATGAAGAAGAACAAAATGTTATCATTCGCTGATAAATGGATGGAATTGGAGAACATCATTCTGAGTGAGGTTAGCCTGGCCCAAAAGACCAAAAATCATATGTTCTCCCTCATATGTGGACATTAGATCAAGGGCAAACACAACAATGGGATTGGACTTTGAGCACATGATAAAGCGAGAGCACACAAGGAAGGGGTGAGGATAGGTAAGACACCTAAAAAAACCAGATAGCATTTGTTGCCCTCAATGCAGAGAAACTAAAGCAGATACCTTAAAAGTAACTGAGGCCAATAGGAGAAGGGGACCAGGAACTAGAGAAAAGGTGAGATCAAAAAGAATTAACCTAGAAGGTAACACACATGCACAGGAAATCAATGTGAGTCAACTCCCTGTATAGCTATCCTTATCTCAACTAGCAAAAACCCTTGGTCCTTCCTATTATTGCTTATACTCTCTCTTAGCCAAAATTAGAGATAAGGGCAGAATAGTTTCTGCCAGGTAGCAAGGGGTAAGGGGGAGGTAAGGGAGGGAGCAGGGGGCAGGGGAAAGGGGGAAGAAATGACCCAAACAATGTATGCACATATGAATAAAATAAAAATTTTAAAAAATAAAATAAAAATTCAGATATTGAAGTCAAAGCTAAAAAAAAAAAAAAAGCTTCCCTAAGATGGAAAGGAGTGACAGAATGTATCTGATGAGGACTACCCTAACCTTATATCTGAATCTCTGTCAGAGACTCTTCCAATTTCTTTGCCTGCACTACTGTAATTTCCAAACCATTCATGAAAGTCCAGATCCAAGACATCTCATGATGGGTAATGTTATTGTCAATTTCTTCTCTTGCTTTTCAGAACTGAAAAGCACCTTTGGCTGCTGTTATGCTCTTTGAACAAATACAATGCGGGGAGTAGCAGTGAGGAAAGAGGAAAAGAAAAAGCATATCTTGAAATTGGTAAGAGTGTTTTTGTTTTCACATTGTGCATTATTAATATTCATGTTAGCATAATTAGCTGTCTTCCCAAGCTTACATACAACCTGCAGTGTTTATACCTCCTGTTGATAGCTTAACCATCAGCAAAGCAGTTCGGTTCCCTGAAGGCTGAATGCAGGTGGTTCTGAATGCAACAGGATGCCGGTCGCTTGGTAAAGCAAAATGCATAAGCTTTAATGGTTGCTAAAATATATTCAATAGAAGAATCATACTCTGTCTGTCTGGAGTGGATAAAAGTATCTATAGATTCAGCAACCTTAAGACAGGACAAAGGAAACACTGGACAAATGGGAGCAAATGAAATTTATTAATGGAGAAAAGATAGTACAGAGCAATATTACTTTCCTTTATTCAAATAATTGGCAGTTCATTTTACTTAGATAATGACTACTGCCTCCAAATGTGATTTCAGACTCAACAAAGCAGGACAATTTAAATTTCATCATTCATTGTTGTCATGCTTCATCGGGCAGCCTGGAATAAGTAATCAACATCTCTTATAGAATTACAGGCTATTAAAACTGAAAGAGAGCTTAGAGGCAAAATTATTCATTACATGACATATTCTTTATATTATACTACTATATGTATATTTCAGTACTCTAAGTTCATATTTCTCCATTAACTACTGATTCCACTACTCAGAGTTATTTAGGAAAAAAAACTTCAACTCGTTAGAAATGATTCAACATTAAAAGAATGTAATATATGAAAGTGTTTGATTAGTAGAATACTGCTCTAGCATCCAGCAAGTCCTGTGGAAATTCTAGTCAAATATTACTCTTAACAAGAGGCTAATATCGTGCTTATTATGTGCTGGGCAATGTTTTCAGTTTTATCTGCAGATCAACTCACTTAATCCTTTAAAAATCACTAGTAATAACTATCCCCATTCAATAGATAAGGAAATTGAGGCATAAATGCTAAATAAATCATGACTAAATAAACAGTATATGCTTAAATAAACTGATTTCATACCGTTGATTTTGCTAAGGTCATGCTGTCGAGTTTCGGACCCCATCGATCCAGTGCAAACATCTGTGTGCTTAATCCACCACACTACACTACATCTCAATGCAAAGTAGAAAGCTTCTGTACTTACCGATTCTCAGTGTTATTTTACCTTAAACAAATTATTACTCTTTTCCAGTGTGCATAGTACTTTCCCCAGCATAGTTTGATCTTCATATCTCATATCAGCTTTGAGAAGTAAGCATAGCAGAAAATATTACTCCAATTTATAGATGAAGTTCAAAGCTAGTCTGGGCTATATAGCAATATTCTCTCCCAACAACAATAACAAAAGTCCACCATGGTGGTACACGCCTGTAATCCTAGCTACTCGGGAGGCAAAGATAGGATTGTGGTTCAAGGCCAGCCCAAGGAAAAGCATGAAAGCCTAAATGAAAAACAAACTAAAGCAAAAGTACCAGGGGCATGACTCAAGTGGTAGAGCACTTGCCTAGAAAGCATAAGGCCCTGAGTTCAAACCCCAGCACCACCAAAAACAATACAGATGAAAGAAATTAGCATTCATCTTCTCTAACTTCTTTATATGTCTGATAAGAAAAGTAAAAACTATATATAAAAGGAATGCCTACAAATATTAACAAAACAAAAATAATTCAATAAAAAAGAGTGATGCCACAGGCAACTTTTTTTTGCAGAAGAAACACATTGTTAACAAACCTATGCAGAAGTGTTTAACAATATCAGTGAGCAGGGAAGTGGAAATTGAGACCAGAATGGGGTACTAATTTCCATGCTTGTATAGGAAAAAAGTGTAAGATTATATCTATGCCATAGGGTTATATGCTGCTGATGGAGAAGTGGATTTGGAGAAGTTTGACATTATGTACAAAAGTAGAAATTCACATATTCTGTGACCCAGAAATTTCATTCCTGCATATAGTCTCAAAATATATTCTTATACACTAGTAGGAGACATATATAAAAATTGTATCAGCACTTTACACAATAGCAAAAAAATCTGTAAACAACCCAAAAGTCCATCAACTTGAGAGTGAATTAATAGATCATACAAAAATTTGTTTAATGGAATAAATGGATTAGAAAAGTACTTATAAATAGGGATGAATATTAGAAGTAGCATGCCAACTGATGAAAATGGAAATCCCAAGAAAAATAAACCTATGGGAAAGGAAAGCAGGAGAATAAGAAGAGATGATTTAGTAGGAAAAGAGACAGGTGAAAGGGATACTAGAGGGACTGTTGCAGGCAGAATTCTAAAATGACCCACAGTGACCCCCTTTCTTGTATAAACCTCCCTTAGGTGTGGGACCTGTAACTTAATTTAACTAATACAACAAAGCAAACTCGATTGGCTATCACTTGTGAGATTAAGTTATGTTATATGGCAAAGGTAACAGGGTTTAAAAGATATAATTAAAGTCCTGACAATAGACTTCAATCAAAAGAGAGATTTTCTATGTTGGGCCTGACTGAATCAGCTGAACCCTTGAAAGAGGACTGAGAGATCAGAGCTGCAGAGATTCCTTCTCTCCACTGCTGAAGATCCCAACTTACATGAATTGGGCAGCCTCTAGAAGATGAACTCAGTTAACCATCTAGGATAGCTTTCCATGTCAAGTCTCAAGAGGTCACAGCCTCTTGTCAGACACTGTGACTTAAGCCTTATGAGACCCACAGCAGAAGACCTAGTTTAACATGGAGCAATTGTACTTATTTATGGGATACCATCTGATATTCTAATACATGTAAATAATAAGTGATGATCAAGTCAGGGTCACTGATCTCTTTATTAGTACTTTGTGTTTGAGCCCATGAACTCCCCTCTTCCAATTATTCATAAACTATATAACAGGGTTATCGTGACCTATAGTCACTCTACTGTGCTACAGAACACTAAAACCGACTACTTCTGTGTTTTGTACCCACATCCAACCTTCCTCTATTCCCCTACCTTTCATGCTTCCTAAGCCTCTAGTAATTACTATTTTACATTCCAACTGACTTTTTAAAACCATACACATATGAGACAGAACATGTGGTATTCGTCTTTCTGTGTCTGACTTATTTCACTCAACATAATGACCTCCAGTTTTATTCATTTTGCTATAAATGATAAAATATCATTCTTTTTTTATGACTGAATGATATTCTATTCCATATATACACCACATTTTTGTTACCCACTCACCTGTTTTTGGGCACTTAGTTTGACTCAATTAGTATACCCACTATCAAGAATAGTATAAAGATTTCTCCAAAAAACAAAGATGGATCTGCCATGTGACCCAGCTACCCTGCTTCTGGGTATACAGCAAAGAAAATTGTTTCAGACACCTGCACAACCAGTTCTACTTCCTATTATGATGTTCTGCCTTCTAACTCAACTTCCAAACACCTGAAGTTCCTAAGAAGAATTCAGAAACCATTGGTTATTCAAAATTCTATTCAACCTATACCCATCATTTCACATGCCAAATCTTCATAGCAATGCCTGGTCTTCTTTTGCTGTCCTTAGAGAAGTCTATTAAGAACTGTCTATGATTCTTGGACAGATAACCAAGACTATAGTTTCCATAATTATTCATAGCCAACTACTCTCTCCAAATCAAACTGAGCCAGGGTAGTCATTGAACCACAGGCCCTTATTGATGGGCTGGTCAACAACCCATGAAGAAGCTGATATAATGATTACACTAGATATAGTAGGTGTGAGAATAAGAAGATATCTTTGGATACATGTCTAAAGCTCATTCTGTTTTCTTTTCATCACATAGAGGTAAAGAAAGAGCAAAAGTTGAACATCCTATATATGTATTTTCCTTGTCTCTCTACTGATTCTAAATGCAACATTCTCTTACTTAAGGTTAACATAAGAGTGTCCGTGAGCCTGTCCCTCATTAAATACCACCTAAGACAGTGAGGAAGAACATGGGCTCTGGAGCTAAACCTCCCAGGCTTTCACCTAAGCTCCCTTACTTCCAAACAATGTGACCTGGGACAAGTTATCTAGTCTGTCTGTGTTTCTATTTCCTTATCTGTGAAATGAGAATATTATTAATACCTGGATTATTATGAGGATAAAATTAATCCATAATTGTAAAGGACTTAGACTAGTACTTGGCACATAGCAAGTAGAATATGATTATTTGCTGAATGAATAAACTTGTCAGGAGAGGAATTCCCCTTTCCTACTCCCTGTCACTCCTTTCTGAGGGAAGAGATGTCAGTGAGCTATAGGAATGTTAGTCCTATCTGCTCTCACCCCTTAATCACTCCATCCCTCTATTCCAGGATATGGAATCATTTATCCTGATGGAGAGTATATCAGTTAGAATATGTCTTACCCTTAAGTGACAGGAGACCCAATTTAACAGTGTGTTAAACAAGATATGATCATGTCTTTCCAAGGTAAGTAGTCCAAGGATAGTATGATATCTCCAGGGTCCCGGGCTCCTTCCACTTTGTTTATCATCCTCAAGACTCAGTTTTCATGTCATGGTCCAAAATGGACACCCCAGCTTCCCACTCTTGCTCAAAGGAGGAGAAAAATTCAGACCTTTTTTGTTCCTAGAAAACTGGGCACACTTCCTTTTACTCCCACCTCCTGGATCCAAATCACATTGCCACACACACATTCCTACAACTATGCAGGAAAACTGGGAACTATAGCGTTTATCCTGGGCACCACAATGCCCCACTACAAACTGAGGTTTGTGTACCTGAAAAAAGGGAAAATAGATCTGAGAGGATAACTAGTAGTCTCTGCCGTGATGAGTCCATAAAGAGAAACTGAGCAGGCTAATTCATACACTTGCGAGGGCAGAGGTTCATCTTACACTATCAGGGCCAGGTGGATGTCTGTGTAATTCGAGGACTCAGTAGTAGGAATCTGCCTTGATCACAGATATAAGCCATATTCTCTGATAATCATCTTTAACAGCAAAAAAAGATGGTATATTTGTCTCTATCTGTTGAACACCTTTGTTTTATTTTCAAATGTTTCAGAACCCTGATTGAAAAAAAGGATGGTATTATGAGACCCTTCAAGATTCCCAGTGTAACTCTATACATAAAAGGTTTTCATGAAATGTTTTAATATACACATGAGTTGTATAGAATTCCTCGCCCATGCCATAGAGAGAATCTAGGGTGCATTTGTATGCTGCATTTCAATTACTCTATTTTCAGAATCAAATCTTATTTGGTAGCTAAATATATGTGGATGTAAACTTTTAAACAATGCCATTTAACATCTTCCAATCTGGAGTGATTTTGTACTGAGTGGGAGTTAGGGCCTCAGTGTTTATCCTTCATCAGTGAGGTGGGTTTTTTTTTTTAATCTAAACTGACTATTCTATAACATGCACTGCTTTAACATTTAGAAAGTGTCCATTTTTAGCAAAATCACAGCTGTGTGACTGTAGCATATTGGTGAGGAGGAGGGTTACATTTCAACTTGCTAAATTAGGAAAGTAAGAAAACTACTGACTTTTAGATCTGAAAAAAACAAGGATTATTGAATCAACCCCTCCTATTTGGATGAGAGAAATGGAAGCCCGGAGAGGGAAAGCAACATGTACTTGGTCACCCAGGCTAATAAATTATAGAATTGTACAAGAGTACAGAAACTACCAGCCTAATATACATTCCAACATATGATAGCATATAAAACTCTACTCTCTTCTACCATCCACTTTTCCTACAATCAAGACAATTAAAAGAGAAATGAGGTTGGCTACTTAATTTTTTAGGCCTCATTGTTCCATCTGTAAACTGAGAAAAATAATGTACACCTCCTAAGGCTGCTTATAATAATTACATCATACAATTATGCTAATACTTTAATATAATCAAAGTAAGTGTGCCTAAAACAGAGTGAGTGCTCATTAGTAGTTTTTATAAAAAGGAGACCCCATGTAAAAGGTTAAAAGTGTTTAGCATTATAAGAATATAATGCAATCATTCTGTCACTTATTCAATCATTCATTCAATAGAGATTAAGGTGAATTTATTGAACTGCTCTGTGGCAAGAGCTGTGCTAAACTCAACATGTAAACAGGTGAATGACCACATAATATATTAAAGTCAAAAGTGGAACAGATAAGTGCAAATGCAAGGTGGTAAAGAGTGACCAGTTAATTCTTTCAGTTGAGGGTAATGATGGAAAACTAATAAAGGACTCCTATTGAGAATGACTTCTGAGCTTAGCTTTTAAATCAACTATAAATATCTCAGGTAGAAGACCATCCCTAAAAGAAGCAGTCATATGTGCAAGAGCACTGAAGCAAGAAATACTACAATATTCATTAAAAAAAATACCAAGGAAGAGTTAGAGTAAGATACCAGGAAGACAGACAAAGGAGGTAAGGAACCAAAACGGAAAGGCCATTAAGTAGATAACAGAAGTTAACAGTTTACCCGAAAACGGTGAGGAGCTTAGTGAATGCTTTTGAGTAGGGAGAGGTATGGTTAGATTGCCTTTGGTGTGAGTTGAAGAAAAGGAGTGAATTTTGTGAGGCAGGAAGCAGGAAAGGCAGTTAAGAAATGAAGACTACAGGCTGTCCCCCACATTTACTCTGTCTATTTATATATGGATAGAGTTTGACCTGGACACACGCCTGCCCAGAACAAAGCATCCTCTTCATTAAAGTGAGCTATCTTCTTTGTCCCGGTCGTCCCACTATCTCTTCACATTGAGGTGAGGCTATGTGACTAATCCTGCTCAATAGGATGTGAGTTGAAATTACGGGTGGTGGAATTTCCAGCCGCAATTTCCCACCTGTCCCTTCTTTCTTCCCAGAATAGTCAAAATGGTGAACTACTTTGGGCTGTCCAAATGAGAGATGCGGTCAAACATGTTGGAGCAATGCAATAGGAATTGGAGCCCCTGCAGAGGAAGAGACCTCGTGCCAGCCTGGATCATGATGTGACACAGAAAATTACACCTACTTGTGTTTTAAGCCCCTATTACTTTGGGTCTCCTGCACTCAGGCAAACCTGTGTTGTAACAAGTCCACAGGGCTTCCTGGATGAGAGAAAATGGTGTGATGCAGGGGCAGAGGGAATGAATGAAAATAGATGTGAGGAAATTTGCAGGATTTATTGACAGGATGTGGAAAACAAGAGAGAAGAGTGTCAGTTGCACCCCCATGTGCCTTTGCTTGAAGACTAAATGAGTGGATGGATTGATGGGGAAATCATACAAGAAGAAAGAGGTTAGAAGGAAAACTAAATTACATGTAAGCATTTAAAGGAGTTAGAAGCTTTCTGACAAAGATTTGTTTTCAGTTCATTTGTTCATTCCAAAACTTTCCCTGATGAGGATAGGGCAAGATGGAGGATTAGAAGCATCTTCCATTTGGCTCCATGAATGACAAGAGTCAAGTAACAAGGAAGAGACTATATTCTGAAAAGATAAACAGAGGAAGAGTATCAGGAATCATGAAAGAGGTGTCAGCAGAGCTGAAATACACAGAGAAACAGAAAGAAGGTCTTAAGCCCTATCCCCAGCTCCCTGGGCTGAGGAAGGGGAAGCTGAAGATGCTATCACAAGATAAGTCAAATGGCTCTGACAACAGACTAGCAATTCTAGCTGCAAGATAAGTCCTCAACCCCCAAAAGCCTTAAACCCAGTGCAGGAATTTAGTGACTGCTCTGGTATGGAAGGCTGGCTTTAAGGAAGAAAGATATTCTGTTGCTCCACTTATCTTTTTTTTTTCCTTTTTTTATTTTTACTTTACCATTTTTACATTTACTTACATGTGTATACATTATTTGGGGCCCCCCCACCCCACACCCCACTTCCTGGGTGGAACCTGTTCCACCCTCTTGTTCTCTGATTTTGTTGAAGAGAAACATAAGAGATGATAAGAAAGACATAGTGTTTTGCTCCTTTGAGATAAAAATACCTATACAGAGAAATTCCTAGTGTTGCTTCCATGCACATGTGTATTACAATGCACATTGGTTCATCTCTACCAGACCTCTTCACTACTTCCTAGTCCCCTTCCCATAGTGGCCTCTGCCAGTTTAAGATTACTACATTCGCTCCTCTACAGTGAGCTCATCAACCACATTCAAGTTTTAGATTTCCTTCCCTTTCCTGTTGCTCCTGTGCTTGTTCTCCCCTTAGTGTGTGACCCATGTCCAATAATATTACCGCATTTGTTTTAGGTTTGTAATCTTCATATGAGGGAGAAGATTTGCTTTTTGGTTTTCTGAGCCTGGCTAACTTCGCTCAAGATGATGCTCTCCAGTTCCATCCATTTACTTGCGAATGACACATTTCATTCTTCTTTGTGGCTGAATAAAATTCCACTGTGTATAAATATCACATTTTCTTAATCTATTCGTCAGTAGTGGGGCATCTTGACTGTTTCCATAGCTTAGCTATTGTAAATAGTGCTGCAATAAACATAGGTGTGCAGGTGATTTGGGAGTAACCTGAGTCACATTCCTTCAGGTTTATCCCTAGGAGTGGTATTGCCGGATCATATGGCAGATCTATGTTTAGTTTTTTAGGAAGCTTCCATATTGTTTTCCAAAGTGGTTGTACTAGCTTACATTCCCACCAGCAATGTATAAGGGTTCCTTTTCCCCCAGATTCTCACCAACAATTGTTGTTGGTGTTTTTTAGATAATAGCTATTCTAACACCAGTGAGGTGGAATCTTAGTGTGGTTTTGATTTGCATTTCCTTTATGGCCAAGAATGGTGACACATTTTTTCATGTGTTTTTTGGCCATTTGGACTTCTTCCTTTGAAAAAGTTCTGTTTAGTTCAATTGCTCTCTTCTTTGTTGGTTCATTAATTTTGGGGGAGTTTAGTTTTTTGAGTTCCTTGTATAGTCTGATTATCAGTCCTTTGTCTGATATATAGCTAGCAAATATTTTCCCCCACTCTATGGGTGGTCTCTTCAGTTTAGAGACCATTTCTTTTGTTGTAAATAAGTTTTTTAATTTCATGTAATCCCATTTGTCCATCCTTTCTCTTAGTTGCTAGGCTGCTGGAGCTCTTCTAAGGAAGTTCTTGAATAATGCTTCCAGAGTATTCCCTGCTCTTTCCTGTACTAACTGCAAGGTTTTGGATCTGATAGTAAGGTCCTTAATCCACTTTGAGTTGATACTAGTACAGATGACAGGCATGGATCGAGTTTCAGTTTTCTGCAAGTACATAACCACCTTTCCTAGCAACATTTGTTGAAAAGGCTTTCTTTTCTCCATCATATGTTTCTGGTGCCTTTATCAAAAATAAGGTGGGCATAGCTGTGTGCATTCATATCTGGGACCTCTATGCTGTTCCACTGGTCTTCATATTGGTTTTTGTGCCAGTACCATGCTGTTTTTATTGCTGTGGTTCTGTAGTATAGTTTGAAGTCAGGTATTGTGATACCTCCAACATTGCTCTTTTTGCTCAGTATTGCTTGTCTATTTGCAGTCCTTTGTATTTCTAAATGAACTTAAGGGTAGATTTTTCAATCTCTGTGATAAATGTCATTGGGATTCTAATGGGAATTGCATTGAACGTATAAATTGCTTTTGGTAGTAGAGCCATTTTTGTGTTGATTCTGCCAATCCATGAGCATGGGAGATCTTTCCACCTCCTGTAGTCTTCTTTGATATCTTTCTTCAGTGGTTTGTAGTCCTCCTTGTAGAGATTATTTACATCCTTTGTTAAGTTTATTCCTAGATATTTGATTTTTTTTTTGAGGCTTTTGTAAATGGAATTGCTTTCCTATATTCTTTCTCAATTTGTTCATTGTTGGTGTGTAGAAAGACTACTGATTTTTGTAAGTTGATTTTGTATCCTGCTACATTGCAGAAGCTGTTTATGGTGTCCAGTAGTTTTTGGGTGGAGTTTTTTGGGTCTTTGAGATATAAGATCATGTTATCTGCAAATAAAGATACTTCAACTATTTCTTTACCTATTTGTATTCCTTTTATTTCTTCTTCTTGCTTATTGTTCTAGCTAGGAATTCCAGGACTATGTTGAATAGGAGTGGGGAGAGTGGGCATCCTTGTCTCATTCCTGACTTTAGGGGAAATGGTTTCAATTTTTCCCATTAAGTATGATGTTGGCTATAGGATTGTCATATATAGCCTTTATAATGTTGAGATACATTCCTTCTATTCCTAGTTTTGTTAGAGCTTTTATCATGAAGTGGTGTTGAATCTTATCAAAGACTTTTTCTGCATCTGTTGAGATGAACAAGTGGTTTTTGTCATTGCTTCTATTAATGTGCTGTATTACATGTATTTAGTTGCATATGTTGAACCATCCCTGGGATGAAGTCAACTTGATCATAGTGACGATTTCTGATACATTGTTGGATTCAGTTTGCCATTATTTTATTGGAGATATTTGCATCAGTGTTCATTAAGAGATTGGCCTATAGTTCTCCTTTTTGGATGTATCCTTGTCTGGTTTTGGGATGAGTGTAATACTGGCTTCATAGAATGAGTTAGGAAATGTTCCTTCCCTTTCCATTTCCTGGAAAAGTTTAAGGAGTGATGGTATTAGTTCTTCTTTGAAGGTCTGGTAGAATTCAGTGGAGAATCTGTCAGGTCCTGGACTTTTCTTTTTCTGGAAGACTCTATTGCTGCTTCAATTTCTTTAGGTGTTATAGATCTTTTTAGGTGGTTAATATCCTCTTGGTTCAGTTTGGGATGGTCATAAGCATCTAGAAATATGTCCATTTCTTCACAATTTTTAATTTGTTAGAATATAGGTTCTCACAGTAGTCTCCGATGTCCCTGAATTTCCTTGGTATTTGTGGTTATATCTCCTTTTTCATTTCTGATTTTAATAATTTGGGTCTTTTACCTTCACATTTTAGTCAGATTTGCCAGGGGATTGTCAATCTTATTTATTTTTTTCAAAGAACCAGCTTTTGTTTCATTGATTCTTTGTATAGTTTTTTTTCTCTATTTCATTAATTTTGGACCTTATTTTTTATTATTTCTCTCTTTCTGCTTGTTTTTGGTTCTGCTTGTTCTTATTTTCCTAGGAGTTTAAGATGTAGCATGAGGTCACTGATTTGAGATCTTTCTGTGCTTTTAATATATGCACTCATGGCAATAAATGTTCCTCTTAGGACTGCCTTTGCTGTGTCTCATAGGTTCTGATAGGTTGTGTTTTCATTGTCATTAAATTTCAGGAACTTTTTGATTTCCTTTCTTATTTCTTCTATGACCCACTGATCCTTGAGCAATGTGTTATTCAACCTCCAATTATTTTCATATTTTCTGCTATTGCTTTCATTGTTGAATTCTAGTTTTATTGCATTGTGATCAGATAGAATGCAGGGGGCTATTTCTATTTTTTTTTTTTTGAGACTTGCTTTGTACCCTAAGAGGTGATCTATTTTGGAGAAAGTTCTAGGGGTTCTGAGAAGAATGTACATTGTGCTGTTGCTGGATGAAATATTCTGTAGACATCATTTAAGTCCATTTCATCTATGGTGTCATTTAGGTCTAGGAGTTCTTTGTTGATTTTTTGTTTGGACAATTTATGTATTGGTGATAGAGGGGTATTAAAGTCTCCCACTACCACTGTGTTGGAGTTTACATGTGCTTTTAAGTCCTTATGTTTGATGAAATTGCATACATTGACATTGGGTACATGTAGGTTGATAATTATTATTTCCCTTTTATATATTGCCCCTTTTATTAGTATGAAGTGTCCTTCTTTGACTCATTTGACCAATGTAAGCTTGAAGTCTACTTTGTCTGAGATAAGTATTGCTTCTCCTGCTTGTTTTCAGGGGCCATTAGCTTGGTAAATCTTCTTCTAGCCTTTCACCCTAAGCCAGTGTTTATTTCTGTCAATAAGGTGAGTCTCTTGTAAACAACAGATTGTCAGATCTTCCTTTTTTTTAAATTTCTTTTATTCATATGTGCATACAATGTTTGGGTCATTTCTGTCTCCTTCCCCCCACCCCCTCCCTTTCCTTCGCCCCCTCCCTCTCTCTCCCTATCCCCTTGCTACCAGGCAGAAACTATTTTGCCCTTACCTCTAATTTTGTTGAAAGATCTTCCTTTTTAATCCAGTTTGCCAAATGGTGTCTTTTGATGGGGGGAGTTGAGTCCATTGACATTCAGTGTTAATACTGATAGGTTTATGGTGGTTCCTGACATTTAGTTGTTTTTATTGTTTAAGGATTTAATTGTGTGCAGCCAAATCAATGCTACTCTCTGAAATCTTGTCTTTTCTTCTCCTGTGGTTTGGTACTTCCCATCCTCTTGTGGTTTTGTTTGATTTCATCTCTGTGCAGAATTCCTTGTAGAATCTCCCATAGTGGTAGCTTGGTGGTCATATATTTTAGTTTCTGCTTATCATGGAAGATTCTTATTGTTCCATCAATTTTGAATGAGTTTTGCTGGGTAGAGTATCCTAGGGCTGAAATTATTTTCATTTAGTGCCCAGAATACCTCATTTCATGCCCTTCTTGCTTTTAAGGTTTTTGTTGAGAAATCTTCTGTTATTTTGTTGGGTTTACCTTTACATGTTATTTATTTTTTTCTCTCTTACAGCCTTCAATATTCTTGCTCTGTTCTTTGTGCTTGTTTTTAATAATATGCCGTGGAGAGGTTCTATTTGGTCATGTCTGTTTGGTGTCCTGGAGGTTTCCTATACCTAAATGGGCAAAACTTTCTCAAGATTTGGGAAATTTTCTGTTATTATTTTATTGAATATATTATGTATCTATTGGTTTGCATCTCTTCTTCTTTAATGCCCCTGATTCTCAGGTTTGGTCTTTTGATATTTTTGCTGAGGTCTTGCATATTCCTTTCACAGCTCTTGAATTGTTTGACTAATAGTTCTTCTGGTTTTTTTCTTTAATTTTCATTTTATCTTTAAGCTCTGAGATTCTATCTTCCACTTGTTCTAGTCTGCTGGAGTGGCCTTCCTCTGTGCTTTTTGTTTGACTACAGGGACTTTTTATTTCCAGGATCTCTGTTTGACTTTTTTCTGAGGTTTTACATATTTTTGTTCAACTCTTCTTTTATATTTTGTATTTTCTTCTTTAATTTTCATCTCTCTTTTTTTATAGTGTCCTTTGTTTCACTTTGGTATTTGTTGAAGTCCTCTCTGAGTTCATTTATTTGTTTCTCTGTTTTCCCATGTTTATTTTTGGTGTTTTGAAATTTCTTGAGTGCATTTTGTACTTTCTGGTTAACTGTATCTAGTATCTTCTCCATGAGTTTCTCAGTGATTTATTCTATGATTTCCTCTTTGACCAATTTTTTGTGGGTGTCACTGGGCTGATTAGTGACATTTATCATTGTTTTGTTGGGGTCAGGAACCGGGTAGCCATTTTCTTCATTTCCCACCAAATCCTCTATTGAATTTTTTTTTTTGAGGAGTGTGGTTTCCATCCCTTCTTCTTCTCCCCATTGCTCCACTTGGTGCTTTGCAACTATGTTCTTGATAGGCTAGTTGGTGGTTTTAATTGCCTGTTGTCTTTCCCTTGATTTAATTTTTGTGTTGTGACTGACTTGGTTGTTAGCTGGGTTGATGTGCTCTTTCTGTCCTTGGTCTGGAGGTATAAATTAGCAATAACAAATACACAGGTTCACTGCCAAACCAGTTTTTACAAATTATATAAAAAACCCCTTGGTGATAATATCTATAAACAGTAGGAGTTAGAAGGGTAATGGTTATTAGACTAGAGACTAAAACATGGGTAATTGGTAAAGGTGGCACTAAAAGGGGAGCAAAAATGGGGAGCTGCAGAAGAAGTATGGGGGCTGCTGGGTTTTGTAGCCCATATGTGTGTTAAGCCACTGTTATACTGGAGTGTGCTTTTGTCAGGGATTGCACAGGGCTGGGGGTGTTTATAGTTAGTACAGTAGGCTAGTCAGCAGGTGATGAGTGTATAGGAGGGAGAGGTAGTGTGGTGACAGGTTGAGGAAGTATGGAGGGGAAGTGAAGACAGGGAGAGAGAGTGGATGAGAAAGTATGGAAAGAGTAGTTGGGAGGGAGATCAATGGATTGTAGCACAAGAAAAGGGCTGAAAATGAAGGGGGTAAGAATAGGGATAAGAAAATGGTGATGGTAAAGTTAATAATACAGAAAAAAATCACCAGGTACAGCAACAACAAAAAGTTCAGTCTGCTTGGTAAAAGTTCTGGAGTTATTCTTTTGATGTCCAATCCTGATGTTGGAGCTTGGTATTCTGGGCTTTGTGGGCAAGAGTGCTGCCTCTCTTGTCAGAAAGCTTGGGGTGGAGATAGCTGGAGGATTTTTTTTTCTCTCTTCTTGCCTTGGTCTTATGGGCCATCCATTACAAGCAGGAGCTCTGATGTGGTCTCACCAAATGACTGGTTTGTGAGTAGTATTTGGTTCCTTCTGTCCACAGGGAAGGTTGCAATTGTGGCCTGAGGTAACGCACTGCCAGTTCATGCAAGGTGTTCAGAGCTGTTGTTTTCACCAGGCAGCAGCTGCATTGCCCTATAGCTACAATTCTGTATGGTCAGCTCCTCTCCCAGTAAGGTGGGGCAACTTAGTTTTTGGTACTGTCTTCAGTCCCATGAGATTAGCTCAGGGATCTACCACCAGCTCTACTTTGGGATGTAGGCTTGTGGCCTCACCTATGCTCTCAGCCTTTGTTGCCTCAGCTCACCTTTGCTCAGTGCTAGTTTGGCCCCAGTGGGAAGTTGGTTGGCACCCCAGGACCACTCTCAATCTTTGTTACCTTTCCTGCCTTTGTTCACTGAGAGTTTGGCTCCTTGCCCCATCCCCATTCTCCAGGGTAGATGCAACATTCTACCCCATCCCTGCTGTTGGTGATAAATTACAATTTACTTTATATGCTTTTCAGTTTTGTTGTGGGGGTGGGAATTCAATCTGTCCAGAGGCTGTACTGGATTATGTTTCCAGGGAGTAGGTAGGTGAGTTGCACTTGGTGCCTGCTGCTCACCTGTTCATTCTGCAGGTTTACACAAGTAGTTTGGAATGAGCCAGTGGGGAGAAATGCTGTGCTGCTTTTCTCAGAACAGCAAGGTGTTGGGAGGCTTTCCATAGGTTAAGGGTCTAGGATGTCACAGAATTCCAAGATGGCGGCTAGAGGTAGGAAGCAGAAAGCGACCCTCCTATAGTGAAATCTTGGAGAGACGCTGGAGACACACTTTGCAGGCATAATCACCGAGAAAAGGCATAACTTTGACCCCTCCACATCTCCAGCCGGTGCAGAGAATCTCCACTTCACGTTAAACGAAGAAACGAGGAGGGCCCCCGGGGCCGCCAGTGGCCAGCGCCCATACGGCTTGGGAAGACACGGACCAGGTGAGCTTCGCAGTACTGCAGTAGCCCCACAGACAAGCCTGGGCCAGAGCAGCATAGCCCCCTGGACAGACTGACCTCCACCCAGGAAAAAAAGAGAAACTGAGTAATAAGCAATAAGAACAGTTAAGACACGCTGGAAAGAGGGTGGGGCGCCCTGAGCGCTGAAGATTGGGGGAAGGGAATCCTTCCTGGGACTGTAAATAAACAAGCCAGGAGGGCCGGAGAGCCTCTGGCGGGAGCGGGGCATGCGCCCAGCAACCAGGAGCGGGGAAGCTTGTGAGAGGAGGGAAGACCCACTTCCCACGTGAACTGTAAACAAACATGGTGGCCGGCAGGAGCAGCAGCACCGCCCAGTAAGCAGGAGCAGGAAAGCTTCTGAAAGTGGCAGTGGGAGGAAAACTTCAGAGGAGAGGGGGGAAGACCCACCTCCCACATGAACTGTAGATAAACACGCAGGCCTGACAACCCGGGGGCAGTGTCACCTTTCCCAGTGCTTAGAAAGGGGAAAGCCTGTAGCAGAGGCTCCCGCACGGGAGAACTCTGAGCAAGCAGATACCACTCTCAGAACTGTCTCCAGGCACTTTTTTTTCTTTTTCTCCCTACCTTTGATGAGAGAACAACTGAATTACACCTGCAAGCCAAAAAACTTACTGAAACTGTATTGCATTTGAACTTGGGACACTTGGTGGGGCTTTTGTGTGTGTGTGTGTGTGTGTGTGTGTGTGTGCAGTTTTGTTCTACTTTATGCATCCCCTTTGATGAGACAACTACAGAACAACATCTGAGGCACCAACTCCAGGACTGGAGATTGAGACGGACACCCAAATTATTAAGACTAAACTGCATTGCATATAAACTTGGAAGTTTTTTGGTTTTTGGCTTTTTTTTTTAATTTTCTATTTTCCATTTTATTTTAATTCATTTTTATATATAGATATTACTTTCATTTACTTATTTTTTATTTTTTTTATCTTTGATTTTCAATCCTCTCTCTGTCTCTCTAATGTCTGTTCAGCTTACTGTCGATTAGTACACTAACACTCCCTATTTATACCTTTGAAACTCTCTTGTCTGATACCTTGTTCTGCTTTCTCCCTCTTGTCTGTATATTTGTTTTCCCCTTTTCTTTAACTTCTTGCTTTCCATCTCAGCTCACTCTTCCATTCTAAATATTACCATTGTTATTATTACAAGCTAGAAAATACTTAATTGCACACAGTACAGGGACAGTAACAACACCAAGGACAATGACGGGAAGACAGAAAAAACAGGGAAACCAGTTTCCCCACAGCAAAAAATTAGTACAGGAACCAGAGGGGAATGAAGAGAACAGAAACTCAGATCCAGACTCCAACAAAATGAAGATAAACTATGCCAAAGGACCCAATGAAGCCCACAAGAATAATTTAAAAGAAGACATACTACATGTACTCAATGAGAACTTTATAGAGATGATACTGGATAGGGTCAACCAAAATGTACAGGAGACACTCAAGAAATTCCAAGACAATAAAAATAGAGAATTTGAAAAAGCAAAAGAAGAAATAAAGGAAACCATAGAAGCACTGTATAAACACCAAAGTGAAACAGAGAACACAATGAATAAATGGATAAATGAACTCAGGACAAAAATAGACAACAATAAAGAAGAAAACTGCCAGGATATGGAAAACCTCAGAAAAAAGAACGAAACAGAACTGCAAAACAAAACAGATGAAATGGTAATTAAAGGAAAAACCGAAGAACTATTAATTAAACAACTCAAGACCTGTGAAAAGAAAATGCAAGAACTCACTGACTCCATCAAAAGACCAAACTTGAGAATCATGGGCATCGAAGAAGGAGAAGAGGTGCAAGCAAAGGGAATGCGTAATATATTCAACAAAATAATAACGGAAAATTTCCCAAATCTAGAGAAAGATATTCCCATACAAATGCAAGAGGCCTCCAGGACACCAAACAGACCAGATCAAAATAGAACTACTCCACGACATATCATCATTAAAACAAACAAGTTCAGAAACTAAGGAAAGAATATTGAAGGCTGTAAGAGAGAAAAAACAAGTAACATACAAAGGTAAACCCATCAAAATCACAGCAGACTTCTCAACAGAAACATTAAAAGCAAGAAGAGCGTTGGGTGAGATCTTCCGGGAACTGAATGAAAATAACTTCAACCCCAGGATACTCTACCCAGCAAAGCTATCATTCAAAATAGATGGAGCAATAAAAGTCTTCCATGATAAGCAGAAACTAAAACAATATGTGACCACAAAGCCACCATTACAAAAGATTCTGCAAGGGATCCTGAACACAGAAAGTGGCACCCAATTTAACCATGAAAAGGCAGGCAGCACCAAACCACAGGATAAGAAAAAGCAAGACAGTAGAGAGTAACATCAAGTTAGGTACACACAATCAAACCTTCAAACAACTAAGACAACTAAATGGCAGGAATCACCACATACCTATCAGTACTAACGCTTAATGTTAATGGACTTAATTCACCCATCAAAAGACACCGTTTGACAAAATGGATTAAAAAAGAAGATCCAACAATTTGTTGCTTACAGGAGACTCATCTCACCGACAGAAATAAGCATATGCTTAGGATGAAAGGCTGGAAGAAGATTTACCAAGCCAATGGCCCCCGAAAACAAGCAGGAGTAGCAATACTTATCTCTGACAAAGTAGACTTCAAACCTACATTGATCAAACGAGATAAAGAAGGACATTCCATAGTAATAAAAGGGGAAATAGACCAAAAGGAAATACTAATCATCAATCCGCATGCACCCAATGTCAACGCACCCAATTTCATCAAACATACCCTGAAAGACCTAAAAGCATATATAAACGCCAACACAGTGGTTGTGGGAGACTTTAACACTCCATTATCATCAATAGATAGGTCATCCAAACAAAAACTCAATAAAGAAATCCAAGATCTAAAATATGCAATAGATCAAGTGGACCTAGTAGATGTCTACAGAACATTTCATCCAACCTCTACACAATATACATTCTTCTCAGCAGCCCATGGAACCTTCTCCAAAATAGATCATATCCTAGGGCACAAAGCAAGCCTCAGCAAATATAAGAAAACAGAAATAATACCGTGCATACTATCTGACCACAATGCAGTAAAAGTAGAACTCAACAACAAAAGTAAAGACAAAAAACATGCAAACAGCTGGAAACTAAATAACTCATTACTTAATGAAGAATGGATCATCGATGCAATAAAAGAGGAAATTAAAAAGTTCCTGGAAGTCAATGAAAATGAAAACACAACCTACCGGAACCTATGGGACACAGCTAAGGCAGTCTTGAGAGGAAAGTTTATAGCCATGAGTGCATATATTAAAAAGATTGAAAGATCCCAAATCAATGACCTAATAATACATCTCAAACTCCTAGAAAAACAAGAACAAGCAAATCCCAAAACAAATAGAAGGAGAGAAATAATAAAAATAAGAGCTGAAATCAACGAAATAGAAACCAAAAAAACCATACAAAGAATTAATGAAACAAAAAGTTGGTTCTTTGAAAAAATAAACAAGATTGATAGACCCCTGGCAAACCTGACTAAAATGAGGAGAGAAAAAACCCAAATTAGTGGAATCAGGAATGCAAAAGGGGAGATAACAACAAACACCATGGAAGTCCAGGAAATCATCAGAGACTACTTTGAGAACCTATATTCAAATAAATTTGAAAATCTAAAAGAAATGGACAGATTTCTAGATACATATGATCATCCAAAACTGAACCAAGAGGAAATTAATCACCTGAATAGACCTATAACACAAAATGAAATTGAAGCAGCAATCAAGAGTCTCCCCAAAAAGAAAAGTCCAGGACCTGATGGATTCTCTGCTGAATTCTATCAGACCTTTAAAGAAGAACTGATACCAACCCTCCTTAAACTGTTCCACGAAATAGAAAGGGAAGGAAAACTGCCAAACACATTTTATGAAGCCAGTATTACGCTTATCCCAAAACCAGGCAAAGACACCTCCAAAAAGGAGAACTATAGGCCAATCTCCTTAATGAACATTGATGCAAAAGTCCTCAACAAAATAATGGCAAACCGAATTCAGCCACACATCAAAAAGATTATTCACCACGACCAAGTAGGCTTCATCCCAGGGATGCAGGGGTGGTTCAACATACGAAAATCAATAAACGTAATAAACCACATTAACAGAAGCAAAGACAAAAACCACTTGATCATCTCAATAGATGCAGAAAAAGCCTTTGATAAGATCCAACATCCTTTCATGATAAAAGCTCTAAGAAAACTAGGAATAGAAGGAAAGTTCCTCAACATTATAAAAGCTATATATGACAAACCTACAGCCAGCATTATACTTAACGGAGAAAAATTAAAACCATTCCCTCTAAAATCAGGAACCAGACAAGGATGCCCACTATCTCCACTCCTATTCAACATAGTACTGGAATTCCTAGCCAGAGCAATTAGGCAAGAAGAAGGAATAAAAGGAATACAAATAGGTAAAGAAACTGTCAAAATATCCCTATTTGCAGACGACATGATCCTATACCTTAAAGACCCAAAAAACTCTACTCAGAAGCTTCTAGACATCATCAATAGCTATAGCAAGGTAGCAGGATATAAAATCAACATAGAAAAATCATTAGCATTTCTATACACTAACAATGAGCAAACGGAAAAAGAATGTATGAAAACAATTCCATTTACAATAGCCTCAAACAAAATCAAATACCTAGGTGCAAACCTAACAAAAGATGTGAAAGACCTCTACAAGGAAAACTATACACTTCTGAAGAAAGAGATTGAGGAAGACTATAGAAAGTGGAGAGATCTCCCATGCTCATGGATTGGTAGAATCAACATAGTAAAAATGTCGATACTCCCCAAAGTAATCTACATGTTTAATGCAATTCCCATCAAAATTCCAATGACATTCATTAAAGAGATTGAAAAATCAACTGTTAAATTTATATGGAAACACAAGAGGCCACGAATAGCCAAGGCAATACTCAGTCAAAAGAACAATGCAGGAGGTATCACAATACCTGACTTCAAACTATATTACAAAGCAATAACAATAAAAACAGCATGGTACTGGCACACAAACAGACATGAAGACCAGTGGAACAGAATAGAGGACCCAGACATGAAGCCACACAACTATAAGCAACTTATCTTTGACAAAGGAGCTAAAAATATACGATGGAGAAATAGCAGCCTCTTCAACAAAAACTGCTGGGAAAACTGGTTAGCAGTCTGCAAAAAACTGAAACTAGATCCATGTATATCACCCTATACCAAGATTAACTCAAAATGGATCAAGGATCTTAATATCAGACCCCAAACTCTTAAGGTGATACAAGAAAGAGTAGGAAATACTCTGGAGTTAGTAGGTATAGGTAAGAACTTTCTCAATGAAACCCCAGCAGCACAGCAACTAAGAGATAGCATAGAAAAATGGGACCTCATAAACTAAAAAGCTTCTGTTCATCAAAAGAAATGGTCTCTAAACTGAAGAGAACACCCACAGAGTGGGAGAAAATATTTGCCAACTATACATCAGACAAAGGACTGATAACCAGAATATACAGGGAACTTAAAAAACTAAATTCTCCCAAAACTAATGAACCAATAAAGAAATGGGCACATGAACTAAACAGAACTTTCTCAAAAGAAGAAATTCAAATGGCCAAAAAACACATGAAAAAATGCTCACCATCTCTAGCAATAAAGGAAATGCAAATTAAAACCACACTAAGATTCCACCTCACCCCTGTTAGAATAGCCATCATCAGCAACACCACCACCAACAGGTGTTGGCGAGGATGTGGGGAAAAAGGAACCCTCTTACACTGTTGGTGGGAGTGTAGACTAGTACAACCACTCTGGAAAAAAATTTGGAGGCTACTTAAAAAGCTGGACATAAATCTACCATTTGATCCAGCAATACCACTCTTGGGGATATACCCAAAAGACTGTTACTCCAGAGGCACCTGCACATCCATGTTTATTGTGGCACTATTCACAATAGCCAAGTTATGGAAACAGCCAAGATGCCCCACCACTGACGAATGGATTAAGAAAATGTGTTATCTATACACAATGGAATTTTATGCAGCCATGAAGAAGAACAAAATGTTATCATTTGCTGGTAAATGGATGGAATTGGAGAACATCATTCTGAGTGAGGTTAGTCTGGCTCAAAAGACCAAAAATCGTATGTTCTCCCTCATATGTGGACATTAGATCAAGGGCAAACACAACAAGGGGATTGGACTATGAGCACATGATAAAAGCGAGAGCACACAAGGGAGGGGTGAGGATAGGTAAGACACCTAAAAAACTAGTTAGCATTTGTTGCCCTTAACGCAGAGAAACTAAAGCAGATACCTTAAAAGCAACTGAGGCCAATAGGAAAAGGGGAACAGGTACTAGAGAAAAGGTTAGATCAAGAAGAATTAACCTAGAAGGTAACACCCACGCACAGGAAATCAATGAGTCAACTCCCTGTATAGCTATCCTTCTCTCAACCAGCAAAAACCCTTGTTCCTTCCTATTATGGCTTATACTCTCTCTACAACAAAATTAGAAATAAGGGCAAAATAGTTTCTGCTGGGTATTGAGGGGGTGGGGGGGAGAGGGAGGGGTCGGAGTGGGTGGTGAGGGAGGGGGTGGGGGCAGAGGGGAGAAATGACCCAAGCCTTGTATGCACATATGAATAATAAAAGAAAAATGAAAAAAAAAAGGGTGTAGGATGTCACAGAGTTCAATTCTGATTGATGCTCTGTCTTCTGCTTATTGAGAGAAAAAAAAACAGAAACAAAAAGAGAGAGAAACAGCTAGGGGGCTTTTTTCCCAAGGCAGACATGCCCTGCTGGCTGTGCTATGGTGAGATTTTCCCAGCTGTTAGGTGCAATCAAAAGCTGTTTTAAGAGTCAGTCCTTGAATTTTATGTGCACCTAATGTGATGGTGGTTATTATTTTGGCTAGAAGCAATCAGAATTACCCAATGTAATTGTGTAGCTCCCATGTCTCAAAATGGTTTCTGGAGTCATGGAGCTCAGGAATTCTGATTTCCTACCCTAATCGCCATCTTGGATCAAGGTTCACTCCCCTTATCTTGTCGTGTCAAATCAAGGTACCATCTTAAGAAAGAGCCTATTGTTTAAGACTGAGCAACTCTGTGGACTTGAAAACAAGGAAAAATAACAGTTCAGGGATCCTTAGGACACCTTTCTACAGTGTCTAAGAAGGAAACAGGAATGGGAGGTGGCTGTAGAGAGGGAAAGAGTCTGGCATGAACCCATGGAGAAGTTCAAGTAACAGAGAGCTCTGGCAGTGAAGGGTATGCTGGTCAAAGACCTGCCCTCCCTGGCAAAGAGTAGACATCATCTGAAGGTTATGGTTGAAACAGAGCACAAAGACCATGCCTTGCAACTTCTCAGCCTCTAGGTCCTGCCTCCTGGCTATATGTGTTGGCTGCCAATTGGGTCTGAGAACCCCAAGCCCAAACCCACCAAATCCTATGATTCCACGCCACTACTCCCTACACACACACATACACACACACACACACACACACACACACACACAGCCTCTACTCTCTCTAATTCAACACACAGGGAGTTGAATTGTATTTGGGGTATGAAAGTACTGAAACCATCAGCCAGAGGCCTCAGTCCCTCTTCCCCTGCCAGTGCAGAACTCAGTATTCTCTTTGCCTTTCCCATTCCCTATCCCCTTAGGCTTAGACGCTTCCTGCCACAGAGGACACAAACTGGGGTTGCTTGTGAAGCAAGTGGGAACCTGCCTAGCCCACAGGCTGTGAAGCTCCCTGTGGCCAACAATAGCTCCCAGTACACAAAGAAAGGGCACTTCTACAGTGAAAGTAGCTAGAAGTGAACAACTGACCCTTATACAAAAGACTCTAGCTAGTTTTACTCAATCTTAGCCCTGCTGAAGATCAAGCATGGTACCAAACACATGGGCAAATGCTTGGCTACTGAGCCCCTCCTCCTAGTCCAATGGTGAAAAATAGTATCTCAACCTAGTCACTACACTGGCCTGCCTGAACACTGAGAATACTTCACCTAACAGACTATGCATGATTAAAATTTGAGCCAATGACTTGACCTCAGATGTGCAAATCCCAATGAAGAAATAAGAAATATGATAAAAGGCAGCATAATGGCTCTGAAACTCAACAACCCCATAGTAACACACACTAATGATTGTAAAGGGGATGAAGTCTCAGACAGAAATTTTTAAATTATTTTAAATTATCAACACAATTAAACTGGACATAAATAAATGCCTGAATAAATTCCAAGACAACTCAAAGAGATGAATGAAAAAAAGAAAACAACTTAGGGCATGAAAGAGGAATTCCAAAAAGAAAACAGAAAGAAAGAAGAATTCTATAAATATATAGAAATTCTAAAACAAAAAACAAATTGAAATTCTAGAAATGAAAGCTCAGTAAGTCAAATAAAAAACTCTGTTGAAAGGTTTATCAGACTGGATCAAATTGATGACAGAATATCAGGGCTTGAAGACAAGGTAGATATATTAGAACATTCAGATGAAGTCGTAGAAAAAAGAAAATATAAATGGAACATGCAAGATCTCTAAACCTATGAATCATGGGCATAGAAGAAGATGATCCTACAGAGATCTCTCTGATTTTACAACTATAAATGCATACATAGAAAGAACCTCTTCAATAAATGCTGTTGAAGAAACTGGATATCCACATGTAGAAGACTGAGACTAGATCTCTCTCTCTCACCCTGCACAAAGTTAACTCAAAATGAATCAAAGATCTTATTGTAAGATCTGAAACTTTCAAGAACTAGAGGAAAATTTGGGGAAAACATGTGAAATGTAGGCATAGGTAACAACTTTCTGCATAGGACTCCAATTGCTTAGGAAATAAGAATAAGAATCAACCAAATGGGATTTCACCAAAGTAAAAATCTTCTGCCTAGCAAAGGATCACAATCAAGAAACAACTTATAGTATTGGAGAAAATCTTTGCCATCTACTCATTGGATAAAATATTAGCACGCAGAATGTATAAAGAGCACCAAAAATTAAACACCTAAAGAACAAATAATCCAATTAACAAATAGAAAATGAACTGAACAGAAAGTTCTCAGAAAGAAGTACAAATGACCAATAAATGCAAGATGAAATGTTCGGCATCCTTATCCATAAAGAAAATACAAATCAAAAGTAAATTGAGATTCCATGTCACCCCAATCAAAATGGCAACCATCCAGAAAACAACAAATGCTGGCAAAGATGTGGGGTAAAAGGAAGTTTATACACTATTAGTGGGAATGAAAATTAGTTCAGCCACTATAGAAATCAGTATGGTTGTTCCTCAAAAAATTAAAAATAAATTTAAGAAATTAATTTGTGCTATACCACTCTTGGGCATATACCCAAAGGAATATAAATCCACACACGGTAGCGATACACACCCGTGTGTATAGCTTTAATATTCATAATAGTCAAACTATGGAATCAGCCTATACGCTTATCATCTGATGAATGGATAAAGAAAATGTGATATTATTTAGGCATAATGAAGAATGAAATTATGTCATTTCCAGGAAATGGATGGAACTGGAGATCATCCGTTTAATTGAAATATGCCAGACTGGGAAAGACAAATATTGCATATTCTCTGTCATACACAGAAGCTAGACCTAAAAAAATTAATGACATGAGCATAAAATGGGAACTGTTTGAGGTAGAAACTAGTGGGAGGAAGGAGGGCAAGAGGAGAAGGTGAAGGGGTTGAATATGCATGTATGAAAACAGAATAATGAAAACATTAAAATTGTTTAAGAAGGAAGCGTAAGGGAGATAAGAAAGAATTGTGAGGGGATGAATTTGATCAAAGTACATTATATACATGTATGGAAATATCACAAAGAAACTCATTTGTGCAATTAATATATGCCAATAAAGATCAAATAGCCTACTATAAAAAAGACTTTTACTTTACAAAAGGAAAAAGGGACTTTTTAAAGAATTGTACATTAGTACAGAGTAGGTTTTGCTTTTTTGCAGGTTGGGAGGTTGAAAGATGAGCACTGCAGTAGTAAAAATAGTACAATACAAAAGTTTTTAGAGGGTTGTCCCTCTCCTACTTGAGTTATTAACAAAAGATTATCCAATGCCTAACTTAGTGTTGTTTTACTTTTATACAAATACTTAGCCTGGACAAGGGAAGTGTGTGAAGCACATTTTTTAAAAAACATTTTTATTGGTATATATTAGTTGTACAGGTGGTTTCATTGTGACATTTTCATACATAGCTCCAATGTACCTTGGTTAGGTTTATCACCACCATCACTCTCCCGCAATCCCCCTACCCCTACTTAAAACAATTTTGATGGGTTTCAATGTTCTATCTTCATACAAGTATATAAAGTACATTGACCATATTCACTCTTCTTTACCCTCTCCACTCACCCTTCCTCTCCCACTAGTACCCTCCCACTAACAGGACCTGTTTTATATTACTGTCCTTCATTATTTAAGCATATATTAATTATTCAAAGGGGTTTCACTATGGTATTTCACCAGTGAATATATTGCACTTTAATCTATCTAATCTCCTTGATTACTTTCCCTTAAACTATCCCCACTACCCTGTATTGTTCAACAGATTTCAGTGCATTCCATTATACTATCTTCATACACAGATGCAATGTATTTCAATATTATTCACTCTCTAATATTCTCTTTCTCTCCCTCCTCCCCATAATCTCCTCAAACAGTCCAACTATTGAAAATATGTGATCATGTTTGTATTTATGTATATGGATCTATCTTCCATGTATAAGAAAAAATATGTGACTTCTGTCTTTATGAACCTGGATTGTTTTACTCAACATAATGATCCATTCACTTTCCTGAAAATGACATAATTTTATTCTTCCTTATGGATGAATAATATTTGTATGTGTGTGTGTGACATGTTCTTAATCCATTCATCAGTTGTAGGGCATCTGGGCTATTTTCATTGCTTGGCTATTATGAATAGTGCTGTTATAAAAAGATGTGCACATGTCTTTATTGTATCTTGACTAGCATTCCTTCAGATATGCCCAGGAGTGGTATATGGTAGTTCCGTTTTTAATTTTTTGAGGCCCCTCCATACTGCTTTCCATAGTGGTTGCACTAGTTTACATTCCTACCAACAGTGTATGAGGGTTCCTTCCCTCCTGCCCTCCCTCCTGTACCTCACCAGCATTTGTTGTTGTTTGTGTTCTTGATGATTGCCATTCTGACTGGAATAAGGTGAAATCTTAATATGGTTTTGATTTGCATTTCCTTTGTGGTCAGGAATGTTGAGCATTTCTTCATGTATTTATTGGCCATTTGTACTTCTTCCTTGGAAGACTTTCTGTTTAGTTCATTTGCCCATTTTTTCATTGGGTCATTGATTCTTGGGGATTTTAGTTTTTTGAGCTCCCTGTAAATTCTGGTTATTAATTCCTTGTCGGATATATAGCTGGGGGAGATTTTCTTCCATTCTGTAGGCTGCCTCTTCAATCTGGTGACCATTTCCTTTGCTATGCAAAGCTTTTAAATTTTATGTAATCCAATTTGTCAGTCCTTTCTCTTAGTTGCCAAGTCATTGGAGTTTTATTCAGGAATTTATGTCCTATAACTATATGGTCCATTGTATTCCCTACTCTTTCCTGCACTAGTTTCAAAGTGTCAGGCCTTATATTAAGGTGACATGGGTTAAGTTTCAGTCTTCTACCTGTAAATATCCAGCAACATTTGTTGAAAAGGCTGCCTTTTCTCCATCATATGTTTTGGCTGCCTTTGTCAAAAATCAGGTGGACTTAGCTGCATGGATTCATTTCTGGGTATTCTATTCTGTTTCATTGGTCTTCAGGTCTGTTTTTGTGCCAATATCATTCTGTTTTAATTGCTATAGCTCTCTTGTGTAGTTTGATGTTGGGTATTGTGATACCTACAGCACTCAAGAAGCACTTTTTTGTGGTACTGGAATTTGAACTCATAGCTTTGAGTTTGTGAGGCAGGCAGATGCTCTTCTACTTGAAGCACACCTCCAGTCCAATGAAGCACATTTTTTTAGCTTTAAGATTTCATAAAACTGTAGTTGTTTGAAGTTGAGGGTTATGAGAAACAGAAGGTTCCTAAAGAGAATAAATTTGTGTGGCCACTCACATAGTTATATTGCAATCCCAAATATCCTTAGGAAATCCATTATAAATAAAATTATCAGAACAAAACTATGTATATGTACACTCTAGACACTTATAAACATTGAACATGGACTTTCTTTTGCACTATTTATCTTTCTGTATGAGTAGTTTAAGTAATCATCCCATGGGACATTGTGGACTCCCCGTAGAGTCGATTTTGTCAGACTGATTATAAATTCAATATATACCAATAAGTCAGGAAAGTCACTTAACATTCATGCTAACTTCCACAAATGTTAGACTGTCTCAAACATATCATGCAATCAATTTTTTAAACAAAATGTACAGGAAGGAAAAATAAAATCAATTAGTTTATTTATTCTAAGTTTATTAGTGGTACTCTAGTGCTGCTCAGATGAAGGCATTTTCCCACTAAGTCAGACCGACCAGAGGGAAAGTGTTGGTTTAGTTAGTTGGCATTCAGTGCACTTCAGGGGGTTATTTCTTGAACACCTGCTATGTGCTACCTACTATCCAAGAGCAGTGGAGATATAGGAGTAAGTAAGATATAAACATAGATAAAAACAAAGAATACTAGGATCCTGATGGAGAGATAAGTTCCTTATAAATGTTAGGGGGATCAAGAAAAAACACTTTCTAAAGATTTCACTTGTGCTGAACTTTGCAAAGGAGGCAAGGCTAGACCTGCCACGAAGGCAAGTGGGACATTTCAGACAGAGTGGACTAGTTTCATGGGTATTAGAAGTACTGTACAGAGCCTAGTGGGAGTGGGCTGCAGGACACGACGGAGGTATGCTTATGGGCTGAAGTATGTCCCCTTGGATTCACATATTAAAGTTAAAACCCCACAGTACTTCAGAATGTGACTATATTTGGAGAGTGTCTTTTAAAAAATATTTAAGGTTAAGTGAGGTGATGGGGTTGGCCCCAAAATGACTGGTCTCCTTACAAAAAGAGATTAGGAAAGACCATGTGAAGACCGAGAGACAAGATGACCACCTACAAGCAAGGAGAAAGGCCTCAGAAGAAACAATCTTGCCAACAGATTGATCCCAGACTTCTAGACTCTAGAATTTTGAGACATTAATTTCTGTGGTTCAAACCACACAGTGTATCACACTTTGGTATGGCCACCCAGCAAACTAAGACAAACTATAATTTGTCAACACTTGTAAAGGACTGTCAAAAACATCATTCTTAATCCTCACATTAACCCTGCAGTGTACATATTACTGTGTACATTTAAGGAAACAGACTCATAGAAGATAAGTAACTTACTCAATGTCACACGGCTGCAAGAATGGAAAGATAGATAACTGAGACCATGATGTATGCGTTTTTATCTACAATTTTCAGTTAATGGTATATCATAAACATTTCGCAAATCACTAAACATTTGTATGTGTCAGTTTTCATCTGCCCTTCACAAAGCCTATGAAATCTATACATATTAGACAAAAGCATCTTGAAAAATGAAAATGAACCATAACAGTAGAACTCTAAGGAATTTGATGCTCATCTAAGATCAAACGTTGTAATCGGTGAGAACTTGACCGTGGTGTGTGTTGGATGCTGAAAAGACAGTCCAGGACTAAGTGAACATCTGGGGGAGATTTCCTATCTTCCTAGAGCCTGGGATCTACGGAGGGCAGAACAGAAAAGCTGATCCCTTCTTAGCTTGTATCTGATAGGGCAAAGAAGGTGACGGTTTTGGGGTTTACCTCAGAGTATATCAAAGGAAGGAAAGAACTTAAAATGGTTTACAGCAATGCACAGGAAGCATTAACAATATTTTCTATAGATTGGGAGGTAAAAATGAAAGTTCTATTCTTTTTATGCATACGTCATCCACTTTATTCTTTGTAATTATTTTAAAGATGACAAAGATGGTCATTTCAAGACCATAAGACTAATAAATATATGCAAGTTAGTAAGGGAGAGTTGAAATTTAGAATAAAGGAGTAAGTCAAGAGGGCTGGAGGTTGCCCTCCCTAAATTCTTCACAAACATTTACACATCGTCCTTACTTAAGCACATGGTGGACAGGTCACAGGTTTAACCTCAGGTTTGGGACTGGAATTCCAGCTCCACCATTTATTACTTATTTAATCTAAGTCATGAAATTGTCATTGATGATAATATACCTTGAGTAATTCCTAAAATAGTTTATGATTTTGTGTTTAAAGTACCTCATCCATAGTCAAGGCACTCTAAGTGGAAATTTTTATCATTAGATACTATTATTAGTTTCCTATGGCTACTGAAACAGTGTACCACAAACTAGATGGTCTTAGAGAACAGACATTTATTTTATTTCTCACAGTTCTGGAGTCTAGCAGTCCAAAATCAAATTGTCAGGAGAGTTGGTTCTTTCTGGGTGCTCTGAGGGAGAATCTGCTTCATGCCTCTTCTAACTTCTGGGGATGACCAATAATCATGATACACCACCCGAGTCTCTGCCTCTATCTTCTCATGACATTATTCCTGTGTCTCTGTGTCATTATATAGCCATCTTCCCTCTGTGTCTCTCCCCTTTTCCTAGAAGGACACCATCAATATTAGATTAAGGGTCAGCCCTATACCAGTATCACCTCATCTTAACTAATTACATCTCTAACAGCACTGTTTCCAAAAAGGTCACATCCTGAGGTACTGGGAGTTGTTACTTGAACATACCTTTATTTGGGAGTTGAAGGAGAGGCATGATTCAAGCCATACCAGGAATTTATGTTCACTTTTTTTTTTAATAACTGTGTCACAAATCAGAAGCACTGCCTGTGATCCCAGTGTCTTCATTTATAAATGGAGATAATAACACTTCTTTCTACAATTGTCCTAAGAATCAAAAGAAACTGTGTGAGTGCTTTGTAAATGATGAGGCATCGTATAATTTAAGTTAATCGTGTGCATTCCTGTGGCTATACACAGCATTTCAGTACATGTCCAATTCTTAGCAGCCAGCTTCCCTGTCTCCTCCCAGCTCCCTTGAAACACAGTTCCTTGCTTGCCTCCAACAATCCCAAACAGGGAATTTTATTAATCATTCATTATCTTAACTCTAAGGGAACTAAATTATGCCTGCAAATGAGGGGGCCTCAGCAACTGAGTTACCTGACAATTTTCATGTAAGTCACAGTGCTAACCTAATGCAATGTGACAGCTTTTTCCTGAAACACATTCTCAAATTTGATTATTCTGGGTAAGAAAATATTCATTGGGCACGAGGCCTGTTTAGTATCTGTATGTAAAGATTATGCTTCAGGCGTGAGGGCCCGGAAAGCAGCCAGCCTGCCATCAGTCATCCTTTGTGAGCCCCAAATTGAGCAGAATTGATGTGTACCTGATTCTGTAACCCTCTTCTGCAGAATTAGCCCATGAATAATGAAACCCACAATTAGTCCTAAAATGGAGAAGATAGTCTATTTTGACTCCAAGGAAACAATTTAAAAGGAAATAGGCCCTTGACACTTTCATAGATCAGGCACGTTAGGGCATCTGAAAAAACTTTGACTCAGGTTCAACATTCCACTGGTAATTATGACACATTGCCAGTATATGTCACTTTAGTATATAACTTAAAGAAAAGAAGAGAACAGAGGCATTTGGTTCATTCTTACTCAGTTCTGTTTTGGAAACTGTGACTTTTCTGTTTTTTTAATATTTGACATGATACTTTTCACCATAAAGTACTACTTACCTCATGTCGTAATCCACAAAGCACCCAAACAACAAGCATTTAGTTGCATAAAGCTTAAGCAAGAGTTTTCATCCATCTCAAATGTCAGTGATCCCAATGAGGAAAAAACAGAGAAGTGATTTCAGAGCCTCCTGGAATGGATCTCAAAGGACACTAAGTCAAGGTAGCAATGACAGGATTGGACAGTGTTCCTCCATAGTTATAAGGTACAGAATACGTTACAACGTGGTAATGACGAGAGTAGGATAATTGCTATATCTATCACTCCAAACATGTATCATTTCTTTTTTGTTGGGGACATTCTACTAATTATTTTGAAATACAATTAAATGTCAAACAGTTATCCTGCCGTGCTGTGTAACATTAGAACTTATTTCCCCTTTTCAGCTGTAGCCTTGTACCTGCCAACCATTCTTCCTTCACCAATAGAGACACCCCAGAAAAATTGCAATCACTGAAGCTTGTCTGGCCTGAACTTCCATTGCCAGTAGCCCCAATGAGACTTTTTTTTTTGTGGTGGTGGTGGTAGTACTGGAGTTTGAACTCAGGGCCTCCAGCTAGCAAGGAATATTCATTACCACTTGAACTACACCTCTATTCTTGTTGCTTTAATAATTTTTCACATAGTATCTCACATTTTTTGCCTAGAACTGGCCTCAGACCATGATCCTCCTACTTCAGCTTCCCATACAGCTGGGATTGCAGATGTGACACAACATGCCTGCCCCCAACCAGGACATTTTTAGGGGCCATGTCAATTCTTGTAAGACATTACTAAGCTTGGAACCCATCATTTAAGACCTATATTGGAGCAAAATAATATCAGATGTCCACTTGAACTGTTTCTGAGAAATGGTGAAGCCCAGTGGAAAGGCCAAAATGCTGAACAGAATTTCAGAACATGGAGCCTCAAACTAAGTGAGAATCTCAGTCATACATACAGAGAAAGAGAGAGAGAGAGAGAGAGAGAGAGAGAGAGAGAGAGAGAGAGAGAATTAGCAGAGATGTGGATTGCAGTAGGCAGAATCTAAAGATGACACAGCCACTCCCACACCCAGTTGCCATCTCCTGGTTAGTCATTCAAACACTGAGTATTATCTTAATGAGATCTTGCAGAGGTAATTAAAGCCATGAGTACCAAATAAGTTGACCTGGAGACAGAGACTAATCAAATCATGTAAGCAGAGTTTCTCTGGTAACAGAAGAAGTCAGGGTCTGAAATAAAGGAACACATCACTGCTGGGCTGAAAATGGAGGTGATCACATAATGAGGAAAGCAGGTGGCCTCCCAAAGGAAACCTCTGGCAGTCAGCAAGCAAAGAGGGACCTCAGTTCTACAGCTTCAGGCACTAAATTCTGCTAATGACAGGGATGAGCTAGGGAGAGGACTCTTGAGTTTCAGATGGGAACACAACCAGACACCAGAATTTCAGCTTGAACAAAGCATGTGGTCTGGCATGTTGGCCAGAATACTGGCCCACAGAACCGTGAGCTAACAAATGGGCTTTTAAAAAGTTCTATTGGTGTGTATTTTCTGTAAAATTCACCATTTTAAAGTATACAATGTAGTGGTTTTCCATAGATACACAGAAATATGCAGCCATCACTACATCCAATTTCAGAATATTTTTCACCTCCAGAATAAATTCCATATCCTCTAGCAATGAATCTTCATTCTCACTGCCCCCGGTTCCCAGAAACCACTGAACTAGTTTCTGATCCCACGGATTTGCCAATTCTCGATACTTTGTAGAAATGGAATCAAACAATATGCAATCTTTTGCATTTCCTGCTTGCACTTAGTTCAAAGTTCATCCAAGTTGTCGCTTGTGACAGTATTTCACTTGTTTTGTGGCTAAAAAGTATCACAGTGTACAAAAATATCACATTTTATCAACTTATCAGTTAATGGATATTTTGGTTTTCATTTTTCAGCTGTTATAAAGAATGCTGTGGGCGCAGGTTTTCATTTCTCTTGGATATATACCCAGAGTGGAATTGCTTGTCTCTCTTTTGTATTGTAGGCACCCTAGTGGACAGAAAGTGGTATCTCATTGTGATTTTGATTTGCATTTACATAATGACTGATGATGTTGAGCACCTTGTAACTTGCTTATTGGCTATTCAAGTATCTTCTTTAGAAAAATATTGTACTCTAATACTTTGTTTGCTTGGGTATTTTTCTTCTTATTTTGGGTTTATAGAATTCTTTATATATTCTGGAGTAGCCTTTTGTCAGAAGAAACATGATTTGCAAATACTTTCTCCCATTCTATTGGCTGTTATTTCTCTTTTTGTCTTTAAATCATTTTTATTATTTTCTTGAAGTCAAATTTATCTATTTTTGTTGGTGCTTATGATTTTGGTGTCCTACATAAGAAAGTATTGCCTAAAGATCACAAAGATTTATGTCTGTTTTCTTCTGAGCTATTACATTTAGGTCTTTGATCCATTTTGACTTAATTTTTGCATATTGTGTAGGGTAAAGACCAACTTCCTTCTTTTACATGTAGCTAGTTGTCCAAACAGTTGTTTGACTATTTGCTCCTCCACCGAATTGACAAAAATAAGTTGACTACAAATGTAGTTGTCTTTTTTTGGACTCTCAATTCTATTCTATTGATCTATGTCTACTCTGATGCCAATATCACAAGGTCTTAATTACTGTAGCTTCACAGTAAGTTTTCAATTCAAGAAGGTGAGCTCTTCACTTTGTTCTTTGTTTTCAAGATTATTTAGCTATTCTGTGTCTCTGGCAAATAGGATAATCTTGTAAATTTCTGCAAAACAAAAAATCTGGAATTTTGACAGTGATTGGTGCTGGATCTATAGATATATTTGAAGGACATTGTCTCCTTAACAATATTAGGTCTTACAAAAATATAAGCATGGGATATCTTCATGATTTAGTTCTTCTTTAACTTCTCTTGATAATGTTTGATAATTTTCAAACATTTTGAAAATGCACTTTGCACTTTGGTATGGTCTGAATGCTTATTCCTCCCATCCAAAAAAATGGTAATTTGAAATCTTTGCCTACAAGGTGACACTCTTAAGAAGTGGGAGAGTAGGCAGATGATTAGGTCATGGGCTAAAGTCGTCACGAATGATAGTGATGTCCTTATAAAAGAGGCCCAAGAAGGATCCTTGCTCCTTCCTTCATGTGATGTAAGATTAAGAACACAGCTACCTATGAGGAAGAATGTCCTCACTAGACACCAAATCTGCCAGCACCTTGATCTTGGACTTTCCAGCTTCCAGAACTGTGATAAATAAATGTATGTTGTTTCTAAGCCACCCAGTCTATGATATTTCATTACAGCAATCCAGATGGACTAAGACACGATATTGGGTTAAATTTACTTCAAAGCATTATATTTTCCCATGTTATTGCAAATAGAATTATATTTCTCAATTTATTTTCAAATTACTTATTGTTGCTATATAGAAATGCAATTGATATTATATATTGACTGTGTATCCCACAACCAATCTACTATTAACACTAGTAGATGTTTTTGGTAGACTCCTTAGGATTTTCTGTATATAAATCATGTCATCTGCAAAAACAGGTAGTTTCACTTTTTCCCCATTCTGTTTGCCTTTTATTTATTTTCCTTGACTCAAGCACAATGTTAAATAGAAGTTATGAAAATGAACATCCTTGTCATGTTACTGATCTTTAGGGAAAAGTTTTCGGTCATTCATCTTTGTAAATAATGTTAGCTGTGGATTCCATAGAGTCTCTTCATTGCATTGATGAAGTTCCCATCTTTTCCTAGTTTCTTGATGATTTATCATTAAAGGACCTTATATTTTGTCAGTCATACTTCTGCATCTATTGGGATGATCATGTGTTTTGGGTCCTTAAGGCAACTAATATCATGCATTACATTGGTTGATCTTTGTATGTTGAACCAACCTCACATTCCCATAGCAAATCCCAGGGATGGGTCGTGTGTAATATTTCTTATACGTTTCTGGATTTAGTTTGTTAGCAATATTTTGTTGAATGTTTTGTGTCTGTATTTCATAAAAGATATTGAGCTGGGTACCAGTGACTCACACCTATAATCCTAGCTACCCAGGTGGCTAAGATCAAGATGAACACAGTTTGAAGCCAATCTGGTCAAATAATTTGTGAGATCCTATCTTGGAAAAAACCCATCACAAGAAAAGTCTGGTGGTGGGGCTCATGATGTATGCCCTGAGTTCAAACTCAAGTACCACACAATAAATAAGTAAATGAACAGGATATTGGCTATAGGCTTATTTATCTATTTATTTATATTTTAATATTTTGGGGCAATGCTGGGGTTTGAACTCAGGGCCCCACACTTGAGCCAAATACCTCCAGTCCTTTGACTTTAAGTTATTTTTCAGATAGAATCTCACATTGTTGTCCAGCCTCAGACCACCCACAATCTTCCTTCCTATCCCTTCTGTGTAACTGGAATTGCAAATGTCCACCCTGCACCCAGCTTATTTGTTTTGGTGAGGTCTCACTGACTTTTTTATATTCTCATTGAATTTACCCTTTCAATAATATGCAATGTTCTTTTTCTCCTCTAACAGGTTTTGACTTAAGGTGTATTTTGTCTGATGACCAATATTTTGATTATTGTTTATGTAGAATAATTTTCTAATCCTTTTACACTCAACCTGTCTTTTCTTTGGATTTAACAACTTTCTCTTGTAGAATATAGTGGAATCATGTTTCTTTATCCATTCTGCAAGTCTCAGCATTTTGATTGGTGTGTTAATCAATTTCCAAATGTAAGTATTGATAAAACACAATTTGTATTTGCTTGTTTTTACGGGACAAATAACATTTATCACTTATTTTTTATGTGTCTTAATTTTTAATTTTTCTATTGCACCATTCCCTCTTTTGTATTAAATAGTAATTTTCTATTGCACTATTTTAGTTTTTTGCAATATAAATCATATACACCTTCTTACTAATTACACTCATACTTAGATTTAATATTTTGATCTATAAGAATCGAGTTTAGAATCATATCAACTTGATTTTATTAGTTTACAAAAACTTTACTCTTAGTTCCATTTCCTCCTCCTTATTTGTGCTGTTGTTGTTATACAAATTACATCTTTATCAACACAGATTCATAGGTATTTCTTTATTCAGTAATAAGAAAAGTAGTTATAAACAAAAATACATTTACATGTTTTTATATTTACTGCGTAGTTACCTTCACTGGTTCTATTTATTTTTCCATATACATTCCAGTTACTGTGTGGTATCCTTTAAGAATGAATGTCATTTTTTAACTGCATTTTAGGAAAAGGTAACTGATCCTAATATTTAATGTAGTGATCTTCTTATACTAGGATAGAGATTACTAGAAACAAACATTTTTTCCACCCTTTGATGAGGGGCTTTGTGGTATATTAGAGAGCACCTTCACTGTGAGATAGTTATTAATTCTGAATTAACCTTAGTTAAGTATCAAGGTCATTCAGGGGTGAAGTATTAGGTCCTTCTCAGGTCTTTCTGGAACAAGCATACAAGTTCTTTTAGATCCCAAGGAATATGTTGGAGTGCTTTTCTGCAGTACTTCTCTGGTTATTTTAAGTCTTTTTTCTCTCTGTGTTTCTTTATGGATAACTTCTATCCCTATGACTTTGGGTTCGATTAACTTTTTTTCTATGCTATCTAATCTGCTGTTAATCCTATACACAGAGTTTTTTTCATTTCTGATATTGAATTTTTCATCACCAAAAATTATTTCAAGTCTTGTCATTGTGTTTATGTTTTCCTCAGTTTTGTTAAACATGTGACTGGGATATATTTACATAATAGCTATTAATTTTCTTATATGTTAATTTTATCTTCTGTTATCATTTTTGTGTCTGTCTTATTGGTTTTTCTTCTTGTTACAGGCCATAGTTTTCTGTATCATGAAATGCTTTTTAATTTTTGATTGGTTGACAGACATGAATTTTATGTCTTCAGTGCAGGATTTTGATTTATTTCTTTGAATTGTATTGGATTTTGTTCTGGCATGCAGTTATTTTCAAGCAGTTTGACCTTTTAAAAAATTGTTATAAAGTTTTGTTAGGATGAGTTCAGAGTGTAAGGCAAAATCAGGCCCACTACTAATCCTATACCTGAGGACACTACACAAAATTCCATATCCTATAATGTCTTTCCACTCACACTCATAACACCATAAGCTTTTCTTCACCCTGGGTGGATTCTAGAAGTCATTTAGTGTTTCCCGGTCTTTCTCTTCCCTAAGGTAGTTTCTTCTCACTTGTGTACAGGTTAGTACTCAACCAAGGCACAAGGGTTCTTTTCCAAATCTCTGGGGCTGATTATCTCCCTTTTCTCTAAACTATAGCTATGTTGGCTTTCCAAAATTCTTATTCCTGTCTCCTCTTCTCAGCATGACTTCTAGGCTATACCAAGTTTCCTCCTTCCTGTGCTGCATTCTGGAAACAGCATCTGGTTAGTAAACTGGAATGACCATAGGTCACCTTATCACCTCATTTGTTTCTCCTCTCTCAGAGATCAAAGTCCAATACTGTCTGTTGATCATTGTCATAAATCATTGTTTTATATATTTCATCTGATGTTTTGGTTGTTTGAGGTGGGAGGGAAAATTCAATCTCTGTTATCTCACCATGACTGGAAGTCCAGTTTTGTCTGTTTTTGAACTTTACAGAAGCAGATCTATACAGTATATATTCTTTTGCCCTTGACTCTCTTTGCTAAACATTATGTTTATAAGTACTAGCCATGTTATTTCAAGTAGCACTACTTCTTTCATTTTCATTACTGCTTTATATTTGCAGTTCAACACATATTTATTGACCTCTTGCTATGTGTTCTAGGAACTATGCCAAGTTCTAAGGACACAAGTTTTATGAGAATATCCACAATTTTTACCCCCCAGAAGTATATAATCTAGAACAGGATTCAACAAACTATAACTCCTGGGCCAGGAGTGCATGACTCCCTCAGCAGTGCATGACTGCTACTTGCTTAAGGGCACCAGAAGGAAGTGATGACAGCTGTTCATGCAAACCAAAAAGCTAATAGGAAAGCTAAGTGACCAGCCCTCACAGGAGGACAAACCTTGACCTCACTGGCAACTACCTTGTTCTCATGCCCCTTATCCAGATGGGACCCATGGTATACTTCACAAGAGCAGACTTGATTTGAGAGTGAAGAAGAAAATTTTCTACCAGACGAATAGTGGAAGTTTACTAATGGCTGCATTGCCATACCTGAGTCACTGGCTCCCACATTTGTCAAACAGTTCCATGAAGGAACTCACTCAGGGCAGACAGCTCTCAAGACCACCTTGGCCCAACATTTTTATGTCCCCAAGTTCTCCAACATAAGTAAGACAATATGTGAAAGGTACAGTCTGTGTGCCAGAAACAATCCCTGACAAGGGCCAAGATGTAAATATTTGCTAGTGTTTGTCTATACCATATCAGGATAGATGAAAGCCTTCCCTACCCTATCTGAGAAAGCCCAAGAAGTGGCCAGGTGCCTATTAAAGGAAATCATCCCTCAATTCAAAATACCTGTGTCTATTGGGTAAAACAATGGGCTGGCCTTTGTGGCTGAGGTAGTACAGTTAATGGCTAAGAGATTAAAAATTACTTAAAAGCTACACATAGCCTACCACCCCCAGAGTTTAGGAAAAATAAAACGTATAAACAAGATTCTAAAATCACAATTGGGAAAACTATGCCAGGAGACCCACCTACTATGGGATCAGTTACTACCCATAGCCTTGCTCCGGATTAGGTCTAGCCCTACCAAATGGATGGGTCTCTCCCCTTGTGAAATTCTTTTTGGATATCCACCCCCTGGATACCTCAAGGGCCTGTGCGGGGACCTTAAGGAAATAGTGACTTCACCCTGACACAGCAGATGCAGACCCTTAGGTTGAATCTCCCAAAAATCAATGACTGGGTAAGAAAGAGATACCCCATTAGCCTGACAACTCCTACACACCCTTATAAACCAGGGGATGCTGTTTGAGTAAAGGAATGGAATGTTCAACCACTAGGGCCACTAGAGGGGCCCTTTTGTTGTTGTTTTGTCCACTCCCACTGCAGTTAAGGTAGCAAAGATCATTCCCTGGATCCACCACAGCTGAGGGAAGCAAGCTTCCCTCAAATGAGAGTCCATCCCTGACTCAGTCTCACCACAAGACCACCCTTCAAAACACCAGTGCCCTTCCCCAACAGGACCCGACTTCCGAGGAGACAATAGGAGACCACAGACAATGAGATGTCAGCCCTGCTCTAGTTACTCCAGAAGGTGACTAGTTTATGCATGGCAGATGCTTGAGGAGTTGCCCATCTTACCTTTGAGGATGAGTCCATTCTGCATATTCTTCTTGCTAAGCTTGGTCAGCTCTCTACCTGGGGATGCCCAGGCTTTAGGGTGACTCATGTATGTGCACTACCCAAGCGGGGAGTGCTGTTACCAAAACTCTGGTTTTCCATACTTATTATTCCTGTGCAGGCACCATTGCTGGGTCATGCACCTACAAACATACTACCTACTCAGTGTGCTTTCATGAAGGTCAGTGTATCTGTTTTAACACCATCTGTCACCCTCAGGCGATGACTAGAGGTTCAAAGCCTCATAAACACTGGAAAGTTCATTACCCACACCGGGGTTAATGACCCCAACAAAAACACCAGGCCTTAAGTCAGCTGATGATAAATACATATGCCCAGCAGATGACAGTGGGACAGCTGGTTGTAAATACTATAAACAACTCTACTGCCCTTATTGGGGTTGTAAAAGGTGGGCAACTTGGCTAAAAGGGGAGGTCCATACCTGACATGAAATTTTCAACCTCAATGAAACAGGCTAAAAAGTTTGACATTTTAATCAATGAAAAGGAAACAGACCCTGGTACTGTGCTGCATTTTCAACTTACCTTGATTACTCGTGAGAGTGCCTCATATCAGGTCTTCCACTCCTTTTACAAGGAGATACAATGTGAGTTTCCCATCTCAGCTTCAACCAAAAACCTGTTACTCTCACTAACTGAGTCCATAATAACAAACTCTGAACCTAACTTCATGTTATATTTGTGGGGGAACAAATATGAGAAACCATTGGCCATGGAGGCAAAAGAGCTAAACCCACAAGAGCCCTTTAATGAAACCACTCACCCTAGCCACCAGGAGAATGTCTGTCTCCTAAAAACCTCTATTCATGGGAATTGCCATATCTCTCATCCAAAAGATTTATAATGATGCTACTTAGGAGACTCAGTGCTGGGGGGCTCCCAGTCACACGGAGCCCCAACCTCCCCTGCTGGCTAACTTCCCCAAACTTACAACAGCCTGGAATAATCTAACTACAGGCATAGGATGGCGGATACTAAAGGGGCTATATTGGATCTGTGGGGAACGAGCTTACACAATCCTTCCCAAAGACTGGTTCGGATTCTGAGTGCTGGGTACCATCTGGCCTTCTTTCTTCTTGTTCCCCCTCAGACAAGGCAAAAGCCCTACTATTTGCTATCCTCAGAGGGTGGAGTATGAAAAAAAGTTTAATCTGAGTAACTGCTGTTTACAGATTGATGATAAGAAAAAGATAATTAAAAAGATTACTGCCCATGTCCCTGTGCAGACCTGGAAGGGATGGAGTCCCAATGACCTGTTCAAGGGCTGGTTCTCAACCCTAAGTGGGTTCAAGACCTTAATAAGCACAATGTTCCTGGCGCTGCAGTCTCTCAGGACCATTATGGAAGCCACTATAAAAAAGAAAGACAGCTGCTCGTGTAATTGCGCTAGGGAAATATAAACCCCTTCATCAAGGTGATGCTCTTTGACCCAGAAGTGGGTCTGAGCATAAAAAGGGGGAATGTGGCAGGAAGGCAGGGAGGGGGAAGGGAGATTAATGAGTGCTACAGTGAAACAAAGGAAAAACAGAGTTAAGGAATGTTACCTGAATACCAGAGAAGGGTCACCTTGCCCCAGAGGTTAAAGCAGTCAATGAAATAACATGTGATTATGCATGGGACAAGCTGTACCTCCCAATCCCATTTCTGTAACCTGCTCTAAATGGTACATAAGGAGAGTCCTCTTTGCTCTCAGGGCTCAGCTTTGGATTTGAGTCCACCAAGTCACTGCCAACTTGCTTAATAAACTTGCTTCCAGAAAGCTTTGATGCCCTCTCAGTCTCTGTCTGAGCCTCCTACAACATCTGGAGTGGAAGCATTACAGTGGGAATGGGGAATAAATGTTAGTATGTAAGGGGTTTCTTTTTGGAATACTCAAGATTGTGGTGATAGTCTCACAATTTGTGAGTATACTGAAATATTACTAAACAGTTTTACACAGGTAATCCACTTTCTGTCCTTGAGGACTTGCTTATTTTTGACACGTTTCACAGAAATGGAATCAAACAACAGGTGGTCTTTTGTAACAGACAATATTCTTTATTGTGAATTCCATATAAAAATTGATTCTCAATCTAACTCAAATACATTATTAGCATATATGGAAATGTCACAATGAAATCTCCTGTGCAAGTAATGTGTGCTAACAAAAATGTTTTTAAAAAAGAAATAGTCTCACAAAATTTTTCCCTTAAAGTTGATAGCTATGAGTACCTACTCTGAAAACACAGAAAGATTTCAAATAAATGACCCAATACTACATCTCAAACTCCTAGAAAAGCTACACCAAGCTAAATCCAAAACCAGCAGGAGAGGTAATAAAAATAAGGCCCAAAATCAACAAAATAAAGACCAAAAGAATCATACAAAGAATCAACAAAATGAAAAGTTGCTTCTTTGAAAAGATAAATAAGATTGATAAGCCCTTAGCAAACCTGGTTAAACAGAGGAGGGAAAAGATCTAAATTAATAAAATTAGAAATGAAAAAGGAGAGACACAATGAACACCAGTGAAGTCCAGGGGATTACTAGGGAATACTTTGAAAACCTAAGTTCACATAAATTGGAAAAATCTAGAAGAAATGGATCAATTTCTAGACACATGTGACCAACCAAAACTGAACCCACAGGATATAAATCACCTGACTAGATCTATAAAAAGTAATAACATTGAAGCACCAATTGTCTCCCAAAAAAGAAAAGCCCAGGACCTGATTGATGGATTCACTGCTGAATTCTACCAGACCTTTAGAGAAGAACTGCCACCAGCACTCTTCAAACTTTTCCATGAAATAGAAAAGGAAGGAACACTAGCACACTCATTGTATGAAGCCAGCATTACACCATCCCAGAACTGAACAAAGACACAACAACAAAAACAAAAAAGAAAATTATGGGCCAATCTCCTTAATGAGCATCAATGCAAAATTCTCAATAAAATACCAGAAAACAGATTCTACAAAACATCGAAAAAATCATACACCATCATCAAGTTGATTTCATTCCAAGGATATGTTCAATATGCACAAATCAATAAATGTAATACAGCAGCAGGGACAAACAGAATCAGGACAAAAACCACATGAACATCTCAATAGATACAGAAAAAGCTTCTGACAAAATACAATATACTTTCTTGATAAAAGCTCTGATGAACATAGGAATATTAAGAAATGTGTCCCAACATAATAAAAGCTATATATGACAAACATTGCCAACAGCATACAAAAGGGGAAAAGTGAAATAATTTCCTCTAAAGTAAGGAAGAAAATAAGGATGTCTACTCTCTCCTACCCATAGCAATTAAGACAGGAAGGAGAAATAAAAGGAATTCAAACAGGAAAGGAAGAAGTTAAATTAACCCTATTTGCAGATGACATGATTTTATACCTTAAAGACCCAAAAACTCCACCAATGTCACCCTGCCCTGCAAAATTTCAAGGGTGAGAGAGTGCTGAAAGTATAGCACTTAAGGCTTAAGACTCATAATTAAGACTACTAATTTCTGTCTTCTGCATCTTTTTTTTTAATTTTATTATTCATATGTGCATACAAGTCTTGGGTCATTTCTCCCCCCTGCCCCCACCCCCACCCTCACCACCCACTCCACCCCCTCCCTCTCCCCCCACCCCCTCAATACCCAGCAGAAACTATTTTGCCCTTATTTCTAATTTTGTTGTAGAGAGAGTATAAGCCATAATAGGAAGGAACAAGGGTTTTTGCTGGTTGAGAGAAGGATAGCTATACAGGGCATTGATTCACATTGATTTCCTGTGCGTGGGTGTTACCTTCTAGGTTAATTCTTTTTGATCTAACCTTTTCTCTAGTTCCTGGTCCCCTTTTCCTATTGGCCTCAGTTGCTTTTAAGGTATCTGCTTTAGTTTCTCTGCGTTAAGGGCAACAAATGCTAATTTTTAGGTGTCTTACCTATCCTCACCCCTCCCTTGTGTGCTCTCACTTTAATCATGTGCTCAAAGTCCAATCCCATTGTTGCGTTTGCCCTTGATCTAATGTCCACATATGAGAGAGAACACACAATTTTTGGTCTTTTGGGCCAGGCTAACCTCACTCAGAATGATGTTCTCCAATTCCATCCATTTACCAGCGAATGATAACATATCGTTCTTCTTCATGGCTGCATAAAATTCCATTGTGTATAGATACCACATTTTCTTAATCCATTTGTCAGTGGTGGGGTATCTTGGCTGTTTCCATAACTTGGCTATTGTGAATAGTGCCACAATAGACATGGGTGTGCAGGTGCCTCTGGAGTAACCTGTGTCACAGTCTTTTGGGCAAATCCCTAAGAGTGGTATTGCTGGATCAAATGGTAGATCAATGTCTAGCTTTTTAAGTAGCCTCCAAATTTTTTTCCAGAGTGGTTGTACTAGTTTACATTAACACCAGCAGGGTAAGAGGGTTCCTTTTTCCCCACATCCTCGCCAACACCTGTTGTTAGTGGTGTTGCTAATGATGGCTATTCTAACAGGGGTGAGGTGGAATCTTAGTGTGGTTTTAATTTGCATTTCCTTTATTGCTAGGGATGGTGAGCATTTCTTCATGTGTTTTTTGGCCATTTGAATTTCTTCTTTTGAGAAAGTTCTGTTTAGTTCACTTGCCCATTTCTTTATTGGTTCATTAGTTTTGGGAGAATTTAGTTTTTTGAGTTTACTATATATTCTGGTTATCAGTCCTTTGTCTGATGTGTAGCTGGCAAATATTTTCTCCCACTCTGTGGGTGTTCTCTTCAGTTTAGAGACCATTTCTTTTGTTGAGCAGAAGCTTTTTAGTTTTATGAAGTCCCATTTGTCTATGCTATCTCTTAGTTGTTGAGCTGCCGGAGTTCCATTGAGAAAGTTTTTACCTATACCTAGTAACTCCAGAGTATTTCCTACTCTTTCCTGTATCAACTTTAGAGTTTGGGGTCTGATATTAAGGTCCTTGATCCATTTTGAGTTAATACTGGTACAGGGTGATAAACATGGATCTAGTTTCAGTTTTTTGCAGACTACAAGCCAGTTCTATTTTGGTCAGGTCTGTTTGGTGTTCTGGAGGCCTCCTGTACCTATATGGGCATAGTCTTCTCTAGATTTGGGAAATTTTCTGTTATTTTGCATTCCTTTTGCTTGCACTTCTCCTTCTTCAATGCCCACAACTCTCAGGTTTGGTCTTTTGATGGAGTCAGTAAGTTCTTGCATTTTCTTTTCACAGGTCTTGAGTTGTTTAACTAATAGTTCTTTGGTTTTTCCTTTAATTACCATATCATCTTCAAGTTCTGAGATTCTGTCTTCTGCTTTTTCTAGTCTGCTGGATTGGCCTTGCATTTGGTTTTGCATTTCTGTTTTGTTCTTTTTTCTGAGGTTTTCTATATCCTGAGTCACTTACTCTTTAATATTGTCTATTTTCATCCTGAGTTCATTTATCTCTTTATTTATCATGTTCTTTGTTTCACTTTGGTGTTTATACAGCACTTCTATGGTTTCTTTTATTTGTTCTTGTGCTTTCTCAAATTCTCTATTTTTGTTGTCTTGGAATTTCTTAAGTGTCTCCTGTACATTTTGGTTGACCATATCCAGTATCATCTCTATAAAATTCTCATTGATTACTTGCAGGATTTCTTCTTTTAGGGTGTTCTTGTGGGCTTCGCTGGGTTCTCTGGCATAGTTTATCTTTGTTTTGTTGAAGTATGGATCTGGGCATCTGTTTTCTTCATTTCCCTCTGGTTCCTGTACTAATTTATTATTGGGGGAAAATGGTTTCCCTCTTTTTTCTATCTTCCCATCATTCCTCTTGCTACTGTTACTGTCCCTGTACTGTGTGTAATTCAGTATTGTCTAGCTTGTAATAGTAACAATGATGATATCTAGAATGGAAGGGTGAGAGGAGAGGGAAAGCAAAGAAGGTAAAGAAAAAGGGAAAAAAAGAAAACAAAACAAAAACAGAGCCAAAGAAATAAACAGGGAGAGACAGTGTACTAATCAACAGTGACCTAAACAGGCATTAGAGAGACAGAGAGAGGATAAAAAAAATTCCCAAGTCAAATGTAATAAAGTTTCAGTCTTAATAGTTTTGGTGTTAGTCCTTCAGCATCCAGTCCTGGTGTTGGTGTTTGAGTAATAGTTCTGTTGTTGTCTCATCAAAGGAAAAAAGAAATGGAGTCTGGAGACAGCTTTGTGAATGTCTATCTGAGGCTGCAGCTCTCCTGCCACCTACTGTCAGCCAGCTGCTGCTGCAGGCTTTATTTATTGCAGATCTCAGAAGTGAGCTGTACACTCACCTAGCCCTGCAGGCTTTGTTTACTTAGAGTTCTCCTGGATGCTTGCCCCTTTTGTTTTCTCCAGTATACAGCCCTACCCACCTGTTGCAATTGCAGTCCTTTTTTATTTAGAGTTCTCATGGGGAAGTGCCCCTCCCCCACTTTCCAGTGGAGCATGCCACACGTTAGTGGCTGTCGGATGCCTTCCCCTCTCCAAGCACACTGGGAGAGGTAGCGCCAGGCCTGCCTTCTCCAGCTGGCTTGTTTATTTACAGTTATCCTGAGGGAGTGCCCCTCCCCCACTCTCCAGAGCTCATGTCTTTTGCTACATGTCTTTTTTTTTTTTTCAGCTGCTTGTTTATTATTCAGTTTTTTTTTTTTCTTTTTTCCCTGGGTGGGGGTCAGTCTGTCCAGGGAGCCATGCTGATTTGTCCAGTGAGTACCGTGTGCCACTTATTTGCTCACCTGGTGGTCTGCATTTCCCAAGCAGATTAGGAGCTGGCGTGGCTGCACGGGAGCCCTCCTGGTTTCTCTGTTTAATGTGGCATGGGGATGCTATGCGCAGGCTGGGGTTGTGGAGGTGTCAGAGTTTTGTCTCCTCTTGGTGGTTTTTCCCACCAGGTGTATATCCAGCGTCTCTCCAAGAGTTTACTTTAGGAAGCACACTTTCTGCTTCCTCCCTCTAGTCGCCATCTAGGAATCTCCAGAAAGTAAATTTTTAAATAAATATATGAACTTACCTTTCAGCAGCAACTGATTCCTTTCTACAATTTAATGGCAACTATTAGTGCACAGCAATAAAACACATGTATTCCTTTCTAATTAATTTAAAGGAAATTATTTTGAAATTCACTGTTATCTCAAATATTGAGGACTAAGCATCAATAATTTAACAATACAGTTTTGAGGAAAAATTATAAAATTTTAATCTAAAATGCTAAAATAATTATACTTGGTTGACAATGTGGACATATTTTCCTTTCTTTGAATTCCTTAGTTATTTTCAAGAATTTATTGAGCATGTACAAGTGCCAGTAACTACTAAGCAGTGTAAAGGATTCAGAGATGAGTAGGACACATTTTACATCTTCCTTTGCTTCTATTTGCACTTCTAATACCCAAATCCAGCCTCAGTCATCCAGGTTAGATGACTTTCCAACTCAGGAATCTAATACCATTTCTTACTCCCTTCAACTCACCCTGCAGACTACTTAGTCATAATTCTTGAAGCACAGCTTTCATAATATTACATCCATGTTCAAAAACTTCCATACATAATGTAACAAAGTACAAGATGCTTACCCTGGAATGCAAAGATCTCAACAGTGAAACATCTTCTTAGCTTTGTCTCCCTCTACACACAATTTTACACTAACCAATCTTTGTCTGTAAATGTATCTTTGGAATTGGGACTGCCATCCTTTTGTACATACGATTTCCCTGTCTGGAATATTCTGCAACCAGAGTCCTCCTTGATCTTCTAAGTCAAAGCTTTATTCATGCCTCTCCTCTTATCCCATCCACAGGAATTTTTCTAGCTTCTGACAGCCTATCATCTGATCTGTACTGTAACCTATGCTATAAATGACGGAATTCATGCCATTCAGGGATACTGGATATTCTTCATCTTCAGATCTACTCTCCAAGCTGTCTGTGACCTGAGTGACTAATTTGTATTAAGTGCAACAGTTGCCTTCCCTTATAGCTTCTCATTAAGTACTGCTAATGGGAGAGCTCCTGGGAAAAAAATGGATAGAAGAAGAGTAAAGTAGAAGTATTTTCTCCCCAGCAACCTCACTTTGGTGTTGTCATGAGCTTACATCATCCACTGGCCACAGTTTCTGTCCACATAACTTGTGGGCAGCCTCTCTCTTCATGTTCCACTAACCTCTCACAGTTCTATTCTCCATTACCCAATTCTTGCCTTGGGTCATGACATATAACAAAGCTAAAAGAGAGGTAACTTTTGGAAATTCAGCTCAAGATGGTAGAGGAATCAACAACTCTTTAACTATTATTCATTGGAATTATGGAAGTGTCAAGGGTTCCTTGTCTTATAGCTCTATTTACAGGATCTCAAGAGCTGACTGTTTGTGCCACACTGTCAGCACCAACACTTCACTCTATTTCAGAACAGAATCAGGTAGAACTTAATGACTAACCAGTGGCTGAGAAGAAGACAAATTGGGATCCTGGGACCAAAGAACTAATGGGAATGCTGAGTATATACCTCAGTATCAGAGAGCATGCCTTACATGCAAGCATGTAAGGTCACTGAGTTGATTAGGAAAGAGAGAAGAAAGAGGAAGGGGAGGAGGAGGAAGAAGAGGAGGAGAATGAGGAGAAGAAGAAGAAGAGGGAGAAGAGAAAGAAGAAAGAAAAGAAGAGAAGAAAAAACTGATGGGAGTACTTGGTAGAGAAAAGGTTTTCCCAATTTTGTACAGAGGAGAAATAAACATAGGAGACTACCTGTTAGACCAATGACATGGGACATGGGACAGTGGAGGAGCCAAGATGATCTCAACAATGAGACTCAAGCCTTGAGTAGAGGACTATTCAATATTATTCTGGACTTTCAGGTATGCTTGACCTGCTAAGAAGTAAGGCCATTTGATAATGTTCTGCCTCACTCCTCCTTGTCTGGCAGAACCTAGTCCCAGGTGAAATAGTGTCCAAGATCAAGGAACTCATCTCCCAGGATTATAGTCACTGATCTTCTAGACAGACAGCCTATCCCTTATTCCATTCACTTGGATCTTTTTGAATTTTGTTTCGACCAACTGAATGTTATTAGTGTCACTGTAATGAAGTGATGGAGGCCCATGGGATACCTGAAACACACACTTTTTTCTTTAAGGATCACCTTCCCAGGTGGAATAAAATAGAAAATTACCAAGTTGACAAGCCAGCTGCAGGAGTGGCATTCTGTTGAAAGCTAGGGGAGGAATGTATGTCCATTTTCTATTGCTGCTGCTACAAATGTGCACCCATTTAGTACCTTAAAGCAACACACATTTATTGTCTCACAATTCTTTTGCTCAGAAATATCATAGTTCTGTAGGATGAACTACAGAAGAGTTTCACTCTTTCTCATCTCAAAATCAAGGTACTGACCATTCTCATTTTTTTGTGGAGGCTCTGGGAGGGGCTGTCAGGCTTATGACTTCCGATTGAGCCCACTGGAATAATCAAGGATAGTCTCTCTAATCTAAGACCCAGAACCTTACTATGCAAAGTCCCTTTTACCATGGAATATAACATGTTCAGTTTCCAAGGATTAAGGTGTGAATATCTTTGGAAGCCATTCTGCCTACCATGGAAGACATTGAAGCTGGAGATAGGCTAGGTGCATAAAGAGATAAGTGAGACCAAATGATGCTACTTTTAGATATGATTTTTTGAAACAGCTTTGTTTAATCCAGTGTACTTGAAAAATGTTATGAAAATAAATTTGCTAATTCTGACATTTTTTCTAATAATTACATAAATATATGCTATACATGTAGAATATATGTATATATAGTTTAAAACCTTGAAGCTACATATTCAGTTCATTTAACTTATGAAAAGTATCTACATATTTATAAACTAGTTAGCAAAGGCAACCTCCTTATCAAATAAGTCAGTTAAATTAGACTTCTGTCAGGAAAAAGACTGACTTAAGTTTTTATCCAGTAAGTACATTAATCACTGAAGGACATGAATCTCAATACTAAGTTTATAAAAACATATGATAAATTACTAAGAGTTGTCAAGATTAAAATATAGATTTAATTAATTATATATAATTTGATTATAAAACATCATAATCTGTTATGGATTTTTATGTTATACAATTAAGAATAAATATATTAGCTATTTTCCATTATTGAACTTGTAATAGTACAAAATTTAATGCACAGTTAAAATGATGAGTCCTTTATGTGAAGGGAGACTGAGGATAAAGGCCAGGTGTATTATTTTGTTGGTGTGCATGTGTGTACCACATGCAAATGTTTGGCTTTTGGGAGTGTCATGAGGACAAGCTTTACACTAATGCTGCCTAAAAATCAATTATACCTTAAGCTCTAGCCTCAGTTTAAGAGATTTTTTAAAAATACTATTTCTGTGCCAGAGCCAAAGGGAGAGTTGCTGATGTAGAAAGCATTCTGGAAACCAGTGGGTGTGAGCTTTCAAGTAGCTAGGGTTTGAGATTTATGTGCCCACAACAGTTGTTTCTTTCTTTCTATCTCTGGGCAGCTTGGAAATACTTGTTGTGTGGAAGAAACCATTTTATATTGTTTTTTAAAATGTCATCAGTGGTCCTTGAAGGCCCTCATGACTTGTTTTTGTATCATTTACCCTAGACGAAACTTTGATCCATGTTTACTAGATAAGTAATATTTATGCCATTCTAAACCCTACACTTCTTTTACTAGAACGAAAATCATGGCATAGAGGTGCCCACTGATGAGATGGCTCTGCTACCCTTGACTGTGCAGGTGCTTCAGCCTTGTCAGTTAGCAGGTCTAAGACCTATTTGAGAACCAAACAGTTAACACCCAGACTTGGCAGGACCCCTGTTTCTAGGCTTAGCCTAGAGGCTCCTAGTTCTTTGGTTGCCTAATGAATCACTTTGTCTTGTAGCCAGTTCTTCATGCCTCTTAGTACCTTTTGAGCCACTGCTACTGGAAGGATTTCTTTTTCATATGTTGCAGAAAAACACTATATTCTTTCTTGCACTTTAAAGTGAAATTAGTTTAACTCTGATTTGGTTGAAAACTTCCTAAAAGATAAAATTGATTCTAATGGATACTAAGCACCATTTATTATTTATTCTTGCTGGTGCTGGGGATCAAAAGCAGAGCCTTGCACATGCCAAGCAAGCACTATACTAGTGAGTTACACTCCACGTCTTGAGATGTTAAAGTCTTTTAGAGTAAGGAAAATAACAACCATTGGGTTGTAGACTAGAAGTTCATGTGAAATTAGTATCATCTTACCTTGGTTTCTCTGTTCAGGATAGAATCTGAAACTTTTCAGGGGGACAGGGGAAGAGAAAGAATTCAAAATTTTCCTGTAGTGAAAATATTTTCCACCAAAATGAGCCTCATACCTTTATGCAACATATCTTACTGAGGAAAGAACTTTTTTATTTCTCCTCACTGTGTACATGTTCACTGTCTGAATCATTGCCTCAACTCCTTGATTTTCTTGATTTACTAACCACTTTCCACTTCCCAAATAGCTCCCCTTCACATTTCCTTTCGTTGAACATTTCTTCATATATCTATTGGTCACCTGTACTTCTTTTGAAAACTGTTCAATTTATTTTCCCATTTATTAACTGGGTTATTTGATCTTTTCGTGTTTAATTTTTTTAGTTCTTTATACGTTCTAGATAATAATCTATCAGAATAATAGCTGCCAAAGGTTTTCTCCTGCAAACTATCTCTTGATTCTGGGAATTGCTTCCATTGATGTGCAGAAACTTTTTGATTTGATAGCATCCCTTTTGCCAATTCTTGCTATCATTTCCTGAGCTATTGGAGTACTATTCAGAAAGCCATTCCCTATGCTTACATCTTGAGGTATAGGTGTTTCAAAGTTTCAAGTTTTAAGGCCTTAGCTCCATTTTGAACTGATTTTTGTACAGGATGAGAGACTGGTATCTAGTTTCAGTCTTGAAATGGGTATGTGGATATCCAGTTTTCCCAGCACCATCTGTTTAAGAGGCTGACTTTTCTCAAATGCTATGTTTTGGGCATTTTTTACAAGAGTCTGATGACTGTAATTGTGTGGGTTTATTTCTGAACCTCTATTCTATTTCCATTGGTATACATGTCTTTTATGCCAGTACCATAAAAGCAGACATGCTTTTTACTGTAGCTCGGTAATATATTTTGAAGTCAGATATTGTGGTATCTCCAGCATTGCTCTTTTTTGCTCAGGATTCCTTTGGCTATTTGGGATCTTTTTTGTGTTTTCATATGAATCTAGAATTTTTTCTATTTCCCTGAAGAATGTCATTTAAATTTTCATGGGGATTACATTGACTCTGTAGTAATGTCATTTCACAATATTAAATCTGTCAATCCATGAACATGGGAGGTCTTTCCATCTTCAAGTGTTTTCAATTTCTTTCTTTAAGGTTTTATAGTTTCCATTGTAGAGGCCTTCACTTCCTTGGTTTATTTCTAGGTATTTTAGGCTGTTCCGAATAGAATTATTTCCCTGATTTCTTTCTCAGCATCATTGTTATTGGCATGTAGGAAAGTTACTGATTTTGTATGTTGATTTTGTATCCTGCTACTCTACTGAATGTATATCAGAGTTTTCTGGTGCGGTCAGAGTCTTTTAAACACAGGATCATATCATCTGCCAACAAGGATAGATGAATTTTCTTTCTTGCGTGGGTCCTTTTTATTTCTCTTGCTTATTGCTCTAGCTAAGAATTTAAGCATTATATTGAGTGGAAAGTGGTCTTATCCCTGGTTGTAGAGGAAATGCTTTCAGTATTTCCCCATTCAGCATAATACTATGGGTTTCTCATACATAGACTTTACTATGTTGAGATATCCTTCTATTCCTAGCTTCTTCAGGGTTTTGGTCATGAATGTTGAACTTTGTCATAGGCTTTTTATGCATCTATTGAGATAATGTTTCTTTTTTGTTTCTATTTATGTGTTATAGTACACTTACTGATTTGTGTATGTTGAACTATTCTAGCACACTATGTTGTTGAATACATTTTGCAAGTGTTTTATTGAGGATTTTTGCATCTATGTTCATTGGTAAATTTGCCTATAGTTTTTTGTTGTGTCCTTATCTGGTTTTGGTGTCAGGGAAATGCTGGCTTCATAGAATGAGTTTGGAAGCATACTTTCCCTTTCTATTATATAGAATAGTTGGAGGAGCATTGGTGTTCTTTAAAAGTCTGATAGAATTTGGCAGTGCATCTGTGCAGTCTTGGACTTTTCCTGTTGAGACACACTTTACTGTTTCAATCTCATTGCTTGCTCTAGACTTCCCAGAAGGAGAAGAAACACCATCATAAACTAGAGAGGTAAGCTAGATAAGAGGTAAGCTCTGATAAGACTGACCATTCTAGTTTCAAGCTAAGCCCACACCTCCCATAAGCCTTAAAACGAAGGCAGGAATTTGTGAGACAGTGATTGTTCTGATATGGAAGGAGGGTGATAGTAAGGCACCATCTTGAGAGAGGGCCTATTGTTTTGAGACTGAGATACTCAGGGGAACTGAAAATAAGGAACACTCATGGCTCAGGGACTCTTGGGACACTCAACTACAGAGTCTGGATGGGAGATGGCCTCAAGACGTGTCAAAGAGAGGGAAAGGATTGGATGTGGTCCTGCAGAGAAGTTCAAGCATCAGGAAAATTCTTCCTGCAATGAAGGCCAACACAATGATCAGGAGACCCTCCCTCCCTTGTCAGGAGACATGCACCATGTCTGTGGTTGACTTAGTATTCAGTCTTCAGGACCTCCTGTCTACTTCTATTGACTGCTAGGTAGATCAGAGCCCTGCACCTAAACCTTTCAAATCACATGATATTCATAGACTCCACCCTCCCCCACCTCAGAGGGATGGATTGTCAGGCATGGCTGACAATCACTGAGACCTGATTCTGGGAATTACATCCTGGTGTGTTTACTGTCAGTACTGAGGGTCTAGAGTCCAGAACCTCTGAACCACAAAACTTCTACCACCTCCTCCTCTTCTGTGCAGAGAGGTGAACTGCTGGATGGTGTCTGTAAGCATTGAGACCAACAGGCAAAAAGAATAGGTCCCTCAGTTCTCCCCCAGGCAGTGCAAAAATCAGGGCTCTATAAGCTTACTCTCTAACACATTCAGGTGTCACCCTGAGGCTTGGACGCTTTCTGCCCATAGTGACACACATTGCAGGACATGTGGAGCAGGTGGCAACCTGCCCAGCCTACAGGCTGCGAAACTCCCTCAGCCAACAGTGGCTCCCAGCACACAAAGAAGGGAAGTTTCCATAGTGAAAGCAGTCCAGAAGCAGAGAACCAACACTTCTACAAGAAACTCTAGCTAGTTTACCTTAATCTGAGCAGTACTGGGGTTCAGGTTTAGGGGCCAGAGTATGTGGGTAAAAGCTTGGCTACTGAGCCATACTCCCCAACCTAGCAGTGAGAAATAGCACCTCAATCTGGCCATTACACTGTCCTACCTGAACAATGAGACTATTTCACTTGAGAGACTATATATAGGTAATTAAAACTTCTAAAGACTTGGCCTAAAATATGTAAGTCCCAATGTACTAATAATATGAAAAAGCAGACAACTTGTCTCCTCCAAGAGTTAACAATTCCACAATAAAGAATTTGAAGTAGATGAAATTTCAAACAATAAACAAAACAATGATAAGAATGATCAAATGAATTAAAGAGGAGAAAGAGGGATTAAAATAAAGAGATTAAATTAAAGAGGGATTTAAAGAGGATAAAAATAAACAGTTGAATGAACTCAGAGAGAATTCAAATAAACAACCGAATGAAATAAGAAGACAATGCAGGTTATGAAAGAGAAATTCGATAAAGATACAGAACTCCTGAAAAAAGCAGATTGAAATCCTGGAAAAGAAAAGCTCAATAACCCAAATAAAAAATTCAGTTGAAAACTTTGCTAATAGAATGGAACAAGTTGAAAATACAGTATCAGGGATCAAAGATAAAGTAGAAGAATTAGATCAGACAAAGACAAAGAAAAACATATTAAGAAAATGTGAACAGAAAGTGTGAGACTTCTGGAACACCATCAAAAGACCAAATCTATGAATCATGGACATAAAAGAAGAAGAGACGCAAACTAAAGGTATAGAAAAACATATTCAACAAGATAATAGCAAAATACTTCCCCAACCTTAAGAAAGAGAGGTACAGGAGGCTTTCAGAACACCAAAAAAGCAAGACCAGAAAAGAAATACCTGTAGACATATTTTAGTTAAAACACTAAATCTACATAACAAAGAAAAGATATTGAAAACTGCAAGAGAGAAGTAACAAGTCATATATAAAGTGAAACCCATCCAAATATGGACAGCAGAATTTTCAAGAAAATAACTGTCAACTTAATGTATACAGAAAAAGTATCCTTCATAATTGCAGGAAAAATCAAGACCTTTCACAATAATCAAAAACTACAGGAATTAGATACAAACATAAGAGGAAGATAAACACAACCAGGAAAATACAATAAAGAATAAATCCCACAGACAAGTGGATTGATAAAGGAGGATTAGGAAAGAAGCAAACATCACAAAAAAAACCCACAATGACAGGAATTACTGCATACCTTTCAATAGTAACACTGAATGTTAATGGTATCAGTTCTCCAATCAAAAGACATAGAATGATGGGTCGGATTAAAAGACAAGACTCCACCATTTGTTGCCTGTAAGAAGTGCATCTCACTGACAAAGACAAATATGTAAAGGATGGAAAAAGATTTTCCATGCAAATGGACCTGAAAGCAAGCAGGAGTAGCTATACTCATACATGATAAAACAGACTTCAAACCAAAATTAGTCAGATGAGACAAAGAAGGTCACTTTATTGTAATAAAGTGATTAATCAATCAAAAGGAGATAACAGTTGTTAAGATGTACACACCAAACATTGGTAACCACAAATTCATTTAAAAACACTATTGGAGTTATAAGTACAGATAAAACTATAAACCCTTGAAGAAACTGAAAAAGACACCAGAAGATGGAAAGACCTCCCATGTTCATGAATTGACATAATTAATATTGTGAAAATGGCCATACTACTGAAAGCAATCTACAGATTCAATGTAAAAGCCAACGTCATCATTCACAGAAATAGAAAAATCCTAAAATTCATATGGAAACAAAATACCATGAATAGCAAAAATAATCCTAAGCAAAAAAGCAATACTAGAGGTATTACAATACCTGACTTCAAATTATAGAGCCGTAGTAACAAAAACAGCATGGTATTGGCACAAAAAACAGGCATGAAGACCAATGATGGCACAATAAAAGATCCAGAAGTAAAACCACATTGCTACAGCTACATGATTTTTGACAATGGATCCAAAAGAGAAAAGAGAGCCTCTTCAACAAGTTGTGCTGGCAAAACTTGTTATCTACTTATAAAAGAATGAAACTAGACCTCTGTCTCTCACCATGTACAAAAATCAGTTCAAAATGGATCAAAGATCTCAATGCAAGATCTGAAACTTTGAAACCACTACAGGAAAATGTAGGGAAAACAATGGAACATAGAAGCATAGGTAATTATTTTCTCAACTGCACTTCATTTGCCCATAAAATAAGAACAAGAATCATCAAGTATGATTGCATCAAAGGAAAAAGCTTCTGCACATCAAAGAAAGCAATTATCAGAGTCAGGAGACAATCCATATAATGGAAGAAAATCTTTTCCAGCTACTCAATAGGTAAAGGATTAATATCTAGAACATACAAAAGCTCAAAAAATTAAACACCAAAAGAACAAATAATCCAATAAGTGGGCAACTGAACAGTTTTCAAAAGAAGTAGGACAAATGACTAATAAATGCATGAAGAAATGTTTAATATCCTTAGCTATAAAGGAAGTGAAAATCAAAACTACATAGAGATTCCATCTCACCCCAGTCAAAAAGGCAATCATCAAGAAAACAGACAAGTGCTGGGGAGTTTACAGGGAAAAGAACTCTCACACACTGTTGGTAGGAATATAAATTAGTGCAACAGGATAGAGGTTCATTAAAAAAACTAAAATAGACCTACCAAATGACCCTGTTACACCACTCATTGGTATATTATCTGAAGGAGCGCAAATGAACATACAAGAGCACGTCCAAGTTGTAGAATCAGTTTAAGGACCCAACAACCAATGGATGGATAAAGAAAATGTATGTGCACACAACAGAGTAGTAGTCAACCATAAAGAAGAATGAAATTATGTTGTTTGCAGGGAAATGGATGGAACTGGAGATCATATTGAGCTAGATAAGCCAATCTCAAAAGGCCAAATATCCCCCAGCACTACCAAAACAAAAGCCAAATATTGCCTGTTTTTGCTCTTATGTGGAAGTTAGAGCTAAAATAATAATAGTGTAAATGGAGGTTGTCTTGGGGGATCAGCAGAAAGGGGAGGGTTAAAGGAGAGGGTCCTGGGGATAGAGATGACGATCACAGTGCACTACATATATCAATGAAGATAGCTTAATGAAACCCACTAAATATGATGCATATCCATGGAAATACAATCCCAGGAAAAGTCAAATGTTATAGGAAGCAGGAAATGGAATGAGATTTCCTTAAGTCTCAAAAAAAAAAAAGAAAAGAAAAAGAAAAATGTGTCATTTGTAGGAAACTGGAACTAGAGATCATCATGTTACGTGAAATAAGCCAGACTCGGAGAAACACTGCATTTTTTCTCATATGTGGAATCTAGATTTTTAAACAAAAAGATATTAGGGCAGAAGGGGGGCTACTCAAGGGAAAGGGGTACGAGTGGGAAAATGGTGGGTGACAGTGTGGAGGTGAAGATGATTGAAGTACATAGCATGCAAGTATGAAAATGCCACAATGAAACTCATAATACAATTCATAAAAATAGGAAAAAATTTTAAAAGAGAAATTGGATGCACCAATGTTTGATGCACACTTTTTATAGAATGGTTCTGTCTTCTTAACGGATGGTCCCTTTAACAATATAATGTGAACTTCTTTTGGCTAATTTAGACTTGAAATCTGGTTTGTTTTTTTCAGATAAGAGTAGAGGAGTCATTTGCTTGCTGTTTCATATTTCTTGTATTTCTAATTTGTGACTTGTGCATCTGTTGGAATAAATCTCTCTTCTGGTTTTATTTGGGTGTTTGAAGTTCTTCTTATTGAGCAGCCTTCTCAAGGGCTCAACCTTCCAGTAGCTCTCAGAGCAGAAAACACAAACCACTGTAACAGCAAGAAAACCAAAACAAATCAGATATAGAGATACAACTAATTCCAACTCTACACCATCAATATTCATAGAAAATAAAAAAGGGCAAAATTAATGTAGAATAAGTTGAGGTTAAACATTAATTAAAAGTAATCATTAATTACTTTAAAGAATTCAAACTTTAATCACTAAATACTGTGCCATAATTTCAATTTTCTCAAGTGTGTAAAAACTCTATTAAAAATAAATCACAAAGTTTGTGGCAAAAAAAAGTAATAATGAATAAATGAAGTAAAAGAGAGGGGCATGAAAAAGGAAAAAAGAAATCAAGTGAAAGTCTGGAGGTATGGCTCAAGTGGTAGAGCACCTGCCTAACAAGAACAAGGCCCTGAGTTCAAACCGCAGTACCACCAAAAAAAAAAAAAAAAAAAAGGAGAGAGACAAAAGAAAAGGAAAAAAGAGAGAAGAATGTGAGGAAGAGGAAAAAAGCAAGATATAAAATAATCTAATTACAAAATACAAAGAAATCTGACAAAACTAGATAAAAAGGAATAAAAACTAGAAGCAAAAGATTTTTATAAAAATAAACAAAACTATGCCGTGCACTTGTGGTTCATGCCTGTAATCCTAGCTACTCAGGAGGCAGAGATCAGGAGGATCGCAGTTAGAAGCCAGCCCAGGCAAATAGTTCACAAGACCCTGTCTCAAAAATACCTTTCACAAAAAAGGGCTAGTAGAGTGGCTCAAGGTGAAGACCCTGAGTTCAAGCTCCAGTACCGCAAAAATATAAAATAAAATAAAACTGAACTAAAAATTTTGTAAAAAGAAAAATGCTTTAAAATGGCAAAGAATTGGAGAAGTTTCTATCCTGTCCTCTAATTCTAGAATCTGCCCAGTTTGGGGTTGGGTAGAGAGTTGTTGCTGGAGTCTCTTATGGCTCCGACTGTTCAAGCTGGTGCCGTGTGTAGGCTCAGGGGCAGTAAAGGGTCAGTTTTCAGCTTCACCCTTGCAGCTTCCTATCTTTGCAAAGCTGGAGCCTCTGATAGCCCCAGCTAGCTTGTGGCCTGTTCCCACTTGCTCTAGAGGCCCCCCAGTTTGTGTATACCCAAGGGTGGCAATCATCCAAGCTTGAGTGCATTAGAGAATAGGGGCAGCAAACAGAAAACTGCTATGGGTACTGAATGAGGAGACTCAAGGGATCTGGGCAGTCTGTTTGCTGACAGTCTCAATGCCTTCAGACTCTGCCCAGCAGTAAGCCATTCTGGGGAGGTAGGAGGCTGGAGAAATCTAGTGATCCACTAGACCTTGGCTCACAGCTCTCAGTGCCACCCAGCAGCAAACTACGTAGTGCAGGAAGGCAGAACCAGAGGCTGAAGAATCTGCTGGCCACAGGCTTGGGCTCAGCGCACTCAGTCTCTAAGTAATCTTCAGGTAATGGAGCTTGCCACTCCCCACAGAGGGTGGGGCCACCACCACTGCACCCTTCCCAGTCCAAACTCCCTACTGCTCAAACTTCTCGGCAGGTCTGTGTTCAACCCTCCCCCTCTCCATGACTACCTCTGGTGGTCACCTCTCACCCAGATGCTGTGGCAGGATGTCCCCAGGCTCACTGGGTTGTAATTGTTTCTTGTTTTCAGGTCCCCATAGTAGCTTAATCCCATCAATAAGACCCTTTCCTCTCAAAGTGATTCCTGACTACATAGCATTCCAAGAAATGGGAAGTGACAAAATGGATTTCTTCTCCATAAGTCACCATCACACCAAATCCACACACTAGAAGTAAGGTTTGTGAGATTTAGGTAAGTTAGATTTATTCTGTGACTGACTTCCTGTCTGTTCTCACCAGAGCTGTCTGGCTTACCTTGCAGCTTTGGCTTCCCCTCCCTCCATTCCACTGTGTGCCTTGGGAGCTGGGGTTGAAGCTGCAGACTGCTTTCCAATTGTCTGTGCATAGCATTTCTTTCTCTGTGCTTTTCAGCTGTCTTGTCACCTCTTTCATGATTCTTGATGCTCTCCCTCTCTCTCTTTGTCTCTGGAATAGAGTCTGTCCTTTGTTACCCTGACTCTTCTTCTTTTTGGCAGAATCTACAAAATAATCTTTTAATGCACCATCTTACTCCAGAAAGCTCAGGGACTGACTGTTCTCTATGAGAACATAGAGAAGATCCATTGACAATTAAAAAAATCTTTACTACTTTGAAAAATAAAGTAAAAGGGAAATGGGATGAACATTGTTATTTCAATATGTATAAAATATATTAACACTTAAAGAAATCACAAAGAATTTATCCAAGGCAACTTGAAAGTTTGATAGTCCTTAAAATATTTCAATTGCATTTTTTAAATTAACCTTCACTAACCTGTTCTGTTAGTTCTGTTGGACTACTCGCAGGTGCTTTTCTTAACAGCTGATGACTTATCTGGATAAGTCATTGAGCACAACTAGAAAGACTCACTTATGAGGAACATGTTCGGGAGGAGGGTCCAAAAGTGTGGAAGCCATTTTTATCTTTCATCATTTCTTTCTTTGCTTCACCTTCATCACTCAGGGTCTACACATTTCTTGATAATAGTGGGGGATGAAAGAGTAGGTCATTAAGTGAAAGTTAGGCACATGTCTTATAGTTAGTAATATTCTTGGACTTCAGAACATACCAAACCAACTAGGGCCAAAATACTGGCATTTCTAATACCATGTTTCACCTCTAATAGAAACATAGGACATAAGAAGGAAAGGAAGATTGAGGGTCCTTGATTAAATCAATAAGACTCTTCTCTCAAGTCAGTGTCTTATTTGTCTCTCAATTCTTATTTGGGCTCATAGCCCAAAGCAATGAGTCACAGTAACTTTCTTGGAGGAAGTGAGAGTTGGGCTAAAGAGGAGAAAAAGAAAAGACAATTCGCTAATGCCAAGGGAGGAACTTCCCAGTCTTAACACCCCAGTTTGAAGGCACTGATCACATTAATTAACAATTATCTATTGACACCATCCACCAAAAAACATTCCATCATAATATATTTCGAGAATATTAAGTTCAAGGAGCACTTCTTACAGTCCATTTCTCACCATGCTTCATAAGTGACAGGTGTATCATAATACCTGTTTGTTTTCACCTAATCATTCATTCATCAATGACCTATTATGTCTCAGATGCTGAATCACAATCTAATGAGCATTTTACTGTCAGTCTGTGACAGGAACTGTACTAGATGTGGAGGTAAATAATAAACAATAAAAGATAAACTGCTTCTTCAATAAGTTAATTCATTAGCAACTGCTATAGATATTTACTCATTAAATTCCTGGATCCCCAATATTAAGAGAATCTTTTTGATTTTGAAATCATTGCCACTTTTATGATTCAAATATACAAATTGTACATATTGAGGAGAGGTGGGAAAAAACATTACTAAATCGCAGGCCAACCAAAAGATGTGACAGGATTGATTTGGTCCAAGAGCCAGATTTGGTCACCCCTGACTTATTGAAAGTAGAAAGAGAAGGAAAAACCAAGGAAATATTTTCCACAGCAACAAACATTTGTAGGTGCTAAAATACCATGAATAGGTTTTCAATACTGTCTAAGAAGAACAACTGTGATCTTGGGGTTTCTTTTTCAAGAAGAAACCATTGATAAGAACATCATGTTAAAGCCATCTTCATATCAGGAGTTGTACATGAAAACAGGACAATGTTAGGTGAATGGGACATGAGTCATTTGTCTTTCAGGACTTTTTATGCATCCAACACAAGTCTCATTTGTCTTATAGGTTGACTCAAGAATGGCTACCATCAAGGTGAAAGGCATGATATTAACCATAGAAAGTGGTTTTGTTTAATTTTTTTCTCCTCCTCCTGACATGAAAGAGTATCATAAATGATTTTTTTAATTTATTCTTTTGGTTTGAAAAATTCATATCTATGAATAACATGCTATTATTGCTACATCTTTTTGTTTGTTTGTTTGGGGCATTGATTTTGGCTTCCTAAGAGGAAAAATAAGTCCCCTTTCTCTCCCTGCTCTTACCAATACTTGCATATGTTCTATCCTCAACTGCTCAACATGGTTGTGTCAGGGCTTATAAAATTATGACTCCCTATGCTATTTATATATAAGACATATAGCAAACTACAACTTTTTTCTTTTTGGAAAACAGCTTTCTTTTTCCTGGAGTTAACTATTGCCCTTCCTTCTCCTTATTTTTTTACTTTTTTTTTTTGACATTGGACTTAAACTCAGGGCCTCACACTGGGGTTTGAACACAGGATCTCACCCTTGTTAGGCAGGCACTCTACCACTTGAGCCATTTTTAACCTCAAATGTTTCAGCAGAGTTTAGTCTCCTCTTAAGACAATCAATTTAAATAAGATATTCCCCATTTTTTCATTTGGGGAAGGTCTTTGCAGAGTTTTCAGATCTGCCTTTAGTCTAGACTGATAGCCATGAAATGCTTGATGTTCTCCATTTATCTGGAGCATTTCCGTCTTTCTGCCATATTGCATCTCCATATTTCATTATTACAGGTGCCTTAGCACAAGACATACTAATGGACCCAAACCTTGACTTTTCAAGGCTTTGCACAATACATTTTGCACGATACATTTCTTCACAGTCAGTTGTGACTGTGACCAGGCATATCATTCATGGGTCTCCTTTTTTTAACCAATCTGTCTAGAAAGGCATCTCCAAAGTTAAAGCATCTCCAAAGAGAGAGCTGGAAGATGGTGTATATTGTTAAAAGAGCCGTGCCTGGAAATGGTTCACATATTTTTGGCTCAATGTGAATTTGGTTTTTTATTTATTTATTTTTATACCAGTGAACTTTTCAACATGGGAACTCATGTCTCTCCTTTTGTGGAACTTTTCTTACGTTTTCCCATTATTATTATTTTTGTTATTGTCTTTTCTGATATTCACATATCAGTATACCTGGAATACTTTTATGATTTTTGTTTCCCCTTCTATTGTTTATCTTTTTCTCCCTTATCTGTTTGGTATTTTGTACTGCTTTCTGAAGAGGTTTCCTTAGCTTTTAACCTTTCTTTGGATATTTTTTTGGTTTGAACTCAAGGCCTCACACTTGCTAGGCAGGTGCTCTACCACTTGAGCCACATTCCCAACCTTTTTTTGTTTTTGGTTATTTTTTGGGCAGGGTCTCTGGTTTTTGCACAGGCTGGCCTCAACTCACGCTCCTCCCAATCTCTGCCTTCCAGTTAACTTGATTGCAAGTATCCACCAGATCTGGCCATGGATTTTATGTCTTACCATCTAGTTTTTTAATTTCTAAGAGCTCTTTTGTGTTCTCAGAGCATTTCTTTTTTTGTCAGCCATCTTTTTTTTCATGCACAATTGTTTTCCGCCAGAATTTTTTTTTTTTTTCTTTTTGCAGTTCTGGAGATCAAAACCCAAACATGCTAGGCAAGGGCACTCCACTGAGCTACAGACCCAGTCCTTGGTTTTTGAAGACAGGGTCTTACTATGTAGCCCAGGCTGGCCTCAAACTTGTGATCCTTCTGCCTCAGCCTCCTGAGTGTTAGATTACAGACATGTGCCTTATTGCTTTTTTATTGGAAGTCTTCTTTAGACCCCTGTTATTCATTGGTTGTCAGCTTTCATGGAACACTAAAAAGTTGACTGAAAGCCCTAACCAGATGAGGGGACCTGGTTGACTGAGAAGAGCTGGTCATATTTCCCAGAGAAAATCTTCTAATTCTGCCTCAGTGCCAATATTCTGGAACAGAATGGGGAAGATGGCTGGAGGTAGGTGTGGAATCTTCACTTTCTAGAAACATTTTGGTTGAACCCTCACATTTGCAGTTTAGCACCCCACCTCCAATCATGCCCAGCTGCTCCTAGTACACAGTCCCTCTGTTTCCCTTCCCTGGTAATACCTTGGTTTTGTTCCTGAATGGGAGAAGAGTGGTTGACTTACAGGTATGGAGTATGGAGTAGGAGAGAAGATATGGGGCCCTATCTGTCTCTTTAACATCCGTCAACCCTTCCTTTTTATAGGAGAGCCTCACTTCTGGAAGTCCCTCAGTCAAAACCCCTCCTCCTCTAATTCCAGGCTTTTGGGGAACTTTGTGGTATAAACCAACTTATTTCTTCTTTTTCCACTGTTGGTTGAGAGTTTAGCCTTCTTGTGCCTGCTAAATCAGTTACGATTTATTCATGTTCCACTTTCATAAAGTGTGTCACTCTGGCCTTCCAGTTCATCCCATCAGTGTCACTTCAGATCTGGGCAAGACAGGGTGTGGCTCTAAATTTGCACCCTTCACTAAAAGGCGTGGAGTTCTTAAATCAAGGGGTATACCAAACCAGAGTCTTCTCCATCCCCTTTGAGACAACACTCTGGCTGTATAGTATCCCCAAATTCCCTCCCCAAGTAGTGTTCAGCACACCTAGGCCTGCAAGGATTTTTTTCTTGCATCAATCCAGCAGACTGCATTGTCAATGTGTACACCCTAGGCCTAGGGTATGTCAAGAAAGGGCCTTTTTCAAGGGATGAGAATGAAGTTGTACATGTACTCGGGTTTTCTGGGCTTGAGTTGTCCATATGTGTGTACCACTACCTCTTCCTAAAGCAAGCCAAAGCTTTGACAGAAGTGAAATTCATTTTCAAGTTGCACTCTCTATAGTTATTTGGTACCAAATGGGCACAAATATGCAATATATTTCAATTGTGTCATTAAGAGAGTATATTTGTCAAGGCAGAAGGATAAACTGTAACAGTTTGCTAGCTCAATTTGTAATTTTTAAAAATGCAAACGTAACATAGCCATCCTTGCCCTTAGGTTAGCTATGGCAAGTTCTTTGCTTTTACAACTTTATAACCTTAAAAATAATTTTACTGTAAAGTAGGAGAAATTAGGTATGTATGGCAAATTCACCACCTTGTACCTATAAAATAACCCTGCCTTGTTCTTCACTCAAGGTATTTCTAGGATAGCCGATATTTGTGCATCTGATAAACTTCTTCCCCTCCTTTTGGCTTTTTTATTTATTATTATTACTCTCACCATCACTCCTGGTCACTGAGCCATGAACTAAGACTATTCATGACAAATACTTATTCTTGTGTTTTTGCACAAGAGTATTTCTGCAGATTTTCCTCTTCCTTGTACTAATTCAATTTTCAATGAAATTTTTAAGATCTTTCACAGTATCTTAACATCCTGCCCACTCATCCTTGAGTTCTGTACAATCTAGCACAATTCCTTGCTCATAGCAAAAACCCAACTGCACTACTCTGAGTTGCAAACTCTTAATGTCTGTGCCTGGGGATACTGTTTCTAATGATAACTAGACATCATTATATTTGTTTGCTTCCTGGCAAATGAGTGGTTTATTGCACTGACTAGTTGTCTCAGAATTGTGTGGGCTAATTTCAAAAGTATATATTCAAAAGACCTGAAAATCTACCACTGCATAGAGGTTTTCTGATTTCCAGGGGGTAAGGACCATCCAATAAAATATTTCTGATGTTCACAAAAATCCCTGTTCTCAAAATACTTTCCTTAGCCCATGTCCCTGTGTGCCACTGCTTTAATGAAAGTGACATCAAGGCATACTGTATACCTTCAGCTATGAGCACATAGGGACAGAAAAGAAGCTGTCAGTCCAAGAACAGAGGAACTGAGTTGGTTGTAGAAGGAAAAAACCCTTAAGAAGAGAAAAAGAAGAGAGGGAAGGGGTCCACAGGGGAAGGGAGAAGCTGCAGCCAGCAGCTGAAGTGCAGCCCCCAGAAGACTATGGGTAATACAGGAAAGATTTCAACCAGCATTAATACTCAAAGCTGTCAGACCTGATGGGTCTAGTCTGCTCCTTGTCTCCAGAGTTATCACAAGAAGAAGTTCCCAGCAAGCATGACAGTGAGAATTCAGAAAGCCAGTGCTGACAGTCTGGGTCAATTGTGTACTGTTTGAAGTGGGCTGCCCCAGTTAGCATTTTAGGGACATGTGGTGGTTGTATCAGCTACACAAGAAAACTGCTGGCTTGGTGCAAGATTCTAATCCCAGCAACAAGACTGGGAGCTCATCATGAATGCAGGCTGACTTCTGCCTTCAAGGATACCTTTGATATGTCATCTTTCCCCTCAGTCTCCATTGCTTAACACAAAAGTGACAGCCCTAACAACTGTCTTTAAAACTAAAAGAGATATATTAATTTGAGCCAAATAAGAGACATATGCTGTAGGAATTTTTTCATCAAATAAAGCCAAATCTAGGTTTGAGTTGGCCAACCCAGCCTCTTCAACCAACATTTAGTTTGCAGCAAGATGAAAGGAAAACAGACCTGAGTCCTTAGTCAAGAAATTATAGTTTTAAACAACAAGGGTTTACAAGGTTCATTCTATGGTTCCTGTAAAACCAGGTAATGCTAACCAAGATGTTCTCACCCACTGGACATTTCTGGGCAGTGGTTCCTTCAATTTCTAGCTTTATCTAGTTTTAAGAGAGAGGAGCATGTTTCCATGTTCCCCTTGTTTTTCTCATACTAAACACACACACACACACACACACACACACACACACACACAATTTGATTCAAACTGAAAGAAATTTACAATATTACACTAGTAAATGAGAAATCCAACTAAGGCCAGGAGGGAAAAGGAAAAAAATTCAAATGATAGGGACTGGGCTTAAAATAAGGCAAAAGCTAGAGTTTGGATGTTAGGAGTTGACTTTCCAAAACAAAAGACAGCATAAGTATAGCTTCCAGAAAGTCTCTGAATACCATGAAGCAGTTCCTCTGTCTTTAAATTACTCAACAATGCCTTTAGCTTTGAGCTTTGGGTTTCATTGGAAGTACATGGCAGAATTGGGAAGAGAATCCGGGATTCCTCATTCCTGAAGCTCCATTCTTTTTCTCCTGCCTGTGCCTCCACAAACAGGAAGTATGATTCAAGCAACACTGTGATCTAGAGAAGAAAAGACTATCAAACAATTCCAATAACTCTTTGAGGACCTTAGCAGTGCCTTTCTTTTCTTTGGAAAATATTCTCTTAAGACATTTAAAAATAGAGCTCCCAGCATAAAACTAAAGCAAATAATCTTCAGTTTGAGATGTGATCAAGCACGACAATTTATATGAAAGAAAGAGACTCATCCAGGGACATGAGCATAAAGGATTACTGACCTGTCATACACAAAGGCCGCTATTGGTCCATCCTTACTTCTTGTCTCAGCTTAATTATTAAGTATCCTAAAATGAACTCTAAGAAAAAAGAGAATGCTTTTGGAACAGATGAGGTAAAACCTTGCTTGTTTTTGATTCTTAGTATAAAATACAGATAATGAGTGTTTCTGGATTCTTGTCAAGGGTGTTAAATTCAAGGTGTCAGAAGAGTTTCCAAAGGCATGCTCAGCTTTTGGCTGACCATCTTCCTCTCAGAAGCTCTATTTGACCCTAAAGTGAGTTCTTTACATGGAGAAAGCAGGCTCAGCAAGTATTGGGTTGGTCAATACCACTCCTCCGTACACACACACATACACAGTAGAGAAGAAAGGGCTACATATGGTTCTGTGGAAAAGGAATGAAAATTATCATGTAAAAAAGAATCTGCCAGAAGCCAAAGAATCTTCATCTGGTTTTGGAGAGAACAATGTTCTGGAAGGGGTCTTACCAGGACACTCTTACCTTGGAAAACATTCTGCCTCTATCTCCCTTATTCTTGCCTATACTACAACATCCACAATGGAGGCGGACGTTCTCGGCCTGAGAACTACCACTACGTTCATAGGTCTTCAGAATGAAGCCCATGTAGCTAAGAGAGGTAATAAACCCACATGGCACCTTTGGATGAAGAGTTCTGCCAGCTTTGTATGGTTTTTGACCAGTTGTGATATAATCAGGTGGTGGTTTTATTTTCTCCCACCAATGCCTGGGACAGACTCTACCCCTTTTGGGTCCGTTTTAGCCACAAAAAAAGTTTCATCTTTGGCAATGAAAAAAATCTGGTTCAGACCATTTCTGTTTTTGTTTTTGTTTTTTAGTGTTGTACTGGATAGGGTACATTGTGACATTTACAATTCTTACAGTATATCAAATATATCATACTTGAATTCACCCCCTCCATCATTGTCCTTTGCATCTAATTTAAACTTCTTTTTCCACCAGGCTCAGTCTTAATTTCAGATTTGGGAATCACCTTCTGGGGAGGAGTTATTCATTGTCTGTTCCTCTCTCTTTACCTCCTACTCCACTTTACTCAATCCATTGCCCACTTCTGGTTTTCCATGTACAAGAGGGATGAGAGGAAAAAGGAATTCGTACTTGTGCAGTACTCTCTTGATTCTTGAGCATCGGTCATAAAAATACTGGCTTTCTTTTTGGGGGCGGGGATTATGGTCTTCAGACCACCTAAGGGACTTCCTATGGTACCGTCTCTGACCCAAACAATGCTCATCCTCCTGGCCACGCTCCTGTACCCAACCCTCAACAGCTCCTGCCCTGACAGTGTACTTCTGGGAACTCCTTACTCCAGTAGACAGTCTTTCCAGACAGCTTGACCTTGGATCCTTCCCCACATGTGCGTGATGCCTTAAGGGTACATTCTTATCTCTCAAAATAGTGCAAGTGCAGCTTGCTCAACCCCATCCATGCTCTTCTTGCTCTGCTACTATAAGATGACCCAGCCAACCTCTCACCTTAGACATCCTTGGGGGACACCAGTCAACCTTTCTAGTGAACTCCGTGCTCTTACAGTAGCCCAAGGAAAGCTAATTAGTTTCTGAACTCCAGAAGGCATTCAGCTGGCAAAATAAATGAGAGCAAAAAGAAACGACATCCTTTTCTCTCCTCTTTTCTCCTCCCTGAAAGGGAGACAGATCACTAGTTTTACTCCTAGAAATTTCCTTCAAAATAATTCACCCAATGAATTCTAATCTTCCAATTCATTAGATAGACTTAGATGATGGGTGTACGTGTTCCAACAACAAGACTGTTCCTCCTGGAAATGAATGTCAAGGTAGGCTTTGATCATTGCCTGCAACTTAAGGCTTTCGCTAAAGTTACAACACAGAGATAAGCATCTTTCCATATGCAGTTTTACATATTATGCTTCTGCAAATGAAGTTCACATCAACTAAGGTAGAAAGGTCACAAGATGAGATGATCAAGTGGGGTATCTGCTTCAGTGGTGACCTCCTCTTCTCTACTGAAGTCACTAGCCCTGCCCCTCTACGCAGAGGGATATGTCTAGACTCAGCCCCATGTGCCTTGATCCTTCTACAGGAGGTTGAGTGTATTTCCCCAAAGGAACACCAACAAACTTTCAAAGGTCTTTCACCCACCTGGATGGGTCTTCATTCTCACCTCTAAAGAAGTGAGAATAAGTTTTCTTATGAAAACTGGCTATGTTTCCATAATGAAATTCCTTAACCAGCAACATATTAGCTCATTAAACACGAATTGTTTCTTCTAACACCAAAAGACAACATCAGAAGCAGTCAGCCTAAGGCATCCCAAAAGACAAGGGATTATGTGGAACTATGTGAATTGCACCACCCTCAGTTACCCCCAGATGATGTATTGGGAGGAAAACGTTCAGGGTATCTGTGCTCAGTTTGTGCCTGGCTGATTCACCTGCCCCTCACGCTGGTGTGACAGCAGGAATAAAATCCAGCTTAATATCACACCTCAGAATGAAGTGGACAGTTGATTTGTTCAAAGAAAAAGTCACATAGAGCATCCTAAAGCCAAATATCTATCACTTCCAGAAACCAGTGGGTAACTTAGTGAACCTGAGAAAAACCAAAGCATTCTTATGCTTGAACTTACTTACACATCACAGCTGTTGAAAGTTGAATGGATGGCGATGTACCATAGCCACAGTACAAGGCAAGTTTGACTTTTCTCTTTCAGAGTTCCCAGTACTGACAAAAGGAAGGCATAAAGGAGTTGTCAAATAGGGTTCATACTGAGCATTCTCACAGGTTAGAGAGGCCATGAGTAGGAGGAAGGAGAGGTCAAACAGGGCACGCCATAGGACAGTCTGTAGTCTGGGCCAGGCTAGGGTAAATGGCTGAGAGGGCAGATACTTCACTGGGTCCACCATAATCTGGTGTCTCCAAAGCAGCTAGTGCCATTTGCCATGTAATTGGTAGCCAGTTGCAGTAAACCCTTCACACTCCAGCTCTGTTCAACATCTCACTCAGGTACACATCTGGTTTCACAGCCTTGCAATTCCCATCAACTCCTATACCCTATCTTACCTCACATTTTAGACCCTCCCACCATTCCGTGGGTTTCACAAGTCAATGTGTTTTCCACATTTGAACCTTTTAAAAAGGCTTTTAAAGGATCAAACTCACTGGTACCCTGTTTAAGCAGTCTAGTCAATTCCCCCCTCACCATCTTATCCCCCTCCCATAGGCCTCTGTCAAAACTGGGACTGTTCCCATCTGGAGCTGTCATCTCTGCCCCATTCACATCCTTTAAAATGCTATTTCTTTCCCAATTCTATTCCAGACTAGGTGGAGATGATGTTCAAAATATTTAACAACTGTTATATGGTACAGGCACTGACCAATCAGGAAGGTTTCCAACAGTAAACCATCAGCACCAAAGGACAGGTGCACACACACCAAACATGGATCCTGAACAACAGATGAAGAAACTGAGGCTCATGTTTGGGGTCAATGGCTTCCGCGGTTAGCCCTGGCATTCTTCAAGTGTCCCCTGATGGTCCACAATTACTTGACTGAGCACATGATTCACAGAGGAGAAATTCATCTCTGTGAAAACCAAAATCATCATGCCTATACTTTTAGGGTTCTTAAAATATTTTTCAATATAGGTAACACTCATGAATATTCTTCTGCACATATTGAAATTTCAGTTCTAATTGCTGTATTTTTCTAAACCTCATTCCTTCCAAAGCACAAGACTCTTCCACATTGCCATCCTACCACAAAGCAACTAGGAGTTCCAAAGGAAGTAATGGCTCTGAATTTGGGCTTCTTCTGCATTCAGAGAGTCAAGAGGAACTAAACGTAGCCTCATGAGTTGTCCTCTTTACCACCTCCAAAGAGAAAGTGCCTGATGTTTTATTTCTCCACAAATAAGATAGTGTTATGGTTTGTATCTGAAATGTATACCCCTCCCCCGCAAAGGTCCATGTGTTGAAGGCTTTGTCACCAACCTGTGGTGAAATTGGGAGGTAGTACAACCTTTAGGTGATAGGGCCTAGTGAAAGGACGTGAAATCACTAGGGTGTGCTCTTGAAGAGAATATTGGGACCCTGGCCCTTTCCATTCTCTGCTTCCTGGCCTCCATAAGTTGAGCAGATTTGATCTGCCACACACTTCCCGCCATGATATATTGCCTCACCACAGGTACAAAAGCAAGGTAACCAGCCAACCACAGACTGAAATCTCTGAAACCATGAGCCAAAATAAATTTTTCCTCCTAATAAGTTGATTATCTCAGTGACACAAAGCTGGTTAACACAAATAGTCTGATTAGCATCCAAGCAAGAAGCTCCCATTAAATAGAGATTCCCAAATATAAATTCTACGTTAGCAGGCAAAAGTGGCTCACTTGTCATGACTAAGACATCAGCCATTTCTTGGAAATAAAAGCCCACACAGAGATGTTTGGAAACCCAAAGTATCATCAGCACCAGCTGGCAATTAATCTCCAGGGAAAATGCTTCCTCAGGCATCACTGTCACAGTCTAAATATACTCTAAATGTGACCTAAATATAGACATGCTGTCTATTCCACACATTCCTGGGGGCTGCCAGCTTCAGATGAGGATTAGCCCAGCAGCAGCTGGCATCACATGGTGGAGGTGGGGTGGAGGTAGAGGAAGGGCACTGATGCTTTTAGGTCATCTCCCCAGTTAGTCTGGATTCTGCATGTAAAAAGTCACACATTTCCCTTCCTTCCAAAAAGAGCTATGAATTTCTTAAATATTTTTTCTAGAGAATTGGTATCATGAAATATGTATCAACCAGGGTGCCAATATTGTAAAACTGCACTTACAAATGCCCTTGTTTTTTGCCATGATGTCTTATCACTTATGAAACTTTGGACTGAAATAGATGTACAACTGGTTTTTTTAGTCAAAGTAATTCAGGAAACCTAAGGTTTCCAATGGAGAGAAATGTGTTGCTGTAAGATTGAAATGGTCTTATCAGAAAACAAGGACCTTACTCATTTTTTTCTGGCCTGAAAGGATCAAATAAAGAGTAAGACTAAAATCACACAACAATAATATTAGGCATAAGTTTGAGTTTAGGCAAAACATGTAAGGACATACTATGAGTTTAGCAAGAACATGGCATGAGAAGAAACAAAAATGAAGCAAACTACCAATGGGGAATGCCATTTCATCTCAGTTTTGTTTGACCCAATGGAACAAATTTTATACAGTCTTCAAGAACCTAATACTCCTCTTAACGAACTGTTTTGGCTTTACACTAGAAAATGTAACCTATTGTTTTATAAGTAGTGCTCTGGCCCTGAGTTTTAAATTTCACCCAAAAGGCAGTTTTTTATTGTTCAAACTCTCCCCTTCCTCAGCAGTTACTCATGTTGGCCATGTATACAATGTTTTGCTCTCAGTATTTATATCTTCCCCCCGTAGAGGTTTGACTATGCTGTTGAGATATGCCATTGACAAAGGTAAGACCAAGAACAAGTCTAAATTAGAGGCAGATTTAGCCAAGCTAGATTCTAAGAACAAGTGTCTTGATGGGGTGGGGGAAAGGCAGGAATTGAGAAGCAGATTAAAGAGCAATCAAAATTGAAGCAAGGACTCAAAAGTTTAACTCTCTTAAAGCAAAGCTCTGGTGCCAGGTATTAAGCCAGGTCCAGAATTCAAGATACATAATGTACAGATAGAAATGGAGGAGGTTAGGGAGAATCCAGGTAAAGGAAGCCTACTGGCTTCCATCATCTCTCAGGAGGTGTCCTGAGTAGAAAGGGGCATGCAGCAAGGATCAGAGACATCCTGGTATCAGACTGGACAAAGGAATATCCTCTAGTCCAAATTGATTGGGTAAGCCCTGAGAAGTCTTCCTTTTGTTTCTGCTCAACATTTTTACCAATCTCTACAGAAAAATTAGGGCATCTATTCATACATGATTGTTTTTATACAACCCAACTCTTATCCAGAAAAGTCTCCAGCTTTCTGAAACATCACTGTAAATAATCTCTCAGTTTCTCCATACTCCCAAACACCAGCTCTCTCTATCAAAGGCCAGCACCTTACTCCAGTCTAGTTCTAAACCAAGCCTAGTGCGAAGAAGTTGTTGAATGCTGTCCCTTCTGATCCCACTGGGAGGCTTAATTTTAGGTCCTGTCAGAGGCCACGTCACCTGGGCTACAGCACTGTGCCCCGAACCACCCTGGCCGCCATTGGCACCTCTGGGCCACAGGACTGATCTTTGAGCTCCTACCTGTTTCTTGGGCCTGTTTATTACCTCTCCTGTGTCCATTCTGCTCATAGGAAAATTGAGGCTTCTGCACCCCTGGGTGTCCCAAGCTGATAGTCTCTAGATGTGCCCCAGGTCACAGAACTGGGTTTATGCCTTATATGCTGTGGTCTGAGCTCCTATTCTCATTCTCTGGTTGGTTCTCCAGATTGTTCTGATTTTCCAGTTCTCCAAAGAACGGAAGCCCTGATCCCCAACAGCAGTTCAGGGCTGTGTAATTCAGCTGTGGGCATCCTCCGCTAAGAGTCAAGCTCCACATCCTTTTCTCTGCACTCCCTCAGGCCAGATGTAGATCTAGAGCAGAAACTCCTCCTTTGGGTGCCTTCCCTTACTCTCGCCAGCAAGCAGAGGGCCCTCAGCCTAAGATTGCTGAGGCCCCTGTACCTTATATCTTAGGTGGAACCTTCATGTTCTTTTATTACTCTACTCCAATTTGATTGCCTTGTATAACAGGCTGTGACCCCAAGGGATGGGTGAGCTTTCTTATCAATAATAGCCAGTCACCCCATACTTCTTGGCACTCCCTGAATTTTCATTACCTAGATGCAACTCGTCATTTACAGCTTGTTGTGCCTGCTGGCAAAGCAGTGCAGCTGTGGCCACTTCCCTGAGCCTTGACTCTCAGGATCTGTTGCTGGGCTTGGTGGCCCCTAGACTACTCCACCCTAGTGATGATGCTGGTAGCAGGACACCTAGGGTCACACCAGACCTTCTGATCACTTCCTGCCCTGATAGTATCTTACAGAGTAAGTAAATTGTCTAGTCTCACTGCCAAACTCTGATGCGTAACCCAACACTCTTTTAAGTGATGGTGTAAACTGGCACCACTTTTAGAATGACATTGACATGTGTCCCCCTAAATAATATTCCAATAGCAACTGACTTGTGTTTCAGAAGCAAGAAGTTCACAGGCTATGGAAGAGAAGAAAGGAAGAGCAAAGAAAACCATTTATAAATTATTCAAACAACAAGTGGCCAACGCATTTTTAAATTCTTCTTTTGAAAAGGGAGTTCTGGTTCAATCCAGTGCCTCACAAGTGCTCTACCACTAAACCACACCCCCAGACTCCTTTTTAAATTCTTAATCACAGAACACTAAAGCAATATATGGTGAACTTGCATTTAGCCATGACTGTAGATAGCTTTCAGTGTGTTTTGGTGTGTTTACATCAGTGTCACATAAGAGTACACAAATAATCAGGGTACTTTGTTCAGGTGAGACCATTTCACTCAGGGAAGATTTGGAAAGGCAGCTGCACCATGATATGGGACCTCTCTCCTTCATGATGGAATTTCCAGAACAGCCCTGATTTGGTCCTGTTGTACACCCAAATTATACCTCAACACTTTCTCATCCAGATTGCATTTTCTGACCATCTCATACACATAGGAATGAATATGCCCTGAGTCAAAGGTTTAGAAAAGAATTAGTGCCTATTGATTAACCTCAATAGAAATGTCCTCCAATTTAGGGCTTTTATAGCTATAGCTGCACACTCTGTTCAAAGGCCTTCACTAGATAAATGAGAAATTCTCATGCTTCTCTGAGAATCCTCAGTCTATAGAAAACACCCACCCTCTAGGGGAGCAGGGCAGCCTGACAGCAAAGAGCTCTAGAGAGTGCTCACACTAGTGGGAAGTGGGCAAAATCGATGTGCAATGGGACAAGGCTCATCCAAGGATGTGGGACACTAGAAGAAACTCAGAATATCAGAAGCATCCAATCACTGACAACTCAAATGGGGCTGCCTTCTAGGGCCACGCAAAGTCTCTTTTTGATCAATTGGAATCAAATTCTTCAAGTATGCAGGACCATTAAACTTTTCTATAGGCACTAACAACAGCTTCTAAATCACCTCCCTCAGACACCTGTGACTCTAAGAGCACCATGTAGAAAGGATGAAACTCTTCTATTGGCCCATGCATCAAAAGCCCCAATCTCAGCTTTATAACAGGTTATAGCAGGTCCACCTTCCCACCTCATGAATTTGACACTTTAATCATTCTGGATCTGTGTAACCTTTATTTTTGGAGGTGCTCCTCTCAGTTTTACAGTCTTCCCTCTCACCAAGTGAGAGGTCCTCCTCCTTCAACCTGTTTCTGTCAAAGTTCACTCTGCTGGTAAGGTTGCACCAGCCATGGCCAAGTTGGACAGGGAATTCTTCTATCTCCTTTCACTATACAGTTAGGACATCTCCAATCCAACACTATTAGAGGCATCTAGCCATCCATTGTGCTCGAGACATAACACAGATGTGCTACAGACGCAGATAGCACATGCTCTAGAAAAAATAAATAAAATCTTGCTACACGTACCACAAACAGCAAGTCTGATCTGCCCCTGCACGGACTTTTCACATAACTCACTGCATTCTTCCACCTAAAACACTCCTTCTGACACCAGCTCAGTCATATTTTAGATAATCCCATCAACACTTTGGCAACTGGTTGATACCTTATGGGATCCTTAAGCACCCTCTGGTGTACAAAAGCAAGTAAAAGGTAGTGGTTCAAATTATGACCCATGTGCGGGCATCAAAGGGTTTATAAACTCACTGAATTTATATTGTTTTCCTTTTTGTCCTCCAAAAATAGTCTGGGCTTTCATCAACTGTCATGGGAATCCATGTGGTACTAAGCTCCATGGCTTAAGGTATACTCATTCCAGTAAAGTAGGAGTTACCCTCTGACTCTCCAAGAAGGTGATGGATGCACCATTTTTCTGTATCCAAACTGGAAACTCACTACACCAGGAGTCTTTTGATACAACAAGGCCATAACCCCATAGTCTGAGTTTTGCCAACCTTGCTTTGTAGGCCTTTATCCTCATCTCTTCCTGGATCCAGCTGTGCCTGACTCACCAGTCCCTGGCTCACTGCCCACATATTCTGATGACCCAGCTTGGAGTTCATCACTGAGGAAGCATCTGCCTCCATGGACATCATGGGCAACCTTGGTACCTATTCCCTCCAGGAACAGCATAGACCAGAACACTTTCTGGGAACCTCCTTTCCCACCTCCAGCAACCCTTCTACTGGGGGCTCTCAGAGCAACCTGTTTTGATCAGTGGACAGAAAGAGATGCAAAAGTTGTGGAGGTGAAGAATCTACCTTGTCTTTGAATATTGAAATACAACTAATGTTGTATCTTTGAATATTGAAATAAGTGCATCCATAAATTTCTCTGCAGAGTGTATACAGAAGACCACTGCATGCAAGAGTACCCACTAATGGATTCAACCATAGATCTACCCTCTTGCTTAGTCCTGCCCATACTTGACTAGTCATTCCCCTCTTCTTCCTGTGGCTCTGGATGTCAGGCAGGGACCCATTTGAATCACCTTCTGTAGGCTCAACAACTCATTCACCGCTTGCTCTGCATGTTCCCTGGATTCAGAGGCCTTTGTATTGAGCACTTGTAAACTTTGGTTGTAGGGAATTTTTCCCACCCAGTTCACCTAGGCTCCCTCACCTCCTTCCTCCCTCCACCTCAGATTTACTTATGAATCATTTCTGGAAGGATTGTCATAAGATTTTCCAATATTTGGACTATTTGGGGGAAAAGAATAGCATTTCACAATTTTGCAAAAGCAAAGAGACTGTGAATCATGTCAAAGCAAAATTTTTCTCCTTTTCCTTGATGGAAGGTAAGGATAAATGTTCAGCTGCTTCCTTCTGGTCTTGAGTGATACCACATCTGAGGATGGCCTTGCTGTCCAGAAGACCAGACCTCATCCTGACAGTCACCTCTTTCCCATACAGTCTTTGTGGCTCAGAATGACTGGTAGAACACTTATTGAAAGATATTTTCTGGCCTTGCAGCATTACCCACATAACCGCCTGCCCCCTCTCATGAAGCACAGAGGACCTATGCTGGCCTCTGGAGTGTAGACCTTGGTCCTGATCTGCATATCCCCTTGAGGCACTTCAGTCTTCCTTTCCTTCCTGGGAACTATCCAAGATGAGATCCACCTGGATGTGTTTTCAGATTAATTAGCAAATGTTGAAAATTAAGATAGGAAATGACCTTTTTTGAGTAGGTATGTCCTGACTCCACCATTGCAGGATTCCCCCACTCCCTGGAGTAATGACTTATATTCCTGACTTCCCTGTTTCTTTGGGGGAGACAGATACCTGGGAAGGGGAGGGCAGCATGGGCTGCACCATCAGATCCTTTTAGCACACCCAACTCTATCTTCTTCAGAAAGCCAGATGGCTGCACAGCATTCCACCATGCCTGCCTTTCCCTCCACTTTCTAACCTCTGACTCAACTCTCTTTTCTTTCCCTTACCCTTCTCTTCAGTCAGAATCCAACTACTGATTCAGATAATTTTGACAAGCAAAATGGGGAAATGCTGGGTATTGGGGGAGAGCATAGAAGATTATATGTTCTAATTCTTTATTCCACTGCTAGAAACACTGGCGCTCTTTAGGATTCTCTAGGTTAAAAGTGACAAAGATACAAATCAAAGCTACAGAGCTGACTATGTTCTGCCTTTCAACCACGAGGCTGACATTACTCATTTCACCCAACAAGGTGAGTGGCTGGCGTGGAATCTGATAGGTCTTATGGAGGAGGGGCAGAAAGGGAGGAAGGAACAGCATCTAGAACCACAGGGCCTGAGATTGGGATCAGGCTTTGTGAAACTGAGTCACTGAAACTCGGATCCTATGTTTCAACTTGTGCATAATAAGGACAGCAATAAAGTAAGAAACCTCCAGAACTGTCACAATCGCAGTAGAGACCCAAATATGTCGAAATGCAAATTCTAAAAGACTTTCTCTAAATCAAAACTTGCACAAGTTTGAAATGATGTGACACTTTCCAGGGAGATATTTATGCTTTTGTGGGTAGGAAAGGGTCCCCTCCAAGGCCACAGAGTCCATCATCCAGGGACCATTAGAAATCCAGGTTCTCTTATTGGACGAGTTTCTTTACCATTAATGAACCTAAATACCTGTGCTTGTTCCTGCAGAACTTCTTACCCAACACCTTCATAAGTGGGAACACTGGATGGGTATATAGGTATGTAGCTCAAGGAACAAGTACTGAGCAAATAAATAGCATGCATGATATTCATCATGGAGGCAGAGGAGAGGGTAGGTCTCTCAGTCCTAGATTGAATTTTAGACAGTTGTTCTGCAAATAGAACTGAGTCTACCACAACTTCTTTCTCAGTGCACTATTCATCAATTCCATCCTGGGAGTGGAGATGGGAGGACCTAACTCCCAGGGGCAATAGTAGGAAAAGTTACACAAAAGCAAGCCTGATGACAGATGCAGGGCAGTGGAGGCCGCAAAGAAGAAAAGCAAAGCCAGAGCTGTGAAGGAGCCTTTCATTCTTTTGTTTACTCATGTAGAAAAAGCTGTTTTCCACTGCTTTCCCAGCACTGAGGTCCTGCCTGCAGAGAGCACACACTCTGAGAAGACATTTCAACACTTTATTGCCACCAACCACCACAGAGGAAGCAAGAGACAGAGAGGGGATAGGGATGAGTTTATGCAACAAGAGACCCCAAGAATGAATGGAACCTCTTGGAGAAAGGGTCATACTTTCAAAGGGAGGGCTACTGTGTTTGAAAGAACATTTTCCTTTTTGTTAGGGACTCGCTCAAGATCAAGTGGAACTGAAGTTTTGCGATCATCAATTCCAAGATGTAACTCAAGTTATCCATCCATTCAGTTAACACACCCACCTCTAGCCTACTTGCCTCTTCCAGGGAGAAGACAGTAAGTGCAAAAGAAAAGCCAGATCTGGGACCTGGGAGCATGTGTACATTCTTTTTTTTTCTTTTACTTACATGCTGGGGCTTGAATTCAGGGCCCCTCGCAAGCATTCTACCACTTGAGCCACACGCCCAACCCCTTTTTACTTTTCAGTCTTTTTCAGAGTAGATCTTGCACTTCTTATCCATCCAGGCTGGCCTCAGACTACAATCCTCCTATCACTGACCATGGCCTCCTGCAAAGCTGAGATTACAGATGTGTAATGCTATACCCAGCCCCCTATATTCTTTTCATTCTCTCATACACACGCTCAACGTTCAAGGAAGGGAGGAAACTCTGTCTAAATCAGGGATTGCAACTGCTTCACTTTCAAGGGGAATGGAATGGCCCATTTCCCTGTAGGTTTTCCTGATAAGATGTCAATTTATGGGCTTTGAAGGTCCTTTGGGATGTGAGAAGTGAGGCCACTGAGCTAGTCTACATGGGTGTGGATTCTCAGCCAAAGACAGCTAAAAATTGCTTTCTTTAGTAAAAGCAACCAGAATTTTGGATCTGTCTTCAGATGCTACCAGTGGTGGGATAGGAATAAAGTTGAGATCTTGGAAGAAAAGGCAGGTAGTGAAGATAGCAGCAATGGGAGACCTAGGGAGAAATGTGGTCTGTGGCAAAGTCCCCATAACATGGAGGAAATAGTGTGTATTTTCTTTCCTATTCTACACAGAGCTAAAATCTCTCTTAACCCCAAATTTCAGTTACACAAACAGAAGTAAATATTTCAAAGTGGGGTGACAAGGGCCAAAAAAAAAAAAAGAGGAGTTACGAGAAGCCAGGAAAATGAAAGAAGTAAAGTCAGCACCACGAGGAATATGGAGAAAGGAAGGAGCTGGAGAAATTCAAAGATCATAAAACATTCTTCGATGTATTTAGGACTCCCAGAGCCCAAAAATGGGGATTACAACCAGGCAACCCGGTTAATAAGGGAGAGCACCTCTGACCTGAAAAGACTGAGGAAGTGGGTGAGGGCCCAAGTTACAAAACAGCAGAAGTTCCTCACTGTCGCCAGCCTGCTCCCTGCTCTTCACACCCCATCTTGTCATCTACATGTCGCCTCTTCTGTTCTCATTTGTCAGTTATCCTCAGGATTCTCAGAGGTCCGCTTCGTTTACTCCATTTTTTTTTTTTACTGTTACGTTTGTTCCCTTGCCCTCCTCAGCACCCATCCTCACACCTTTTTTTAATCCTGATATTCTCCTATTTGCACTTTTCTGGAGGCTGCTCTCCATTATGCCCCTCGTGCTTGACTCTGGCTCACTTGAAGAACAGGCTGCTGTCTTCCCTTTCTTCTTTCATTCGCTAGCCTAGAATGAGCCACAGGCAGAGCACTGAATCTCCTCGCGTCTGTTTTCACGGCTTTCCTGCTCAATGCAATTCAATTACAAAGACTTTCTTCGACATGAACCGTCTGTCTTCCCACAGAGTTATTAAATGGTGGAAACACAAATGATGGATCTAACATCTGATGCCTTCTTTTACAATTTGTAAGGAAACTTACTGAAACAACCATCCATCTTAGTCCTGCTAAAGCTTGGTCCCCTGAGCATATCTAATGACAGTACAGGCTGGCAGAAGCTCAAAGTCACCAACACAAGGCAACTTGTGCCGCTTGTTGTTGTTGTTGTTGTTGCAAGAAATAAATACTACATGTCTGAAGTCTTTTTTTCATTTTTATTTGCATGTATTAGTTGTACAGAGGAGTTCCATTGTGGTATTTTGAAATACGTATGCAATTGTACCCCAGTCAAATTCACCCTCTCTCTCCCCCCTCATTGAAAATAATTTCAATAGGTTTCATTTTTCTATTTTCATATATGTGTATAAAGTACTTCAACCATATTTACCACCACTACCCCCCCCCAACACACACACAGCCTCCTGCTCCAGCTGGCACCCACTCCAAACAGAACCTGTTTGACATTCCACATATGAAATTGCACATATAAGACAGAACATGTGATATATATCTTTCTCAGTCTGGCTTATTTCACTTAACATGATATCTCCAATTCCATCCATTTTCCTGCAAAATGGATAATTTCACTCTTTTTATGGCTGACTAATACTCCATTGTGTATGTGTACTACATTTTCTTTGTCCATCCACAGCTGATGGGCACCTAGACTGATTCTATATTTTAGCTATTGTGCACAGTGCTGCTATAAACATGACGTGCAGGTGAGGCTCCTGTGTTATGACTTACAGTCCTTCAGATATATGCCCAGGAGTGGTACAGCGGGATCATATGGTAGTCATAGCTTTAGTTTTTTAAGGAACCTCCATTCTGGTTTCCATAGTGACTGCACCAACTTACATTCTCACCAACAGTGTATAGAGGGGTTTTTTCCCACATCCCTCCCAGTATTTGTTATTGTTTTCCTCATGTCAGCCATTCTGACTGGCATAAGATGGAATCTGAAATTTTCATTTGCATTTCCCTTATGACTAAGGATAATGCTGAATATTTCCTCATGTGTTTATTATCCATTTGTACTTCACTTTGAAAACAGTGTGTTCAATTCATTTGTCCACTTATTAATTTGTTTTAGGGGTGTTTAATTTTTGGAGCTCCTTTATATATTCTGGATATTAATCCTTTATCTAATGAATACCTGGGAAAGATTTCTCCCATTCTGTAGGTTTTCTTTTGATTCTGTTGTTTCCTTTGCTGCACAGAAGCTTTTTAATTTGGTATAATCCCATTTATCAATTCTTGTCCTTGTTTTCTGAGAAATCGAGGTTCTATTCAGAAAAGTGCTACCTAAGCCTATATCTTCAAGATTTTTCCCTGTTTTCCCCTGGTAGTATTAAAGTTCTGGTCTTTCAATAAGATCTTTCATCCATTGTGAATTGACTTTTGTACAGAACGAGCAACAGGAGTCATTTCAGTCTTCTTGCTGTGGATATCCTGTTTCCTCAGCACCATTTGTTGAAGATGCTGTCTTTTCTCCAATGTAGGTTTTTGAGGCCTTTGTCAAAAAATCAGATGCCTAGAGCTGTGTGAGTTTATTTCTGGATCTTCTATTCTATTCCACTGATCTATGTGTCTGTTTTTGTGCCAGTATTGTAACGTTCTTGTTACTGTGACTCTATACTCTATTTTGAAGTCAGGTATTGTGATTCCTCCAGCATTGCTCTTTTTGCCCAGGATTGCTTTGGCTATTTGGTGTCTTCTGTGTTTTCATCAAATGAATTTTCAAATTGATTTTTATATTTCTGAAGTCTTCATGGATATTTTTTACCAGTCTCCTACAGTGATGCTCTGAGTTAGTTCCCCCTAAGGGTATCATTTCTATACCCATCTGATCCATCTAAGCAAGTCAGACTCTGCAGGATGCAGGGTAGAAAATGATGAAGTCATAAGTGTGGAGGGATCTGAAAGCCTAATCCTACAACCCAACATGATAATTTCAACGCCCTAGTCAAGATAAAGAAGCAATCTGAGAGTATACAAGAAAACATACTTTTATTTATTTATTTTATTTTTATTTTTTGGCAGAACTGGGGTTTGAACTTGGGACCTCATGCTTGCAAGGTAGATGCTCTTTTCTTGAGTCACTCTGCCAGCCCAAGAAAACATTAACTTTGGTGTTAAGCAGACCAGGACTCTTGACACCTACTGGCTGTGTTTAGCTTTCTCAAGTCTATTTATTCTTTCTGAGGATAAGTTCCAGCATCTATGAAATTGAAATAATTACTTGACTTGGCAAAGCTGGGGGGTGGGGGGAGTTAGAGACATGTCTCACTATGTAGCCTAGGCTGGCCTCAAATTTCCAATCCTCCTGCCTCAGCCTACTCCTAAGAGCTGGGATTAAAGAGGTGAACCACCATGTCTGACTCAGTTTAATTTTTTAATTATACATATTTAAGGAGTACAATGTGTTTTTAATACATTTATGCATAATGAAGTACCTATTATAGCCAAGCCAATCAACATTCATAGTTAATTATGACATGGTTACTGTTATGGGTTTTTGCCCAAAAGCTCATGTGCTAAAGCTATGTAGCAGTATTCAGAGGTGGCACCTTTGGGAGGTGATTGGGTCATGAGGGTCCTGACCTCATTGCTGAATTAATCCACTTGTAGATTCATAGCTTAATGGGCTTTGGAAGAGGAGCCTTGTCATAAAGGTGAGCTCTCTCTTTGCTTCCTGGCAGCATGAGGTGAGTAGCTTTGCTCTGCCATGCTCCTTGCCACTGATGTTCTGCTTTACCAGAGCCCCACAGTGACAGCCAAGCACACGGACACAAATCTCTGAAACCATGTGCCAAAATAAATCTCTCCCCCACCAAAGTTGTTTTATCTCAGGGCTTTGTCACAGTAATGCAAAGTTGACTGCCAAAGAAAATTGATATAAAGAAGAAAGATTGCTATGATTGTATGTGACAATGTGGCTCAGAAGCCTTTGTGTCTGGTTTGTTGGAGGAGTTCGGGAACATTTGGAGCAGTGGGCTAGAAAAAGCTTAGAATGGTGTAAACAGAGCTTGATGGGCAATTTTGGTGGGAGCTCAAAGACCAGAATGCTGATAGGAGTGTATTGGGCTAGAAGCCCTTGGTGTTACATTTTGTCTGTGCCCTGAGACTTTGTGGGAAACTGAGTTTAAAGGTGACAGACTAGCCAGGTGTGATAGCATACACCTGTAATCCCTGCTACTTGAGAGGTAGAGGTTGAGACAATTGCAGTTCAAGGCAAGCCCTAGCAAAACGCTAGAGAGACTTCATCACAACTCACAAATGAGACATAGTGGGACATTTCTGTAACCCTAGTTACTGGGAGGCATAGGTAGGGTTGCAGTCCAAGACCAACCTGGGGAAAAAAACATGAGAGCCTATCTGAAAAAGTAACTAAATCAAAAAAGGGCTGAAGGTATGGCTTACATGATAGAGCACCCAACTAGCAAGCACAGGGACCTGAGTTCAAACCTCAGGGGCACCAAAAAAAAAAAAAAGAGTAAGAAGATTTTTATAAAACTTGCAGTTTGACCCAAAAAGGACCTTGAATAAAATTGTGGCAAAGAAGGGTGTGGTTTCTAAAGAGAATGGTGCAATTAAAAAGAAGCCTCATATTTTGCAGTGGGACCACTGTTGGCTTGAAGGCATTTCAGGAATCAACAGGACCCCACCCATCACAGGCTCAAGGGTATAAAAGTATAAACTTATCCGAAAGCCTTTGGTTTGAGAAGAGAAAAGCAGTGTGCTCTTTTCACTCAGGGCAGTCTGGGGAATTTGTTTCCCTGAGGTTTATGATTTTTGCCTGTCCAGGCACTCAAAGACTACTGTATTCATGATCCAAGAAGACACTGACAACTGACCTTGGCACCATCCATATGATGCTGATTTAGCAGGCATGCAATGCAAGAGTTGTGGAGTTACGGAGGCTTCTGCCAAGGTTTCAAAGGAAAGCCTAGGAGACCAGGTGGTGTGTGGCAGAGTCAGAGTCTCTGCAAAGCATCCCTGGAAAGGATGATGTATGAAGCTGTGCAAATGAAGCCAATGCTGCAGTGGAGAACCTGGGATGTTAGAGATGCCAGGAATATGGGAAGGGAAGCCACGGGAAGTGAGCAGAGCCAGTCCAGAGAGAGGCTGTTTAATGGGAAATTTATTAATTTGACAATGTTTTAATGCAAGTCATTTAGGAGTTACTTAGGGAAAAATGAGATGCTAAGTATTTGCATTTTGCAATCTTTATAGGAATAATGACAGACCAGACAGGTCAATAAGAAACTTCTCATGAAGCAACATCAGATCTTTACTCAGCACTGTTATTACAAGACCTGCCCAAAACTACCCTTGAATTGGAAATTGTAACAGGAATTGATATTCCACAGAAGTTTTATTCCAAGAAGAAAATTGATTCTCAACCTAATGAACTCAAATGGGAGCCAGGAGAACTCCTGATGAAGGTTGGTTATATTGTCTTCTCTCCTTTGAGTTTCTGCTGCCCAGTCTGTTTCCCTTTATCCTTTGACGTGAAGAGAATGATTAGGGATCGGTATTTGTCTTTCATACCCAAGATGTCACACTTAATTTCATCCTTGGATAGTGGTGTAAGAATATGCCTTTAGGCTTCCAGGTGCTCAACAATCATTAAATAGCCTTATCTTTAACAAATGAAAAGGTGTAAGCATGGATCTTTTCCTAGCAACTCTGCTTACGGCACTTGGGTTTCAATTAGCTCCAATGTCTTAAGGATTCACTAACTTCAACCCACCATGTTGGTGTGTGTCTCTCTTCTTCTTGGAAGGAGAGTAAGTTAGCAACAACTCCAACTTTTGAATGACTTTGAATTAGCAGGTCTTATGGTAGGCAAAGGAGGAGTACAATTCTAGACCTCTGTGAAGCCCTGGAAATGTAAGAGTTGGTGAAAATTAGAAAAGTGAAGTTATTGACGTAACCACCCCATTGTATGAGACATCCTGAACTGGGTTTTTCCTAGGCAAGTGTGTCAAAAGTTTATTTAAACCCAAACTGAAGGACCCTCTTTAAGGAACCTATATGGGTCAATTCAGCAAGGATTTAATGACTACCTGCTCTTTTCTTGGCTCTGGGGATATAAAAACTGAATCAAAGTCCCCATCATTGTGGAGTTTGTATTCTCTTAGAGGAGACAAACATGGAAGAAAACAGTGATTATAGCAGAACTAAATACACTGAGTAGCAGAAAACAGAACTAGAGAAGGCTTCCTTAGAGGGAGAATCTAGAAGACCTGTACTAAAGTGCCCTTGTGTTGAAAATCCTAACAGATTGATATTCCACAGAAGTTTTATTCCAAGAAGAAAACTGGTTCCTACCCCAAACCCAAAGAACTCAAATAAAATCAAGGAGAACCCCTGACCAAGGTTTCCCTTTATCCTTTGACATGAAGATCATTTTCTAATTTGGGGAAGAGAATGATTAGGGATCATTTTATGGGTGAACTAGGAAGTGCATGGGTTCACCCATATAAATTCACCCATAAAAGAGGAAAAAGAGTTTTCTAGGGCAGAAAATTGGCTAGGTCCTTTCAGGTAAAAGGAAAGCAAGTATGAAATCCCAGTGGATAAAACAACAGTACAAATCTGGAAAGTCTAAGAACTTTCATCTAGTCAAAGACCAGGAGCCAAAAGGAGTAGTAGGTGGCTGGACTAAGGCCACAAGATGCACTAGCACCTGTACTCAAGAGCAAAGACCTGTTGTCACCAATGAAGGCAAAACACCTGGAGGAGGAGGAGTTAAGTCATCTTCCTACTCTTTCAGCAGTGTGAGTTGTTAACTAGAGATGGGTGGGAGCCAGTGTTTAGGCTGTGAGGTTTCACAGCACAAAAAGAAAAGTAGAAAAATAAATGCTGAGGGTTTTCTGTTCTGTGACCTTCATGAAATAAAGAGGGTAGGGGTTTGCTGGCTACTCTAAACCTGGACAAGGTTTTTAAGGATATGTCCTCAAACTAAAGCTTTGACTACAAGTATTCCAAGTAAGTTGATTAAACTCCATCGGAATCATTCAGATGATGCCTATATTGGCAAAAGTATCATGTTACTCATCCACCTGTCATCAGGCCAATGTAAGTCCAAAGAAATCCATGGAGGCAGCTCTTGTCTCAGTGTGTCTGGGCAGTACAAAGAGAGGCCTCACCTGGCAGACCAGGTATGCCAGTATAGAATGCAAGCTTGAGGGAGTCACTGAACATCTTTAAGATCAGAAGAATGGACCAGAGAAACAGGACATGCTCTCCTGCCTGGGCCCTCAGTAGCAGACAAAAGTCCTGTCTGAAGCCAAAAGTCTTCCCAATACTGCTGTCCAAAATGGACTTGTTTGTATGTAATAGAAGTTACCAAAACAGTTTTCTACTTCTTCCTTAATGCATATCCTGAAAACCTACTGGTAATTATCCTTATTGGGCTGCATTTTGCATCTGTAAGTCTTAGTATAGAAACTAGAGCTATGGTACATGTGTTCCATTCTTGTGATTTTCTTCTCTTGAAGTCACAAGAGGTTGTCAGGATGACCACAGGCAGGCATCATGCCAGGCAGCTGGGACAAATTCCCACAGTACCAGTACCACCAACAGGATTTCCCTTTGTCCTTAGAAGAGTCCTAATAGTCTCCATACTTCTCTCCCAATGAATTTTTTTAAAGAACCAAAAATCCAATACCATCATTCATAAATCAAATAAGATGAAGGATGAACAACTGAATATTGGAGGCTAGCGGTGTTCTTGTTCTCTCCACCTACTCATATGGAGCCATTGTGTACTCCTAACATGACATCTAACCAGTGCTTTTCAAACTTTAATGTGCATATGAGTCACCTGAGGATCTTGTAGAAAGCAAATCCTCAGACCTGGGTTAGGGCCTAGGATTTGGGATTTCCAGTGAGCTGTTGAAGGATGCTCATGAGATGGTTGGCCAATGGTCCATACTTTGGGTAGCAAGGACTTGACTTTTCCAGGTTTGACATCTTTTGGATCCTATTTTTTTGTAATTCATTAACACCACTTTTGCCTGACAGTGATCCAAGGAAGGTGTGCAAAATTTAATTTGATGGTGAAGGGCTCACATCTGACCAGGAAATATTATGAAGGCAGTTCGAGTCCTTTGTACCCTGAACCTTCAGCCAAAATGGAGAGAAAAAGGGAGAAGGAAAACATGAGAGAAACAGGAAGTGACATACAGAGGGAAAATATATACTCTAGAAGCTCAAAGAGAGAAAAAAAAAGGCAAAAAGGCAGAGCATGATCCTTTTAAAAGCCAAAAGAAAACTAGGTACCAAAATAACCCCCAGAAATAGAAGCAAAATTGAAACAGCTACTGATGTTCCTAACTACTTATTCTTGGAAATCAAAATGTTGGGGAAAAGGATTTTCAGAAGCGAAAAGGGGATCATATTGCCACTACCTCTATAGAACTATAGGAGAAATTAAGCCTGCCAAAGACATTAGAAAACCAGACTCTCCCCAACTTCAACACTAAAGATACAATTGTACAAACAGATGAGCTATGGGGCAAATTAATTAAATAGGTTGAAATATGAAACTCATTTCTAATTTCCAATGTTGTTGATTATAGGACATGCATGAATCATGACACCTAGAGAAATACATTTACTTCCTTCCCAAATGAGGCATTTGCACCTAACTTTCCTTTAATCTGTCAGATACCCATACCACCCTGATTTCCATTTATATAAAATGGATAAGAGTGTATAGGTGTATTCAGATATCCCCACACCATAATATTACAAGGTTAGAGGAGATTTGTGTGCCCAGACTCTCAGATTCCCTAGAGGTCTCTAGTGAGGCCCAAAGTGACTTGTCCAAATCCAACTCCCCAGATAAGGGAATCTTCTACCATACCAGAAAAGGGGGAGCTCTTTATAGAATAGTCGCAGAGGTTCCATACTGTCTGAATGTATGGATTCCGTGTTGTCTGAATTCAGGCTCATTTTTAAATTTTTCTTTGCCTTCTCACATTGCAAGGTTCAGAGAAAGAGCAAAAGGCAAAACTTTACCAAAAATGTGTGATTCCTTCTGAAGCGACTGCTTATAGAAAATAGCAGATTCCCTGAAAGAGGCACAAAACTTGAGAATCCAGCTTCATGTCCCAATCCCAGGGACAAGATGAGTGGCTCAACTGAAGACTAAACAACATGGCTGTATGGCAGCTGAGGAGCCTACTTCTGGTGCCTGTGTGAAATCGGGCTTTCACCTGAAGGGTATCTTCTTTTATTGTTCCAGATTACTATAGCCAGAAGAAAAACCCTGGACCTGCTAAGAGTTAAGGTAGAGGGAAGTATTAAATACCATATATTTAAGGTCCTTAACTTCCTATAATTATCTGGCCGATCTTTTGTAAAAGTTAACTCAATATCATAAAGGGAACGGAGGAGAGAAAGACAAAGTGATTCATTCTCAGAATCCCTAAATGCTAAGGAAAGAAAAACTGTTTTGGATGCCTTCACCTATACCATCAGTATCATCTTGGGGATATGGATTTCTTACTCATCATGACATGGAGAAGTGCAGCTACAGCAATGACTTGAACATCAAGCAAGCTAAAGTAGGTCTGATTTGGGTAAGTCTCACTCTATTTCTCCAATAGCCAGCCCACTCCCTACAACAGCACCATCATTGAAATATTAAATTCTAAGACCTGGCAACCATCTCTCATTATCATTGCAACTCCTCTTCCTTTCCTTACCTTACACCAGCTCTTCAGCTTCCTGCTTGTGGCTTCCCTTCCTATTTTGGAAGGATTCATGGTGAGACTCCCAGTAAGTCCCTTTCCCATTCTTCCCTACATCATTCATGCAACAAGCCCCTTCTCTTCCAGCCCCACCTGGCCTCTTGCCAACCTTGGATCGGTCCAAACATTCTCCCCCTCCTATGTTTCTATCCCTGTGCTGCTGAGCACTGCTTGAGAAAGACACCACCCCTCAGATCTTCCAGCCTAATCCTGGGATTACAGCGTCCCATAACAACCCTCTCCCATATCCTATCCCAAACTCTAACCACTCTTACCAAATCCTCACCCCATCCCTAACTTCCTGCCCTCAGAAAGTTAGCTTTGCCTCCTGCTTCATTGGGGAAAATAAAGGCTGCAAAAGGGCCAGGCAAGATCCTCTATGCCTATGAATGAATCTAAATTTGCATCCATCCTTACCCCATTTCTTTTAGAGAACATTGTCCATTCTTGCACTGAAAGCAATCCCACCACCGTACTCTGCAGGTGTCCCATTTTCCCCTGTTCCTGACCCAAGAACATTTCCCTTCACAGTTCTTCCTCTCTCTCCTGCATTCTCAATTTTTCTCATCAGGCTACCTTTGTGCCGCTTACAAATGTGCCCCAGTGCCTGAATACTTGTAGAAAAAGCAAAGGTCTCCCTGATCATCTGTTTTCTTTAGTGGCTACTCCATCTTCTTTCTTGTCAGACAAATTAACTACACTTGCTCTTCACTGCCTTCCTTCATTCAGCCCATCCTACCCAAGGTTCTCACTTTTTTGTCACTAAAAATGTTCTGGAAGTGGTTACAGGTTTCCTCCTAAGTAACAAAGGTAGGCTCAATGCATGCCTTTAAGAATTCATTTTATATGCATATACTCTTCTACTCTTTTCTCAAAATTCCCTCTCTCTGTTCTAATCCTGGCTTCCAGCTTCTGATCCCTACTCCTTTTTCTCCCCCACACTCCCACTCCTGCTTTGTTAACTTTCCTTAAGTCTCTTTTACTGGTTTCTCCTCTGCCTTTGCATGTCCCAAGGTTCGTCTTTTCAATCTGCATGCTGAGGTACAGGACTCTTCCCTACTCTTATGGCCTTATTTCATGGATAAACAAGTGACCCCAGAGTAACTCAAGACCTCTCTGACCATCTCCTGAAGAACCCATGGGTAGACACCTCATCTCCCAACTGGTTCTTCCTTTCTGACAACTTCCAAAGAGAAAGTCACTAAGTTGGGGTGCCTTCATATAGGAAAGGGTCTCAAAGTTAGAAAGGTTGAAGGTGCAAGAGGAGAAATGTCTCCATAAAATCAGGAGCAAGACTATTGAGAGTAGTGATGGAAAACACAGCTCTGGACATTAAAACAGAAACAGTTGCTTTTCTGAGGAAAGACCTAGTATTCCTTGAAATAACAACAAATTTTAAAAATTGGCATAATTAGTAGCTTGGTTTATACTCAATAATCTTGTGATGTAGGGATTATCATTTTTGTTTTACAGAAGAGGAAATATATACAAAAAAAGTTAATTTACCCAGGTCACAAAGCTAGTACATGCCAAAATCAAAACTCAAACACAAATGAGCTCTCTCTAAAGTCAGGGTCCCCCAGGTATGAGAGAAATAAAACTAAGATCCCAGAGAGAAGATGTGGGAGAAAGGAAACAGAAGTCTGATAAACTTCTGAATTTGAAGATGAAGAGGAAAAGGAAGATATGTCACAAATATAATTAACACAAAAGCCTGGGGAGTATTTTCCTTACACCCAATCTCCCTTTCTTTTTTTAGGAACTCTTAAGATTCAATAGTCATCTGGTTCAACAGTATTTCCCTTTCAAATAGTATTTAAAAAAATAGATGTTAAGTTTCTTTTATCATTTTATTGAATTTTAAATAGAAAGAGGAGGAATGGAAATTCTTTGTGCCTACATCAAGTGACTTTTCCTTTTTCTACTATCCCCCTCTCTGTGCACTTCAATCTTGGTGCCATGAATCAACCCCCTGACAGCTAATCCCTGGGGACTTGGGCACATTTTCCTGAAGCTTAATTGGGTTCTCATGGGAGAGGAGGTGGGAAATGAGTAAGAACTCCATACAATTACCTATTTCTTTGGCTTTTTTTCTCTGAACTTACTCTGATTTTCTATTAGCCAAGAGAGTAATCTCTTCTTCTGTTACCTAACTTCAGAGATTGTGAAGACCAGCAGAAGCTACATTGGATGTTTCAGGGATAGTTAACGAGTATATGCAGGCTCTGTGTATGCGTGCGTGCATTGTGTGTGTGTGCGCGCACGCACGTGTGCATGTGTGTTTTGAGGGTGAGCTGAGAACTTTTGTCCCTAAGCAAATGTCAACAGAAATTGAATCTCCAGGAAAGTTACCCTCCCCGTAGGAAAAACAAAAAAGCCAGGTATTCTTTTTATTATACTAAGAAAGGCAAAGTGATTATGTCTGATGATAAAAATCACAATGTTAGCTCGATTGCTGAAAGTTTACTCCTAAACTTAGCTTCTGTTATCTACTCAGTAGATAATTCTGCAGTGCAAGGAGGTTTTTTTAAAAAAATATTTAATCGAAGCACAGCATGTTGATGTTCTACTGTTTATCTCCTTCCTGTTGCATGCCTCTAACTAGGCCTCAAAAGATTTTTAGTGATATACAGTGTGAGCACTATTATTCCCAGATCCCTCTAGTCCCTGCTCAGTCACCATAAATTGCCTAGAAAGTCCATATTTGTGCCAATCCCTTGAGCTTTCTCCTCAAGTTTGTGTTAGAGAACAAGCAAACCTTTTCCCTGGAAAACCTCTGGCCTAAAATTCATCACAAAATTTACAGAGTAACCCCAGTAAAAGAGGAAAAAAAGTTGATGAGAGTTGGAGAAATTAGATCTTGGCTTGGAGATTCAAGATTTCATCAGAAACATACAGAGAGAAGCTGATGCTGTGTCTCTGAGGGAATGCAAGTGCAAGTGGCAAGAGAAGCAGCCCCAACGGCAGTTTAACTGAATGGAACCTTGGTAGGGGCAAGTTGCTACAGCAACCCCAAACTTGGGGGTGGGGTCTTAGGGGCTTCAGGGCTTCAAACTTTGATTGCTCTCACATTCAAAGTGAATACAGGACTCTTCTATAGTCACTACTCATTTTCTTGTTCATCTCCCACTTGATCATATAACTGAATTTATCTTCATGACCCAGCTAAGCCTGGCACATGGGGGACCACCAGGGGTATGAAAGGAAGGAAGGAGGGAAGAAGGAAGGAAGGAAGGAGCAAGGAAGGAAGGAAGGAAGGAAGAGAAAAAAAGAAGGAAGGAACAAACAAACGAACTAACAAATGAGGGAAGGAAGGAAGGAAAGGAAGGACAGAGAGGGAAGGAGAGGACTCAAATGAGCGGTAGAACCTGTCTCAAGTAGACAGCAGAAAGACCCAGAAAAGTTTGTGGAATTTCTGAAAAATTCAGTGGGCTCAGCACAGTAGAGAAGTAGTCTAAAATATCCCTAAAGTCAAACAAGGAAAACATAAGGATGGGAAGACAGAACACTGTTCCCTCTATTTGCTCCCATGTGGGCCAGGGCCTGAAGTTAACTCAGAGCCTGGCAAACAGTTGTTCCCTAAAAACATGTCAAATGAATGTGAAGCTCATCTCTAAGGCCCTTTCTACCCCTGCCTTTTGGTACCTCCTATGGCAGGATATTTTCTCTGACCCCCTCACATAGACATCACAAAACAGAGAAGAACGAAACTACAATGAAGGCCAGAGAGAGAGGTACAAGTAAAAAGTTGACTTTGACAAGCAACCTCACTATTCCAGTTCGAGGAGCTTGCTGCTATTGTTGGTCAAACTGATGTCTTCAAAGACCATTCTGCCAATGAATGGCAGCAGATACTGTAGTGGGAGAAGAGTCAAAGTCTGTATCTGCTTTCTGATTACCTACTTGATTGACATACTACACCATTGAACTCTCTCCCACAGTTTCTCCACTCTGGAGCCCTCCATAACCTAACTACAAAGAGGAGGACTGGTCCCCTGACTTCAGGCACATTTCCATTCTTCAATCCTTTCTTGTCTGCTCTCACTGATGAAGGAAGTCAGCCTAGTTGATTTCATCTAAGGCTGAATGGTTCAGGGAGACTTTCCTGTGCCTTAACAAGAAAGCAAGCAAATCAGGATTTCTTTCCCTGAGTGAGTTTTTCTCTGCATTTAGGAATGGACAGTCCTAAGGGAAGGAAGGGAAGAAGGGAGGAAGGAAGGGAGAGAGGGAGGAATGGAGAGAGGAAGGTGGGGAAAGAGGGAGGAATGGAGAGAGGAAGGTGGGGAAAGAGGGAGGTAGGGGGAGAGGGAAGAAAGGAAAGAAGGAAGGAAGGGACTGGTAGACCGTAACTGACAAATACATTATACTGCTGAAGAACTGAAATAAACCACAGTTCCCACCTCATGTCCATAGCTTAAAAAAAAAAATCAGAAATATCTGTGGAATTCATTTCTAAGAAAGGAGAAGCCACTGGATCAAAGTTGTAAATAACTAGGTTTGGGTCTCAGTACTGCTATTTTCTAGATGGGTGAAGAAGTCCCAGCTGGTGATTGCATCAGACACCTTTCCTCCTCGACAAGACTGGAAGCCCTTCATACCTTCACCATGCTGTCTCCATGTGGTTCTGGGTTTGTGTTCCTGGACAAAGTTTTGACAGGACTCCCCTCTTGGCTTCGCCCTTCCTCACACAACTTCAGTGCTGGGTTGTGGCCTGAAGGATAAAGTACAAGTTCTTCAATGTGGTATTTGAGGAAGACAAGGGCCCCTCTGCCCTCACACCCCTGTCTTGGTCTTTCCATTGTAACAGTAATGTGGTTCAAAGTTCCCTGATATCACCCCAACCCGTGACATCTCTGTGCTTTTGTTCATTTCTGCTCTGCCTAAAGGTCTCACCTACCCTCACCCCCAGACCAAGTGCTGTCCATGGTCCCTGCCTCCTTCACCAGTATGTGACACCCTTACATACAGACACCCAGATGTGCCTCTTTCATCGAAACGGTCACATTCAGTGACATTGATCAGTCTCATGGATTCACCCCCACTAGACAGTGAGATCCTTTGAGTATAGAAACAATGTCTTACCTCTATTCTGGATCTCCACTTTGAGACACCATGACTGACATACAGTAAGCACTTAATAAATGTTTGTTGGGTGAAGAGGTGAAGGAATGATCAATCAACACCCTTCCTGTGCTTGAAAACCCAACTATTCTTCAGAAATCTGTTCATTAGCACCAAAAACACACTGTGTGTTGCTGCCTCCCTCCAACCTCTTGGCAGGTCATATTTTGTACCTTTTTCTTATGCCCCCTCTCTTTCTCTCTTATTCTTTTTTTCATTTTAATAACTTCCTAGCCAGTTGAGCAGCTGACAAATTTGGAAGTCTGACACTAGTGGTAACACGAGAAAGTGTCAATTACCAGAGAGGGATGTGGATTTCTGGGGCATGTGGGGAGGTTGAGACCTTTATGAAATATCTTCCTAGGAACTCAAACCCAGTGTGTACCTGGTACCCAAATATGGTTCTCCCATCAAAAATGCTACCTTCCATTCTAGATCATTCCCTACTCATGGGGGGAATGTGCAAACCACAGTTGGAGCACCCTTAATCGAGATGACTACAGAGACAAGTCAGGTTCCTTAGAGGAGGTTAGAATAAGTGACCTCAATGCTCTCTGCTTCCTTATTGGCAAGTATGTCTTTGAGTTGAATTTGGGGAGCTTGCAGTGTGTTTGTGATTGGAGCTGCGAGTCAGACCCTATTATCTTGAGACTGAAAAGGATCTAAATCCCTTCTCCTATCCTAGGATAGGGTCAAGACTTCTCTCCTGGCTTCTTCCGAGGTCCAGTCTATGAAGAAAAGTGAACATTAGAGTTATAAAGACAGTGATCAGAACTTAAATGATTGCACTGCTACACATGCATAGATGTGTAGCATCTCCATGTTTGCCTAAAGTCATATGCACAGCAGCAGAAGAAGCCTTAATGGCAATGTTTCCAATGCCTTTAGCCAAGCACCTCCCTGGACCTTGGCTTGGATATTTGTCTTTATCTAAGCTCCAACTACAGGACCTTCTGGCACCTTTCATGGCTTGCCTGACAATTTGAGCATTGGCAACAGCCCAGAGCCATCACCCAGGTGAGCAAGTGAAGAGGAAAATGATGAGTACTGCATGAGAGAGTCATCCTCAGGACACCATTGGGACTGCTGGAGAGAAACCTGAGAGGTGGGAGCCCCACAGACCATCAGGGACCAGTGCCAGAGAAATCTTGTCTGTAACTATGGCTACCATTCTTACCCTTTGGGGAAATGAGGACCCTCCCCATGTAGTTTTGTGGCATTCAGAACAACTGCACTAAGATAGCTGACTCCCAAGGAAGAGTATGGAGATAAAGAGGAACAATGATTTGGGATTCATGAAGACACACCACACTGTGGAGGTAGTGACAGAAGCAGCAGCCTGCCATGTTAATGTGGAACCATCAGTAAGGTGCCCTGGTAGGCTGAGAGAACAGAGAGGGATCTGGCGCTTGACAGCAGCAAAGGGAGAAATGACAATGCTGGAGACAAGAGAATGTGAACCACTCTTTTATGGTCTTTATCCAATGGTTGGCAAGGAAAGGTTTTCCCAGCCCACGGGGCCCAGGAAATGGGCCTGTGAGAACTCTCTCTGCCTTAGTGGAACAGCAGCACAGGTTCCACATGAGGTAAGGCAATGAGATGCGATGCTACTGCTTGTTGCAGCCCTGCCTAAGGAAGGGCATACAGCTTGGATCCCATTCCATATCACATGCATTTTTGCATTCCCCTCATTACCCATCCCTCTTAGACACCACAGGTTCATGGGATGGACCTCTTAAAATAAAAAATTTATATATCAGGAAGGAAAAACTGGAAATTTAAACACAGAGAGACCGACTTCCAAAGCACACAAAAATTCAATTATAATCCCTAGTTTCCAAATCTCCCCTACGACAGCCTTTCTGGCCTCCTAAAACCAATTGGAAGTGGACTCTTCCAGTGAGAAATGATCACTACATGCCAAGAGGTATTTTTTTTTAACAGATCACACAAGACTTAAATGGGTACACAGGAAACTACATGAAGAGAAGAGATACAACCGTACTGACTACAGCCAAACTCTCTAGAAGTGCAAGAGAGGAGCCTCAGGGCCCGTTCCTTAGCATGCAGGAGAGTCATCATCCACCTGGAGCAGAATATGCCAGGGAAGAGAACCAGGGAGGAGGGAGAACCAGGACTCACAGTGGGTTAAGAGAACCCATTCAGATTAGGAAGCTCCAGACATCCTTAGGAAACAGCCTTTGTCTTTAGCTGCTTCTAAAGTGATGAGTCTTTGGAAACCATAGAGGGAAAAGGAGGAAGGTAAAGGCAACACCTGGCATGTGGCTGGGACTCTGTACCTATCTTGAGCCACCTAACACATTGGCTAATACATAGGGAATGAGCCAGGGATTTTTCTGAGTTCCCTGCCACCACTGTGATATTATTGCCGCAATAACTGAGAGCTGATTCACCTTCCTCACCTGAGGTGGACCAGGTAAGAGGTAGCAGGGTTCCTCTTGCATCAGATCTGATTCATTACAAAGCATCACCAAGACATGAGTCTCATTGCTAACTTAGTGCTTTAAGTTGAGACCCAGGGAGAGGCAAACTTGGGAGGTTTCAAAAGGCAGATGCCACCCACCTAGCTGAGGAGAAAGAATTCCTAATTCCAGGGCTTGGAAGCCTGCCAGGCATTTAGAAACTGGTCCAAGACACGCTGACTCATCTGGTGCCATCAATAACAAAGGAATGACATCTACTGGAGCCCCATTCCCTCTGCTATAGTGTGGTTTTTATATTTGGATTAAAGGCTTCATGGCAGGGAAATGCCAAAGAGAAGAATGTGAGAAATGGAGCTAAGCACAGGCTTGATTTTATACCCAGCCTTTCCCACTGATGGTGGGTGTGAACTTGGGCAAGTCACTAATTTGTCTGGAACCTAGATTCTTCCCTCTCCCCCACCCCCACCCCCACCCCCTGCAGCAAATAGCAATTGCATTTTCATTTATATACATCAGAGAGATGATCAATCTTGAACTTCTCAATGAGTTTCACAAGCCAGCAACTGTTGGAAGGCTCTTCTATTTCTCTTAGGGTTAAAAAAAAATGAACTTAAGAGGAAAAAAAGTTTTTTCCTCTCTCTGTGTCTGCCCTCGATCTTCAAAGATCTCTGGGCAAGAGCCAAATGGATTTTCCACACATTTTTAAAAGTTTACAGTGGCCAAATAATGAGTTGTATATTTTTTATACTGGATCCATTCTGTGTAAATAATACCAAAGGATTTAAAAAAATGATGGTAGAAGTAATAGAAATAACTAATATTAAATACTTAAGGATTTAATGTTAAAGTCATTAATTTTATGCAATGTGCACTTTGTAGGTACTCATAGTAGGCACTCACGGGCTTCTTATGCAGTATCTCTATAAGAGATTCTAACCCAGAGAATTTTTTAAAAATTGATTTAAAAAAAGTCTTTTATTAAGAGGCCACCTCTTTGTTTTAATCACCTTTAGGATATCTTTGGGGTTTCTTGTCAGAAAAGACACAGAAGCCTAGGTTTAATGACTCAGAATTTGAGGAGAAAGTGCCACCACCATAAGCAGTGAACTTTTTTTTTTATTTAGTGGAGAGTCACATTGTACTTTCCTGGTCCATTTATCTATCTGCCAGTTCTCTACATGTTATCACAATAAACTACCCTTGCGGCAGGTACATAGAAGTCACTTGACATATCTCTTGTGTTTGCCTCCCTATTTGGTAACCACAAACACAATTGTTTGTCTCACCTTCAACAGGATGGGAGCTATTTGTACAGAGACACAAAACCTGACAACTTGTTTGGCATACAATTTAGTGCTAACTGACCCCTTCTGTCCTCATGCTGGCTTGAGATGGCTCGAGTTGAAGCCAACTACTTTTTGTATCTGGTCTTGAATCTTCAAAGAATCCCTGGTAAGAGTCAAGCAAGCTTCCCACAAAAAAATTTTTTTTTAAGACAATGGACAAGTTGTTTTGTCTTGAGCACTTGGTCGGGCCCTTGGAGGGGCTGGTCTCATGAGGCCACATTCTCTGTCCCAGAAATCCTTTTTCCCTCTTGTAGGGCGTATCACAGAGGCACACATGATTTCTGGAAATCGTGGCAGAAAAAAAACAGAGCTTCCCAGAGCCAGCCAACGGGATTCCATGCCCTCTGCCTACTTTCTACTTAAAGGCTTTACCTAATCCCTTCAGCTCAGACCTTTGGTTCTTTGTACGGCCATGAATCCCCTCAGGACAACTCTTCTTACTGTAGACTATTGCTGAAGTCATTTTTCCCAAACTTGTTACCTGCTCAAGGCTTCCTAAGCCCAAGTCTACCTCTCACTTTCTGAAATGCCACCTCTGTGCCTTGGACAGAGTGAAGCAAGCTCTATAAGGACCTCCTTTATCTGGTTGTCCAACAAGCTCACTTCACCCCTTCAGCGCCCCACCATGACACTCTGGATAACACCCTTCACTCCTTATGAAATCTGTGACCCACCTGAAAAGCAGAGAGTCTGGTCCCATCTGCCTTATGTGGGCATCTCTCTCAAGGTCCTGCCCCTTTTCTCTTTGCTTCTTTCACTTTTCTTTTCCCAGGCTGGAGGGTTTTTGTTTTATTTTGTTTTGTTTTTTTCCAGAATGGCTGAGTGTCTTTGCCTTTTTTGTTTGTGGAAGACATTTGTGTCTGTATTCCAAATCTTTTCTCCTTTACCTTTTCTCATTATACTATTGGTATCCCCTCAAAGAATCAGGCTTTTGAAAATATAAAAGGCGAGGAAAATGTTAAGTTATTCCTTCTTCTCTCCCAGGCACATCCTTCTCTTGCTTGAGTTGGATAGTAAACTGTAAGGAGAAAAAAATTACCATGCAATGTTGTGCAGTCCCATTTATAACATGCAGTCAAATTTACTATAATCAGTTTAATTTCTTCTAGGAACTCCTGAGAGACATGGAGAAGGGAAAGGGAAAAAAGGGAGGTAAAAGATGGGACTTTCTCATCCCTCTCTTTGATGCACACATGCCTGTTTACTGGGATAAATTCATCCCTGTGTGGGTAAGATATTGATCCTGAACCCCAGCTCCCACAGTGCTGAGCTAGGGAAGGGAAAATGCCCAAAAGTGAGCATCCCACTATGTGCCTGGCTTCCCAGAGTGTAGCTAGGCTTGGGTGGGTCTGAAGTTAGGATCTGTGATCGGGCTCAGTTGACTGCATCCCTCTCTCCTCATGGGAAACTACCAATTCTGCCATATTCTCCCTCTTTGTTTGAGAAAGGAAGGCAGGCAGGCGCTGCTCAGTGTTTGGGAGGCTCTCTTCTCTGTCCCCCACACCCACTCACCAAAGCAGAAAAGGGTTACAAAGCAAGGGCTCAGCTAGGGTTGTTCTTGGCCTCTAGTTACAGAAAATTGCCTCCTCTACCCCTTTCTGGGAAAAAAGACTTCTGGTCCTTGACATAATATAAATATAGTGTCTTTCACAAATCAGAGCAAAAATGATCCTTATTTCTACCTAAGAAAAAAGAATTGATACAGATACAAACCAAGATGAACCATTTAGCACAGAAGGAAGAGGGGAGAAAAAAAGTTCAGGTGTGCAAGAAGTAGTAAAGCCCTTTTTGCCTGTGAATCAACATAACTTCAGTATCCAGTCCCTTTCCTACCATGGTGGGAGGTTTTACTTCAGTAGATGGTTTAGCTGGGATCCCAGACCCTGTACCTGCCTACCCTAACCCCAGCCCTTATGGCAGGGTGGCCCTAGGTCTCCACTGCTGATGCCCAAGGGTTTTCTTTCTCTTCTGGGGCTGCACACAGGTACCCCTCTGTTCCCCTAAAGAGACTTTCCCTGAAGATTGTTTTTGCCAGCAGGATGTCCCAAGTCCCTTTGCTCCTTATCAAGGGACATCCTTCTGTGGGTCTGACTTTTGAAAGAAAGAGTCAGAAATACATCTTCCATTATATTCCTCTCTAGAGGAAATAAAGGCAGAACCTGGGATCTGCTTGATGTGAGACCAGAAAAAGGGAGACAGCACAAGAGGAGAACAGTTAATACTCTGAGAGCTATCCAATCCCACCTGCTTTCAGAAGGAGCTACAATTCCTGTGCCAACAGAGTTGATCTGTTTACCTTTTAATTTTGACTTAGAGTTTGTGATTTATTTCATTTTAAAGCATTCTTCCCTTCACAGAAAACGTCTTACAACAAAATAATCCCAAAACGAGAATATGTTTGCAGTATTCTCAGAACAAGCAGATCAATCTTAAAAATTATTATACAGAACTGTGTCTTGGAGCCATTCAAGTTCTGCGGCTCCCTAGCAGGTCCTCTACTTGCCTTGTGGATGCCCCTCTTAAAGAAAGCCTGTCGCAGCTGCCTGGTATATAGCAAACTCAGGCTCTCTTAACTTCTATCACTCTTATGATCATTCCTTCTCCTTCTGAACCTAATCACATATTGTCTTGTTGTCTGCTTTTTACCTCCCAAGAACACAGGGCACAGGGCAACCTAACTCTCCAGTGTGAGATCTTGAAGATCAGGGAACACAATTTAGTTGTCCCTGTTACTCTCCCAGAGCCTCATGTATAGTAGGGTTCTATAAATATTTGTTCAATGAGTAAGCAAATCATCTGAAATTAATCAATTACCATGGCTATTAGTTATTTCTCTCTTTTTTTCCCTTATTGGGCAATAATTCAGTGGAGAAATTGTTTGGGATTCATACTTATGGAAATAATGGAATAGCCATTAGTTTTCCTCTTTCTATGGACTCAGAACACAATGTTATTTAAGGCATGGATGAATGCTCAACATAAAATATTAAGATGTACAGCCATAAATTATACTAGCATGATGTGTACTTCTATTTTTTACATTTGTAACTAATGCTGTTGATTTCACAATGTTAAAAAAGAGTTTTCCAAGGTTCTTTCTTACAAAATAAATTCACATTTTACTGAGGTCTTGTAGTTGTTCTTTGCCTCAAGTATTTGCAAATAATTCAAAAGGACTATTAATATTGGTGGTTTATAGATAAGAATATAGATTACTATATGGGGAAATATTTAAATGTTAATCACATTCCAAGGGAGGAAAAATGGCCTTTATCTAGAGTGATTCCTAATAATGAATAATGATCTTTAAAGTTCATTTAATAAACACGACTCTTCATGTCATGCTAACATTTAGATTTTTTTCTGCTTTTGACTCTTTTAATGATTTTTAAAAGTTTATTTCTGAGAATAACTCATTAAAATTTGAAAATCAAAATATCAAAAGTTTGAAATATTTCACATAAAGGCAACGGATGGACTCTGACTTGTGTGTCAAATCAAATTCATAAGTCAGTTATGCATTAGCATTTTAAAATTGGAACATTTTTGTCTGCAGGGTGTTATACCATTCTTGTTCCATTGATTGATGCAAACTCATAGAAATGACCAAGTAAAAAGCTGCTATCGTGGTTAGTATTCTGGTTCCAAAAATCATCCAAAGTGCTTTCTGTTTGCCTGGCCTACTCTACTATACTGCATTCTTCTAACCTTCCCTCTGGCTCACCTCAAATCTGAGCTTTCTTTTTCTGCTCTGATTCTCTGCAGAGCCCCTTTGCCTAACCCCATGTATTTGACTTAGTTGTTTATTCAGTAAATATCTTTTGAGTTCTTACCAGGTACTAGACCCTGCGCCAGACCCATGAAAACAAAAGAGAGAAAGAGAGCTCCCTCTAGGAGTTCCCAATATGGGAAGGATGGACAAGTAGGAAAATGTAGTATCTGTTGTAACCAGGGGGGTCCTGGAGCACCAGAGAAGCTTCTACAAGGCTTCTTCCCACAGCACAGCAGTCAAGAAACAGAGCACTGTGAGTCACCTCTAGTGACTCTCGGGACTAACAGGAGAAAGACTGAAAAGCTAGAGGCCCCATGGAGCAGCTGAAATCAGAGCCAGAGAAATGTGGTTATATGGTCATTGCTGTGATCCATTCCTGTGAGTGTAAGCTGGAAGCCCTTTCTAATAAAAAATTTATATCTAGGTACTTTTGAGTTCTCTAAGAAATGCAGACCCATTTACTCTTAATTTGGAAAATTATTTTGAAGTTCAACAAGAGGTATCAGATTACCTTGCTTGCATCTTCTAAGTACCAGTGGTACTTCTAAATATTATACCCTCCTGAAAGAATGAGTGTTTTTTAAAAAATGCAAATAATATCTTGGTATACTGTTCTGAAAATAGTTTTGTCCCATGGACACCCTGAAAAATATCTCAATGACATACAAAGGTCACCAGACTATATTTTGAGAGCTGCTAACTGGGAGTATGATCTTAAAATGGATTCTAAGAGTTCCCCTGGATTAATGATGAAGGAATTATGTGATTAATAAATGATGTCTGCCTTGGGCACAGGAGTAAGGAATGGTGGCACACTGGCCTTGTAGTTGACATCCCATAAAGCATCTACTTTACCCAGCTCCAGTTCTCTCAGTTGTTGTAAGATTAGCTTTTAAATAAACATTCCAGTACTGATACATGTTGATGAGAGCTGTCCTTCTGAGCAGTCATCTTTCAAGTCTAAAGATTTCAACAACTATCACTGAAAAATTTTGAACTCTTTGTAACTTAGGACTACAAATCAAACTCATTACTTTATAGACAAACTTGGTTTTACCAAAATGACACTTCTTGTTAAAACTATTCCAGGAATGGGGGAAGGGGAGATAAAGAAGAATGATGGAGGGGGTGAATTCAACTATGATATATTTTAAGAACTTTTGTAAATGTTACAATGTACCCCCAATACAACAATATTATGATAATAAAAAATGTAAAAAAAGAGGCTAATAAAGGAAAAAATGATACTTAGGAGGTGGACAAATTACTAATACCATCAAGTCTTGATTCCCGGTGATTTCCAATTCATGAAAAAAAAATCTGCCTTGAAGGATGTAAATGTGCTACCAGCAAGGGCATCCACCAATAATTCTAGTATCGATATTGTATCAGGCATCTTATTTAGTACTGAGGACAGAAATTTAAAGTACAATCCCTGCCCTGAGAAGCTCATAATATGAATGGAATAGGCAGTTCACTTTTTTTTTGGGTGGGGTAGTGGGATTTGAACTCAGGCCTTTACGCTTGCTTGGCAGGCACTTGAGCCACTCTGCCAGCCTAGTACTGGGGGTGGGGGGCGTTGAACTCAGGGCTTCACACTTGCTTCGCAGGTGCTCTATTCACTTGAGCCATGCCTCCAGCTAAGACTAGCAGTTCAAATGCTACATAACAAGCCCTGTAGTGAAGGGGAACTCAGGATGTGTTAAAGGCAGCTAACCACTCTGAGGGGATGGGGTAAAGAAAGACTTCCTAAGGGTACCTCTTCTGCTGCATCCCAAGTGAGTTGAGTAATCATGGAATGGGGAAGGTGGTATATATGTGAGGAAGACTTTCAAGAGGTAGAGAAAGTCCAAAGACCTGGAGATAGAAGAAGAAATTGTGGGTCAGTTGAGGAGCTTACAATTAATTCAGAATAGTGGCCGCAGAGACTGGTCCATAGTGAGCCAGGAATTCACACACAGCTAGCACCCTTCTTTTATCCTGAAGGTGAAGGAGATGCCCTGACCTATTTGCATTTTAGAAAAATCACTTAGAGCTCCTAAAAAGTGCTCTGCACTGTGGCAGGCCCAAGAAAACACTAAAAATATGAGCCAGACCTGTCCCTAACAAGTCTGTGACCAGCAGTCTCCTTGTATTAGCCTGGGCTAAGGTCTCAGCTTGGATTCACATGGAGGCCACTTGGCCTTGCTGCATCCCACAGCCAAGAATGCACCTTTGACATCGTGGTACTCCTTCCTCACAACAGGAAGGGAGAGACAGTGAAGACAGGTCTGAAAGAACCAGATAACCTTTACTGGAAAAGTGATCAAAGCACATGTTCCACAAATGGCACAACCTAGTGAAAGACACATTTGAAACTGATTAACTTGAGTGAGAAGGAAGTTTCTTATTCTCTCTGTGCCTCGAGGTTTTTACGTACAAAATGAAGATACTCATTGTCTCATTTGGAGAACTAAATGGCGTGTTTGTAAACTGCTTAGCAGAGTACCTAGCACATAATAAGTAGTGAAAAATGGTAGCCAACTATCTCTACTCATTATTACTAAGCCTGTGGCTGGAGAACATATATAGCAAGAGCAAATCCAATACAGCTTGAAATGTCAGCACTCAAGAAGTGGTTCATTTTTAGACCGGCAGATCTGTCACAATGTCTAAACTTAAAAAATGTGATTTATCATGCAACCCAACCCCCAGCAACATGCAATCAAGACCAGGTTAAAAGGAAATGAAAGTAAACGTGAAAAAACAACACTGGCTTATGGAAGATTCCTCTTGTTGGGGGCTTTGGGCTCCTCCTCCTGACAATGGTGCCCCCAGGATCTGTGCTGATGAATGAATGTAAGGAGTGAGTTGGGGAAGGAGCCTGTCTGAGCAGAGTTCCACTCCAGCCACTGGGAATCTCCCATGGCCCCACAAAACAAAAGAAAACAGGAGAGACATTTACATTGGATCTTCCAGAAGGTCTTTGTTGCAATTTTCTCCATCATTGGAAAAAAAAAAAAAAGTTACATCATCAAGAAAGGACAATAGCAGCACAGCTTATTGAAATGTTACAAGCAAATTTGCTTTTGTACTTTTCCTAAGAACAATATGAAATCCCCACCTCCTCCTCACACACATTATTATCTGTAAAATGCCTTTTTTAAAGCACCATGAAATCCTACAAAGAGAAAAGTAGGTAAAACAGCTCCACACATGGGTTTATCATCTTTGTCACTGGGTCCCTTGCTTACAACTCTGTGACAGACAGGAAAGAGGCAGGAGGCTGGCATTGTGCAGTGGTTTGCATATGGCTCCTAGGCACCACTGTGTCTTCTCCCTTCTGACCAGAGCCCTGGGGTCAACGGAAAGACTGGGCCATATCATTTGCATTGCAGGTCTGCTGGGTGGATGGAAGGGATGTGTTTTTATTTTAATGCACAGGTAACTATTTGAAAATTGTACTTCAGAACCAAGAACACAAAGGAGATTCCAAATCTCAAACACCTGTAAAAGGGATAATCATTTTCAGTAAATCAAAGACCCCTCTCATTTCTCTTCAGTGCCACTGCACGGTCATGTAACCCACAGACCTCCTTAAGAGGGCTGTCCTGGAGCTATTGCACCAGGACAGAGTGCAGGGCTTTATTTAGAGACATGTAACCAGCATGCCATTTCAAAGTTTCATATGCAGAATTAACTGCATCCACAATGCCAGATTAAAGCGACCTTTGTTTTAGAGTTACGCTTTCCTTGTTTAAGGCCATTACTAATTAACTCTTGTTCTCTATCACCAGAAACATCCTCTGCTTGCTCAGCCACTGTCTTTGCACACACTGCACCTTAAAGAATACCTGCACTTGAAACAGCAGAGTGCCAAAAGCACAGATATGGAATACAATTCATGCTTGTTCTTTCTTCTTCCAGGGCGGCTCTGCAGGCTTGATTGCTTTCCTACATTGTTTCTTGTGGTTCAGAAACTATTGTACACATTGAATGGTTCCCATTCTTACCTAATCCAGTAAGATGAAACCTGCCCTGACCAAACGCTGGTGACATTTTCACTAATCTCCAAAACCAAGCATACAAACAGATATACATCCTTGACTTAACTAGGAAATGATATCATCTCAGAGGGTGGCATGGGGGCGGTTTGCTAATGTTTTGCACTACTAGGACTTTCAACATAGAATGGTCCCCATAGAACCCAAAGCAGCCATTTCCTGCCTCTGTGTGTGTGTGTGTGTGTGTGTGTGTGTGTGTGTGTGTGTGTGCAGAGGGGAAGTACATGAATTCATAAAGTTACCAAAGGGAACTTTTAGTACAACTGACTGCAAATAGCTACAGCTTAAAATTCTTCAACTAATTCTTAACACCATGCAAAAAATGCCACATAGCATGGGCCCCCTGAATGACAGTGTGCTAAAGAGCTGCAAGGGAAGACAGAGGGAGCCTGCATGGGGGGCATGATCCTATTTTGGACAACAGTCTACCAAGTACATGTGGTCTCCCTCCATCACCCAGAAAAAAATCCCCAATGGGTAGGGAACAAATTCTTACCTTAACCTAGAATGAATAGGACCATTAATTCAGTATACACAAATCCAACTTAAAATTTTCACGTTAAACCAAGTAAGCTCATGGATTGGGAGACATTTCACCAGACTAACAGGACACTAATGAATCTCTGTGCTCAACTCCCTTGTGCAGATGAGATGCAGGGAACTGATGTGCCAACAATCACAGGATCTGGCTGTGACCCCAAACAATAGTCCTGGTCACCCCAGACACGCTATATAGTCCTATCCCCAAATGATAAATTGCTGGAATCACTGTTAGATTAGGACCAGGTATTGAGATATATTAGTTTCTCCAAATTATCCCTTGACTCTCATCAGTAAGCCTCTAGATGTGTTGTGAGAGAAAAATTCAGTACCCAGTTGCCAGGTGAAGACAAGGCCATTGCCCACTGAAGATAACTGAGCATGTGCTCTTTATACAACATTAAAATGTTCACTCCAGGTTTATGATGGACTGGGAGTACAGACTAGAAGGGGAGGACTCTGTTTATGTGTGTATAAAAAATATAGTAGTTTTGCCTTATCACTTGTGTTCTACATGCTATTTGACCCCATCTTTTAAAAAGGTAACATTCAAGTAACTTCAATAAACTCCTCAAGTCTTAGCTTGAACACATGAGAAGGAAGGAATACAAGCTCTTTATTCCCTCTCAGCTTCTCCTTTGGAGAGTACTTCATGGTTTTTGAAAGACTTTACCCACATATTTAGTGGCTCAACCTCCAGAGAGGTCATCTTTGACATTATTTGGGAGGGTCTAGTCTCTGTTGTTCTCAGGGAGGGGTTAGATCAAAGATTTCCACAGTCCCAGACCAGGGCTATGTTTGATTCTCTGTATTACTGTGATTCGAGACGTTGGGGGGAAGTGTGTACGCACAGACCAATACATGCACCTATTCCATTTGGTAGAGTATACAGCTTAGAGCTCTGACCTGCTTCATTCCTGCTGTGTGCAGAGTTGCTACAAGATAAGCAAGTAAAGTGCAAAAGCGTGCTCTCAAAGGGCATTTCCAACAATAAATAAAAAGTGCCATGTACAGCATTCCCCAAACCAAAACAGTGTACGGTAGAAATCTTTAAGGGCAGCCCCAAGGTCATGTTCACAAAAAAGACCTCATGCCCTCCTGGGGGTAAATACTCCTCTATAACTTCCATTACCTCTGTAAACTGTGTCCATGAAGCTTAAAAGACAGATGCACACAACACACACACGTGCATGACGTGGACACTACAAAGTTGAAAGCAGACTTTGGTCACACTTTGAATACCAACTGTACCACCTTCTTGCTATGTGCCATTGGGCAAGTTACTTAGCCTCCCTGAGCCCCCATGTCCTTGTCTATAAATAGATTTGCAAACACTTCCCACATAATATCGTGAGGTTTCAGTGAGCACCACCCACCATAAAGTGCCTAACCCAGCGCCAGGCCCAAGGAAGGCACTGGATAAATGATAGGAAGCCTCTTTGCCAGATTTGGCTGCAGGACTTGAAATTTTAACACACTGCAGTAAAAAGGTTCCAAGGTACGACAGTATAGAAACCCGAATGAATGAGATCCACGGACAGTTTAATCAGGAAACTTTAGCTTGTCAGAATAAGAGAGGAAATCCCAGTTATCTACGCATTCCTTAAAACACACTGGGTCAGGCTGGATTGGTTCCCTGGTAAATATCAACCCCCACACCTGCACAAACATCATTGCCCAAGTGTCTACTGGCACTGGTGACCAACCAGAGTCACCAGTGAGCTTCAGCTTTAGCTCAGTGGAGGGGTTAAGCCAAACCTACCCTAGACAGGACAGGCCTCATCATAGTGGTTCTTATTTAGCTCCTTCTAAAAAGCAAAGCAAGACCCTTAACTTAAAGTTTTAGGGGTTTGGAAGGAAGCATCATATGCTCCAGGCAAGGGAGACTTCTGCGTTTTGAAGAAACGGACACAGATAGGTGTTCCACAGTGTTCTGGAAATCTGAAATCACGAGATGGTTTCTGAAAGTCTCCAATTGTGCTGTAATCTTTTAGTAGATGCACTCCGTGGATTCATTATACAAAATCCTATGAAATCCCCAAAAAGTAGCCAAGTTCAAGTGCTTACGTGTGTGGCCCAAATAGCTAGCTCACTTTGAGCCAGTATGACAGCGAGTCAATTACGATCAAAACTGAAGCACACCCAGAATAATGGCCTAGTATTAATTTTTCCCTTTCTGATAAAAACCCATTTAAAAAATCATCCTTTCAAAGTCTATGACTAGCCCATTCCCCCACTTTCCTTCTCAGAATGTTCTAACCCCATGAACAGTCGTAATTATCACATATTGGTCATTGTTTACCTTGAAATAATCAATTATAGGAGTGTTCCAATTTTAGTGAATAACAGGTACGAGATAAAGAAAGAAGCAAGGAAAACAGGTGATGCTTCCAAATAAAGGAATAGCCAAACATAAAAGTAAAATGAAGTCTTTTTCTTCTTTGAAGTATTATTTTTTAAATGGCATTAATGGCACTTAGCTGCAAGCAAGTAAAACATTTCAATCTTACTATACAACGGTTGGGCAAGAGACAAATGTTCTTCTTGTTTGGAAATAGCAAGATTGGGTCTCGTAACTATGTCTACCCTAAGACACCCAAAGGGACAAAAAGCCCTGAGATGGAAATAAGCCACAGTCCTCCTTGGTGTGTCTCAGAAATGCAGGATGTCTATTGTTATTAGAGTCGGCTAGACAGAACAGCAAGCCATGGGCATCACACAAGGCAATCGTTTTGGTATTTTCCCCCTCCTATCAAAACAAGTCAGAGCCGAAGTTTCCGTAGAAAAGTGAACATGAGTGTTTTAAAATCAGTTTATTTTCACCTTCACACCCACTGAGGAAAAATGCATGATTTTGCCTTTAACCAGGCAACCGCTGAGGTTGAGTTTTCACCAACACTTGCAAAGTCCACTTGGACTACCTGCTACCCCTGTGCGAAGGACAAAACTCAGTAGGGCTTGTGTCATTGGTTAAGGTGATATCCACAGTGTGATGTGTCTGTCATGATGTTTTTCTTTTGTAATGAGAAAAGCAATTGCACCTGTTAGTACGTGTGCTCTGATCTGCTTCCAACCAATCCCAGATGCTCTCAGGTCCCACAAACATTCATTTGATGCTCAGAAAGGTATTATGCACTGAATGGTTTGTACTGAAATTCAAGCTCAGAGCACATGCCAAAATGTCACCTCTGTCCCAAGTTACAGTTACCAGTTCACCTGCACACAGGTCCCCCCCTTCTGTGTATGCCATGTCACTAATGGTAGGTTCAGAAAATAAGATTCCATTTAAAAGACACACCTGTTCCTCTTGGAGACTGGTCTAAGGAATAGCTGCCCTTGTCTATATGGCCTGCCAGGGTGGCACTGTGCAGTAGGACAGCCATGGGAAGTCCCTTCACATGTACTGCTGTGACCCACTATGTGTGCAAATGCTCCCTGTGTGTCCTGTAGCCTCTATCTGAAATGAAGTTTTTGTTCTTTGATTCATTTTGGCAGAGCAAGCTTTCAGTCATTTATGGCACAGTGAAATATATTCTTCAATGCTATGTAATTTTGGACTCACAAGAAGTCTGTTTAAGGCACATGTCTCAGTGTGAATATTAAAAAAAAAAAAAAAAGGACCACACAATGCTTAGTTCAAGTCCAATGTCTTTAACATTTAGTTTCTGTCTTCAAGTAATGCGTTGTTCTCGAGCTCCCTGTCTTTGGTGTCCATGGGTACCATTCCATTCTCCAACTCAGCGTGCTGCTGGATACACTCTGTCAACATGGCTGTGCTGGAGTTGTCCGAGTTACACATCTTTTCCGTCTCCTCCTCTCTCTTCTCTTCATCCAGGGAGTAATTTCGGAAGGTCTTGTAGATTTTCTGAACATCCTCAGGCAAGGTCTTTTTGAGGTCTTTGTTTTTCCTCTTAGTGAGTTTGGAAGTGGACCCAAACTTGTTGATGATGTTGTCTTCAGAGGCCCCTTGGCCATGTTTGTTGAGTTGCTCTGATCCTTTAAGGCGCAGGTTGTTTGGCCGGTTGTTGATGCTCTCTTGGGATGAGGCCTTGAAGTGGCCTGTGTCCAGAGCAGCAAACACAGAGCGTTTCTCCGGGGACAGCATGTCCAACGAATGAGCTCTCTGATCCAGGCCTAGTCTCCGGCGCTCCATACTACGAATGGTGGCCGCCCGTTGCAGCTTATCATGAATCTCAACACTGAGTCGCCTCCTGGTCTCCCGGAATTCGGCTGTCACATTAGCCTTCCACTCAGCAGCGTGGGCCTTGATCTCCCCAACCTGGTCAAGAGAAGGAAGAGCAACAACACATTGAGACATTCCTCTCTATTTGGGGCCTCCCAGCACTCATAGTCCTTGGATGTCCCCATAGGTACACCAGGATATAATGGAACCTATGCCCAGAGAAAAGGGATAAAACACTACTTCTGCCCTAGTACTTCTTGCCACTCAAATAAATACCCATCTCAAAGTGGCTAGTGACTAATGTGGCTCAAGGAGGCACACACATGGGAAAACCCAAAGAATGCCCAAGATTGGGAGATGGTGATTGAATCAAAGTTGGACAGCATTTTGGAGGAAAGACCAATACTTGGGGCTCCAGTTCTGTTTCCCTCTTTTGTTTTAATTGTATGATTTCATCCCTCCCACATAAATTGAAATAATCATATCTAGCTCATAGGGTTTCTATCATTTTGTAAGATAAGGAAATGCACCTATCCCAGCCCTGAGCATAAAACAGATTCTCAGCAAGCCCTTTGTCCTTTCCTTCCTTCCAATATCTCTATCTGAGTAGGGTGACCAGCCTGTTCCAGATTTCCAGAGACTTTCCTGGTTTTAAAGCAGAAAATCCTATGCCCATGGAAACCCCCCAAATCTTAGGCAAACAGACAATTTATAACCCTTTATCTGGGGCCTTGCTGTGACTATGTGCTGTAGAGCTTGCCCTGGATGAAGAAGGTCCTCCAAGACACCTGGTAACATTTCTCTACTCAGGTGCAAGAAAGGGTATGTTCTTCCAAACCCCACCCAAATATACTTTCTTAGAAAATGAAATTTTGCCTGAGGATCAGCACCAAATTTCTCAGATTTTAATCAACAGGACAGTCAGTACACATTCCATACTTCCCTATAGAGATGAGGGACTCAAACTTTTGCATTTAAGAAAGTCAGTATTTAGTGTTTTTCCTTTCTCTTTTGTTACAGCTGATCTTCAGTAGGTCAGTTGGCCATCTGGGGAATCAGACTGGAAATGATATTGACAGTGTTTATGCAAACCAGGAAAAATAAAAATGGGTTCAGGAATGAGGGGGAAATTTTTCCTTCAGCCATTTTCTCCTGGGGCCCTTTATATACAACGAGGTGAACAGTGGCCCTAAAGGGACTGTCCCTCTCTGTAGTTCTTCTTCTCTTAGCTCTGTCTTTCTCCTTCCATGGCTCTCCTACTTCCTTATTTCTTTTCTCCTCTTCCAAGAAGAATGACTTGAGTTTTTTTTAACCACGAAATTTATCTTTCCTTCTATGTCTTCCTTTTCTTGACTTTGCATGAGTGCTTGTGTACATTTATAAGAGGAGTAAATACTGAGTGCCTCTGGCAACAGGAATAAGTTTGTCTCTGAGGCTCTGAGAACCAAAGGGAGACACGGAGGGGATGTAGGTGAAAGGGGCCCCTTCAGCCCACTTGGCTGGCCATGCTCAATAACTTCAGTCTCATACACTGAATCAAGAAAGAGTCATGGCATCCAACTGCATCTCCACACAGAGTAGCTCCCCTGGGCTCCTTATGAGTCTTCTAAGGTTCCCCATGTATTTGGTGATGAAGGGCCATGACAAACCTCCCTCAGCCATAGTCTTCCCTAACTTACTATTTCTGTTTTCATTTGTATATGTAAAAATCAAATGAAAGGTTGCTTTTTACTAGTCTTCCCAGGGTTTGTGGTTGGTAAGTGAATCACCATATTTTCTCACATGCCAAAAAAGGTTTCTAGAAATAACTGCTGTTTCACTCAATTTGACTTCTGCATTGAGTCAGAAACACTCCAACCCAGAGAACAGAGATAGGCAATTCTTAACACAAGCTAATCTGACGTCAGGGACATTCACAGTTTGGAAGGGATCCTACCTCTTCTTTTGTCTTTTTGGATAGAACCCGTAGCCAGTCTCCAATCATACTGAGGACAGCTGCAAAGTAGGCAAGGCCAACAAGGATCCAAAACCACACTAGGGGCTTATACCACTCCCGGTAATTGATGCCAGCATTTCCCCCTAAAAACAATCAAACATTATTTTAACACGGTCTAGCAAATAGTCTTTGCAGAGCAAGTATGTTCCAGTTCATGCAGTGGGACTGTCCATTACCCAGTATTCAGCCATTAGCTTGCAGACATGACAAGGGCTGAAGGGCAAAGGAAAGATGTGTGTGTCCCTTCCCTGTGAGAGCCTAGCTTGTGACTTGACTTCTTTGACTCATGACTACTAACCTGAATACCTGTAAAAGAAAAATGTCATGGTCTACCTCGACCTACCTATTCTCAGCCTGAGCCTCAATGATGAATGACTTTATGCTAATTTACCTCAGGGCAGGTCCCGCTGTCACTTTGTGTTTCTTAAACTTTTCCAAATTTATTTTAATAAAAATAAAATATTAATAAATCATCCCAAATGGTGTGGAACTCTTGGAACCATTTCCATCTTAAGCTCACATGCATTTACCAAGAAATGAGTAGATGTGCAAGGTAAAATTAGAATAATGGTATTACTGAGACTTTGATCTATGAAATAATGATTCAATGCTAGCGAGGGATGGTGTGTACATGATGCTAATCCTAAGGGCCAATTAGACCAGGTAATTAACATCACCATAAGCTAGAAATAAAGGGGACCTTTGAGGCTAGCTAGTCCAATCCCTTGATTTTATAAATAAAGATTACAGTGAAAATCTATCAAACCAAATTGGCCACTTACCTAATGGTATTGACTAGCTGTTCCATTGAAAAGACTAGTCATTTATTCTGAATAACTAGCCTATTTATTCTAGCCTTCCTGTAAGTACTGCTGAGGGCAGTTATACAAAATAGGCTCCAAACCCAGTTTGGTCTTCCAGAGAAGGGAGGAATCTTGGTGACATAAACAGACATTAGCTTTGTTCTCACTCTGTGAGACACAGCTGCCCAGTGAGGGAGGCAGGGCCATGTCTAAGAGGACCAATATTAGCAATGCATTGCTAAATACTGTAGCAGGTGATGAATAATTGATTGCTAGACTTTCCCACTGGGTCGTGGCTGTAACTACATTTGGTACCACTGAAGCCACGCTGAGCTTTTATGGCATCGATACCTTGAAAAGCAAGCTGTACAGAAACCCGGACCTATGGATCTTCTCAACACACCCATACTCACTTTGCAATGGAGCCCATGAGGTCTTGACAGCTACTGACACTTCTTAAAGTTAGAATTCCAAACACTGTTAGAGAGGGCTCTGCATCAAGTCCCCTGTGGTTTGGTTTAGCTGCCTTTGTGTTTTCCCTATAGGCAACTCTTCCCTGAAGCTTTCTCCAGGATACAATTTGAATTCCTACAACATTAACTGGCTTTTGAGGTTCACTATGTTTCTATGCTAGGCCAGAGAACACGGTGTTCTCCTTTGGGCTATTTACCTTTGCAAGTCACTAGCACTTGACTCAGACTGTCACTAGGGTGCGCTAGAGAACAATTCCACAAACACCCTTCTGAGAAACCTTTTTATCAGCTACAGGCTGGAATTGGGAGCTCTCTCTAGGCTCTCAGTTAGGGTTGTGAAATGCTGCAAAGTCATTAGGTGATACCAAAATGGGTCAGCTGCAAAACAAACCACCAATCAATTCTGCGTGACCAATGTTCCGATTATATCTCTGGTAGAGTTGATACCATATCAGATCACTGCAGTCATCAACTCTTGGCCATGTCTTGTTTTAATGGTTAGGCAACCTTCCCTTTCACTCTTAAGAGTATAGTTGGCGCTACATCTGTAGATTCAACTAAAGGTGGATCAAAATTTTTTGGAAAAAAAATTGTGTCTGTACTAAACATGTACAGATATTTGTATTCCTCATTCCCTAAACAACAACTTATATATACCTAATGCAATGCAGTCACAATATATTAGTTAATTACAAGTCATCTACAGATGGCTTAAGGTATGCAGGAGGATATGCAAAGATTATATGAAAAACTGTGCCATTTTATATAAGGGACTTGAGCATCTGCTGATCTTAGTATCTGCTGGAGTCAATCCCCCATAAATACCAAGAGACAACCATACGAACAAATTCAGTGACAAACTTCAACTGCATGCATTTTTTTTAAGGCATAAATTCTCCAGATCAGTCCATGGAAGCTCTGGAAACTGGAATTTGGAAAAGTCTGTTTAATTGCAGTCAGCACTGTGAGTGATAAGAAACCCAGGTCTGTTGAAACCTCTAGATAAAAGAAGATGGCGTTGTAATCATTTGTAAGTAAGGACATTGAAACAGTGCAGATCCTGGGTTGGTGTAGGTTTTATTCTTCCTGGGGTAAGTTAAAAAAGAAAAAAAATGTCAAATGTCAGTATGTACCAAGTGCTCAGTCCATGCTGGCTGGTAATAATTACTAAAGGGCATAGTTTTCTTCAATCTCATACTCCAAGGACTCTGCTATTTGTGCTCTAATTAGCAGGCTGAATTGAGCTATTGGTTAGATAGCAGGGTCCATCACAAATGCCTTATAATTCATAGTCCTTATGACAGTGGTGCCAGCACAGAGAAGAGCTCTGAAGTACAACCCAATGCAAATTAAGTTGCAGGGGTCTTAAAATGTGTGTGAAGCAGTTCTAAACTCCATCTCCCCCTTCATGCATGACATTGGATTGGAACCTCAACTGAGTTTTTCCATGGACCAGCTATGAATGATGCTAAGTTATTAACCTGAACACACATGCAATTTTTCCTCTTACTTTTCTCAGTTTCTGTGGTTTGTCTCCAAAGCTTGAGGTCTCTAACCTGACACCAGTAGTTGAGTACTGTGCACAAGGAAAGACAGGTGGGATCCCAGGCCCTAGGTATCCAGTAAGCATCTTTTTTGGGGGATATGGGGATTCTCACTAACTGGCCCAGCTACACTAGAAGTTGAGATTCTACTGCCTCACCTACCCAAGATTACAGGCACACACCACCCTGCCCAACCTGTAAATCATTTGTAATCACTTTGACTTTGCAATTCTTTTTCATTTGTCCACAAAAAGGAAGAGGAAAACACTGCTACTTTTTTGTATAAAGTAAGACTCGGAAAAATTGCCAAACCCCTCGGCCAGTGACCTGCACTGGAGCATTGACATGGAGGCACTTATGCTCCTGTTGGTGAGCCTCTACCATTCCTTCCACAATTTCTTGTTTATTAGATTCCCAGAGACCAGTTCCCCATCCACCTTACATGCACTGTAGCCCCAGGGAAACCAAACCAAGGTGCTGTTGGGATCACGCAACAAACAATGAACAGCCTGCCTAGGAGGTCATCCTGCAAGTGTCCAGGCTGCTGCTTACCCAGGAACTAGTAGAGAAAACACACACACACACACACACACACACACACACACACACACACACACACATACTTCCCAAGTATTTCAAACTTATGATACAGCTGTTTGATCAAAATGTTTGCTTCCTGAAGTTGAACATAACCAATTATTGGAACAACTAGAACTATTACTATAGGGCAGAAGAATGAATGCCTCTTATTCCTGCCTTTCTACCACACATTGGGAAACTGGTACATATATGAAACCAATTATCATTTCACTTTCAATCTCCCTTTCCCTAGATAAAATTAATGGTGGTGTGCTCTTACTTCCTTAAACATTGGCATTTATTTTTACAATGAAGACTATTGCTGCTACATACATTTATGCAGAATTCATTTGATTATATTCACTCTGGGTTGTCCTCATCTCCCAATAGTCACTGGAAGTCCTAAACCTTGCACTAGGCATGCCCAGGACAACTTTTGCAGGGACAGTGGCTCTCACCTTGGCATCAGGAAGCTTATCCTGAAGGTCACTGCAGGCCAACCTCTATGCTAACTTCTCCCAAGGTTCATATTTGCCTTTTGTTAATGCACCTTTTATCAGTTGATTCAAGGAGACATAACACATTAGAAGTCCATAATTCAGTGAGAAATTCATTTTGCTCTTGCATAATTCATGTGACGATAAGGGCATGAAGCATCCTGAGGAGGAAGGGGCTGGCTTTCTTTTCATGGCAGAAAAAAAATCACTGCTGCTGTTTACATCACATAGGATTAAGGGTTTGAAATGAGCTTGTGCACAGCAGCAAATGATACTGAGTCACATTTGCTTCTCCTGCAAATATCTGTTATCATGATTTTGAAAAGTACAGCCAAAGATGATTTTTCCCCACCAGGACCCGGATGACTGGGATGCCCACAGTGCTTACCTGCCACAAAATCACCAAAGCCCACTGTGGTCAAAGTGACCACCACAAAATAAATGGACTCCAAGGCCGTCCAGCCCTCGATGTATTTAAAAATGACAGCAGGGATCGTCACAAACACAATGCAGCCTGCCAAGATGAACAGGATGGTCGAGATGACCCGGATCTTGGTCTGACTCACTTGCTTTTTCTAGGAAGAGCAAAGGAAAAAGATTGACAGGCAAAGTCAGTGGCATCAACCTGGATTCAGAAGACAGATGCACAGGAAAGGGGGGTTGCATCAACGGTTTTAAACCTTTCCCCAGCCATAGGTTGCTTTGTTTCTGATGAAAGCTGCAGGCTCTCTCCTAGAGAAATGCACACACAGAAGTTCCTGGATGGACTAGGAGAATCTCAGGCCCCCGGAGGTGAAAGCATATTCTTAGACACCAGGTCAAGAAATGCTGCTTAGCTCATGCTTTGAATATCCCTCGCATGGTTACATGACTGCAATTCTAACTTGCTTGGTAGTGCAAACTTAATTGTGTCCCAAGAAGGGCTTGTTGCCGCTTTTCATAAATTACTGAGTCTCCATTAGGGTTTGGGGCTCTTTCCACACTAGTGAAGATGGATTTGCACCTAGTTTTCCTCTTGTCAAAAAGAATATGCTGGAATAAAAAGTGACCCAAGAGGCTTGTGAGATATAGTGTGACTGCTGCCCACATTCTCTTCAACAAATCATTAATTAAATTATATAAATAACACCCTGAATCAGGCCAAAGTGTTTGGATGAAAAGAAAAGTATAACCACCCTAGCCTCAATTGTGACAGACTTTAGCCAAGCACTGGTGTGTTTCAAAACCCTCCTTCCCCCTGTGGAGGCTGTGCATTTACAACATACTTCTTTCTTAAAACACACCTGTTTGAGCTGGTTCTGTGGTCATCAAGTCTCCAGACTGTGTTACCCGCATGAGACAAGACAGGAATCAGAATGACAAAGTCACTATCTCAAGGGGTAGTAGGAGTTTCATCTGCCAACTTCTACAGGAGTCATCAGTTAGGTAGCAAAGATGCATTAAGAATGGCAATTAGTTTGATATTGGGCAAAGAAACCATGCCAGTAGAGTAAGGTAAGGGGACTGTGTAGCATCATTGGTAAGCCTGCTGGATGCTCTGAAAACAACACTGCATTGACTCTAGGTGGAATAATTCAGATCTTCTCCAAAATCCCAGAACTGGTGCTGGGGATTGTCATCAAGAGTCCTTGGTACCATGTACTGGCATAAATAAATAAAATGCATGTTTAACACTAGAGTATGTGGCCTGTCTATATTACCTAGATTGGTTTTTGCAAAAGCATGCCACATTTGGGGCAATCAATATAGGAAATCTATACCATGCAACCTGCTTCCTATTCATTGCCTGCTGATGAGTCAGAAAGCAAATAATCTCAGAGCATAGAGAGGCCTTTGCATAAGGATGTGCATAAAATGCTGCTAATTAGGGAAAAAGCCAAAATTGAGATTCTGATGTTTAATGATGGAAACAGCTTTTCAAGTCATTCAACAATTCATCAGCTCAAAGAAAGTTGCCAAAGCTGTCCTCCCCTAATGCAAGACACCAGACTCACTCCCACTGAAAAACAGGCCACCCCGTGTCCCTTCTGGGAAGGAAGATTGAGAATAAAAAAGTCACTGGTTGATTAATCCAGGGAAAGCTAAAGAAATATAACATAGAGTCATGTGCTCTGACTCCTGAGAGGGTGCTCAATATACAAAGTAGGAACAGGGGAAAATAATTGGATCTGCACTTTTACACTGTCCCTTCCTCATATTCTAGGGGGGAAAATGCAATCTACCAAGTTGTTGAAACTTCATGTGAAAATACTAATTTTTAACACACACTATTATATTGTAACGAGAGAAATTACCTGAACACCATAGGGAATGTTTTGCCCATTTCTCGAATTTCCAGGTTGAATGTAACAGGAGGATTCTGTGGGGGCAGCTCTGAGAACCCCCCTCTGGGCATCCAGGAACTTATTAGCGTAGTTTGGTTTTTAGACATGCATGAAAAAGTCCAAAGCCCAAAAGGAGATTTGACTGCAGATCATTAAGTTAATCTAATTGCTGACAATGGGAACATTCTCTCCCCCCTCCATAAATCGTCCTCCTCAAATGCATAATGAAATTAAAGTGAATTAGATGTTTGTGAGATGCTTGTTAAGTCATCAATTAGGATGCGAATACAACTTCAATCTAATTGAGCCTGGAGGTTGGCAAAGAAGCACTGCAGGTACAGAGGAAGCAGGAGCTCTGCCTGAGGTTCCTGAGGTGGGCAGAGGGAGGGTGGTGAAGGGCGGGAGGGTGTGGGTTTGTTTGGCAGAAGAAAAGGCAGTGTGTAACAAAGGCTGAATGGGGGTGTTTTGATTGTATTGTCCTGGGGAGAGTTTATCAGTGAGGGAGGCGTTTCTCTTCTGTACACTGCTCCAGCCTGTCAGTGTGCTCCTGGGCTGCTGCTCCCAGACACCCAAGGGCAATACTCAGAAAATGCTTGGAGCATTTAATTTGGAGAGAAGGGTGTATTTTAGAGACTTAAGTATTTTGTATGTGTGTAGGTGTATCAAAATATGTGTATACCCATTCTCAATTATAAAAGGAAGATCTGTGGATATAACATTGTAGCAATATCTGTTATCGTAGACACTGTTTCTCCTGCCCTCTAGATAGAAACCACAGTTGCCTTCATTGAACATTTTAAACTGTAGTTTTCACCATGGCATGAACTATCTCTCTTGTCATGTGGTGATCTCCAGGCCTCTTTTCCCTGTTAGCTCTGCAACTGTTCCCTCCTAGAGTAAAATGACATTTAAGAACAAAGACTAGGAGCAGATACATCCCATCTCCACTGCAAACCAGTCAGGTGGCCTTGTGCAGGTTTCTCAACCTCTCTGTACATTAGTTTCTTCTTCAGTACAATGGAAGCAAGAGAAGCCACCTTGGAGGGCTGTTTGGAAGACTGAATTGTGCTAAGCAAAAGCTTAGCACAGTGCCTGGCTACAGTGACTGTTAACAGACATTTTTAATGTAAAAGTCCAAATCTCCCCTTTGATGTAGGCAGTCCCAGATTCAGGCTTCTCTTTGCTGCTAAGGAATCTTCCTTTCTTCCTATGTGGCTTAGAAAAACCTCTGTTTAGGTCACTGTTGGTTATCCCTTCCTGGATAAATTATCTTGTGTAATTGCCTCATTTTCAATGAGGGAAAAGTCCTCATTCTCCCTTGGTTTTTCTGTGCCAACTCCAGATTAGGCTCTCAGATGCTCTCAGCTTACAATTTTGGAAGCTCTTTTTTAATTTGCCATTCAATTCAGTCCCCCCTTGTTTCTCATCATCCTTCTGAAACTGCTAAGAATTGCAGATAAAGTCTGGGACCGGAGGAACCAGCTGCAGAGAGGCCGTCTTTCCCACTGCCTCCCCCAACCACGTTTCATGCCACATACAGAATGGAGCTGCGCCTCCACAGTGGCAGGGTTGCTAGGCAAAATCATACTGCTTGTGTCCCAGTAAGCAGAGTGGCTAGCAGAAAGCGTTGTGAGCCCAGATGCAACAGAGCTAATGAGCCTTTAGGACAACAAAATTGTAATCTGAGGGAGGAAATGGTTTGATACGATACTGGAGCAGACGTGACAGGACAATTGTGTGTTTTCTGACCCAATCTTGTTTTCTCACTGTGTTGATTGGTTAGAACAGATGACGTGTTCTTTTTTACTCTTTATATAAATACTATTACACAAAACTATCTCTTGTGCCCAACTGCAGCTGAGCATAGGAATTTTTGATGAACTCAAAATCTGTCTCCTGGAGTTTATTTAGTTATCAAAATTACATGTGCAATTATACCAAGGAGCAAATAAGCTTCATAAACAAGTGAAGAGAGCCTGCTCAGAGCTCCCCTCCAACAGAGGGATGCCTCACTGACCAGCAGTGTTTACTTGTTTCAGACCTCAGAGGGCTGAGCCATGTGTCCAATTATCTCTAAGCATAATTCCCTACCTGTTTTTTGTTTACTTGCACAATGTTTTTTTTTAAGAAAGAACATACAGTTCTATTCATTTGTAAGCTATTTCTTTTTCATTTGATTTTTGTTCCCTTCTAATAATGTCCACTCGTCTCATCTTCATGTGATTTCTTAGAATTCTGACATTAACGACGCAGCTTTTATCTAGCTGAGAAATATTTTCATTGAGATTTTTAGCCAGGAGGTTGGAGATTTTATTCAAAGATACTGCAATAAAAATCCTAGGAACAGGAGCTAGACACGCAAAGCCCTGGTTTATAGTTTTGTTTGGTTTTGTTGAAATGCAAACATGTCACCATGGTAATACAATTGAGCTGAGGATAATTTCTCAAAATGGAAAGATAATAGGAACTGTCTCACAAAAAGACTGATTTTATTTTCTTACATTATTATGTTTTCTGCAAAGATTTCTTCTAAAATGTCTACTTATAACAGTTTCAACATCACAGCAAATAGCCATGATGCACCAGCAATTCTATAAACTTCTATAAACTTGACAAGAGCTTTTTAAACACCATTGCCTGTAATCTCCATGGTGGAGACACTCTAACCACACATTACTGAGAACAGTGTAGTAAAATTTCCATGGAGACTACTGAAAAATGCCCTACTCAAAAGCTGAATACACGAATGGATCATATCTCTATATTAAAAAAAAATTTATATCCAGCCTCTGACTCTGATTCATATCACATAATACAAAAAACTGGCCAACCAGTACTTTGCTGGTATCAACAAGCAAAGTTTGGGGGAAATTTTTGCTATATAAAATTATTTTTTAAGCACTGGTCTGCCAGTGCAAATGCATTTGGGATGAAGAATAATTAAAATTTATAAATAATAAAAACTCCTTTAACTTTTCCACTCCAGGAAGACTTTAATTAAAAGCATTGAAAGGTAATGACTGTTAACCTTTGAAGATGATACACTATTAGAACACATGATTTGCATTCAAATCTCAAACTAGTTAATTCATTCAGCAGATAATTATTAAGAAACTTTATATGTCAAAACGTTCTAGTTGTAAGAGATGTGGTAGGAAGGAAGGAAGAAGAAAAGAGAGAGAAAGAGGGGAAGGGAGGAAAGGAGAGGAAAGTTAAGCTCTTTTTTCATGCACAGAAAGTCTAGTGATCAGGGCTAGGGTGGGAACAACTGAGTCCTTGGCTACAGTCTTTGTGGGCACTGTTCAAAGTTCCTTGTCCTGGTAGCTACTGGAGGCAAAGTTTAGTGTCTATACTTTTATCCCAGTGACTTACAAAAAATCACTTGGGAAAGAAGAAAGAAAAGAATAATATTCATGTAGTTCTGGTATGTGCCAACTGTAATGATGATCTTTTGACATTTGTTAGCCAAGCATTCACAAGCTATGGCCCAGAGGCCAGAACAACCCATAAGCAATCCCACCAAGTGCAGGAAACATCCAGACCTTAACTGAAGAATCCTTTTTGTTGGGCGCTGGTGTCTCACGCCTGTAATCCTAGCTACTTAGGAGGCAGAGATCAAGAGGATCATAGTTCGGAGCCAGCCCAGGCAAATAAATCACAAGACCCTAACTCAAAAAAAACATCACAAAAATGGGCTGGTGGAGTGGCTAAAGGTATAAGCCCTGAGTTCAAACCCCAGTACCAAAAAAAAAAAAAAGAAAGAAAGAAAGAAAGAGAGGGAACGAAGGAAGGAGGGAGGGAGGGAGGGAGGGAGGGAGGAAGGAAGGAAAGAAGGAAGAGTGGCCCCAAGGAAAGGAAAGGAGCACAGGGTTATGTGCTGATGAGCCATGTTGACTGAGTTAATCCTGATAGATGCCCACCATTCTGTCCACCTATCCAATTTCTAAATTTATTCTACCAGATTTCAGCTGCACAAAATGCCGTCTTCATCTGTGCACACACAACATACAATAATACTGCAGTAGCAATACTATAGACAGCTGAAAGATAAACTCACTCTTCAGCCGCTGGCTAACAAGGTTCAAGGTTATAGCTCATTGAGTGAGCAGTACTCCATAGATAGGGCATGAGATTATGATTCTTCTTTTGTGGGGAGAAGCACCCATGAGAGAGCTCCACCCACTGTAACACACATGCCCAGTTGGCTGTTACTCTGACCCAGGAACTGTGAACTTAGCCTTTTTCCCCCAAGAAGTGCCCCTGTGACCTCCTGTCTTAATTCTGAGTTGTGTTAGAACCATATTCTCCAGGATTGAGGAAATATAGTAATATTAAGCCCTAATTTGTCATCTCCTTTGTCTTCTTTCCTTATTTATTCATACCTTGGGTAGCAAAGAGGATATTCTCTCATTGGGATCTTTTAAAGACCCCATCATCTCAAATACCCCTCCCAGTACTCTCCAGTGCCATGATCTTTTGTTTTATCAGAATGAGTTATATCTAGACTCTGACTCTGAGTCACCTTGCAACATATAGCAGATTGGCTCCATTGAGTTCTCCATGCAAAGTGTTTGAGAAAGACTTTGGTTTATTCTACTCTGAAGAAGGAAAGAGGTCAGACCATCTGCTGTGCAGCAAATTCTTCTAAAGGGAAGGTGACTTCTCTTCTTTAAGTTATGGATGTTCACCAAGAAGGAAAACATAAAAAATTTTTTAAAAGTATGAAAGTAAGAGTGAGATTACAGTGGACCGGCTGTTGTAGGCACTCATCTAATAGGAAGTAAGGAATTGGGAAAAGCCTTCAGGAGGCCAGAGCTCTGACTGGAACTGTCTGGGAGAGACAAGATATAAGAGGAGAAATCTGGGGTTGGGGCCATGATGCAGATGTGAAACTGTCTGGGTCAAGTAAAACACTCACTTGCTCTGCTTTGAGTTGTCTAAGAATGCTTTATCCTTTCTCATCCTTCCTGGCCATCTCTTAGACATTTGACTGCCCACAGGAACCAGCATCCAAGGGTAATCAGAAATTGTGTGAGAAAGAAAATTGTCATATGCTTCCCATGCTCCATGTTCAGGTGTGAGTAACTCAGAAGGAAGACATTGGACTTCCCAGAACAACTATCAGTATGCCCAGGAATCAAGGTAAATGAAAAACAGGCATACATTTTCTGTGGTCTTATTTATCTTGCCTTCTTGGCAATTTGAATAAAACTTGAGATCAGCCAGATTTAGGTCAATACTTATAAAAACCACTTAGGTATGATTAAGTGACCAGCAACCTCCTTCCCAGTAGTTCCTTCCTCCCTCCCTACCTCCCTGCCTCCCTGCCTTCCTCCCCGCTTTTCTTCCTTCCTTCCTTCTTTCCTTCCTTCCTTCCTTTTTAGACAAATACTTTCTAGTGTAAGCACATAGGGATGCTTGTCCACAGAAAGCTACAAAGAATGATGAAATAAACATTAGGAAATCTTATAAAGAAAAGATATATGAACACAAAGAGAAAGAAAGCAATAAGAAGAAAGAAAAATTAGAAAAGTCTACAAGAATAATAGTTAAAGGCATACCTGAGAAAAATACTTTATAACATAAAAATCAGAGATGGAACAATGGGTTAGGGCTGTAGAAATCTCCTGAGGATCTAAGTAGACCACTCATCTGAAATTATACCTCATTGTTTCAGAGACAGAAATAAAATGGAGAGAAGAGAGAAAGAATGATGCATGAGCTTTTTAGTTAGACTGTGAATCAGGTTAGATAAGAAAGGAACACATCTTTGTAGAAGTCATGCAGAAATAAATTATAAACGAGAGAGCCCTGCATTGAAGGAACTCAACAGAAACATCTAGTTCTGAAATAATTTCTTGAACAAGGTATTTTCAATACCTTGAGATTTGTAATTTTTCTTTCAATCAATATTTATCATGTATCTACTCTCTGTCAAATACTGAGCTAACTTCAAAATTGCTCCCAGGATCACAGAACTAGAGGAGTCAAGAAAGAAAACATTAAACAATCACACAAGCAAACATGTAATCATATAATTTCACGGAAAGGAGAGAACAATCCAAGGAAGTCTAATGACACCGTTGAACTACTTGCCTATCATAATCCCCCATATACGTTATTCATGCCTAAAGAATCCCCCATTGTAGTAAGGGGATTTGCTGCAAATGATTCAAGACAAAGGATTAGTGCTGGAGAAAAATAACATTGCAAGGAGACCAGGCAAGTTCCCATGAACTTGACACTATGCATACATTGACTATTTTCGGCTCCTGACAAAGTTTGCATTGATATCCTGGGAGATTACTCCTGATTCTCATCCAAGTTTGCACAAAAATGCCCCAAGGAAGGTCCAGATTCCAAGTTTGCATGAATTGTAGACAAATAAATGAATATGTCAATTGTTTTTTATTCATCTATCATTCATCTGTGATTATTAAAGACTTGAGCTGCTCTTTAATTTGATTATAATGGATTTGATTAGAATGACTAAGCAGAAATCTATTTAGATTATTGAACACACATAACAGATGTTAGTTAATTAACACACAGTTTTTCCTTTTAGAAATTAAATTACATACAAACCCTTTACCAGAGTTTAATATATGATTAAAGTGTATTTTTACCTTTTGTTAAGTTAACCTATGCACACAGAAGCAGGTGTGGGTGTTGCAAGGCTGTACCTCCAGGGACACACGCTCCATAGGTACAGTGGTACTGTTGTATCTCTGTAGATAATATTTTCTTTAGAAGAATATTCTCTTTAAAATACAGTATTAGATTACATTTTTCCTGCAAAATGTTTAGCAGAGGTATATGTTGTTATTCAAACATTTCTTCACAGAGGACCAAGGAAAAAAGTTCATTTTTTGTTGGAAGAACAATTACAAAGTGGAATTTAACTGACCCTGGCAAAGGTCAACCTGCTGTCTGCTGTAATGACCATCAGTGATGCTGCTCTAGTTCACCAAGCCACACCAGTATGTTGTGATGGATCTGAGCTGGTAAGAGCACAAGCATGACCATTTTAAAGGATATTGATCATTCTTTTTGGATTTTTATCATTTGAACCCATTTCTTTAGTCTTGTGAAATACAGAGACCTCCTCCCAGTATAGAATCTGAAAAACACCAGCCACTCACTTCCCCAGCCTCTCTTGCTGTGAGGACACAAGTACATGCTATAAACTACCCCAACCATAAAGACAAAGTCTGACTTTGAACCACACATTAGTGACACAGATGTGACAGGGTTACATCTCGAAGTATTCATCTGATTTTTTTTTCTGTGTTTTCCACCTGTCTTTTCTCTCACTGACCTCCCAAGGACTGCTTCTATGTGAGGGGTAAATAAAGGCATGCTTGTAGAACCACTTTTGCCTCTCCCAGAGACAAAGCAAGACCGGGTTAAGGATGGGGAGAGGTAAGGCCGAGTGGCTACTCCACTTGGAAAGGACAGTGTGAAAATAAGGATTTCCTCAGGCCTTTTGGGGGACAGGAAGACCCTCCAGTTCGGAAGACCAGAGGGAAAAAAGAAGGGATTAGATGAAGTACTCTCCTTTCGTGTGGGCACCAAATGATTCATCTGTGTACACCCACCTCTAAGGGTCCTGGATCCTTCTAAATCTCCTAAAGAATGTAAAGACTTGGACCACTGAGTGAGGTGAAGACAAGGAAGAAGGATCTGCCAGTGATCAAGGTAGAATTGAACAGCAGCAGATAGAAACTGTCATGGTAGGGGAGACTGGCTGCTAGCAGTGGACACAACATTGGTGTCATATAAAGGAGGGACCACTTGCCATCCCTTCCAGGACTGGTAACAGCAATGGTAGTACCATGTCCCATTTCAAGGAAGTCACTGGGGTATTTCTAGCAGTGGCATCCAACACAAGCTGCATCATCTGTGCCAGGCAGACACAGCAGTGGCTTCTTGCCAGAACAATTCTATGTGTCATTTGAGTCACTCTTCTTGGATCAGTATCTTCTAGGTTTGGTTCTCCAGCCATTCCCAGGGATTCAGTAGCTACCCAATATCCCACTTTAAGATTTTTTTTTTGCTTAAATTAGCCATAGTTGGTTTCTCTCATTTTGAGCTAAGCTGCCACCTGCAAACTACCACTTCTGGAGATCGGGGTAAGCTAGCATGGGCCACTTGGAGACAGGACAAGAACACAGCCCAGCCATACTTATCGCTGATAGGCCCAGAATTCTGGGCTCCAAGAGCAGCCAGAACTACAAACAGATATGATGTAACCACTGTGGGTGATATTTCTCTGGAATTCCTAAATTTCAAGAAGTCTTGTTAAGAAGCACAGCTGGTCTCAGCTGCCATGTGGACGGGTAATAGCTATTCCAAGATCTGGTGTAAAGGAGGGAGCAGTGTCAGTCTCCTCCCCAAGGGCAGCAGGGCAATAGCACCATCTGCCTCCTGCAAGGAGGACCCTAGAAAGTTCAGTGATTAGAACAGACATCAGCAATCCAGAAGGAGGAAGGCATAGGTTGTGGTAAGGACAGACAGACATGGGCACATAGAGTGACAAGCCCTACAAGTATTAGAGGACAGGAAACCTGGAAAATGGAGGTAGAAAGGGGGCTTCTAGGTGCCAGTGTAACAGTGGTATTTGGGCTAGATGTAGATGAGAAAAAAATTCAGAAGTACAATTCTCAACATATGAATGGTGTGTCTCTTTGGAAAAATGGATATTCTATGACTTTATTTTGCTAATTTTTATTAGCATATATTGGCTGTATAAACAGGATTCATTGTGATAGTTCCATAAAATATATATAATATACTTTGATAAAATTCACTTCATTTTTCTTTCTTATCTTACCTTTATAAAATAATTTTAATGGATTTCATTATTAAATTTTCATTCAAACATACTTTGGTCATACTCAACTGCTCCTTCACCTCTCCTTTCACCCTCCTTCCTTCCACTGGTTCCCACCACCAAACAGTCCCTTTGTTTTACATTCATGTCATTCATCCTCCCTCCCTCCCTCTCTCTTTCTCCCTCTCTCTCTCCTTCCCTCCTCCCCTCCCCCCACTTTCTTTTCTCTCTCAGTTCTACATTTGAGAGAGACCATGTGGTATTTTGTTATATGTTGCTCTCAGTCTGGCTTATGTGCTTGAAATGATGATTTCCCATTTTTCTAAGAATAACATAATTTCATTCTTCTTTATAACTAAATAATACTCCATTGTGTGTATATACCACATCTTCTTTATCCATTCACACTTCTGGTGAGCACCTAGGCTGCTTCCAGACTTTAGCTATTGTGAACATTGATGCTATAAACATGGATGTGCAGGTATCTCTGTTGTATACCGATTTATATTCCTTTGGATATATACCCTGTAGTGGTACAGCAGATCATATGGAAGTTCTATTTTTAGTTTTTGAGGAACCTCCTTACTGATTTCCCACCAATAGTGTATAAGGGCTCCTTTTTCTCAGCGTCCTAACCAGCATTTGTTGTTGTTTGTTTTCTTGATGCTAGCGATTCTGTCTGAAGTGAGACAGAATGTCAACATTGTTTTGATTTGTATCTCCTTTATGGCTAAAGATGCTGAACACTACTTTATGTATCTATTGACCATCTGTACTGCCTCTTTTGAGATTTGTTTATTCAACTCATTTTTCCATTTATTAATTGGATTGTTTTCTTCCTCTGGTGTTTACTTTTTGGAGTTCTTCATATATTCCGGATAGTCATCCTTTATCTAATGAATAGCTGGCAAAGATTTTTCTGCCATCCTGTACATTGTCTCTTGATTCTGATAATTTTATACTTTGCTGTGCAGAAGCTGTTTAATTCAATACAATCCATTTTGTCAATTTTTGTTCTTATTTCTTGAGAAATTGGAGTTCTATTCAGAAAGTTGTCACCTATATCTTCAAGGGATTTCCCTATGTTTTCCTCTAGTAATTTCAAAGTTTGAGGTCCACTTTGAATTAATTTTTGTACAAGAGATAGGGGTCTAGTTTTAGTCTTCTACTTTTTTCCCAGAACCATTTGTTAAAGAGGTTTTCTTTTCTCCAACATATGTTTTTTGGCACCTTTGTCAAAAATCAGATGGCTGTACGAACTGGGACTCTAGTATAAATTGAAGTCAGATATTGAGATGCCTCCAAAATTGTGCTTTTTGCTCAGGATTGTTTGGACTATTAGAGGTATTTTGTGCTTTCATATTAATTTTAGGATTAATCTTTCTATTTCTGTGGAAAATAACATTGGAGTTTTTATGGTGATTGCATTAAATCTATAGATTGTTTTGGATAATATAGTCATTTTCATGATTTTAATCCTGCCAATCCATGAAAATGGAAGGTCTTTCCATCTTCTAGTGTCTTCTGTTTCTTTCTTCAAGCTTTTATAGTTTTCAGACTAGGGTGTGAAATAAGCACAAGTTGCTGAGTTCAATTCCCAATACTGTCAAAAACAAAAGGTTTTATAATTTTCATTGTACAGGTCTCCATCTACTTTGTTAAGTTTGTTCTATTTTTTTTAGACTATGGTGAATAGGATTGCTTTCTAGTATGTTGATTTTGTATCTTACTATTTTGTCAAAAGTGTTTATCAAATCTAAGAGATATTGGTGGAGCATTAGGATCTTTTAAATATACAATCGTATTATCTTCAAATAGGAATAATTTTACTTTTTACCATTCCTATTTGTATCACTTTAATTTCTTTCTCTTGCTTTATTCCTTTGGTTTAAATGTAATATAGGCTCCTCTATTCCTAGATTCCACAGAGTTTTTATCATGAAAGGATGCTGAATTTTGTCAAAGTCTTTTTCTGCATATATTGAGATGATTGTGTGATTTTTGTCAGTTATTCAGTTTATGTGCTGTATTATATTTATTGATTTGTGTATCTTGAACAATCCTTGCATCCTTGAAATGAAATCAAACTTGATCATGGTGTGTGATCTTTTTAATGTGTTGTTGAATTTCATTTGCAAGTATTTTATTGAGAATTTTTGTGTCTATGTTCATCTAGATAATTGATCTACAATTTTCTTTTTGTGTTGCTTCCTTATTAGGTTTTTCATTAAGTTAATAATAGCTTCATAGAATAAGTTTGGTAGTGTTTTCTTCTCTTTCTAACTTTAGGAATAGTTTGAGATGTTAGTTCTTCTTTAAAGGTCTGGTAGAATTCAACAATGAATCCATCTGGTCCTTGGCTTTTCTTTGTTCGGAGACTATTCCTACTTCAATTTCATTGTTTATTATAGATCTGTTTATAGATGGTTTGCATCCTCTTAATTCAATTTTGTTACGTCACATGCATCTAGAAATTCTTATAGATTTTTCAGTTTATTAGAATTTATTCCTTAATGATCCTCTGAATTTCATTGGTATTTGTTGTAATATCCCCTTTTTCATCTCTAATTTTATTAATTAAGGTCTTTTCCCTCTTTCTTTTGGTTAATTTGGCTAAGGGTTTGTCAATCTTATTTATCTTTTCAAAATACCAACTTTTTATTCATTGATTCTTTCTATTGTTTTTTAGTCTCCATTTCATTCACTGCTGCTCTGATCTTTATTATTTCTTTGTCTATTGATTTTGGATTTGGCTTGTTCTTGTTTTTCTGAGAGCTTAAGGTACATATATGTTATTTATTTGGAATCTCTCTGATTTTTTTTTTTTTGGCAATACTGAGGTTTGAACTCAGGACCTTATGCTTTCTAGGCAGGCACTCTATCACTCAAGCCACTCCACCATCCCTGTTTTGTGATGGGTTTTTTTGAGACAGAGTCTCACAAACTATTTGTGTAGGTTGGCTTCAAACCACAATCCTCCTGATCTCTGCTTCCTGAGTAGCTAGGATTACAGGTGTGAGCCACCAGCACCTAGCCTCTCAGATTTTTTAAAGAAAGTACTCATGGTTTACTTTCCTCTTAGCACTGAACTTACTCTTGAGGAAAGAAAATCGTTTTTACAAGTTCAGTATAATCCAAGTCTATAGTGTTTATAAAGTCTACAGTAGTATGCAATAATATTGTAAGCCTTCACACTGGCCAACCAATCACCCACTGACTCATCTAGAGCAACACCTACTCCTGGAAGTTCCACTCATAGTAGGTATCCTTTATGTGGACCATTTCTTATCTTCTATACTACATCCTCGATGTACTTTTCTGTGGTTGATTCACAAATACTTATCATTGTGCTGCCACTGTCCACATTCTTCAGCACAATAACAGAATGTGGAGGTTTGGAGCACAGAACAATATACTACGAGATGAGTAGCAGTCTATACACTCTAGGCTTCTGCAAATACACTCTGTGATGAACTTGGCTAGTATCACATATGCTAACATGTAATATCCCCATATTAAGAAACACAAATATACCTACAGAATTCTTATCTCAATGTTTCCTTACAAAAGAAATGGAAACTCATAGTATAAGGACCCTCTTTAAACATGAGCCACTAGCAAACACAATATATTCATATTTTATATAACATTTTTCTCATACAGTAAAACTTTGGGCAACATAAAATTATTTGCATTAAGATTTCAATATATTTATAGGATTTCTTTCCAATGCTACTTATCACAATTTTTAATATAAGTATCTAAATCTTTCCCTAGTTTTCCAAACTACTAGGGTTTTGATCTAGTGTCCATTTTTACAAGGTCTATCTCCAGTGTGCATTACCAAGTGTTCTAAATGGATGTGAGAAAGATTCCCATGGTTCATTCATCAGGTTTTTCTTCAGAATGAGTCTTTTCATGAATCTTTGTAATGGAACTGAAGACCTGAACACATATCATTCATTCATAGGGATTCTCTTCCCAGCAGGAGTCCTTGCATGATTTTAAAAGGAAAAACTGAAAGCTTTATCACTTTTTATATTCATGGATTATCCTCCGATGAGTTCTTCCACGCATTTGGGAACCGAATAGTCTGAAAGCTTTCTAACATTATTTACATTCATAGGGTCTTTGTCCAGTGTGAGTTCTTTCATGCACTTGAAGGCAACTGGGAGAAATAAGAGCTTTATCACATCGCTAACATTCACAAGATTTTTCCACAGCATTATTCTTCCTTGTATTTGAAATGATCTGGGACAAGGACCTTTGCACATTGCTTGCATTCATAGGGTTTTTCTGCATTGTCAAGTTGTTCATGTATTTTAAATAAACTGAAAAATCAAAGGCTTCCAAACATGCCTTGTATTCATAAGGTCCATTTGTGCTGTGGATTGGTATGAGTCTTTGAACACTTGTAAGAGTAACAAAGGTCTTCCCATGTTGTTTACGTGTATATGGCTTTTCTCTGTATCCCTCACACTCGTATGGTTTGTATCCAGAGTAAGTCATGATGTGCCTTAGATTTCTTCCAGGATTTTTGTGCTGATCTTCAGTACTCTGGCCTTCCCATTTGTTTCCTATAGAGGTGAGTTTGCTGAAGGTTTCCAGCATCACATCTCTGTAGAGCTTCTTCTGAGAAAGATCCAGCAAAGCCTACTCCTCTTAGGTAAAGTTCACAGCCACATCCTCAGAGTCTATTTCCTGTCTTCCGGAATCTTCCCATGTTCTCCTTACTGCTCTTAGTGTCCATGCAGGTCATGGGGCAAGAAATGCTGCTCACCCCTCTGTACAGCTGAGTAGTGGAACTGGAGTTTGAACTCAGGGCCTCCAACTTGCTAGGCAGACACTCCACCACTTGAGCCACACCCTCAGCCCCCTTTTTTTGCTTTTACTTATTTTTTGGATAGGGTTTTGTGCTTTTGCCAGGGCTAACCTTGAAGTGAAATCCTTCCAATCTCCACCTCCCAAGTACCTGGGATTACAGAAACCACCACAACCCCCTTTTATTCTTTGCACTCCTCTCTACTAACACCATGTATTCTCTTTGTAATCACTGTAACGAAATAAAAGGAAAAGAGGGAGATGTTAGAGAGAGCACAGGGGAAAGGGATAAGGAGAAGAAAAAGGAAAGAGAGAAAACAACCAATATGCTCGCAACCATGGCTATCAGAGTGGCTTCCCATAGACCCGACAGCACGGTGCCCTTGAAGATCATACTCTTTGCCTTTCTTTGGAGAAAGGGGTAACATCCACGCCCTTGAGGGGAAACTAAAAGAGAGAAGAAATAGATACTCCCTATAGTACAGTAAGAGAAATGAGTCTTGTCTGAGCCTTCAGAATCCCAGGAACATTTGCCAAAGGTGGCAGTAGAAGCCATGAGGACCTGATCTTGTCCCAACTCAGTAATTGCATCCTGCCTGCTCCTCTGGGCCATCTCCTCATCCTGCAGAGTGCAGATCCCCCTTCTTGAGGGAAACTGTTGGGAAGCCCTGCTGTTGGCAAGCACCTGCTGTCCCTCTTTCTCTTGTCTATAATGACAGTTTAGTTTGCTGTTTGCTCTCTGCAGGGACTGCATTGTTCACTGATGCCCAAATACAGCACAGTTTTATGCTTCCATGCCTTATATTCTTTGATACTTTTATTTATTTTTTTCTTGGAATAGTTTTATATTTATGGCAAAACTGAGAGGAAAATACAGAAAGATCCTATTCGTTCCCTGCCCCTACACCTACATTGCCTCCCCCATGTCCACTATCCCACCAGAGTAGTGCATTAGCTTGCAATTGATTAATCTGCATTGACACCCAAAGGCCATCGTTTACATCAGGGTACACTCTGGGTGTTGCACATTCTGTGGGTGTGGATAAAGACAAGTATCCACCATTACAGTATTACACAAAGTATTTTCACTGCCCTAAAAAAAAAAAAAATCCTCTGTGTTCCATCTGTTCTTCCCTTCCCCACCCTACTAACCTTGGCAACCACTGCTCTTTTTACTGTTTCCTGAGTTTTGCCTTTTCCAGCATGTCACAGGGTTGGGATCAGACAGTAGGTGGCCTTTTCAGATGACCTTCTTTCGCTTAGCAATATGTACTTAAGTTTCTTCCATGACTTTTTCATGGCTTGATAGCTTTTTGTTAAGCTTCTGTGCCCCCTTTAAAGGTGTTCCATCTGTTAGTATTAGAATGTACATTCTTCTCCCTTTTTAATGCTTGTCAAGCTCCTGTTCATTCCTCAAAACACAATTCTAACACTACCTCCTGCAGGAAGAATATCCCCCTTCCCTGCTCATCATCTGGGTAAAGCTGGAGCTTTTTTCTCTGTGTTCCTATCATGTTCCTTGTCAACAGAGTTGCTCAACCTGTAATGCTGCCTGTCTATCTGTCTCCCCATTACACAGTGCACTTGTTCATCTTTGTATCCTGGGTGCCCAACAACCATGTATTTTTTTACACTTGGCTGCTCTATTTTAGCATCAAAAGAAAATATGGGTGTAATTGCCTAAGGCAAATTAAGGAAATTAAATTTTGCATCTAGCAAGAGATAAACTGTCAAAATCTTATACTCTGGAATGCTAGTTAGAAAAACATCATAGAAGCAGATGGGCTTACACACATTCACAATGCACACATACGTACATAATAAATATTTGTTGAATTATTTTGGTAATAACACAGGAAATACATCAAGGGAAAAGGCTTAAAATATTTGACCATGGACGTTTACATGAGAACAGACATTCAAAAATTCCATGAATTCTTGAATTCATTGGTAGTTTACAAATCTGTCGGGGCGTTTGTGGTTGTCACAACTGGAGTGGCATGTTTGGCACTACATAGTGGGTAGGACAAGAATGGTCAGATAGCCTGCAATATAAGAGTGCCATTAATCAGAATTATTCCACATTTAGTATGAATTTTGAATATCTCATTGAGAAAAGAAACACACTTTTAATTTTCTGAGCTAAGAATCTCACATCTTTTTACATATAAATACACAAATATTTTTGCACCATTTCAAACTAGAGTGAATTTTACAAACGTATGATTAAGATAAATTGTGATGAGGCTGAATTTTTACTAGGCGGACCTGACTGAGAGTTAGTCTCTATTTTGGAAACACACATCCCTAGTGGCATCTTAGTCACCAATACAACACACTGAAGGCGGTCTGCGTTCGGAGCTAATGCATTTGGAGCTACGTAACATATTCAAAGGCTCACCACTTCAGCAAATCTCCTAGGATTTCATGACCCAGCACCTATTATTAAAACTTTTTTTATTATAAGTTATTTTCTTTTTATTTCTCCTTCATACTGCAGCTAGAAAAATAATATTGAGTTTTTCAAAATTACATGTCTGGGTAAATTGTGCTACCTATGGGACTCATTTCATTGTAGTAAAAAAGCTACTAATAAATATTTGCTATGAAAGGGGATATTGGATATTACAGGGTTCAGAACCACTAGGTAAAAGCAAATTGTATATTGTACTCAAGAAGTTTGACTTGGTAAGTCTGCAGAATCACACTTCTAGTTGTCACTTGATAAGCTAAAAGTCCCTATGTACATAAATATCATCTGTGATAAGCACTGCCAGGAGACAGCTCCTCCAAGGAGCCATCTTTTCATTAAAATAATTGCACTTCAAAGGTTAAGATCTTTTTCCCTTTCTGTTGACATTTATTTGCATACAACACTACTGTTGGTTTCAAGGTCATTTTCTATATCAAGATGAATGAAGTCATGTCTAATGATGTTCATTTATTCACTCAGTTATGGATTAAGAACCCTCTGGGTGCCAGGCCCTGTACTAGCGCCTATAACAGAGATCAGGCAGAGGAGCCCTGACCCTGCACAGCTCTTGGGCTGATGCGATGTGAAGCACTAACTCCAGTACGGTGAGATGAATGTTATTCTACATGTGTGCAAAGAGCAATAGAAGTGTAGCAGTGCTGCCCTGAGGAACTGGCATTTGTGTTGAGATGAGAGGGAAGACATGGCAGGGGAGAAGGGGGACACATAAATATCACAAAAGTCTGGAGAAGAAAGTGTGACAAATTGAGTACAAATACAGACAGCCTTTGACTTTCCTGTGGAAAAGCAGAGATTTCTCCCCAAACATGATCAGCAAAGCTCTTACTCTGGAAAACTTAAATTTTTCATCAAAATGAACTTTATACAATATTCAGTAGGCATTTTTCCAATCATTTTCCTAATAGGAGAGAATTCAAATTCAAGACATTTTTAGAAATGCCCTAGAAACTAAAGATGTATGGTCATTTTTTAAAAACACAAGGGAGATAGGAAGCAATGTGTCCATTTACTAAACAAGGAACAATCCCATCGACTCCAATGCTGGCTCACAGAAGCAGGTGTCACATATTTATACGACCATCTGGACAGGTCCTCTTCCTCCTCTTCCTTGGGGAAAAAGTTGACAAGACTCCAAAGGGTTGGTAAGGGAGAGAGAGATACACCTAATCTAAATGCAGAATCAAAGGGCTAAGGGCAAATGAGACTTTTTAAAAAAGTAGCAGAGGCAAGAACCTGCTTAGCTATGTCAGGAAAAGGATGAAAGCCAAAAGAAAGCGGTACTAACACTGCAAGAACACCATATGGCATTTATATGTCATGCATTTCATTTCAAATGTTGATATTTGCTTTCTTGTTAGTTCTGGTAGCAACGCTGTTAGAGTAGTTAGTAAAATTCATTTTTTAAAAAGAAATATTTGAAGCTCCTTGTACTCCTTAAAATCATACACAAATTACTTTTTTTTAATCGCACATTCTATATTCATGTTTAAAATTGTTAGAACTAATCTACAAAACAGAGTTAGGATTGTGAGAGAAAGAAACTCCTGATGTGAGACATCCAAGGCATTTATCTGCACCTACTCAGCAGTAAGGGGGAAGGGGGCAATTGTGCTTCTGTAGACAGCCCAGTATCAGTGCAATCACTTAGTATTAGTCCTTGCAACCATTCCGCATGCTCATGCAGAAAGATGGCTGATGCTGCTTACAGTAAAATTCCTTTCTGCCAAGGCATGGGAAAAACAAACAGAAGGAAATTGAGAAATAATGTTAGGTAGCAGTTAGCTGTGAGCAATGTAGATATACAAAGGAAACCAAAAACGGGGGATTCTTCAAGGTCTCTGAGAGAAAAAAAAAAAAAAACACATTTAAAAGCCCCTGTTAGGATCAAATAGCTCACCAGGGTCACGGGATGTTGCAAGATGTTTTTGAGTCACCCACCCTAAGGTGGGTCAACATCAGCTCCTGAAAGAACAAAACAAAGGCCCAGGCCTGTAAACCATATCCTAGGGGTCAGGTGGACCCAGTAATAGTTGGAACATTGTAAAGCTGTAGACTACCCTAGCACCATGACTTGGTTCTAGGGAAGGACTTAACACTCCAAGCCCCCTGGACCTCAATAAAAACTGCTGCCCAGGTAAAAACAGTTGTCATTCCCATTCTCTCTCTAAAGATGGGCCACTTTCAGTCTACTGAAAGTGTTTTCTTTCCTAGTAAGTTTTCCTATTACTTTCATTATGTTTCTGTATCTTGCTTGATTTCTCTCACCAGTCACAAGGACCACCGTAGATAGCTATGCTGACTTTCTGGTAACATTTTTGGTTGACTTTCCAATTAACTAACAGAAGAAAGAGAGGAAAGACAGCATTCGAGCTCCACAAAACCTATCTTCAAGGTTCCCTTGTTCAAAATTAGAGATAAGGGCAAAATAGTTTCTGCCGGGCATCGAAGGGGTGCGGGGCAGAGGGAGGGGGCGGAGTGGGTGGTAAGGGAGGGGGTGGGGGCAGGGGGGAGAAATGACCCAAGCCTTGTATGCACATATGAATAATAAAACAATAAAAATTTAAAAAAAAAAAGGTTCCCTTGTTCAGATGTGAAGAGCCAGGTATCTTTGGGGAGGAGACTTCTGTCTTTCTGTGATATCTTTTAGTACCACTTTGATGTTTTAGGAAAATGCAAACTGGCCTGTGTGTTCAAGATCCAGTTAGAGCACACGCAAGCTGAGACGCAAGCTGAGAAGCAAGCAGCATGTAACTGAAATAAATTCTTTCTCATTCTTTGATTTTTTTCTTTCTTTCTTTTTTTTTTTTTTACTAGAATCTCTGTAGATAGTAGAAATCTCTATGTAAACAGCTGCAGCCAGTGAAGTGCAGCCCAGTTTTCAGGCTGAGACCTTGCCTCTCTACAGACAGAAGGGCAGAGGCATGCTCTTTGCAGTCCCAAAGAAGCCCACCAACTCACTATCTGCATGCTTCCTTTTTGTTTGACTTTCAAAAGGGCTCCTGAGTCATGGCTAATGCAGCTCCTCCTCCTAAGGCAATGACTGATAACTTGAATTTTGTTCCAGGGCTAACTCCTGCAGCCTGTCTGTTTCTTTCTCTGTTACTGTCCTATCTGTGGCCCCCTCCACTTCTCTAGTCCTATTCATCCCCATGCTCAATCCCAGGAAAGGCAGGACAGAGGGTAGCACCAGCAAGCATCTCTTCCTCTTCCAGGTCTATGGGGAGTACTTTGCAGCCTACCCACCCTAGGTGTGGAGTAAAGAAACTGGCTGTGTCTCTCTCCTCTTTAGTCAATTCACAATCAGTACTTACTGAGCACCTCCAAAGTACTTAGTACCACAAGGTGCAGGACAAGTCAGGCATAAGAGTTTCAAGACCCTTATGCTTTATTTGAGCATCACAGTCCCTAAGACATGTCCTTTATGATGTCCAGTATACAAGCTGGAATTCACAAAACCCTCCTCTGAGCTCTCATAGCTAACACTGTGCTACAGTAGTAGTGAAGAATGTCACTGAGAGCTGACTGCGTGTCAGGCATTGCTCTCACCCATTGACTAAGTGCCAAAAGAAATAGGTACTATTATTGTCCCTAGTCTAAGGCATGGCTGGTAAGTGACAGACTAGGGCCTCCATGGTGAGGCAGTGTGACCTCAGAGCATGCCTACACTAGACCTGGTATTATTCTGCACAATAATATGGAAGCTAGTCTTTATACAGGTTTGCTTTCTCCTCGGTAGAAAGGACTGTTTCATATTTATTGCCACATGCCCCCAAAGTGTTGAGAACACAGTAGGCGTTATTTGATAATTACCTATTAAAATGACCTAGGCACAGGTGTGAAGAAGCAGCCACAGTGGGGAGCTGAATCATTATGAGGTGAATGAAAGGATCTCAAAGTCAAAAAAAAAGGTCTGGTGGAAAGGGGGATGTCATCAATATGCAGAGACCCAAGTCTGGCAAACATCCAGTGGTTCTCCCTCCCACCAGCTTTGCAGCAGGGCAGAGCTGAGGAAGCAGGGAAGGGAAATAAGCACAGGGTCACAGGCGGAGGGGAGGGCAGGTGCAAGAGGGAGGCAAGACAGAGGACATGGCTTCTCCACTCTGCCCCAATGTAGCGCAATGGCAGTGCGGGAGCCAGATTTATGGGCAGTCAGACAATAGTTTATCAAGCACTGTCATTATGGCTTACAGAAGCTGAAGGAAAAAAGACAGAACATAAAAGTTGATGAGGAAGTGGAGAAACAGGGACCTGTGGGCACCAAAGATGGGAATGTAACATAGTGTGGCAGCTGTGGAAAACAGTATGGCAGATCTTCAAACAAGTGAATCTATAATCCCCACATGATTCAACAATCCACTTCTGTATATGTCCAAAATAATAAGAAGCAAAGACTCAAATGGCTACTTATATGTCTTTACAGTGGATACTTGTACATCTGTGTTCATAGCAGCCAAAAGGTAGAAACAACCCAAAAGTCTATTGACACATAAATGGATAAAATGTGGTATATACAGAGAGTGGAATGTTATGCAGCCTTGAAAAAGAAGAAAATTTTGAGACAGGCTACAACATGCATGAATCCTTAAAGACAGCATGCTAAGTAAAACAAGCCAGGACAAATACTGTATGATTCTACTTATGATGAACCTAGAGTAGTCAAATTCATAGACAGAAAATCGAATGGTGGAATGGGAAGTTGTTTAATGAGTACAGAGATTTATTTGGGAAAGATGAAAAAGTTCTGAAGTCAGATGATGGTGATGGTTGCACCATCTTAAGAATGGTTAAAATGGTATGTTTTATGCCCTGTGGATTCTACCACAATAAAAAATTAGGAATAAAGAAAAAACTGAACCAGGCTCTAAAGTATCCAACTAACTCCCAGTGTTGAAATAGTGGCTATGTCCAGAACAACAACAAAAAATGTTAATTTCATGAGAAAAACAAAACATACAAAAAATGGCATGACATGGAAACAAAGTATTAATTTGAAAAGTCAGTGTACTCAGCTTTTCCTAGCATATGAATTCCTTTTGAATGTTAAAAATAATAATAATTTCTTGATCCCTGCAGAGCAATAGAAATTTTGTTGTCAACTGAACTGTGAATTCAGGAATCACCCTTTAAAATGAATGTACCATTTATATTACAAAGTTCAAATAGGTGAAACTTTATCTGTGGTATTAGAAGTTAAGGTGTTGGTTACCTTTGAAAAGAAGGGGGGAAAAAAGGATTAGGAAAAGGTGTGAGAGGAGCAGGGCTCTGATGGCTCACACCTGTAATCCTAGCTAGTCAGGAGGCAGAGATCAGGAGGATCATGGTTCAAAGCCAGCCCGGAAAATGCTCAACACACAAAAGGGCTGGTAAAATGGTTTTAAGAATGCCTGCCTAGCAAGCATGAGGCCCTGAGTTTAAACCCCAGTACTGCCAAAAAAGAAAGTATGAAGGGGACATATGCAGTGTTTACAAAGTTGTATTATTTTCATCTAGATGTGGTTACAAGATAGATTTACTTTGTCACAGTCTTTAAAAGTGTAAATGTATGATTTGTGCATGTTATATTCAAGAAGTATTTATAAAAAAAATTAAAATTGTATATTTTTTTAAACTAAAATGAATGCAAATGAATTATTGATGGCAAATTCTCCACATAGATTTGAAAAAGGGCAGTATATTTGTGGAGGCCTATTGTTTATTTTGTCTACCAGCAATGCTTAAAGCACAAAAGGACTCACCGATCTTTTAAAATAGCACTGCAGGCCCCAAGGGACCCACCACCCGCAGGGGAGAACTACAGCTCTATACTAACACGAGCTGTAAACTTCCAAGGCACAGCTAAAGCCATTAAGTCAAAAATGCTTGCATGAATGCCACTTTTCTCAAGAAATAAAAAGTAACGCATCCTCTTCCTCCCCACACACCGCCACCACCCCCCAAAATATAAACCATTTCAGGGAACAAAGCCTGGTCTTGTAAGCCTCCATCAGGAAACAAAAGCACATTAAGATCATTCTGAGTCCCCCACACATTTGGTGTACACATATGTCCTGCTGGTGAAAGGTGGACCCCTTGACATGGATATTAACACTGAGACCAGTCAACCTAAAAAAATCACTGAATTAAACTTGCACACCTTGTAGGTTCTCTCCTTATAGTGCAGCAAGGCTTTGTTTCAATGGGTTGTCATTGATCCACAACACCTACCAAGAGTTGGCAAGGACTTTACTAGAAGAACGAGGATCAAAGTTAGGCGCTATGCCTCAAGCCTGTAATCCTAGCTACTTGAGAGGGAGCGATTGGGAGGACTAAAGTTCAAAGTCAGCCCAGACAAAAAGTTCATGAGACTCCATCTCAATCAATAAAAGTTGAGCCTAGTAGTGCAATGCCTGTCATCCCAGTATTCAAGAGGTGTAAATAAGAGGATCACAGTCCAGACTGGCCTTGGCATAAATGCAAAACCTTATTCCAAAAAATGCCAAAAGCAAAAAGGGCTGAAGGCATGGCTCAAGTGGTAGAGCACTTGCCTGGAAAGCACAAAGCCCTGAGTTCAAACCTAGTATTGCCAAAATAAAAGAGAATGAGGATCAAGGCATGAGCTTAAAGGTCACAGGGACAAACAGTCCTGTCACCTGCTTCCCATTAGTAAGCAGTTACTTTTCACTCACCATCTGCACGTACCACTTGTCACTCAGGAAAGGAAAAAAAGGCTGCAGCAGCAGTTGGAGATGTTTCAAGGACCAAGTTTGAGAATTTTGTCCTCAAAACCACTGAAGTAGAGGTTGAGGCTAGCTGATGAGCCTAAAAACAGGAGGATGCTTTTGGAGGGAAGGCCAGCTGGCTCAGCTCCCCAGGAGGCTTGGCTTTGAGCTGTGTGTTTCCTCTTCTTCCAGCACTGAGTGGGTTGTACCAAGTGGAGCATGGAGTGGAAGAACACAGAGTACAGAAATTTCTCTGCCTGGTGAGTGCTCTTGTGGAGGTAGGCCAGAAGGAGTCAGCCATCAGGACCATGGAGGCCCCTCTCATAAATCCACTTTGTACTGGTTGCATAGCAGTGTGAGACATGAGCAAGAGGCCATCTAAATCCTAGCAGATTCTTCTGATGAAGAATCAGAGGAAGGTGGGAATGCAGCTCAATGGTAGAGCGTGTCCCTGGCATGCAGCAGGCCCTGGGTTTGATTCTTAGCACTGTAAGAAAAAAAAGTTGCCGCCCAATGATTGCTGGACATGTTTATTCATGCTTGCAATCCCAGCACTCAGGAGGCTGCAGCAGGAGGATCATGAGTTCAAGGCCATCCTAGGTTACATATTAAGACCTTATCTCAAAAAAGAGAAAGAGAGAAACAGAGAACCAGAGACTATGATCCAATTCAGTGAACTGACAGAATTAAGTTAAATCCTTTGAAAGTGAATAAAGATAAGACCACTATCAACTTTCTCAGAACTGACCCTTTTTATTTGTCCTTAGGTCTCAACAAACCTTTGATAAAGGTTCCTGTTGAGCATCAGATGCTATCCTTGCATAGCAAGAGAAAGGAGGAAGGAAGTTTAATGAAATGGCTAAGTCTATGTATGTACTCTGGGCCAGGGGACCTGGTCTATAGTCATTGACTATCACTTACAGGCTGGATGACCTTGGACAGATCACAGAACCAATCAAAATATTTTGATCTCATGGAATCAGGAAGACAGAGAGGGTTGTCAGAGAGCTTACTCTGGGTAAAGCCTATAGCCTAGTGTCTATCCCATAAAAACCTTCAAAACAGATAAGCAATTTATCTCTAGACTTTGATACTGAGGTACTAGAATCCCTAGTCTGACCTCAACCAAATCCCGTTGGGCAAATGACAAATTCAGTGTTCCTAACAAAGAACCCTGCATATAGAGTTCATGAGTATTTTCCCACACAAAGGAACAATCACATTCCCAAAGTTACCTGTGATAAGCATTTGCCAGAAAGAAAATGTTACCTTTAAAATGTCCAAATGTTAAATCCTATCCAAGCAGTGTTTTAAGTAGTTATATTTTAGGCAGAGTTTGATCACGTTAGTGTTTATAGAAAAGATTGAAATGCATTTTAAAGGCCATTAAAGCCTCCTATAGTATCTCAGAAGGCAACAGGAAACATGAGGGGGACAGTGTCCAGTTATTAAAAATAAGCTGAGAAAGAAGAAGAATCTTATGTTAAATTAGTCCCTACTGGGTCAGCTAAGTGAGTGCCGAGAGATGTTGGCCTACTGAAGAATCACAGCAGAACAATCGATCTTTATGTCTACTCATTAAAATCAAGCCTCCAGGCATTTTTTCTTCTTGGGTGAAAAACGATTTTATTCTCTGACGTCCTCTTTAAGGACTCAGCTGAGACAGGACACTTCTGAGTAGGAAATGGTGCCTGCATGAAGAAACAGGTAGAACCATTGACAGAGACATAGACGGAATATTGGGATGGGGCTGGGGCAAGGACCTCAGGGCCTGTGCGGCAATTGACTACTTACACTCTTACATTCCAGTTCAGCCACGGGTCTTAACTGGGGTAATTTTACCCCTGAGAAGATGTTTAGTTAGGTCTAGAGACAGTGATAATAGGGCATCTACTGAGAAAACTCCAGGATGCTACTAACTGTTTTGCTCCCATAATAAAGAATTAAACAAACCAAAATGGCAGGTGCACTGACACTGAGCAACCCTGCATTAGAGGAAGGGAGAAAGGAAAGGACCATCCATGGAAAAACTGTGTCACGGGCGGGCGGTCATTATGAGATACTGTGGAGTCAGTTTTATGGATGTCATTTATGTAGGCCATCCCAAATGTACATTCTGGGCCCATCATTACAGCTAGATAATATCCCTAAACTAATTTGGAAGAGATCTGGTTGATAAAGCTTTAACATTTTTTTTTGCATTTTAAAACAATTACCTCCCCTTAGGGAAAGTAAGAAAGCAGTTGTTTACATTAAAACCAGAATCTTCTCTCAGATAAAAATAAACTTACATTACCCATGTATCATTCATCCTACTCAGTTATTTGCCAGGAATTAAGATATGCCATGTGCTAGTACAGGTGCTATAGACACAGACACATATGCACACATGGGCATGCTCACCAAGTTATAAATCAAAGGTCACCAATATCACATATTTTCTGTACTACTAAACTGCAGCCCCTTCTAAGACTAAAAACTCAGCCCACTGCCTTGTCCTTCTCCCCTATCTATTTGTATACAATGCTGGTGTGCATAACTAATACACAATGAACATTTTCACTGCTAATAGGAATTGAAAGCTGTGGTTGAACACCCGGAGCTGAAAATAATATCCAATTCCTAAAACAGGGACTTTTTTTTTTTCATTTTTCTTTTATTATTCATATGTGCATACAAGGCTTGGTTCATTTCTCCCCCCTGCCCCCACCCCCTCCCTTACCACCCACTCCACCCCCTCCCGCTCCCCCCCTCAATACCCAGCAGAAACTATTTTGCCCTTATCTCTAATTTTGTTGTAGAGAGAGTATAAGCAATAATAGGAAGGAACAAGGGGTTTTGCTGGTTGAGATAAGGATAGCTATACAGGGCATTGATTCACATTGATTTCCTGTGCGTGGGTGTTACCTTCTAGGTTAATTCTTTTTGATCTAACCTTTTCTCTAGTACCTTAAAGCAGGGATTTTTATCTGCAATAAATAATAATAATTTTATGTCAACTCCTTTGCTGCAGGGTGCACGCTCAAAGATACCTTGTGAGAAACAGAAGCCTCCTGCCAAGTGCATTCTTCCAACCCTTGACTCATGCCAGGCATGTGGCAGAGGACTCCAAGAGTCTACCCACCTCCACCTGTCCCTTCTTGTATCCACAGTGATGGATAAGCCCACTGGCTGAACATCATCAGCAGAGTGAGACTGTCATCACCCTGTCTTATACACCCAGGAGAGCATTTGGCAGGCTCTAAAGTCCCCACATAATCATGGCACTAAGTCTAGATTAATGAGTTATTTGTAAGCTATACTCAGACCCTCTTGGGTCTAAAGGCAAATAAACATTTCTGCCATAACTTTGGGAAGAAAGACCAAAGAAGGAAAAAAAAACAGATTGCCCATTGGTTTTAGGGAAAATATCAGAAAGCTTGTTGCTCAGCCTAATAAAAAGAAGGAGCTGCCTGTTCCCAGATACCAAAGTCCAGCTCAGAGCAAGAAAACGGGATCTGGCCCAAAATTTGGCCAGTTTTCCTATAGCATCCTATCAAGTGTCAGTAGGCCTGGCTCAGCACCATAGCCAGCCCCACAGCAAGGAAGAGAGAGGCTGCTCACTTCCAAAACCTGCCTTGGAATTTGGTACCATCCCTGCTTAATCCCAAGTAATCATCCTTTCTTGCTAACTGTCCAAATGTCCCCCCTGGAAACCCAGGACAAATTTCTTTTACATTAATTAGTATGGTATGCTGAAAGATCTCAAAGTCCATATTGGCTTCATGAGGTAGATTAATACAGTCTATCTGACAGTAAATATTTTTGGCCTACCTGTAAGAGGTTAAGGCAAGTTTATTGGTTCAAACCCAAGTTCTACCACCAACTCATTGTATGGCTCCAGACAAGTGTCTTAACAAATCATAGGCTTCATTTTCTCAGACGTGAAGTGAATGAGTTTCATAATAATAACAGTTCCCAAAAATGGATGCATAGGCTACCTCTATCTAAATTCCCAGGATGCTTGTCACCCTAGAGAAGGATGCAGGAGTACATCCATAAAAACACTTATGACATTTCTTAATATTCACCAATTTCCCCATCTCTTCCCCTATTTGGAGATGAAACAACGCAGTCCACGTCCCCTTTGCAGTTGGGTGGAGTCAATGTGTCTAGTTCAGGACAATGTGCTCTCCCTGGCTGCAAAAACTCTACAGAACCAACATGCAATTTCCAATCCTCTCATGCTATGGTAAACCCTAAAGCCGTCGGACTTTCCTGGGTATTAATAGACCTAGCAGGGGTGAAAGTAAGCTAGGGTTGTTTCATCCACCCTCTCCTAACTAATTCAAGGATCCCCAAGATCACATAATTTATGACAAGAGAGAAAGAAGACAGCTTCTCTATAAGTGATCAGCATGGCTACCTACAGATTGATGCCTGTGGCAGACACTATCATTTGCTTACCTTGATTCATTCTTTTCTAACAGAATTCTAATTTTGTTCATCAGATTAATGAGTTCCACTTCAATAAATAAAACACATTCCTCTATAACAGGGGTTCTCAAACTTTGCAGGTGTCAGAATCACCTGGAGATCTTGATATCAAGATTCTTGGGCTCCAACTCCTCCAAGATTATTCATGTCTAACATGTTTCCAGGGGATGCTGGTGCAGGAAGTCAAGATCACATTTCAAGAATTATTGGTCTAAGTCAATTCCATTGTCCTCTGTTGGATACTTGCTTTCCTTACCTCCCTTGCACGTGGGAATGATCATGTAATCCAATTCTGGCCAATGATACAGAAAAAGAAGTCTGCAAGGTAACCTCTAAGAAAAATTTTTCTCCTATAGAAGGAGTCCCTGTCACCACAATATTGAAGAAGAAGAAAGTTGGAGAACTGATAGTCCATGACTTCAAGGTTGTACTAATTAAGAGAGTCTGGTATTGGTAAAAGAATAAATAGATTAATGGAACAAAATAGGGAGTCCAGAAATAGATCCATATAAGTATAATCAATTTATCTTTGACAAAACAACATAAGCAATAAAATGGAGTTGAGACAGTCTTTTCAACAAATGGTACTGGAGCTACTGGACATTCACACTGAAAAAAATGGATGTAGACATAGACCTTATACCCTTCACAAAAGTGTACTCAAAACAGATCACAGACCTACATGTACAATGTACAAGTATGAAACTTGTAGAAACATAGAAGAAAACCCACATGATCTTGGTATTGGTAATGACCTTTTGGCATAGTAAGTATGACCTTATTAAAATTAAATTTTTTTGCTCTACAAAAGACACTCTTGAGAAAATGAAAAGAAAGCCACAGATTGGAAGAAAATATTTTCAAAAGACATATCTTATAAAGGACTTCTATCCATAACAAACAAAGAATTTGTAAAACTCAACAATATGAAAACAAACAACTCAATTGAAAATGGGCCAAAGACAGTAATGGACGCCTCATTAAAGGAGGTAAGTAGAAGCTCATATGAGAAGATATTCCATCTCACATGTCATTAGGGAATTTCAAATTAAAACAACAAAGAGATATCACTATACACTTGTTAGAATGGCCATTATCCAGACAATGCCGAATAATGGTAAGGATATGGTAGGTTCTTATAACTAAACAATCACACAATATACCCAAAGGAATTGAAAATTTATGCCCATATGAAATCCTGAATATGGATATTTATAGCATCTTTATTCATAATAGCCAAAGATGTATTTTGGTGGGTGAAGGGATCAATAAGCCAGGAACATACAGAAAATGGAATATTATTCAGCACTACAAGGAGATGAGCTATCAAGCCATGAAAAGATATGGAAGAAACTTAAAAATGCATATTACTTATTGAAATAAGCCAATCTGAAAAGGCTACATGCTGCATGATTCCAACTATATGACATTCTAGAAAAGGTAAAACTATGGAGACAGAAAAAAAGATAAGTTTTTATTAGGAGTTGGGGAGAGGTACAGATGAACAGCAGAACACAGAGGGGTTTTAGGACAGTGAAAATGCTATACCATAATGGTAGATACCAGTCATTACACATTTACCCAAACACAAAATGTAGAACATCAAGAGTGAAAGCTAATATAAATATGGACTTTGAGTAATAATGATGTGTGAGTGTAGGATCATCAATTATAACAAATGCACCACTCTGGGAGGGGACTGATAATAGGGGGCAGGTTATATATGGAAAATGTAAGTACCTTCCTCTCAACTTTGCAGTTTTAGAACTGCTCTAAAAAATAAAGTCTTTTTTTAAAGAGGTGTCTCTTTTATCCTGCCTTAAATGTGGTTCGGTAAAATTATGATATTTGTTTCTATGGCAGCCATCTTGCAACCATGAGGTGATAAGCCTGAGGATAAAGAGACAACATGCCAAGGAGAACAGAGCACAAAGAGAGAACAAACCTGTGTACACTGTGGAGTTGATACACCAAACCTGAAACAACCTACCTCCAGGCTTTTTTCTAGGTGAAACAAATAAGTGTCCAAATTCTGAACCCACTATTAATCAGTATTGAAGGGCACGTCCATGTACCTGGCTTTGTGCCCCACGTGGAGGGTCTTTACCTAGAGTAACACTCTAAGCCTCCATCCCACTGTGACTTCCCTGGTGGATTTACAAACTGAGCACCTTCAGTTCAGTCCCCTCCTCCTACCATTTGGAACCACCTTCCTGCAAAAAAATGTACTCCATTTTGGTCTCTATGATGTAGCAAGGTTGGTGTCTTTGTGGAGAAGGCCTGTGCTACCTATGCGTCTATGACTCAAGAATGTGTGAGAAGCATAATGTCTAAAATACCACCAAAGACAGACCACCCAAATTCCCAGATCCTGTGGTATAATAAGCTATCACTCCTGCTGCTGTGTGATATGACATGGTACAGGTGACGTTAAGATAGAGAGATTATCTCTTGGACCTGATGTAATCACCTGAGCCCTTAAAAGCAGAGCGCATTCTCCAGCTGGGCCAGAGGAGAAGACAGAGACACAGGCATGACAAAGATTTAATGCACCCTTTCAGGTTTTGAAGTTAAAGGTGCTTGGGTGTCAAAGAATGTGGAGGAAGCTGAGAAAACCAACAGAAAGCAAAACTTTTTTTTTTTTGCCAAAATCTGAATTAACTTGAAAGCAGATTCTTCCCCAGATCTGGATCCCAGTCTGGCTAACACCTTGATCTTGGCTTTGTGATACCCTGAACATAACACGACCATCCAAGCCCACCAAACTTCTGACCTGCAGAGCTATGATATAATAAGTGGGTGTTGTCTCAAGCTTCTCTGTTCGTGGCCACTTATTTGTAGTAACTTGCTGCACAGCAATAGAAAACCAGTAAGTCCTTTTGGCAACTCAGCTAAAGCTATGTTCTTCTCAGCGATAACGCTGACATTTTGATCTCTGACACTTCTAGTTCTCAACTACTTCTGAACTCCACAGAAAAAGAAAGCGTGCTTATTTATTCACTCCATAAGAACTCCAACAGCCAGGCATTCTATAATTCTGCAGCCAAGGGCATTCCTAAAGAATACAGAACCCTCAGCAGTTCTTCAAAATGAGGCTCCAACCTGGGATATGTTTAAATAATCCAAATCAGTCACCTCAGAGTACAGACACCTAGAAGACTGATTTCATTTTTTTTAACTCCACAAAAAAAAAAAAAAAATCCTCTCTTCCCAAGCTAACAGAAATCCTAACAGATGAAGAAAAAGGCTTAATAATCATATGCAGATTTTTTAATGAACCTTTCCCAGGAGAACTGAAAATTCACAACCCCATGCTGTGTTGGTTTATACAATTTTCATTCCTCAAGTAATCACTTCAAAATCACTGGCCTTTTAAGTGCAGTTAAACGAATGGCCAAGAGCTTGAAGACTTTCTTTTTTTTTAATCAAAGTATTACACACAGTGGGTGGTAAGGGAGGGGGTGGGGGCAGGGGGGAGAAATGACCCAAGCCTTGTATGCACATATGAATAAAAAAAAAAAGCATTACACACAATAAGCAAGCTGTTGTAGGATCAGTTGTTTCAATTTTCAGGAAATTCAGTCATCCCTTCCAAAAGTCCTCTCTCCAGCATGCACCAAATATATCCCCTGTGATGCCAATTCAGTAATATATGTCAGTCTCACTTTCTTGAAGAGCTTCCACTTTATTTTTATTTTTATGTGTGGTTGGTTTTTTTGTTTTGTTTTGTTTCTGTTTGTTTGCTTGCTTTTTCCTTGAGGAGAATGAACCCAGGATCTCACATGGGCTCTATTACTTGAGTTATTCTTCCAGCCCAGCTCCTGGTATTTGGTGGCACTGCAAGCACCTACAAGTGGACCATGAGAATAAAACTGGAATGTGAGATTTTTAAGGTCCTGCTCAGAGTATACTGAATGACACATTCAGAAGCAGCTTTAAGGAGAACAGCACACTCAACTTGTCATTTAAAACACATTAAGGGGAGAGAGCTAAATTTCCAACTTGATAGCAGATGTAGTAAAGTGATGGCAAACTCTTTCCTCATTTAGAGTGCAGTAACGAATCTTGTTTGTTTTGCCAAGGGAGATTTGAGAAGCATGTAACCCAACCTCATCTTCTACAACTAAGAAAAACGAGTGAGAGAAGCTACATAACATTAAAATGCCAGATCATTCATTTCTCCATGTGACCACTCATGTGCTTCATAGTGTTCAATCAGCCAGATCCACTTTTCTCTAACTCAAAGGGCCATACAGACAGCTAAGAGGCACCTCCAATGAGTTCAAAACAGGTCTTGAAGATGGTGCTGCAGTATCTGGGTTGGAAAGACCTAAACATCTGAAGAGCAGGAAGCTGAGCACCATGGTTTCCATGGTGACCACTGAGCAGCCAGAGGCATGCTCAAATGAGACTGGCTGGCCATCCAGCACCCAGGGAACAAAGGCTGTGGGACATTCCAGAAAAATTCATACACAGGGAGTTATTCAGATAAAACCTCAGTGAGAGGATAGCCAGCCAACAAGGTCTTCTCTCAGGACAGACATACAGAAACTCTGAACTCTCCATGTCTGACCCTTTGCCAAGCTCTTTCCCATACATTATTTAATTTAGTCATCAACAAAATCTTATAAAATAGACTCACATTCTATCCACTTTGCTAATTAGAAAATTAAGACAGCTTTCCCAGTATCGCTGAGCTTATAAATATGACTATCACTTACCTATGGTGCTTTATTCTTTGCCCTCTACTAAACAAACAAACCCTAAAGCTGCCCACCTTGGAGCTCCTTTGCATTCTTCTAAAGAGAAGTATAAACCAGGATTTGAGGTACAGCCTTAATCTAAAAGTCTGATGGTTCTTATCTCAGAGAGGGACAAAATGCACTGCTGTTGAGCTTATCACTCATCTATCTTTGTTCATTTGTTGCTAGATTCTGAAAAAGTTCTCAAAATTTCATTTTCAAAAATTAAGTCATCATGAGAAAGAATTCTCCAATGAAGGTCAGGAAGACTTGAGAATTGGATCAATACTGAGTAAGACTAAGTAAGGATAAGAATTCTGTGGAATCGAATGGGTGTGAGGTCAAAGGTCATTGGCAACCTCGGTGCAATCACATCCACCCATGTTCTATTTAGGAAGCAAATTCCTTGAATTGAGATTTGTGTCCCTTCTTTAAAGGGACATTAACATTCCCAAGCAGACAAAAACTCACTAAGATGGTAACAACCCTCAATACCTTACATAAGTATTGCATTGGTGGGCATTGGTCGCTAAAGGAACACCCAACAGTGGGAGGCAAAATAGAGTGGAGCCATGAGGAGAAAGCAGCAAAGCACAGAGTAGAGCTCACAGAAGGCCAGCTTTTGGAAAAAGCCAGAATCCACCTGGAGGTACTGTACATAGAAACAAAATGGAGGGAAGGAGTTCCAGTAACACAATGGCTGCATTTTCATTGCTCTACTTCATTGCAATAACATTAAGGAAACCACCTACCATCTTTAAAGGAGAAGCTGAGTACTATGGCTTGAGTGGATCCTCTCCAAAATTCAGGTGTTAAAACTTAAACTTGATAGTATCAAGAGGCAGGGTCTTTAAAATGTGATCAGGTCAGGAGGACTCCTCACTTATGGATGGAATGAAGGGTCTTATTAAAGATGCTTCATGAAGAGTTATGCCATTTTCCCCTTCAATCCCTTCTGCTACATGAGCACTCGGGGTTCTTTCTTTCCAGAGGTCACAGCAATAAAGCGTCATCTTAAAAGGAGACAATAAGCCCATCCCTAGACATCCAAACCTTGATCTTGGACTCACAGCCTCCAAACTGTGAGAAATAAATTTCTGCTCTTTATAAAGCATCCTGTCTCTGGTATTTAGTGATAGCAGCATAAACAGACTAAGACACCACGTGTGCCCCATCTCTTCAGAAGATCTATGTTGGTAAATTCATACTTAATAGGCTTGTGCTGTGATTCCAGAATTACTACTATAAAGTAGGAAGCTATGCAAGAGAAAGGCATAAAGGTACCATGCCTCTATCTGCCATGGGCCAAACCAGAAAACATGATCAAAACATTAAACTATTTTATTAAAAGAGAATGATGCTTCTGATAATGCCTCTACACCCTGTTAAACTAAAGCTAACCGGATCACAGTAGTTAAGGTTTAAACAGATGTAGTACTCACTCGAAAGACCTTCTCCACTCTTGCAATGCTTTTCCCAAAGATGGTTCCAAGTTGGTCTCCAATTCCAGCCAATAAGAAACCAAAGAGTGGAATCCCAAAGATGGCATATAAAATACAAAAGATTTTGCCTCCTTCAGTGCTTGGAGCAATATTCCCATACCCTGGTGAGAAATATTAGAAAGAGAAGGAAAGTGGTGAGGTGGAAGAGAAAGTAGAGTATCGACCAAAGAACCCACAGATTTTTTTTTAAATCTGTACATTCTCCACTTTGAGTCTTAGGCACTGGAATTTCATTTCTAAGGTTCTATACTATCCAAACCATGGTTCAATTTCTTCTCTTGCTTCCCTCCTTGTAAATAGTTTCAAAGTTTCCTAGCTCTCAATACATTTTTAAGAAATCTGTGGTCACTCAGAACTGCATTTCTGATGGAAAATGGTACTGTTCCTCTTCAGAAATACCAAATATCGTGGACATGATTAGTTTGGGGAACCTGAACACCTGGAAAGGTTTCACTCTTGCCTGTTTAGATTAGACAAGAGCTTCTCCTTTACAGTCCTATCCCATGGCATACTCTTCACCTGGACAGACTGTGGCTGCCTTCAACATCTGCTTCACTAGAGTGATGGGCACTGCACATTAACAAGGAAATGTAGTATAGTACACATTCTGAAAGGACCTATGATTTGTCCAGCCCTACCCTAGGAAGCCTGGCAGTAAAGAACAGAGAAGCAGACTATGTCTTTTTCTCCTACTGACAGTGAAGTATAGCTGTGCCTGGATCTTCTGCTTTACTGGGAACTCCACACCATCTCTAAGTTCTACCTCTCCACCCACCATAATTCACATGAAGTAAAATAGTGCTAAATAAAATTTTGTTGGTGAAATGGATGTTTAAGAATTCTATTAGTATAAATTTCAAATAGTTTTTGAAAATACCAACATTTAGTCTCTTAAGGTTTTACAATTACAGGCTGGGATATAGCTCAAATAGTAAAGGACTTGCCTAGAATGCATGAGGCTCTGGGTTCAGTCCCTAGTACCACCAAAAAAAATTTTTTTGCCATTACATAAACAACTCATGTACAGTGAGTATTAGGCATGCTCTATATGGCTGAGGCTAAGAAAAATATTACTGAAAGAAAAAGATTTTTAGTGTTAACACAATTTCCATAGGATGAGAGCCAAATTAATTGATATTCATTTTCACAGCAATTAGCATTGTAATCTTATGCTAACCAGTGTCTAAGACAGTCACCTCACCATCCTGCCAAATTTGGGAAGCTCTTGAGGGGCTGTTTCTGAATCCACGCAATGAGGGGTGAGTTACACCCCTCACTTGTACCTCATGGTTACAGGTACTTTGGGAATGCAGAACAGTAAAGAATGATGTTGATGAACGGTAAAGAATGATGGTTGAACCATCATTCATCCTCCTATGGTGGAGTCTGCAGAGCTCACTGTTGATTTCTGCCTTTGAAAATGAGTCACTTGGCTATTTTTCTGTCTCAATTTTCTGTTCAGAATCATTCAAACCTCTTATCACATATTATCTAAATTACAGTTTCCTTTTCTTAAATGAGTATTCAGGCAAGGTGTCCCTCATCTTAAATTTTTTTTACTCACCATAATTTTGATTAAATGCACAGAAAAGCTCTCAGAACTTTTCTCAAGAGCTTTCAGGAACTTGGACAAAATTATTTCACCCAACATTCCCCTTTATTATCCCAGCCCTATTGCAAAGGAAACAAACGTGTCTCTACAGCTTCACCTTTTACAAGCTTCTGATGACTCTTGGAAACACTCTCGAAACTTGTGGAGACATTGAGGAGTCTAACTTTGCTATCTCACAATTGCTTGATTTCAAGAAATATAGGTTTTCTTTTAGTCCGAGTGTCTTAGAAAGAAACACACTGCATTGAAGCTTTAATCCTTTCAAGTGCTACACATGTTCTCCAGCTTTCAGAGGGAGCCCCCCACACACCTCCAGGGTAAGGTACTGTGCTTCCAGGGCATGTCAGTATCACCCAAGGAGCACCAGAGAGTAACAAGGAAATGGAGACTCTAGGTCTAGTTCTACCTCATGCTACCCAGTTGTCCTTAGATCCACTTAACCTCTCCAATCCTAATACAGGAATCATTCAAGAAAAATATGAAAAAAATTAGTAAACTGTAAAATACTATACTAAATTGTAGTATAATACCATACTAAGTACTATACTAAACTGTACATTGTCAAATTAGTGTAATAACATGTTTTGCAGGCTAGAACACTAACATAAAATTAAAGTGAAATTCTTGAACAAGGGCACTAATATAATATTCAAATAAGTCTTTAAGTATATTTAAGGGCATCTTCCTCTGGCGATTTGCTTTATAGTGAATATAAAATGATCGCCATTCTTGAGTGATGCTGTACCATGCATGTGGGCCTGTGTGTATCCCTCCGGGGACCTACATGGAAAGACTGTTTGGCCCTCCACTCTGTCACTCAAGAAAAATCCTACAATTCTCAACTTTAGAGCTTTTCTCTGAGCAATGGAGGGGATGAACACATCCCTGGACTTTGGCTCTAGTTGTACTGGGCCTGTCAAGTTGCCCTGCCCTCCACCTAAAAGTCTGGATGGAAGCATGAAGTAAGGTGTGATGGTTACAAGCAGGGCTCTAGAACTCGAGACTACATGGATTCCTCTGATTCTTCTATTTACTGTCTCTCAGGTCTTGGTCAAGTGACTCACGCTCTCTGCTTCTATGAAATGTGAGGCTCTCAGAGTACCTGCCTTATAACAATTAAAGAATAAGTGAGTTACATGCAAAGCATGAGTTATATGTGAAGATTAAATACCTGTGAAGCATTAGACAAAGTAGGAACTCAGTAATCATTTAGCAATTATTATCTTGCCCTGTGGTTTTATGTGGGAAGGAATTGCTTCTGAGCCCTAGGAAAAACAGATGATTGGTTCCTATTTTTCTTCTGGAAACTCCACTGATCTCCCACAGCATCCAGACAAGGGACAAAATGTCTATACCTTGACCTGGGTTGGCTCAATGAATTAGGTGGGCCCATGGCTGAATTATAAGTGTGGGGGTCTCTTGGGCAGCTAGAGGTCACCGGAGGCTGAGAAATAAAAGAGGGACTTTCAGCCCAGCAAGTACACACCCAGAAACAAAGAGACTGTTCCAAGTTAGCAGGACCAAACGGGCCTCAGCATTCTTTCCCCTTAGGTAGAAAACAGTTCCAAGTCCTTTGTTAAGAGAAAACTAGTATTTAAAAAAGAACTTAGGCCTGAGACACACACAGTAACTTCCAAGTGTTACTTATGTGGCAAAGTCTTTGCCAAACTGTGTGTCATTCAGCCCTATTTGGTTAAAAGTGTGCATTCTGGACACAGCCTGTCTGTGCATGCAGGAATGCTTTATAGAGGTGCAAACTGTGCAGTCACACAGGACCTCACACTTAGAAAGGTGCCATGCTTGGTTTAATGCTCTGCGGTTGCCATTTTATGTTCTTACTCATTTTTTTTAACAAGGGACTATATTTTTATTTTGCACTGGGACTCACAAATTATGTAGTTGGTCTGGTGAATGACATCAGGCTTTATTGCTTACTAACTGTGAGACAATGGACAAGGTACTTAATTTCTCTGGGCCTCACTCTTCCCAGAGATAAAATGAAGCTATTAACACTACCTATCTTGTATGGTTACTGCATTACTAAATAAGATCATGTATGTGAAGATAATGCCTGGTACAGAGTAGTCACTTAGTAAATGTCAGGCACAATGACTGCTATTTCCATGGTCATGAATTAAACATTCAATCAAACTGGGGGAGTATAGGCAGCTGCCTCAGTACCTTGGCAGGTAGCTTAGTTGAGTCTGCCAGGCAAGTGACACAGTCACCAGCTACCATCTAGGACCTAACCAGGTATGTATGTGGAGCCAGGTGACTCAATTGGAAAATGCCTTAAAGATGAAAATCTAGTTACATTTCATAGCTGTAAGAATAGGATCATTTGCAGCCCTTCTACAAATGAATTTGTCAAAAAGCATCTGCACACAGGAGTGAGCAGCATTCCTCCAGCTTAGAAAAGACAGTTTCTAGGGTCAAAAATCAATGACAGAAGGACTTTCTCACATCACAGTCAGTTATGGAGAAAGAGAGAGGGTACAGGGCATCTTCAACAAAAACTGAGCAATCTGGACTTCCTTTTGTTGTGGCTACTGGTTTGGACAAGTACCTGAATGTATTCCCTTTGCTATATAGTTGTCTCTTGGTATCTATGGGGGATGGGTTCCAGAATCTTCTGCAGACAGCAAAATTCACAGTTGCTCAGATCTCTGATATAACATGGCATATTTGCATATAAACCTATATTCATCCTTCCATCTAAATCACATGTAAGTTACTTGTATTACCTAATACAATGTAAATGCTATATGTAAATAGTGGCATACTGTGTTGTATAGGGAATAATGATATGGAAAAAAGTCTGTATGTGTTCAGTACACATGCAATTTTTTTCTTTTGAATATTTTCAATCCACAGTTGGTTGAATCCATGGATTCAAGCCCATGGGTGTGAAGAGCCAACTATATAGGTATAAATCTCGCTGCATGTTTTAGCATAAGAAATGCTTTGATATTCTCAGATAAAAGGACCTCTGATACTGAGCAGTACTGCTGCTTTTCAGAAAAGACTTTATTATTCCTAATATCTCTCTCTCCACAGTTTAAATAATGAACATATTTTGTGTCTGAAAAATATATAATCTCATGCGGCTTATGGGACTCTTTCTCAAAAGCAACTCAACAGCCCTTAAAAGGCCTATGTCCTTTGACAGAACAATCCTTTTGGAATCTTTCCAAGGAAACAACCAGAGATGAAAAAAAAAAAAAAAAAAACAAAAACCACCCTTCCTGCACAAATGTTTTCATTGTGGCATTAGCACTATTACAGAAGTAGAAACACCTGAAACCTCTCACAACATATGATCACAGTTTGAAAGGTGGACCCAAAGGGAATCATCAAAAAGATGCTTAGTATGGGGAAATACGGACAATATTATGTTGCAAACTATATGAACTCAAGCAAGAAGACTAGTATTTTGTCTTTCACAATTAATGAGGACACAGCTCCTCACTCACGCTGCTCCTGACTCCAAAATAGTGGGAAATTTCCCAGGAAGAAGTGGAAGAATTACCAGCCCTGACTTTTCTCATACAAAGCCTTGCAATGAATGAATTTACCACTAAGTAATTAGAAAAGCAATTATTTCCTCACCTCATTATTCTTACTTGCATTGTACTATGGTTTTCTTTGAAATTCTCTAACTATATGACTTCATAAAGATCCTTCACTCTGGAGGTAAAATTTAGCCAGCTAAATGGTATTCAATACATTATTTCTCAGTTAAGAGAAAGAGAGAAAAACATAGCATTTTCTAGATTGAATAGAATAAGATTCCAACTGCAAGTGTTGACTCTTACCATGATATTAAAGTGGAATTTTTGAGATGGGTTTTATTTTTGTTTGTTTTTTGTTAGCATTCTTGTTTTGTAGTAGTTTCCTGCTGGTATCCAGTGTCCTTCTGGAAAGGTTCCCATCCTGTGCATAAATGGTGTGTCACAGTGTCCAGCCTCCTGCTGGACACCTCCCAGACAGAATATGGGCATATGAACCTAGGGGCTCATCCAACAGGATGGCTCCCCTAAGCCTTTGAATCAAGAGCATGTGGCCCCAGCATGGAAGAGATGGCAGCTTCAGTGCCCCCACAGGGTCAGGCACTGGCCATGGAGTCAGAGGACACTTACTGACCCTCCATGAACTCTGCTCCATGAATGTGTATTGGTTATGATTTTTTTCAGTTACAGATATTAGAAAATCCAATGCAGACTGGCTTAAGTATTTTTAAAAATAGAATTACACTGATCCTGGTAAATAGGAGATTTAATATTTATTTCTTAGTACTTAATGAGTAGCTTCATCCAAAGCTCAAAGTATGTGAGCAGGAACCCATTTGCTACTCCTTTCTTCTTACTTTGCTTCTTTAGTGTTAGCTGAATTCTAAATAGATAGATAGATCACGGGAAGAAATAGATAGATCAAGGGTGCCCGGCAGTGTCTCAGGTCTTTTTCTAGATTTTCCTCCAGTAAGAGAGGAAGTCATTCCCTCCAAAGCTCAATAAAAAATCCAGGAGGTAATTTCTAGCCTAATCCACACTATACGTCCATCTTTGAACTAATGACTGTGAAATTCTTAGTCTAGACAATGTGATTCTTCTTCTGAGGCCTGGGGGTCATGAGTAGGGGAGAAATATTGAGTTATTGGGACAAAAATGAATAAGGGAATGGATGCCAGGCCAGCAGAAACCAATGAGTAAGGGTCATTTTCACAAGCTCAAAGATCCCAATGTAAGCATTAAAAAAAAAAGGGCAGAAAATGTTACATAACAAATATTCCTCATTAGGATGGCAGTGTCACCATTCCTCAGTCACGTAATGCCATGGGGTCAATGATCACAGTTGTTCCACAAAACAACAAATTAACGGAAATTAATTTCCTAACAAATACGTACAAGAAATGCTATTAGTGTTTTATTGGTAAAAATATAACATTGGTGCACAGTCCAATGTAGCTATAGTTTTTTCAATGCATCAAACAGAATACTGATTTAACCACTTCATAAAACAAGAAAATGAGATATACTTTAATATACACTAATATCTCATGGATCCTGTGCTGGGTACAGCAGAGCATTTTCCAAAGTATACCTCTGGAAGTGACTCAGACTTTCTCAATTTTAATTATTTTACAACAAATCCTACTAAAATGCATAACATATTTCCCCATTCTGATAACTAGGCTGCCATCTACAGCAGTGCACCTCAGATCAGATAAGGCTTATAACACAGGTGGGCCAGGCCACATGCTTCCTTAGTTGGCTGCAGTGAGTCTGTGGACTAATATGGCCTAGTCTGATTTAGAGTGTCACAAAGGGCTTCGAGGCCTCAGACTTATCAGTGCAATGCATACTTTGAATACTTGTAAAATCTAATGTTTATATATTTGCAGATTTGCAAATGCAAAACTAGTACATCATATAATTAGATTAAGAGGCCATAACAGTTACTTTTAGGTATTGACTGGGTTATGAATACCTAGAGAACTGGTAAAGCATCATTACTGGCTGTGAGGGGTTTTCAGAGGACATTGGCATGTGAGTTAGTGGACTAAGTGAGGAAGATCCACCCTCAGTGTGGGCAGATACCATCCAGTCATCGGGGGACCTGGATGGAACCAAAAAGGCAGAGAAAAGAGGATTGTCCTCTCTCTCTCTCTCTCTCTCTCTCTCTCTCTCTCTCTCTCTCTCTCTCTCTCTCTTTCTCTCTCTCTCTCTCTCTCCCTCCCTCCTTCCTGTAGCTGAGAAACACACTTCTCCTGCTCTTGGACATCAAAATTCGAGGCTCTCTGGCCTGTGGATTCCAGGACTTACACCAGCAGCCCCCACAGCTCCAATGCCTTTGACTTCAGATTGAGACACTATCAGCATCCCTGGTTCTGAAGCCTTTGGACTTGGACTGAACCACACTAACTGGCATCCCAGGGTCTCCAGCTTGCAGATTTCCTGCCAAGGGACTTTTCAGCCACCATGATTACAGATCCCAATTGGCCCTAAGAGAGCCCCTGTCTTATTTCTATGTCCATAACCTACTGGTTCTATCACTCTGCAGAATTCTAATATAGAGGCTTTCTAAGTAACAATAATAATTCTCTTCCATTCCGAATGTTCCTGTTGCACATAACTTTCTTCATTCCACCAATGGAGAGGCAACATAGACCCTGAGGGTTAGGCTTAAAAGCAAAAACAAAAAGTTGTACCTCTAAAACATGCACCAATAAGAAGCTGATTATGGAAGTAGTGCTCAGAAGGCCAACTGGGTCTCAGAAAGAGAAAGAGTTGGAGTTGCTCCCAGAAAGGATAAACATACTTCAGTGAAAGAGGCTTCCCACCAGAGGGGCAGAGGAGCCTTCATACCTGTTCATTGCTATGAATGGCTTTATTTCCCATTCTCCTGAATAATAATTTTTTGTTGCAACATTAACAATTGGTCTTTTCCCAGGACAAACTGGATATTCCTGGACCAGCTACTTGTCACATGTTTCAGGGCTTGGGATAAAGAGAGGAGATAAAGCAGAGTAACCTGTTTGGGGTAAAGTGTTTAAAAAGGAAGCTGCCCAACATAAACATAAAGGTTCCATAAGAAAAGTGTGAAAAGAGTAACAAAACTCACCAATACATGGAAGATATTCACCAGAAAAATGTTCAACAACTCAGACAAAAATCGTGACTATGAAAAAAAACCCCACTAAGAATCTTTATTTTTAATTTTAGATAGAATCAAACTCCTGGGGTTGGGAGTTTATTCAAAATTTTACCAAACCAGGCAATGGTGGCTCAAGCCTATAATCCTACAAACCGTCTTTCAAGTGTGAGACTACCACTTTTAATAATACATGAATAATAATTTTTGTAACAGGAGCATCCCTATGCAGGCCAAACTGGTCTTGATCTTGCTACAGACTTCAGGCTGGCCTCAAACTCAGGCTCCTGCCTGAGCCTTCTGAGTGTTAGGATTACTGGTATGTGCCACCACACACAGCTTATCCCTGAGCCATTCTTAAGGCAACTTCTGAGGATGCTTTTCAGCAAGCAAGTGATGATGAAGAAAACTGGGAAAACAGGACTAGAGATGAACACTGATGATACTCAACTGTAAAGTTATGACTCGCACAAATATAAAATGTGGAAGATATTCCTTGATGCTATAGGTAGAATGATACAACGAATAATAGTTGGTATAGGATGGGAAGGAAAGCTGAGATGTTGAGTGAGTTCACTGACTGCCTTACATGGAATATCTGAGAACCAAGTGTTGTCATTTAAAGCTGGCAGATTACATAACAGAAGCCAGAATATTATCCAGGTGCCAGTGGCTTGTATCTTTAATCCTAGCTACTCAGGAGGCATAGATGAGGAGGATTGTGGTTCAAAGCCAGCCTAGGCAAATAATTCATGAGACCCTATCTTGAAAATACCCAACACAAAAAAAAGGCTAGTAGAGTGGCTCAAGTGGTAGAGTACGTGTTTAGCAAGTGTGAAGTCCTGAGTTCAAACCCCAGTACCACAAAAAAAAAGGCAGAATATATAATCATTTAAAACTAAGTATTAAAAAAGATGGTGTCAACTAACATTGAGTGCTGAGAAGGAGAGGAACAGAAAATGTTATCATCCACAACAGGGATCTAATACATACTGGTTAATGACTAGAACTCTCAGGTTATTATATACTATTATAATTATAAACCTAACCCCTGAGACAAAAACACAAAATAAGACAAAAATCAGTGCAAAAACTAAGTGATCACAGTTTTCCATATGGTCAGTTGCAAAGATTATTGACGCGGTCAGCCTCAGGCAAATGTTCAACTTTTCTGTAATTAAACTATATGGGGAAGATATGAAGACAGAAAGAGAAGCCTTCTGCAGTGAGGTGGGGAGGCAGAAAGACTAACTCCTCATCTTCCACCATGGGAAGTCAAGAAATAACCTCTAAAACTGAATATTCCAGAAGTGGCAATCAAATATGATATTTAAAGACACAGAAAAACCCCAGATTCACCAAAAAAAATACATGAAAATGAATATTAAAATCATCAAACAAAAGAGATGAAAGAGATTGTCTCTAGGAAGGTGAGAGCCAGGAGAGGGTCAGAGAATGTTGTTTTCATAGCAAACTTTGTAGAATATTTGCATTCTGTTATATATAACTTTAAAAAGAAATACAACCTTTAAAATGGAATTTGAACTCAACAGAGCAATCTGAGTTCAAATGACCAATTTGTATTTTGGACTCTAGTCTTTTTATTAGGTTCTTTCAAACTAAATGCTCCCTTGCCTTTCATTCTGAAAAAACAGTCTTCACTCTGCCTTGCCTTTTATTGAAAACCACAGCAACTACTGTATTCATTTGACAGTGTTGCATGAGCCTCCTTTCAGCCTCAAACTACCGTGTGCAACAAGAACAAAGTGCTGACTAACCACTACTCAGGACAGCCTGCAGAGAAAAAGATATTAACAAAAGGATACCTATGGTAGTGATGACAGTTCCAGCAAAGAAAAAGGCACTTCCAAGGTCCCAGTGACTGCTGCTATTGGAAGAGTTTCCTATTGGACTGACTCCTGCATTGTCAGCATCCAGGGCATGCTGCAAAAAACCAAAGGAAAAACGTGAGATTCAGTTTAATAGGTCCTTTTTAAAAAAAGGCTTCCAATAAGTTACTCCCCTGTTCAAGAACCTGCGATAACTTAGAGGTAAACAGTTAAGTGGACGATGGTAGAGTCATAAAGTGACATACCATGCAGTCATTTGTGAAAATTAGAAAATTAGTTTTAAGTGGGGGAAAACCTAGGATATGGAATTTGGTGCCATTTATATAAAACTTGGAGGTACAGGATAGCCCTGGTTATGCAAAATGCATACATACTGCTATGGGAAGACATCTTGTAGAATTATCAGCCTGAGTGGTCAGTTCTGGAAGGCAGGATTTCCATTGCTTTTTTGGGCTTGTTACAATGTTTTACTCTGAACTTGTTTCAACAGCACAGGAGTTAAAAGCCTGGGCTCCCAGGTCAGACCATCTTGGCTCTGCCTGTTATTGACTTTATAATCTTGGGCAAGTTATATTAACCCCTCTAAGCCTAGTTAATTCATTTGAAAACTGGAGATAACACCTTCCCCCACATAGTTAGGAAGGTTAAATGAGATGGTCCCCTTAGCCTGGTGTCTGTCTGTGTTAAGGTTTAACAAAGTCAGTGATGATGTTAATGACAGTTCTGAGAAATGCATTGTGAGGCGATTTTGTCATTGTGTGAACATCATAAAATGTACTTATACAAACCGAAATGACTACAACGTCACCAGGTGATGCAGTATAAGGGGATTATCATCATACACACGGCCCACATCATTAAACAAAAGATTATGCAGTGCATGACTGCAGTAGCAATTTTAAAACTGTTGTTTCACTCACTCCCCTCACCCCACACATCTCTCTCTCTCTCTCTCTCTCTCTTGCTCTCTCTCAATAAAGTACAATGACTCCTTACTGACTACTAGATTTGGAATTCCATGTGGCATAAAATTCCCACCAAATTGGCAGCAGTGATGACCCATTCTCATCTCAGAGCACTGTAACAGTCTCCACTCCAGGCAGGACATTCCATGATGTGTTCCCTCCTTCCTATGTTCCTCTGTTTATGTCCTTTCGCAAACTATGCCCATGTTTCAGGGTCTAATTCAACCTGCTTTTCTTCTGGGAGACTCACTCTGGGCATTGCAGCCCCACAATTGCCCCTTCTCTAGGCTCACACTCCGCACTAACTCCTCCCTAGCTTCAGCATGAGCAAAGTAGGAGGAAACGCGCTCTTCAGCAGCCCTTCTCTAGCTGGCCCTTGCAGCTTAAGTCCACACTGTCCACACAGGTGAGCTGAGGTGAGCAAGTGACAGGTGGAAGCTTCAGACAAGAGGTGACAGACATATGAACTACTCTAGAACAACAGATAGAGATTCTGTTCCCTGGGCAAAGTTGGAATAATACAACGTAGAGAGGGCAAGACACAAATATTGAAATGTGATTATATTTATCCTCAGCAATGCCCATTAAGCTTTGATTAAACAGGCAGGTAATGGTTGTCATAAATCAGATTACAATTGAAAAGACAATCATTGCACTTCCTCTTCAATACAGATATTTAATGAGATAATTCAAACTCTCTAGACCAGAAATAAGCAACTTTTCCTTCCTTTCTTTCTTTCTTTCATTTCTTCCTTCCATTCTCCCTTCCTTTCTTCCTTTCTTCCTTCTTCCTTCCTTCCTTTCTTCCTTTCTTCTTTCCTTCCTTCCTTCTTTCCTTCCTTTCTTCTCAGTGCTGGGAATTGAACCCAGGGCTTTGTTCTTGCTAGGTAAGTGCTTTACCACTTGAGCCACACCCCCAGTCCAGCAACATTTTCTAGAAATGGCCACAAAGTAAATATTTTGCCTTAGCAGGCTACATATACTCCCTGATGCATTTTTTCTTTTCTCTTTTTAAATATGCAAAAATTATTCTTACTTTAGAGGTGGTACAAAATCAAGCTGCTGGTTAGATTTTGCAGACAAAAACAATTGGCTGAATGATGAAAAACTACCTTTTGTTTAAGTTCTTAGACTATTCTTTCCTCTTAGTTCTTGCCTCTAGGAACGTGAAATAATATGAAAGATGTAGCCAACCATTGTTTCTAACATAATCCCTGGCACCTGAGAATTTGAAATCCAGCTGCATGGGATGTGTACAGATGTCTCTGCCAGTGGCTTAAATAGACCTAACTGATAGGGATCACATTCATACAGGAATATATTCTGCTTCCACTTTTGAGGGAGAGAGATGATGAATCCTTTCCAGTGACAAAACATCCACTTTGACTGTTCTGTATGAGTGCCATAAGACCAAACCACAAAGCCTTAACCAGGAATTACCAATCCAGCTCTGATGGACCTACTTGGAAATAACACCTCTGGGATAGTTCTAGGCCTCAGCTACTTAGGTTGCCTTAAATCACACCATCATTACCTAATATTTACATCTTCCATAAAGCTGCAAAGAGAGTTTTGGTTCAGCCAGATCTCACCATGCTGAGAATTGCACATAAACTGCCCAAGCAGCACATAAAAACACAGCTATGTATGAAACACAAATAGGGATGATTATTTGTTTCATCAAAAAAATCTGAAGCAAGATGCCTTTTCAGGTTTCATTTTTCTTGAATTATGTAATTTATAAATATTTAATGTTTGCATATCTACTCCTCAAGGGACGTGTTTATCAGTTCAAAGGAAACAGAAACTAACATTTGTTAAGTGCCTGTGTTTAGGCAGGTGTGCGAGAAGTTTTATTGTTTTATCCTTTCTACAGCTTGCAAGAAAGTCATAACATTCCCACCTTCAAGATAAGGAAAGAGGCTCAGAAAAAGTAAATAATTTGTCCTAGGTCACACAGCAGGAAATAGAGAAGTCATGATTCAAGCTCTGTCTAGCACACAGCACGTGGTTTTGCCCTTTCATCTACATAAGGTACCCAGAACACACTCCACCTCTCTCACCTCTGTCTTTACACCCAGGCAGAGATGGAACAGGAGGATGGTCACTGTCCAAGAATTTAGGCAGAAGGGAACTTACAAGGGATCATTTCATTATTATTATTATTATTATTATTATTATTATTATTATTATTATACTGGGGGTACATTGTGACATTTGCCAAAATTCTTACAAGTATATCATAGTTGAATTTATCCCCTCCATCACTCTCCTTTATACTCTCTTCTCCCATTCTTGAAATAGTTTCAATGGGTCTCATTTTTCCATTTTCACACATGAATACATAGTACTTCCACCACATTCCCCACACTACATCCTTTCCTTACATCCTCCCCCCTTCCACTTGTGTCAACCCCCAGACAGGACCTGTTTTACCTTCCTGTTTTCCATTTTCTAAAAAAAGATATTTGTTTGAAAGTGATGGCTATGCAGGGAGTTTTATTGTGACATTTCCATGTATATATGTATTATAACCTGAATTGGTTCAACAAGGGATCATTTCTAATTAGACCATTGAACATGCAAGTGGAGACCCCAAACTTTTATTTGGTTGTTGGAACAGGTGAGTGCTTAATTGCTCTACATTAAAAATAAAATGAAAAAATAAGTACATTAAAATGGGGAAAGGTTGGTTTTGTACCCTGAAAGGAAAGAAGCAGAGAAAAGAAAGAAGAGCCTGAAGAAGGAGGAAGAAAAGAAGGAAAAGGGTGTTGACTGACAAGTGCAAAGTTCATGCTCCATCCAGAACTCAGCTTAAACTTATGTCATATCTGCAGCATAAATTCTCTCTCTTCCTGAGCTTCAATACACTCAAAAGCCTAGGGGCAGCAGTTTGGTGGAAATTATAGATAAGAGTTGCTGCAGGCATAGTGGGATCAATGATGATCTGAATTAATTCAGTGGAAGCAAGACATAGAACTAGAAGGGATAAGGAGAAAAATAAGCTATCCAACAAGTCCCCAAGCTCTTGGTAAGGTTTTATTTTTTTTCTTAGCAGTATTGGGGGTTGAACTCAATGCTTGGCAGTATTGGGGGGTTAACTTGCTAGGCAGGTGCTCTACAACTTGAGTCAATCTGCCAGTCCTTTTTTTGTTGGTTATTTTTGAGGTAGGGTCTCACTTCATACCTGGGCATCACACCTAACTATTGGTTGAGATGGGCTCTCACTAACTTTTTGCCCCTACTAACCTCAAAGCTCCTGATCTCTGCTTCCCAAGTAACTAGGATTAAAGACTTGAGGCCCTGTACCCAGCTTGGTAAGGTTTTGGATAAACCCCAACCCAGAGGTTTGATCTCAAATCAAAATGAATGAGGAAACCTGGATATAACTGACTATTATCACTTGAATTAGCACTTTTAAAAAATTTTTACCTGATATATTTAAATTGTTTATGGGATATCTTGGTGTTTTGATAGATGTAATACACTGTGTAATGCTCATATCAGGCTAAACATATTTAGCACCTCAAACAATTGTCACTTATTTAAGGTAAAAACATTCAAAATCCTTCTAGATTTTTAAAAATATATATACAGTGGAAGCATCATTTAACTCAATAATAATCATTTTAAATAAGCTCATAGTTTTAACTTCTATTAATTTTCCAAAGTATTTTCCAATGGTCTTAATGGTTTGAACTCAAATAAAATATTTTTAAAATAAATGCATTTACTTTAAGAGTTTTTTGTATTATCTTTGTATTCATGCCACAAAAGTGAAGATAAGCTAGCCCATTAGGGATGTCTAAGTGCACAGATAATGAAATGGCACAAATGAATTGTGTTCAGTTGAGCTCAAAAGATATTGTAGGGGAGAGGCTTAACCAATATCTGCAGCAATTTAAGTCACAATCTCAGACTCAGCAAGCATCATTTGTTCACCCACAAGTTCAACCATTATGAAGTTCAGAGAGATCTTATGAACACAAGATAGATGAATCAATAGATGACAGATAGATAGGTACTATACATAAGAAGACATTACTTTACATTTTAATTACATCCCTTCTTGAATTTCCTTTTTAGCCTTTAAGTTGTAATTTCCAAAGCCCACCCAGCTGCCTAACAAATGACTCAGGAGTGAATGCCTAAGTCAGTAATAAATGAACAAACTAAAGTAATAAATTTAGGCACATAATCTTCCAGATATAGGAGAGGAAAACATTTTACTTCTTAATAAAATGAGACAACCACAAAAAATGATCCCACTCAAAAATGTGTGTGCATGCGTGTGTGTGTGTGTGTGTGTGTGTGTGTAATGATTTTTTTTAATGGGCACCTGGTCTGGAGAAGGGCAAGATATAAAGAATCTGTATCTCACTCTTCTTTTCTCTCTCCCTTCTTCCCCATCCCTCATACCATGCATTAAGACCACCTTGAAAATGTGAGAAAGAAACTACAACCTCTCCCAGAGTGAGGCAGGACCTGAAGGAAGAGAGGAAAAGGAGTAACTTCCATTTGCAGGACCCCCTACTCAGTTCCTCCCAAGGCAATAGTGGGCTGCATAAATCACCTTTCCAGACAACACTAGATGCCATCATGAGTGTTAGTGCTGCACGGGATGAGTGATGGCCCACAAGGGACTAATAACTGTCTGAGGCTTTTCTCCTATGATCTGTGTACGCAGTGAGATCATCCATTTCAATATCCTTATGGGGCACCAAAAAGAAAGACAAACAAAAGTAGAGCAATAATTACTCAGCTTGTCTCAGATTAGCTGAAGAAATCAGCCAATTGATGCCACTTGCATAAACACTGATAGCCAAGGTAATAGGATTTATTGTCCAAACTAGGACACTTGGAAAATACATGGTGGCTCTGTTAACAATTAAACTGGAACCACGGCTCAAGTGTAACCTAGGATGCACAGTGATTTCACGAACAGCTTAAACCACTAGGACAAAAAGAAGAACCTGAACCAGGCATGGTGGCACATGCCTGCAATCCCAGCCCTCAGGAGACAGCGGCAAGAGTATCATGAGTTGGAGGCCAGCCTGGGCTACAGAGCTATATAGTGCTATATAGTGAGACCCTGTTTCAAAAACTCAAAAAAGGGGAAAAAAAGTCTGAGGGTATACCAGAGGCTCTGTGTCTCCAATATTCTTCATCCTTACAGGGCATGGTCAGTGAAGGGATTTATGAATTAGATATTAAATCGGGGATGAGGAATGAGTGTGGAAAGTGGCTTTAGAAGGATATTAAAAGTGACTATGCTTTCAGCTATTCATGGGCAGAAGGAAAGCCACAAACTCTGTGAGAAAGGCGTGGCAGCCCACACTCACTGCAACTCGAAATTGCCCTTAGTGCCTCAAAACCCAAACAACAGGCTGGAAACATCTCCTCACTCTTTTGGGTGGAAGAGCCTCAGGTGAGAAGCAGAAAGCCAATATTAATTTGTTTGCCGCACTGCTTTTTCTTTCTCCTGTTTCGGAAGTGCCTCACATATAAATATTTTACAGACACCAAAGTGAATGCATTGGGGTTGGGAGAGGGGAAACTTCACATCCAAGTGCACGGCTGCATCAAAACATTTCAAACAATGGGAGGAAGAGAAGTTTTCAGCCACACTCAGCCAGGCAGTTCTGTGCTCCGTTCAGAGGAGCCTGGCTCAGTACAGACTGTGAAAGTACCTGGAATGTTACTCTTACAGTACAGAAAGCTCTTAAAGTGCAAATGTTTGTTCAGCCTGTGCAAGTTACTAAGCTTCTCTGAGCTTTGGTTTCCTCATCTATAAAACAAGGGTCTTAGATCTTCCTTGGTTCTTTCCAGGACTGTTTTGGGTTTGTTTTTTGGGTGTTGTTGGTTTTTTTTTTGTTTTTTTTTTTTTTTGGTGGGACTGGGGTTTGAATTCAGGGTTTTGAACTTGCAAGGCAGATCCTGTACCACTTGAGCCACACCCCAGTCCATTTGCTCTGGTTATTTTGGAGATGGGATTTCATGAACTATTTGCCCAAGATGGCCTCAAACCAAAATCCTCCCAATCTCAGCTTTCCAAGTAGCTAGGATTGCAGGCATGAGCCACTTGCTCCCAGCTCAGGACTTTGGAAAATGTATACAGAACTTTGGGTGCTATACTCTGTCACTCTTATACAGTAGTAGCAATAGTAGCAGGAATCCTTTCTCAGCATCTCCTAACACACAGATTAACTCAGCCCTCATAATGACTGTGTATGATGTCTGTCACTACTATCCCCAATGGGACATGCGAAACTCAGAATAGTGAAGTGCCTGGTCCACAGCAGACATCTGACACATGGCAAAGCTAGCATGCAATGCTATTAGAATTGTCAATGGCAAGATCATCATGCTAAACTCTTAAAAGGTGGCTTCTTTTCACCCTGAGTCCTTCCTCCTATCTCAGGCACTCTTGGCTCAGCTCACCACCCATTCATTCTCAGACCCAGGATGGGAAACCTCAACTGTCTGTGAGAGAACCAGGAAACAGAAAGGAGGCCAATATACAAGTTTGCACTACCACTCCCAAAGGCATCAATATGGCAGCCAGGCTTATGCCGTCCTGAATGTATTGGCCAAAACCCTAAATGCTGTACTACCTCAGAGTCCCTCACAAACAGATGCTCACAAAAAAGACCAAGAGAGAGGCACTTTCAGTGCTGTGGTGAGTATGACAATGTTGTTTACTTTCCTGCTGCCCTGACTATTTAGTTCTGTGCATATATTAACCTTTCCTCAAACCTCTAGAGGAGTCAGGTAGCAGGCTTTCATCAGAACTTTACAGTTTAGTTATACATCTGAAATGAAGGCAAAGTGCAGGAGGGACAGACAAGCAGAAAATCTGCTTGAAAAATAAGAGAAACTCAAGATGAGTCAGACTTCATATGGAAGCCTACTCTCAGCCAAGCTGGTTTCCTTGCCATCCCAAGTTAATCAATGGACAGGTATGGGAGGAAGTGTTCTAAAATTCAATTCACTAGCACCTTGGGAATATAGCAATGACTAATCAATCTAAATATTGTTATGGGGCACCCAGGCAGCTTGGAGGAGCTTGTTTTATCTTTTAAATTGTGTTTTATATTACAGAATTAATCTGCTGTCTCTCTTTGACAATATGAAAGGATAAAATAAGAGAAATTTTAAACCACAAGAAAAGCATCAAGTCCACGTAGAAAGTGAGGGGATACATATCTGCTTTGATACGATCAATAATCTTTCAGAGTAACTAACCATCTCCCTTTCATCTCAGTTTGGGCTAACCTCTACAGCCTGAATAACAAATTTGCCAAGTGATGTTGAAAATCATTCTGATCCTGGGAGAATATTTGATGTATGTCCTGCTATCTCTGCACTTGAGATTATTTCTATCAAACATGAATCTACCCAATTTCTAAAAACTAAAAAATAATAATGAAATGATTTACTGGGTTACAAAAGCAGCTACAGGAATTCTGACTCATTGCATTGTGAGCTTTGTGGGTTAAATGATTATTCCTTCATTCGTCACAGTGTTGAAGAGAGCTGAAATTTAATGAACAATTAGTAACACTGTAAACAAAAAGAGACCTCAGACCAGGCATTGTGGTCATGCCTGTAATCCCAGTGCTTGGAAGCCCAAGGAATGAGTATTAAGAGTTTAAGATCAGTCTGGGTTACATTGTGAGATGCTGTAACAAAAAGATAAAAAGGGGGGAGGAGTAGAGAGATACCTGTTATCGTATTTTGCTATGGTTATTTGCTTCAGACTCATTGCTCTTTGTTGCTCAACATTAATCTGAAATAATATTTCCTGTCCTGTGACCTCTTAGAAATGAGTCAGCTCCTACTGCCAGGAGGCATGGAGACAATCCCAGGGACTGAAGAAAGAATATCCTTAAATCATCATAGTAGCCAGCATTTGCAATGTGCTAGACTCATCTTATTTGGTCTTCACAAAAACCCTGTTACAATCAGTACTATTACCATTCTCATTTTGTTAATGAGATAATAGAAGACAGATATAACTTGCCCATGGTTACAGTAGTCAGTAAGTGACAGAACTGAGCCTGGTTAAAGTCCTCTTCTCTCCTACAAATAACTCTCCATCCAGCTCACAGACATTTTTCTAAAGTTTATCTCTTATGTTTCTTCCTAGGACAATATAGAGAAGTCAGGATTTGTATTTCCGGTCCCCATTTTTAAAAGAACAAAAGATTAGATCCTCTTTTCCTTGGTGTAGCTAACCTGCACCTACAGCTTTTCATCTCTGTTGCAGAGATGAAAAGAAAAGGGAAAATAAATGTTCTCATTCTAGACTGATAAGCTACCTTTAATTGCAGACCTGAGTGATAACTCATGTATTTTGGTTTTAAATAGAACAAATTGACCCAGCCCGAACACCTCACATTAAGACACAAAGACACCCACCTTTACAGATCAGCAAGAAGGCAGTCATTACTCTCTGCACTCTACTCACCTGTACTCAGGTGAACGATCTCCTTCCAGGTGTCCCCAGGTTGAGTTGGACTGGAGACTCCTGCTCTGTAAATAGGGGCCTGCATGTCTTCTTGTCTTGTAGAACAAATTACACTGGACTCTAGCTGTCCAAGCCCAGCCTATCTCTTCAACCCAAGAGTAGTACTTTAAAAAGCTAGACTGCCTTGTCTACATCTCAGTGCTACCTTCCACTTAAGGTTGGCCAGGTTATTTCATTTCTCTATTCCTTGGATGCTTACCCCCATCTCAAAGGATCATTGTCAAGATTAAATGAGTTATTTTACATAAAGCATAGAGAGCAGTAAGCACTTTGCAAGTGCGAGCTGGTAATATAGTTAACACTCTATTGCAGACTCCTTGAAGGCACTGGGTCTGCATCTTGCATTTATCATTATTATTATTATTATTATTAATCACTAGAGCCTAACATATAGCACCTGCTTCATGCCAGGTATTCAGTAAAATATTAGTTTAGCTAAATGAATACATTTGATTGTAAGTAATGAGAATAACTACACAAGCCACACACCTTCAAAATTTTGCTATCCCATTGTGTACACAGCAACACTTCAAACAAGTCCAAACACAGGCACACTTGTATAGAAATGCGGATGGAGCAGCATTTATTTCTGGGGTTTGGTTTTCTTTCTATGAGAGTTTTTGGTTTTTGTTTTTCAAAATGCTGAATTCTCATTTGCAAATTCATTTTCCAGTGCCATGCCAGTTTCCATTAGTGCGTTAATGTTTGGCTTAAAAGCTTTAGATCTTCACAAAACAGTGACAGAATCAACAACCCCAGGGATAAAACCAATAATAATAATGAAGTGGAGGCCTGTACAGGCAGGCCAGGGGCTGCAGGCCCAATCTTGCATCCACTGAACGATCTTCTGCATGACTGAATCGCCAACAAGACAGCAATGCTTCTGACTTCAAGTCAACAGCCAAGAGGAGTCACTTCAGCTTGTAAGAACTATGTCCCTGGACACTAAAAACAGAAACCTGCACTCAGAGAGGTCACCTGCTGGTTGGGTTGCTGCCTCAACCTCCTGGACAAAAGGCTGTTTGGATGAGGGACAGCCCAGGGCAAGGAAAGAGAAGGGCTAATCTGGCTTTCAACTCTGGAATCACAGCAAGGATTTCTATAGCCTGGTGCATGAACATCTCAGGGTCCATGCTTTTTTGACAGACTGCTTTCCTTAAATCCTTACATTCCTAAATATGTAAAGCTCTGGAGGCTGTGACTCCCAAGGGAATCTGTTCATTCATAAAGAAGATAGATGATTTGAGAGCCACTAGTGATGACAAGACCAAAAAGAAAGGATTGTATTCCATACAAACCAAAGAATTTTCTGCTTTGCTCCTCTGAAAGTTCTAAATGAAGGGTTCATAGTCTGAAAAACAGATTTTAAAATATCACCATGTCTTTATTCCTCAAACTGTAAGCATCTTCTGCTGGCCCACCACTGGACCAGGCATGTGGGATATATCAGTAAAAGACAAACTCAACCTCATGGTCATGGGAAAGAGACAGATGAGAGAAGTGACATCATCCAATTGAGTCTAATAAGTAGAGTGACAAATGTGAGTGCTTGACACTATAGGGACAAGCAGAGTACCACTCGACATGGAGAGCCCACGAATAGTACTCCAAAGGATATATTCCTGAGGCTCAATCAGTTCAGAATTCCAGAGCAAAACACTTATCAGAGTGCTACAGTTGGCACTCTATAAATATTCAAGTTGTTCAAGGAATGACTTAAAACCAGCTCATAGCTACCACTGCTACCTTTTGGGTTTATATGAAAGTTTGACTCACATTGAAAGTTTGAGTCATTTTGGCAATACACGCACTGATCACATCATTTCATCCTGGAGCTTCAAACAACAGCAACTTCTTAGGATGTATATTCAAAATCAGCCCCTTCATGGTTTGGTCTCTGCTTCTCTCTAGCCAAATTACTTTCAAAATTCCCTTTACTAAGTGATCACTAGCCACCTCACCAAGTCCTCAGACAGCCTTTGTTGATCCTCCCAACAGAGACGTGGCACTTGGATCCCCCGCACACACCTGGAATCCCCGTCCTACAGAGACAGCGCTCCTGCTCGGGTGTCCCACAGCTACACCTCCCTCTTCTTTGGAGCTTTCATCTGAGTTTTATTTACACGTATTTATGTGATTATATGCCAAAGATTTACCTCTCCCATTACCTACAAATATAACTTATTTTTGAAACCAGGACACTTTTGAAAGAGAAATGGGTAATATTAATAATTACCCCAAAACCATGAAAACTGGTATGTTGGGTCACTCTAGTTATAAATTCCAAGAGGACAAGGGCCACATCTGCCTTTGATTTATTTTTATGCCCCAGCACTTGGCACTGGGTCTGGCACACCTGAGGTAATCAATAAATTCTCTGAATGAATAAATGGGTGAATGAGTGAGTGATGTGGATTTTGGCAGAGAGAATGGCAAATGCTACAATCTCAGAAAATGGTCAAAGATCATGAAAATTACCCAACACCTGTTTCTAGATAGTATGGTTTAGCAATTCATGATCTCTTGCACTCTCTTTAACTGCAGAATAACAGCTTGGGTCACCATGACATCAAAGGTCCATGCCCAGGACTGCAGCATAGAACTCAGTCCCTCATGCAGCTGCTCATATCTTAAATTAAATTCTCCTTGACCAAAGCGTGGTGGAGTCAGGCCCAAGGAATAAGCTAATGAACAGATCAGCATGCCAGAGATCAGTACCAGAAGCTTGTCATGGAAACTTTGTGTATCGGAAAGGTTACAAATCCAGCAGAGAGGAAGGCAACAGGGGCTCTGTGTTACAAGGCAAACACTGACCTTCAGAAGGGAGCGCTCCCATCAGGCCATTTGAGTGGATTTCCCCTTACGTAGGAAGAATTTATGTCAATCCAGTATACACTCTACAATCTCTCCAGCCAAGGAGAGAATGAATCTAATTAAGAGAGCATGGGCTCTGGATACGGACAGACTCAGATTCAAGTCTCACTTCTGCTACTAGCAGGTACAAGAACTTTACCCTTTGCAAAATTGAATAGTAACCACCTCTTAGGAAAATGGGTTTGTTTGCATGTTTGTTTTTATTTTTTGTTTTGGTGGTACTGGGGTTTGAACTCAGGGCTCCGCACTTACTAGGCAGGCGCTCTACTGCTTGAGTCACACCTCCAGTCCTCCCTCTTGGGGAAATAAGAAGACTCAGATGAAGCTCTGTAACATATGTGAATTACCTACCACCAGCCTACACATCACTGCTTAATAAATTATTTCAAATTATATTCATCAAGCACAACTTAAGACCCCAATACTAAACAAAGTACCTAAAACTCCATTTGGAAAGGATAAAAGTCTCTAAGAGTCCGTAAAGTGAAAACCAATGACAAAGCTCCTAGTCACCAACATAGACAGTCAGTGAACAAGTTGGGAGGGGGAAACACAGAGGGATGAGAAGGGACACCTCCCCCCAAAAACCCAAGTTCCAGGAAAGTCTAGACCTAGCCAATGTCAGGCAGATGAAAGCTTTGAGATTTTCTTCAGACAAGAGACTACCATAAACAGAAGGTACCCATTTTAAGGTCAAGAAAATTCTAAGAAGTTAAGTAACTTGCCTGAGGTTAGCACCGAGGTATGCAAGGAAAGTCAGCTTTCTAGTCAGTGAGGTAACCTGATCGCTCTGATGGGATTAGACCAGCCTATCCTCAGAAATGCTCTCCAGTGAAAGAGGAATAAATCCTTGTTGTTTGCATTAAAATTTGGGGTACTTAAGATGGAACATCCCATGTCCTCCCTGACAGGCACCTCATCCAACAACAAACTATTCCCAAGAAACATCCCTCTTTCAAAGTGCTGTTTCTGGGGAAACAGAAACCAGATGACCAACACGACTCTCCTGAGGACATTCAAAGTCTAAAACATCCAAGAATTCACACGCTGAAAAAAACAACTGCTACAAATCATCACCCATTTGGATAAGGCAGCCTCTTCATAGTGCTATTATTTGAAAATTACAGAAGGTGAATGTTGTATGGATTCCTCCAAGTAAGTACAGAAGCATCTAAAACAACTGCATTAGGAACACTCCATGGGAACTGTAACTTCAAAAACACATTTAGCTTCCTTAATTCCACTACCAAGGAAATCAATTACTCCAGATATGCTTACCTTTGTCCATTCAGTCACATTCCCTGCAGTTCACTTTGGAGAAGAAAGACAGATGGTAGAAGGAAATAATATTTCCTGAATGCCAGTGGCAGGCCAAACACTGTGCTAGGCACTTAATCGCATTCACACATCCCAGGAATCTCAATAAAAAGGACTGTCCAGACCCTTTAATCTGAGGAGAAGCCTTAGGTCCATTGGGTTAAGAGCCCAAGTCTACTCTATAGCTCTGCTGCTTCCCCTCCTCTACATCTCCTGTGATGTTGCGGTATTCTTCCTGCTGGTCTTCTTCCAACTTCTCCATCCTCCAACCCAGCTTCCTCACTACTAAGAGATTTATTTTTCCGACAAGAAATTTCCAACGTGTCACCACCTTGCTTAAATTTTTCAGTAACTCCTCACTCCCCACAACATAAAACCTAACCTCTTCAGCAGGGCTCTCCAGGCGCCTCCCAAATTCAATCCTACCCCCTTTTCCAGAATCATCTCCTATCACCTCCTCGCATCCCCCTCAACTGAAGCCACACTGACCATTGCAGCTGCCTCAATGGGCAACACACAAGCCATGGGGCTGTCCTTCATCCATGGCCTACCTCATGAATCCCCTTCCATTTGTTCATTATGTAGTCAAACTGCCCAGCAGTAGATCCTGGATCTTCCACTTACTACCCAGGTCACCTTGAGCATGTAACTTCACTTTCTAATGTTTCATGTTCTCATCTGTAAAGGAGTGCCAAAGACTATCTTCCTAGAATAGTTGTGGAAACTAAAGGAGATAAATAACCCCAAAGTATTTTTTGACCCCTGGTTCCCTGGCCTCACTGGTGCTCCCATTTTTTCATACATTTCAAATATCTCTCACTCCAATGAATTCTAGTTAACTGACTTAAGTGCCTCTTCCTTCAGGACTTCTCAAACTATTGACACATTGGACTGGATCATTCTTTGTGGAAAAGGGCTAGCTATGCATTATAGGACACTTAGCAGCATCCCAGGTCTCTGCCCACTAGATGCCTTTGGCACCTCCCCAGTTCAACTACCAAAAATGTCTCCAGACACTCTCAAGTGCTCCCTGGAAGGCTGGTGGTATGGGGCAGGTGGTAAGGCATTTGTTAAGCAAACTCCAGGCCCTGAGTTCAAACCACAATCCCACAAAAAAATGTCCCCTGGAGGTAACCCTCATCCTTCTACCCCCATTAAGAATTCCTGTTTGAAACTCTGAGCTCCTTGAGTAACCAAGAGCAGTGACAGCAGCAATAGCTAGCCTTTTTTTTGAGCACTCACCATGTGCCAGGCACTGTCCAAAACACTTCTTATGAATTATTGTTTTTAATCCTCTACCACCCTAAGGACAAGGATTTCACATTTTATTGATAATGAAAATGGAGCTCAAAGAGGATAGAAAGGAACTTGCTCAAGGTATGTCTTGCTCCCTTCTTTTCTATCCTCAGTGCTTAACTTATTATCTGATTTAAGGGAGGTCAAACAGCAATTTAAAGAAATGAGCACATGGATGGATGGATGGATGGATGGATGGACGGATAGATGCGACAGTCTTCCTCCATAACAGCCACCTATCTTTTCCCACCTCTCAGAAACAGTGAGCCATCAGTCACCTCCAGAGTCCCAAGTACCCCTAAAAGATGGTTCAATTTATCATAAAATCCCTCCACAGCTATGTCTCTTCCAAGCTTTCTGGGAATTTTACAGGGGTTATGATCTTCTGTATACTCTGTACTTGGTATTAGTAATGTACACTTCACTTTCCAACTTAGCTTTATGATGAGTTCACACAATCCAGTGAAGAGACATGACTCAACTATCAAATAAATACCCTCAATCTAATTTTTGATCCACTGATCACTTCTTCCAGACTTTGGTGAAATACAATAATATTATTTTCCAGCTTAGACCACAGCACACTGAAACTCCTTTCAAATGTGAAGACAAATTATTTTTAAATATTGTGTTTCATAAAAGCACTATGTACAGAGGTGCTCAAAAGCATAAAGTGTGAGAATGCTTCCCGGATTCACAGTGTGGACACTTTCATCTTTTAAAGGATCAAGGAACTGAAGGGCAAAAACATAATGATTTCATTATTGATTGATATAGATTCAACAGTTAAATCTAGGTAATATATATTGTGAGAAAGACCGTAGATAAACACAAGAATAAATCCTTAAATCATAGTAAGTAAAGATCTGAAAGTATCCAGATCTAGGACTGATCATCAATTGGTAAAAGAAATAAGAAATGTTTTCTGTTAAGGAGCAAGGAACACCAGTGATTTTAGACTGCTAAAATTACCAAAAGTGTTTGAGAGAAAGAATTGAGTTACTCAACCTCTTTTACTATCAGTTTCCTTTCTGATAAAATGGGGATAATAAAACCAACTTAGAGCATTTTGCTAGTTTTCATTGCCATGACAAAACACATGAGGAAATCAACTTAAAGGAGGAAAACTTTATTTTGGTTCACAGCTTCACAGAGTTTCAGTTCATGGTCACTTGGCCCCATATTTGTGGGTTTGTGTTGAGACAGAATAACATAACCAGGAGTGTGCAGCACAGCAAAGTTACTCCCCTGTGGCTGGTGGGAAGGGGGGAGAAACAGAGAAAGAGAGAGAGAGAGAGAGAGAGAGAATAGATACAAGATATACACTTCCAGTGACACCTCCCCAGTGGCCTACTTCCTCTAACTAGGCCTCAACTCCTTGTTTCTACTATCTCCCAATAATGCCATCAAAGTGTGAATCCATCAATGAATTAATCCATCAATGAGGATAGATCTTCATGATCCACTTGCTTCTCTAAAGTTCATTTGCTGGCAACCAAGCCTTTAACATCTGAGCCTTTTTGGGAGGCACTTCATATCCAAACCACAGCATTGTTGGACAGATTAAATGAGAGGGTGTGCACAGATCATTAAAAGCTACCTTATTAGGGTAGCTTTTTAATTGTTACAAAGTTTCTTAAGTGTACATGTACATATGTGCACACACATGCCTCATTTTACAGAAAAATCTTTGCAACCAAAGCAGGGGTCAATCTCTGTGAAATCTTTAAACAGTTGATTCCATAGAGGTTGAAAGCAGAATGGCGGATACCATAGGCTGAGGAAAGTAGAAGAGGAGTAGGAATGAAGAAAAGTTGGTTTAAGGGTACCAAGTTATAGTTAGATAGGAGAATGAATTTATGGTGTTCTACTGCTCAGCAGAGTGACTCTAGATAAGAAAATATTATATATATATATTTTTAAAGGTAGAAGAATTTCTTATGTTTTCATCATAAAGAAAAATAAATATTTAAGCAGATAGATATATCTGAAATTATACAATGTATACATATATTTAAATATTACATAAATATATATAATTTTTATGTATCAGTTAAAATTAATAAATAGTACTGGGGGTGAGGGTCAAGTGGTAGAGCACCTGTCTAGCAAGCACAAGGCCCTGAGTTTAAACTCCAGTACGTCCAATAAATAAACAGAAATTAACAAATAAAATAAAACTAAATAAGCCAGAAATAAAGAAACAGGGATTCTGAGCAGCACCAGAATCAGGACCTCCACACTTCCTGACCTCTTTTATACTTGCCTCTGAGATCTTTCATGAAGGAAAGGGTCAAAGAACAGGCAATAAAGAAATACTGAATTAATCAACAAATGTGCGAATAAGCTAAAATATCTTGTGACATCACCAATGCATAAATGTACTTTGATATCTCTCACCAAAGGCATTTATCTGTTGGACAATAATCCGAGGCAAAGCAATACATAGGCCACAAAGGTATGCAAAAATAATAAGACACAATCCCTCTCCTTACGATCTCACTGTCTAAGGAAGGAAAATTCAAGTGTGACTCTAGATTCAATTCAGACCATCTTTGAGGTTATTATATATATTGCAATTAAACAAAAAGATTCCCACCAATGTAAAAATGAGACCTGTTGAAGTTATTCCAGCAATGGGGGAGGGGAGTAACAGAGAATGACGGAGGGGTGAATTCAACTATGATATATTGTAAGAACGGCTGTAAATGTCACAATGTACCCCAGTACAATAATATGATAATAAAAAGTATCACAATGACATGTGCAAGCATAATTATTCTCTTATTTAAAATTACTCCACAACTGTTTCTTCCATTCTATAGAGTATACAAGGTCTCAGATTTGGCACTAATTGGTACAACATGCTCACCACCACAAATTTTCCCAAAAAAGCAAAAAAAAAAAAAAAAAAAAAGGACAAACACACCCGTCCAGAGAATTGAGTTCTTATGAAAGAATAATATGAAGCCCTGCTCTTGTTGTTAAAACTCAGGGAAGGCACCCTACCACTTGAGCTATGCTCTTAGCAAAAGATTTATTTTTTAATAAAAATCACAGAGCATAGTTATAAAACCATGTTTATTTCTGTGGGAATTTGCATTTCTATTTATTTAAGAGGTGAGTTACACTATCAAGACTCATTTAAATGAATATGATCGCTATGAAGGTGGTGCTCATAAGCAGCATTAGTGCTCCCTGCTCAATCAGACTTGCTTGAAATAAATAAATCATAAGCCAACCCAGACTTCTTAATCCTACCCGATCCTGGGCTGTAGTAGCATTAAAATTTAATGCACATGATCCCAGAGCCAGAAGGAGTTGTGCAAGCTGGCTTTTCCATCCCACTCCTTCCAGGGATTTTTTGAGGGGGAGGAAAAACACTGGGGTTTGAACTCAGGACTCTGCACTTGCTAAACAGGCACTTTACACCTTGAACCATACCTCCAGCCCAATCCCACTTTTTCTAAACTTTACAGCCCCCAGAAAGATGAGACTTTCCCTTGTCTTCCTGAATGTCAAAACCCTTTACCTCTCCACCCACTCTTCAGGAGGGTGTGTAAAAGAGAAAATCTAACTTCAACCTCTAAAACAGAGCCCATCAGGTAGGCTCCTAGCCATATCCCTCCCCTCCTCATGGGACCTGATTCTCTCCCAGGCTTCTAAAAATTCTCAAAACTCCTGTTCCATTCTCCCACATCACACCATCTTGGGTGGCCTCCACCACCACAGTCCTCCCCCACTAAGCTCACCCCTTCCTCTGTTGGTGCTGTCTTGCTTCTTTGGGTTGCATCCCAAGTTCTCTGCCTCTATGTTCTCATGGACCTTTTCTCATTAATACCCTCCCCAGAATGTTCAGAACTACAAACTTAATCAGCTCACATCGGTGCGCTTGAATTTGAAAACCAAATCCTCTTTTGCCTGCTGCAGCCCCTAGCCACCAGATCCAAAACCAGGTGACGCTGTTGCTACATCAGGGTCATTGTATTCATTTGCTCCACATTGTCACATGACTTGCTCTGGCTTCTTTAAGGTCTCAGCTCAAGTGTCACCTCCCCCTAAAGGAATTCCTTGACTACAAGGAGCATCTCTACCAAAGGCAAAAACTCAAGTTACCCACAAAGTCAAAATCCACGCTACCGTCCCTCCCCACAGGTTGTTGTACCCTGAACTCAGTCCCTGCTCACCTGGATCAAAGTCTCCAGCTCGTGAGGACTCACACAGATGTGATCCCGCAGGAATTCTGCCTTCTCCAAGGCAATGGTGTTCTTCTGGCTGCTCTCAAAGGGCTGCTCCAGTGCCCGGAAGACAAGGCCACCCGTGACGAGGTAGACCACGACAACCACAAAGATGGCAACCACTGTTTTCCACTTCATGACAGTCTGCAGGCCCCCCTGGGAGGCACCTTCCATTCTGGCTACCACTGTGGCTCGGGAGGAAATGGAGAGGCGGGGAGTCGGATGGTGCCCGTTAGTGGCACTTTTGGGCTGGCACACCGGTGGGACTGCTGCAGGAACAGCCACTGAGGAAAGGTGGAGAAGGGGAGAAAAGAGAGCTCGTTGATAAAGACGAAACATTAAACTTGCCAGAAACAAAGCACAGATGTTTTCCTTCAGCCAGCTTTCATATGTGAGAATTAAAATCTGATTTGCCAAGCCTGCAGTTGGGAAATTGGACCAGTTGCTAGGTGCCTGTGTTGAGTTCTTAAAAAATGAGCACCAGCAGAACTAATTTTAAAGAAAAAAGTATCGATTGGGTTTGAAATGCTATTTTCTACTTTGTCCAAAATTAGAAAGCCATCTCTCTGTTATTTATAATTCAAGTCCTCTCTTAGCTTCCTTGTTTAAATAATGTATAAGAAACACGACAGGTCGCCACATCTGAAAAACAGGCATATTGTTAAACCAACAGAAAAATAAACAGAAGAGGAATATCCAGTTTCTCTATCCAAGTACAAGAGCAGAGAAAAGATGAACACTTAGCGACTTAAAAGGCCCATCCTGTCACAAAACAAAGGAAAGAAGGATGAGCTTGCTATAAGAAAGAAGAGTCAAAAGACAGGCACAATAAAGAAGTTTGGAATGTCTGAGGCTATTAGTGGTAAGACAAAGACAAAGACGAGTGGCCAAAATTAGGGAAGAAACCAAGAGTGATGGTTTATGTCAATTAAACTGGTTTCCTGAAAAAATAAAGTAAAATAAATCTCAAATGTACTGTCTAATATAAAATGCAGACTATTAGATGTAACCACTCCTGATCTACTAGTAACAGAATTTTCCTTCAACTGTCTACCAATAAGAAGCCCTGGAAAGGAAATTACTCCTGGTTCTCACAATGCACAGAATTCTCTAAGGTCCCTGGCCTTCTGTTAGGTAATTTCATTACCTTGGAAATATATATATGTTAAGCTGGTGGCTTTTCTGCAGTGGCAGGAAGTTTGAGGTAGTGTCGCACATGTAATGCTATCATGCATTATAGAACTCTGTCTTGTGCAGCATTGGAAGGTCGTGGCACTTCGATTTTGTTCTTGCTTTATTATTGTAATTCTCATTATGGCCTCTGCTGTGCTGCAGCCTGGCTGTTGTGTAAATAAGGTATTAGGAGATGACAAACCTAATTACCTATGTTGGGCAAACAATCCTGCTCTAGTGGGATTGTTCAGTCTCTGTGTTGGGAAAGTCAAGGTGAATCAAAGAGCAGGAAAGTCACTTCTTGTTCAAATAATCAATGATCCTGACAACACCTAGCTGTAGGGATGGCCACTTAGGAGAATCTATGTCTATAAACATCTCCCTCTCCTCCCACACCTTCAAATCAGCTTCTCCTTTGAAGCCAGGCTGAACATCAGCCTTTTGCTGTGTATTAGCCTGTCCAATGGTCATCCAACTAAATTTCCCTTAGACTTTACATGAGCACAGAATTTTCTGGAATCATCCAGCTGAGCATTATGCTTTTGTCTCCTGAAGGCATTACACTTGTGTTCCTTCTTGCCCTTGTTGGTACTGCTGTGAACCTTGTCTAGGGTGGCTTCTCTTCAACATTCCCCACACTTCCATTCATCCCACCTCCTCTGCATATCTCCATCTCTTAACCCTCTCACCACCCCAATGGCTACCAGCTTTATCCAAGTCACCAGGATGTCTTATCTGGACCAATCCATCAGCCTCCCAAGTCACCTCCCTGCTTCCACTTCCACCCAGCTTTACTCATAAATCTTAGTTTACATACCACTTCTGCAAGTACCTCTTCCCCAGCCCTGTGGTAGACAGAATAGAAGCCTTCAAACAGGTCCACATCCTAATCCCTGGGACATATGAATATGTTATACTACATAGCAAAAGGGACTCTGGAGATATGGCTGAATTAAAGATCCAGAGACGGGGATTGTGTTGTGGGCCCAACACAATCACAAGAGGCTTGTATAGATGGAGTGTGAAGGCAGAAGCACAGGTTGATAATGTAGCTGTGAGCCAGGGGAGATGGTCCCTCTAGAAGCTGGAAACATCAAGACAATTATTCTACCAGGCACCTGTGGCTCACGCCTGTAATCCTAGCTACTCAGTAGGCAGAGATCAGGAGGATCATGGTTCAAAGCCAGCCCTGGGAAAATACCCAACAAAAAAAGGGCTGGCAGAGTGATTCAAGTGGTAGAGCACCTGCCTAGCAAGTGTGAGGCCCTAAGTTCAAACCCCAGTACTACCAAAAATAGAAAAAAAAGGTTCTCCCCTACAGCCTCCAAAAGGAACCAGCTCTCTACTTATACTGTGGCTAAGTGAGACTGATTTTGAATCACATGATTATAAAAGAGTGTTTTTTCCCTAAGATTCCACCTCACCCCTGTTAGAATAGCCATCATTAACAACACCACCAACAATAGGTATTGGCGAGAAGGCAGGGAAAAAGGAACCCTCTTACACTGTTGGTGGGAATGTAAACTAGTACAACCACTCTGGAAAAAAATTTGGAGGCTACTTAAAAAGCTAGACATCGATCTACCATTTGATCCAGCAATACCACTCTTGGGGATATACCCAAAAGACTGTGACACAGGTTACTCCAGAGGCACCTGCACACCCATGTTTATTGCAGCACTATTCACAATAGCCAAGTTATGGAAACAGCCAAGATGCCCCACCACTGACGAATGGATTAAGAAAATGTGGTATCTGTACACAATGGAATTTTATGCAGCCATGAAGAAGAACGAAATGTTATCATTCACTGATAAATGGATGGAATTGGAGAACATCATTCTGAGTGAGGTTAGCCTGGCCCAAAAGACCAAAAATCATATGTTCTCCCTCATATGTGGACATTAGATCAAGGGCAAACACAACAATGGGATTGGACTTTGATCACATGATAAAGTGAGAGCACACAAGGGAGGTGTGAAGATAGGCAAGACACCTAAGAAACTAGATGGCATTTGTTGCCCTCAACGCAGAGAAACTAAAGCAGATACTTTGGGGCAACAGAAGCCAATAGGAGAAGGGGACCAGGAACTAGAGAAAAGGTTAGTTCAAGAAGAATTGACTTAGAAGGTAACACACATGCACAAGAAATCAATGCGAGTCAACTCCCTGTATAGCTATCCTTATCTCAACTGGCAAAACCCTTGGTCCTTCCTATTATTGCTTATACCCTCTCTTCAAGGAGATAAGGGCAAAATAGTTTCTGCTGGGTAGCAAGGGAGTGGGGAGGAGAAGGAGAGGGCTGGAAGGTAAGGGTGGGGGTGGGGGAAGGGGGAGAAAAGACCCAAACTTTGTATGCACATATGAATAAAAAAAAATTTAAATAAATAAATAAATAAATGATTGTTTTTTGAAGTCAGTCACTAAGTTTGTAGCAATTTGTTACAGCAGCCACAAGAAACTAATATTTCTTCCACTAGCTTAGGTCTCCTTCATACCCCTCACTACACTAGGTTGATAAAGGAACCTGCTCACTAGTCCAGATCACTTACTGAAAGCTCCATGAGGGCAGGCACCGTGTCCATCCCCTCACCTCTGTATCCCCAGTGTACTGCACAGGGTCTGGCACACAGTGGGCAGTCAACCAATGATTGCTGAGTAAGTGAATGAAGGTTATAAAGAAGGAACGTTAAAACCGCCAAACACACACACACACACACACACACACACACACGATATAGACAAGCAGTGGCAAATGGCAAACAACTTGACATTGCAGTGATACTGAATGGCAGGTCTTCAGACACAGTATTGCTACCTTCCCACCACCATGCCTTTGAGATGCCCTCTTCAGGAACCTCCTCCCCACTCTCACCTACCTGGCAAACTTCCATCCTCCTCAGTCTCAGCCCAAAGCTACTTCCTCCATAGAGTCGTCCTGGACACTTCCAGGTATGTTCAGCCTGCCGGTCTCCTACACTATCCTGCAAGGTTCTTAAAGCCAATCATTGGATCTCCATTTCTTGGCACAGTGCCTGCTACAGAGCACATGCTTGTTTGTTTGCTGTTATCATTGCTGTTGATAATTCCTTTAGATCCCCTGGGAATCACCACCATCAACAACAAGCATTTATTCAACACTGAATGGACATTAGGGGCTGTGCTATGATAGGATGTCACAGTTCCTTCCAGCTTCAAGAAGTTGTCAGGGTACTTAAAGAACACACGCTATGGTGCCAAGTAAATAACATTAGCATAATGTCTCACCAGGGGACCAACAACAGCCTGAGCAGGCAGTCCAGTCAGAGCTGAGTCTCACTCACTGACCTGCATCGTGGATGGTTCCGGAGCTTCTGGCATCCCTGAGGCTGGGTCGAATTGGACTTGATAAATGCCTTTTTTAGGCCAGTTCCTGGTGCCAATTAGTTAAGGACTGCCCTTAGAAACAGAGTTTGAACAGACTCCACCAAATCCTGAGTTTGCAAAGCACTGAAACAAAAAACCAGAGTTTCAGTCCCAAGTCCATCAGTGACTGGGTGACCTTGAAACTGTCACTTGGCTCCTCTGTTTGATTATCTGTGAAATGTGAATAACCGCTGGGTTTTTTGTTTGTTTGTGTTTTTTTAACCCCACAGGATTCTCCAGGACAACAAGTAAGCTGTCCTGGTTTGCTGATTGGAGTATATTTGTGGATGTCAGACATACAGGCAGGGACCTCAGAATGTTACAAAACCTTTGTTCATTTAGCTAAAAATGGAGTTGACTGCTTTAGCAAATATGATGCACACTTTGATGGCTGGAAACGAATATGGATTGCACTTTTTCCCTGAAGTTAGATAAATTTCCAAAGGAGATTTTAATCCATCTCTTCATCCTCAGAAACCATGGTTGCTCTTACTGTGATAGAAAGTTGCACGGTGACTGGGATGAGTCCCTGGTGAAAACAAAGCAAAATTGGATAGATGATGGTTGTGGTGGTGGCAGCAAAGATGGCAGAAACACCAATCATATACTGAGCCCTTACCTGAGCCTGTCACCCTGATAAACGCTGTGTTTACCCTTGCATTTAGTCCTCACTACAAGGTTTATCACACTGTGTGCATCCAGCTCCTCCCAGAAGCAGATGCTAAGTGGAGATTAAATGTGCTCAGATTTTTTTACGCAAACTCGTGTGAGAGGGAATCGGGGAGATGAGGACAAACAGCAGACACTCTGTCGGTCTGCCTGCAAGTGAAGTGCAGAGGGAGACAGGGATGGGTGTAAACACCCTCAGCCACCTGCAGTCTAAGGAAGGTCAACAAGGTTGTCATGGTGCCCAAACCAGCCCTGTGTCTCCCCGGAGCAATCCTTGCACGCTCAGTTTCCAGCTGGGAGCAGCAATGGGAAATGTCCCACTAAGCAAGACCGCCAGTGGGTTACACAGCAGCATCTTGGTCAATCACACTCCCTCCAATGGGCGACCTACAAGTACATGTTCATGGCCACCACACCGCACAGATAAAGAAACTGAGACTCAGACAAGTTAAATGACTATGCCAAGGTCAAGTGTCCTTGAGACACTTGAGAGCAGAGCCAGGAGTAAAACTGGAGTAATCTGAATGACTTCAAAGTCAGTTCTGTGGGACACAGGACGGCTTAACACAGCACAAAGGAATCTGAGATGGAAGGCCCTTCCGTTCAAAAATGAGAAAGGCGTTTCTTTCAGGCAAGAATAAAAATCTCTTCCAGTCTGTGAGACGGACCACTTCGGCTTCCTGGTGGTGATGGAGCTCTTTCCCGCGCAATGCATCAGTAATGGCCTAGAATACTGCACAACTCCAACAGAAGGGGGCAGGAAATACTGCAGAGCACTGATAGAAAGGAAGCACTGGAAGACGGTGCCCTTCAGTCAATGTTCATTTTAAATACTTCCTCACGAATGTTCAACTCAGTCATTTTCACCTAAACGTGGGTGGATATGGGGGCATGTGTGGTGATCAGCTTTTTTGTGGCTTTCTCATGCCCCATAGATTTTATTGTTGTTGGTTTTGGCGGTACTAGGGTTTGAACTCAGGGCCTTGAGCTTGCTAAGCAGGTGTTCTATCTCTTGGGCCCCCATCCCTTTTTTGCTTTTGTTATTTTTCAGTTATTTTTCTCAAGCTTTTTGCCTGGGGCCTTGAGCCATGATCCTCCTATCTATGCCTCCCACATGGTTGTGATTACAGAAGCACACTGCTCCATGTGGCTTATTTATTAAGATGGGAATCTCCCTAACTTTTTGCCCAGGCTGGCCTCCAACTGCATCCTCCTGATTTCCACCTCCTGAGTAGTGGGGATTACAAGCACGCACCTCCAAATCCAGCTGAAATATGCTGTTTTCTTTCTTGTTATTTTCTTAAGTGGTACTGGGAAATTCTTGTTTTGTGTTTGTTGATTTTACCACTTGACTTATTGCAAAGCAGCAACTTTTTTTTTTTTTGCAGTGCTGGGGATTGAACCCATGGTCTTGCTCATTCTAGTCTAGCACTCTACCACTAAGCTGCATCCTCCACCTTTATTTGCGGGGTGGAGGGGGAATTGGGGGAGGAAGAAGTACTGGGGCTTGAACTCAGGACCTTGTAGTTGCTGGGCAAGTGCTCTATCACTTGAGTCATGCCTCCAGTCCCCGTAGACTTTACTGAATCACTTGCTCATGTATTCAATCAACATTTAAGTTTGCTTGGTATGGTATTTGGCACTAGGGATTTATCAATGAATAAGACACATTCCTGCCTTCAGAGTTAAAGATTTGACAAAGATTTTATGCATGGGGCCAGGTGTAGTGCCACACACCTGTAATCCTAGCTACTCAGGAGATGAAGGTAGAAGGACCGTAGTCCAAGGCCTTGAGTTCAATCCCCAGTATCACAAAAAAAGATTTTATGCATACACGAACCTATTTTTATCTTCACAAAACCTGTAGAAGGCAATGGTTGCTATCTGCCCCTCTTAACAGGCGAGTAAACCGAGGCCTGCAGAGATGACCCTGAGTAGCCTTTCACAAGCTAATAAACAGCAGCATTCCTTCTGTCTTCAAACACCTGACCCTGAGGGCCACCACCAGAAACAAATAACATGCAAAGGACTCAGGGGCTCTTGGAAACCTGGAATGCAGGGAGGTGCCACTGTTACACAGCAACGTGCCTGGGCCACCAGGCACAATACAACTGTGACTGCAGGTACACCACAGAGGCAGCAAACTCTGTCCTCTCACCTCCCACCCTAACCTCCCATCACCCCCACCCCACCCCCCTCGGCTCTGGAACCCTTCCAGGGCCACCTGCACCCAAGTCACCAAGATTCCCAAGAGCCCCAGTTTAAAGCTTGCCTGGAGTCCCCAGAAGGCTTCCCCAGGCCTAGGTGGACTCAAGGCCCGTAGGCGGCTGTGTTAGGAAGAGGGCAGGAGAGGTGCAGCAACTCTACTCAGGTGCTCCAATCCCACCTGCCTGTGTCTGCCATGCAGCTGTCAGAGCAAAGCTTGTGCCCCTGATTCCAGCCAAACCTTACTTTCCTCTTTCTGTGTGACAAACCCCGTGCCTTTTTATTTCGTTATTATTGTTGGCATGTATTAGTTGTACAAAGGGATTTCACTGTGATATTTCCTTACATTCATATTATGTACTTTGATCAAATTCACCCCCTCCATTATTCTTCCTTATCCCTCCTCCCCCTACCTTTTTACACAATTTTTCTAAAGCAGAAAAGTGCAAGTGCTTACTTGTGGGTTTTTTTTATCGTTTTTACATTTATTTACATGTGTATATATTATTTACTTACATGTGTATACATTATTTACTTACATGCGTATACATTATTTGGGACACACACACACCACTTCTAGGCAGAACCTGTTCTGCCCTCTTGTTCTCCAACTTTTTTTTTTTGACCTCTTTTTTTTTTTAATTCACTTATTCACATGTGCATACATTGTCTGGGTCATTTCTCCCTCCTGCCCCTCTTCTCCCTCCCCCCTCACTTCCAGGCGAACCTGCTCTGCCCTTATCTCTAATTTTGTTGAAGAGAAGACACAAGCATAATAAGGAAGGCAAAGCGTTTTTGCTAGTTGAGTTAAGGATAGCTATACAGAGAGATTCTTAGCATTGCTTCCATGCACAAATGTGTTACAATCCAAGCTGATTCATCTCTAACTGATCTTTACAATGGTTCCTGATCCCCTTCTCATGTTAACCTCTGTCACTTTAAGGTTTCTGTATTAGTTCCTCTGGAGTGGGGACATCAAACGCTTTCATGTTTTGTATTTTCCACCTATTCACTTTTAAAACAATTTTAATGAGTTTTATTGTTCTACTTTTATACATACATAGGAAGAACCTGGATCATATTCACCCTCCCTCACCTTTACCACCATCCCACCCCTCCTTCCACTGACTCCCTCTCCCTTTTTACGCATTTTCTATTCATGGACAGCCCCATACCTTAAAGGTGATCATGCTAATTAATCCTTATGGCAAAAGCACCACAGCTCAGTATACACTAAATTAGAGAGCCCTGTTCCCAAATTACTCTCTCCCATGAGCCCTCACTCTCAAAAACTTCAGCCTTATCTTCCAGATGGAAGAGACCCAGGTACCATCATATGACTAGGACCCAAGCGAGCCAAGAGAACAAGGCTGAGAGGGAGGCAGAGGGAGCTAAGAACTGGCGGCCCCCTTGTCTCATAGCTGTCCTCTCCTCTCCCCGTGGTGAGACCCTCATGTCTCACCTGAATCATTGCGACAGCCTCCAGTCCTGTCCCCTTTAAATCCAACCTGCACATTGCAGCCTCTTGGAGCTCTGGTGAATTGATCCCATCCACCCTGTGCGGCAGAGTCTCTGAGGCAGCCCAGGTCCAGGGTAAAGTACAGGCTCCAGGGCTAGCTCCAACAGTCTCCCTTCTAGGACCTGTGCCGCCTATCTCCTAGGCTTCACCCACTGCCACGCCCCTGCAAACAACCTTCGCCCCAACCAACCCAGAGGCACCCAGGCCTGCCCAAGGGAAGCCACCTACCCATGCCACTGCCCCAGAGAAACAAGCTTGATGCCCACATTCCTTTCTCCCCCAGACTCTTACTTTTAGCCAATTTCTTAAAACTCATGAGTTACCATCGCTAAGAAGTCCTCCCGAATGCCCCACTCTCCACTATGATCGGATGCCCTTCCTCTATGTCCCAAGAGGCAATTTAATACAGTGCCTATAGTTAGGAGGCTCCTAATTAAAGTCTGTACCATTCCTGAATTTACCAATTCATCATTCCATAAATCTGCCTCATACCAGTATGTATGACATCAAGTTCACACACCTATTCCAAAGAAATTTGGAGGGGTGGGGTGGGGGTAGTATTGGGGGTTGAATTTAGGGCCTTGAGCTTGCTAGGCAGGCACTCTACCATTTGAGCCATGCCACTAGGCCTTTTTGCATTGGTTATTTTTGAGATGGGGTTTCACTTTATGCTGGGTCCAGCCTAGGTGGTGATCCTCTTATTTGTGCTTCCCCAAGTAGCTGGGCTACAAAGGCATGCATGCCATCACACCCAGCCATTTGTTGAGACGGGGTCTCATGAACATTTTCCCCCAGGCTGTCCTCAAACCCTGATCCTCCTGATTTTCACCTCCCAAGTAGGTAGGATTACAGGTGTTAGCCACCACACCCAGCTCCAAAGAAAATTGGCAGAAGTTAATCTAGCACACTAAGGCAGACCTAGTATTACTGTATTTTTTCCAGAGACAGATATCCAAAGTCAAGGTGTTAAATTTCCATAAAGTAAATGGCCCAAGGGGAGCTCTCCATGGTCTGTGTGATTGCTGGAAAGATTATAAAGGGGGCAGAGAGAGCAGAAATTTGCTTTACTGTGCTCCACACATTCTGAGCTTTCTTGTTCCCTTTATGAGGGCTAGAAGGTTCTCTTTTACTCATAGGTATAAAATAAATTGTTCAGTTAAAATACATGTATGTATGTATATATTGCATATCACAAATCACCCTTGGTGAGTCACCTCTCTGAAAAATTTTTATCCAGACTGCCTTCCTGGTGTACCTCTCTGACAAGTGCCAAACTGCATAAACTTGGCTTTGAGAACCCAAAGACTGAAGGGCTTTCTTGCCCTGACCCAGCCTGAGGAGAGTACAAAGGAGCTGGGTTCATTTAAAAGACCAGTGACTTCCTTCCTCCTCAGCACTAGTAAGCAAATGGTTTCTCCTGATCCTCCCACAAATCTCTTCTTGTATCTAAAAAGCAAGGGCAGGCACAAAGTCAGAGTCCCTCTCCACCAGCAGAAGGGGTCCAGGGAATGAGGCTCTTAGGATGGGGGAAAACAGGAGTGGTAGGGCTTCAACGGTCACCCAGTCTACCCCTTACCACAAGTTTAGGTGCCATCACAGCCCCACCCTTCACAGGAAGCATTAGGCAAGGCAGAGAACAAGAATCCTCTCTCTGGCCTCCTTCCCTCGCCCCCTGGAAAAATGAAAATGAAAAAAAAAGCGCTGTTGGAAGATTCCACACTGTAAGACAGGACATTGCTCACGCCTCTTTCTAAACAAGTACTCAATCAACGTGAGCAATCCACATCACTAACAGGTAGAAAGGACCATGTGATCTGTGCACACAAATACAATAAGTGTGACATGCCAGCTGGGCAGGAGATAGGGGACAGAGAAGCATGAAACAATAGTCAGTTCTACCAAAGAGGAGTCCAGAAAAGACTGAAAAGGCTTCAGGATGCCTACTGATAGAGAAAGAGGAGAGATGTCCATCACAGGGCAAAAGGAGGCAGAAAGGAAGGTTGACCAGCAAGAGGAGGCCACATGTACAAAGATGTTCAACTATGAATCAGCCTGGGAAGTTTGGGAAATTACCCAGAGTCTGTAGGTTAAGACTAGAGGGTTTGAAGACTGTTATACCAAAATAGAGCCCAGTGGGTTTGTGAGTTTTGTTAATAAATGTGAGACACCAACAAGGCCAATGCAGAGAAGGGCCAGGGGATCAGATTTGGGTTTAGCGTGCTGACTTTGGCAGCAGTGAAAATGGTAGAGCTGAGAAGTGAGAGACCATCAAAAGGGAGTGTGGGAAGAAGTTGCCTTGTTGCAAAGAAGATGGAGAGAAGGGATCAGAGACAAGGGATATTAGGAGAGTAAAATTTACAGGTCACTGTGATAATTGATGGAAAGTGAGAAGTGCTGGAGAAGGAAGTATCTGGGCTGACTCCCAGGTCTCTGGCTCTCTGGCATAGGGTTCTCTAAGACAGAAAAAGCAGGATACAGATTTGCAGTACAGCATACCCAGGGGGTGTTGTCCAGGGGACACCAATCACAAGGTACTGGAACTCAGTAAGAGAATCTAGCTGGACCCGTTGGTGTGAGAGTTACGAGTATCTAAGTGATACTGAAGCCACAGCAGTCAATGAAATAGTCCAGAGGGAGCTATAAAAGGAGGAGAGAGTAAAAGATAGTGTTCACAGGAGCAGTATTTAAGGGACAATGAAAGAGGGAGGGTGTAAAACAGAGAATGAGAAAGAATAGAAAGGAAATGGGGAAGAACCAGGATGTGCTTTCCTGGGCCTGGATGTGGTTGGTTTGATTCCAGTCTCTGTGTCCAGCATCATTCACAGGCTTGGTCCATAAGTATCGGTGTGTGTTGGAGGAATTTATTGTCCTACAGTACAATGTGTTGGCTTTTACTAGGTTTTCTTTCTAGCTGCCAGGAATCCATCTTCAATAGGCCCCTGATCTAGACCCAGGCATGACAGATTGCTCCTGATAGCAGGTGGGTTGCTCTTATTGCCCAAACAAAGTAAGCCCTCTCCCACCCACCCAGGCACAAAAAGCCCAGGACCAGAGCTGTTCTTGGATGTGCTGAGCTGGTCAGAACAGCCCAGGCATTTTCCACTGGGTTGCTTGCCTTTTGTGATCCTCCTACTTCTCCCAATAAACCCCAGATTGTCATGTTAACGAAATAGACTGCTCCATCCTAACTCATGGTCAAGGCCATAGAAGTACACAGCTACTGCTGGGCTTGTATTTTGCTCTAAAATGCTTCCTGAGCAACTTATTTTGCCTCCTGCCCTAAATTTTTTCCTCCACACTTTAAGTTAACTGGAGCACTTTTAAAGGAAAAGATCTTTTTCCTCCCTTTGGGAGTAAAAATAATATAAGCAGTTGCAGTTCCCAAAATATCGCCTTCCCCTAAGGCCAAGTATTTTAAATACTATTTTAAATTCTATTGGCAGGACTACTCCCTCAAGATAGAGGTTTGCCTTTCACAGGTGTCTTGTTAAAAGCTGTTACCTCTCCTCCCCAGGCTCCCACTGGGGTCCCTACCTTGCTTCTGCTTAAACCTCCACCACTTTTTCCAAGGCCTCCAGTGTCCATGTGACCAGGTCCCATCTCACCCCTCCAATCCTCTTTTCCCTCCTCACACTGTCCTCTAGCCTACTAGCTCCCTTTCTAGCTGCAGTCATGCAAAATAGATCATAAACAGCTATTCTGATCTCATCAGTTCTCCTTACACATCCAGAGTAGGAAATAAAAACAAAACCAATAAATATATATACAGGTAGTTAGAGATACTTCAATAAATTCCCTATTTGCCAGGGTGCAAAATACACTAAAGAGACAAGTGCATTCATAGCTTACAATGATGAAAAGGAGGAGGCAGCTAGAAATTGATGTGTCACTCATTCACTTGTCCAACCAGTGCATGCCTACCATGTGCCAGGAAGAGTCCCAAATGCCATGCCGCATGTCCATACTGACATGCTATCATCCGCCAGAAGACTGAAAGGACTCTGAAAAAGCACGAGGCCAATAAAGCCACTAGATGTAGACATTCCTGGCCACAGAGCTTCAGCCCTCTCCTGCTCTCAGCTTCCCCTCACTCCCATTCCAAAGACACCTCTGGGGCTCAGAGCGCTCTCCACTTCCTCAGCCTCTTCAGGATCTCTTCCTGCACTTTTTTCCTGACACCCAGGCATCTCTCAGGGACACTGGGCTCTGAGTATGGCTCTCAAAGGCCATTCAGTCCTCTCATCCACAACTTCAGGGCGACACTCACACAGAAAACTGCTATGCATGCATCGTGTCAAAACCCCTGTTCCTCTGAGACCTGAGCTTTCTGAAACCGCCCCCTTCCTGCTCTTCAGTGTAACCAAGAGTGGGAAGCCAGGCTTCTCTCTCTCTGAGTCCCCAAAGCCGTTCATCCAAGCTAGGCTTTCCTCCTGAGTGATGACAGCATCCCACAGGCACCCATCCAACAACACCCAAGCCTCCCATTTCCTCCAGTTCCTCACCATCCCCATCATTTCCACTCCATTTCAACCACTGACCTAGGTTGGGCTCCCCAAAGTAGACCTGCTTGTGATTTACTGCAAGTGATTTATTTAGGAAAAAGCAATAAGGAGGTGGGGGAGGCACGGAAGGGCAAGAAGTCAAATAAGGAAACAACTGCAGGTGAAGTCCCTTGAGTGTCTGAGCCTACAGGGAAGTCTAGCCTTGAAGTTCCATATCAGAGTTTGTCACACCTTGAAGCAACTAATGCAGGCTTTTGAACTCCTACCCAGTCGGTCTCTGTATACAGAAAAGCATTGGGGGATATGAACTCCTAGAAACATCCTGACATGAGAATCTACTGGATCAAGAAAGGTTCTCTGAAGAAGGCTGTGGGTACAAATCAGAAAGTGAGTGGCCCACAAAGTTGCAGAATGGGTGCACAGAGCAAAAAAGGGTCTTGAAGGCTCCACAGCATCCACTACAACTGCCTCCCTCTATGGCCAGAACCTTACTGTCAGAGGAATGTCCCTGTCTCAGAAAGACTCAATTAAGACACCATGACTGTTGTGTTCCCTCAAAATTCATACATTGAAACCTAATCACCAGTGTGCAGGCACTAGAAGGAGGGACTGTGGGAGGTGATTAGGAAGGAGGGTAGAGCCCTCATGAATGGAATTATAAATTGTTTTATAATTTCTCGTGAGTGCCCTTATAAAATAGGCTCCCGAGTGATACCACCAGAGATTCCTCCGCCACATCAAGAAGACAGTCCTACTATGAGCACATGATAAAAGCGAGAGCACACAAGGAAGGGGTGAGGATAGGTAAGACACCTAAAAAACTAGCTAGCATTTGTTACCCTTAATGCAGAGAAACTAAAGCAGATACCTTAAAGCAACTGAGGCCAATAGGAAAAGGGGAACAGGTACTAGAGAAAAGGTTAGATCAAGAAGAATTAACCTAGAAGGTAACACCCACACTCAGGAAATCAATGTGAGTCAATGCCCTGTATAGCTATCCTTATCTCAACCAGCAAAACCCCTTGTTCCTTCCTATTATTGCTTATACTCTCTCTACAACAAAATTAGAAATAAGGGCAAAATAGTTTCTGCTGGGTATTGAGGGGCGGGGGAGAGGGAGGGGGCGGAGTGGGTGGTAAGGGAGGGGGTGGGGCGGGGGGAGAAATGAACCAAGCCTTGTATGCACATATGAATAATAAAAGAAAAATGGAAAAAAAAAAAAGACAGTCCTATATGAACCAGGAAACAGGTCCTTATCAGACTCTGAATCTGCCTTGACCTTGGATGCCCCAACCTCCAGAACTATGAGAAATAAATTTTTCTTGTTTCAAAACCACCCATTCTGTGGTATTTTAATACAGGAGCTGAAACTGACTAAGACACTGACTTATACATCCTCTCCTTCCTCCCCTATCACATCCTGCCTCAGCTTCCTCCCTTCTACCATGCCCTCCTGTGTTCTCTTCCTCTTCCAACCCAGCTTACATTCCATACTCAATACTTCTCTTCCACTAGCAGACCCATCTCTGTATCCTTTCATCTTTTTCTAGAGCTACCTGGAAATAATCCACTCACTCTTACTCCTCTATGCTCAGAGTCCACAGCTAGGCAGCTGAACACTGCTGGAAAGATCACACAATCTTGGGGATTGCCATCACTCTAAACCCATCCTTTGCTTCCTCAACTGGGGCTCAGTGCTCCTCAGTGGTCCAGACCTGTTTCTCTGTTCAGGGAGGACTGTCACAATAAATGTCATGAAGGTATTAAGGTGGACCTCACTCCTAAACAAACCTGAAATCAGACATGGGAATCCCATTCTGCAAGATGGATTTTACTTTACAAAAGGATTTTCTGCAGAAAGCATTTAAACAACATGCTCTGTGTGAATCTAAAACTGGGCTTTGGTTTATAAAGAATAATGTTTTAAAGAATAGACCATTTATGTAGAATGAGGTGTGCCTTCCCTATTGCCTTCTACCTGGGTTACTGGGACCAAAGTGTGTCACCCTATCTCTTGTTTGCCAGCATAGCTGCTCAGAGTTCCTGGTTCATTGTCTAGTCACTAAAAATTTCCTACATACTCCCCCCAAAAAAACTTAAGTGGAAAAAAATTTTAGATGATTTTTCCTTCACTCTGTCTACTAAGTTGCAAAAATAAACAAGATCTATCAAAAGGCAAAGACAGTTTCTACGAAATACCCTACAACAGCTTTGCATTTCAGCACCACCCTCTGGGTAATTTCCCCTAAGAAGCTCTTCTAACTGCACATCCATGCTGCTGACATCAGCAACATTTCCGTGACAGCAAATGCAGCTATCAGAGGTGGGAGTGGGTGTGGACTGGAAGAAGAGAGAAGCTAAAAGGGAAAAGGATACCCACATTATCACTCAAGAGGCTGAAGAAACAGTAATACAGAAAACATACAAACCCATTTGCCTGTAGGTGGAGAAGTGCTCTGAAATATTAATAGCTTTGATTAGTGAAGTCTTCAAGCAGTCAACAGACTTACTAAAAACTTGAGGAGTAGATTCCTTTCAATAAGACAACTCAGTGTATTTGCAGAAACACCAATTTTGGAGGATAAATTGGGGCATGATGAAAGCAAGAGTCTGCACTGCATTCTTGGGGCTGAACCAGCTTCCTGGGGAATTTTCCACCAGAAAGCTGTTCAATGTAGGCTAGAACTGCTAGCTAAACTAACACCTCACTCCACCCCCACCCCAAAATAGCCTCTCTCCCTAGCAATTCCTCCTGCCAGAGGGAAAATATCTGTAAATGCCCCTTGAGGGTGGATCTTTTCATCTCTGTCTGAATCTTCCACAACCCCAATCCTAGTGCATGGCATATAATAAAAGTTCAATTAAAGTTCACAGAAGAAATTTAACAAATGTCTGCCAAGTACCTGTTGTGCTGCAGGTACCAGGCGGAACAAAGGTGACCAGCAGAATTCCTGCTTTCCAAGAGCTAACAGAGGCAGAAGGATAGACAAGTAGGGGCTAGGGATGGTACCTTCACATTTACCCCCATGTAATGCACAAAAGACCCAGCACTCAAAGTCCAGAGAAGGCATCTGGCAATCTCAGACAACAGACATATCTTCACATGGATCATACGGAAGTCTATCAACCTTCATGCTGGTCCTTAAGCTAATCCCCAAGTAGCAGGTCAAAAGCAACAGTGGACAGAAGTTTGCTCCAGCAATATTTTTAATGCTAAATTCCTTCTCCCCATGAGAAGGGGCCCTTCTCACACACCTTCAGACTCAAATCAGTTACTCATATGATGGACCAGTTGCAATTACACAGCCACTATAACCATATTTCCTTTCAAAGAACTCCTCTCTTAGAAGAACCAGGGGACATTATTTGAAAGTCTAAATCAAATTAGATATTGAATACTGACACATAGTAGAGTTCAATAAGTTGGTGTGGAATGAAAGAACCACATTTAGCTTACCATGTAAGTGAATGTTAACTGCGGGTGCACAGTCCTTGTAAATAGCAAAACTCGAGGGTGGAGGGAACCACAGAGAAGAAAAACATTTCACAGATAGTAAAATCCTAACCTTTGAGGTCCCAGATGTGAGCCAAGGAATAGAATCTTGATAGAAAATCCTAGCTGATATTTAATTCATCATACATTTTGAATTCAATTCATATTTAATTTCCTTTAAACTGCCTCTGAAGCGGGCATCTGAAATAACAGTCTTGTGGTTATGTCTCCTCCATAGACCGAAGGAGGGAAAAATGCGTAAAAATTGCCTTGTGCAATTAAAATAGCAAAGTAACTTGACCTGGCTGTCGTGGAATTTGTGGCCTTTCCAAGAGCTCCTTACTACTTCAAAGATTTTTAATGGCTCCTCAGAAGCTCTTACAACACTGTAACTAAGAGGTGCTGGACTCAGCAAAGCCATTTGCACTCCAGGCACATGGAGTAAATACTTGGTTTCACAAACAACCAAAAGTGCCACACAGCTGCTCAGCACCGTGTGAGTTAGACTAAGTGAATTAGCTATCAACAGAAATAAGTTGCTCCAAGACTGACTTTCCTGATGGCCTGATGGCTAATCCCAGAAGTAGACCCCATGGAGTATCTTCTAGATGGTAGCCCAGTTCAGGAAGAGTTGCCTTACTTTTGTGTGTGTGGTAATATTCACAGACCACAAAATTCACCATTTTAACCATTTTAAAGTGAACAACTTAATGTGGGCTGTAAGATTCAGCATGCAAAATTATAGAACAGCCAGTTAAATCTGAGTTTAGATAAATAACCACAACAAAATTTTTTTCTTGAAATGCAAATTAACTGTATAACTGGTGTTTTATCTTTGAACCCTAAATAAGGGACAGGAAAAGCATAACCATCAACTAACATGATCAGCCACAAATGTAATGAAGAACTAAATTGGGTTCCACTGTTTTAATGTGTCCCCCAAGGTTCATGTGTTGGAAATTTAATCCCCAATGTAACAGCACTGAGAGGTAGTACTTTTCAGAGGTGGTTGGGGTGAGTGGTGTGGTTCAGTGGTAGAGCATGTTCTTAGCATGTGTGAGGGCTGGATTCACTCTCAGCACCAAAACACAAGCACATAAATAAGGTAACATTACTAAACAACATTCTTAAGTAAACAGATTCCTCTGGAGTGAATATGTCCTTTCTACTAACCAGTGAAGCAGCAATTTAGGTTAATTTTATTGGTAGATGATACACTACAGCAAATGCCAATTCTCTTATCCACCCAGTGTTTATTTTGTGTATATATGTAAATTAGTTAAAACCTGACAATCTCTTTAAGAATCAACAGTGAGATTGTTTCCTCTTCCCTCCCCTTCCCTCCCCTTCTGTCTCTCCTTTCTCTCTCTCTCTCTCTCTCTCTCTCTCTCTCTCTCTCTCTCTCTCTCTCTCTCTCTCTCTCCTTCCACCTAGCAAGAAGGCCCTCACCAGATTTCAGCACTTGATTTGGACTCCAGATCTGTGAGAAATAAATAAATTTTTTTTTGAGTAACCCAGTCTGTGATATTCTGTTACAGAAATTGGTGATATCAATCCTAAAACAATAAAAATGCAGGGATTCCACCCCTGTTCACTCCATCAAAACTGCTCTTCTCAGGATCTCCAGACATCCACATGTGAAGGCCCAGGGCCACCATCATGACTTGACCTCTCAGAGACATCTATAAGATCTTGCTCCTTGTTAAAATTTCACAGCCTTGGTGACATTATATTCTCTAGATTGCCCTCCACTCTCTCTTTCTCCATCTCTTTTAAATCCACTCTGAAGATGATTCTTCTTCCTCTACCTAAATATTGGCTTTTTGTGGAATCATTCCTGGACCCCATTGGTTCTGTATTCTCTCCCCAGGTAATCTCTTCCAGGGCCATGGTTATGAAATGAATATCACCCACACGACGATGACTTCCCAGATCCACAGACCTAAAATAGCCTTGATCCTCCAGCTCACATCTGGATATCTCAATTGTATCTCAAACTTAAGAAGTCTAAATTATACTAACATCTACCCAGTTTGTGCAAGCTGGAAAAGGCAAGATCCTAAGAAGCAGACTTACCTTCTGTTCTCCATCCCTCTGTCTTCTTCCCATTAGCTCTGTCATTTCTACCTCCAAAATAGAGGTAGAAATTCAAGCAACCCACTTCCCTCTTTCTCCCTATCCCTACCCTCAGTCCAGGCTGCCATCTCTCTCCCAGGCTTCAGCCATAGGAGCATCACAGGTCTCTTCACTTTCTCTCTCACCCCACCCATCCTCATCCATTCTCTACACAGCAGTAAGAAAAAAATTTTAAAACATAGATTATCTCACATCCCTCCCTACTGTAATCTGTGCTACCCACCATCACATGTAGAATAAAATGCCCTAACCATAGCTTCCAAAGTCTGACAACAGGGACTCTGCCCACCTCTCTCATTTCATCTGTCCCTCTGTATTTCTTATTCAGGTATGGTGGTACATGCCTGTGATCCCCCCTACAGGGGAGTAGGTAAAAGGATCAGGCAAAAAAATCCTACCTGAAAAATAACTAAATACAAAAAAAAGGACCAGGGATGTGGTTCAACAGGTAGAGTACCTGTGTGAAAGTGAAAGTCCCTGAGTTTAAAGCCCAGTACCACCATAAATAAATAAATACATAAAATCCAAGCCCTAGCTAGACATCCCGTCACATTTCAGTTCTGTTTTCTGCAAGAGGAGTTAAATCCGTGACTTCAAAATTTTTTTTTGCAAATTTAGCTTGAGTTTCTCATTTTGATACTAATAAATCCCTCAATAATCCAAAATTTCAATCTTTAGCAATAAGGACTGCATTTAGCTTCATGGGAGTGAAAAATAGGTAGTAAGCCATACCTCAAAGAACAAAAGCTGAAGCACAGAAGATCCCTAGTTTGGGGAATATCCTAGAACAAATCAGCAAGCTAAACCAGAATATAGCCACAGAATCTTCCCTTTCAACACAACTGTACATCATTTCAAAACAATCACGTTTTCCATTAATTTTTTTATTAGGATATATTTATTGTATAGGGAGGCTTCATTGTGACAATTCCACATAGGCTTATAGTATATATTAGTTAGATCATCCCCGTTGTCACTCCCCCAGACCCCCTCCTTACCTCACTTAAACCTATTACAAGAGGTTCCTTTGCTCCATTTTGTATCCGTATATAAAGGTCATCAATCATTGCCTTATTCACCCTCACCCCTCCAACAAGTACTCACACACACACACACACACACACACACACACACACACACACACTGTACCTAGTTTACAGTCCTTCTTATTCTTAGGACCTTCCAGTTTGTTATCAAACCTTCCCATGGTAAAGAATAAACAGAGCCAGAATCTGTGACCTCCTGACAGTGCTACCACATTGCACAACTCCACAAAATGCCATTCACAGTTGCAAAGTATACAACCTGCACAGCCACACGTGGCATGCCTACCTATTAAAGGCCTGCTTCAGCTTTAAGTCAAACTTGTTTGGGCATGAGCTAGAAATGTCCTTGCATCAAAAAATTCACATTTCTTTTTATCACAAGTGAAGAACCGCTGTATGCATCAGTCAAACTTCACTTTCTCTAAAGAAAAGAGTGATTATTGCACTTTAAGATGATTTCTTAATCATTTTTCACCAAGCAAACTTGATGTGAAAAGGAACATTGAAAACAAAAGTCACAATATGATCACTCTTTCTGGGAAATATTTATGTACAAATCAGCCAGGAGATCCTAACAGACATATGATCTAAATCAAACTGAATGTTTTAAAACTTGAACAAACTCTACCTGTTCTGTAACATTTAATTTTATGGATTTGTGCTTGCATGGGCATTTTAATGGTTACAGTCATGTCAATGCAAGAGAAACACCAGCAGAAAAGACTGTAGCTACTGACTGAGACCTTGAGCTTGAAGTGAGAATAATGGCATAGAGACTGCTTACAGACAAAATCTTTAAGCTAAAAATATCCAAGAGCAGTGTGGAACAGACCAGAGGTATTCAAACTTTTAGAACGAAACTCTTCCTTCAAATGGCCTAAAGATTAAATGGAAATTCAATTCAACAAAATTCAAACTTTAAGTTTGAATTATAGACACATATGATATAAAATTCTGTTTGAAGGAAGGGTTTGCTCTAAAAGTCTGAACACCATTTGGTGTTCTGTGTTTCTCTTAGATAATGCAGCTGTAATATATTAAAGATAGATTTATGTATATATTGATTATATTAAATATAAAATACAATAGATCCCAAAAGTAAACTGCAAAGTTGGAATTTAGAGTAAGGGTCCAGAGTCATAGGAGTGCTGCTCCCCCTCAGCCCCTGCACTGGAGCCCAAGACCTCCTTGGGAACCGGAAGATTTATGAAACACAGTTGGAAACTCAAGTCTGTAAGAAAGAATACCAAAGAGAAAACCCAAAACTTGGATTCTAGTCCCAGCTTTGTATTAAATACTCCTATCCCCCTGAGTACATACCACAGGGCCAGACAACTTTCACCATTCATCTAGAAAATGGATACAATAAGATAACCATCTCACTGGGTTCCACTGCAAATTAGATATACGATACTGCTAGGATACTTAGTCTGATGAATGACTATAGTAAAAACACTTAATAATTGTTGTAATCATTAATTAATAGGTAAAATCTATACAATAGAAAGTGTGCTCTTGAACAGTGAATGCAATACTAAGCTTCCATTAAACTTGTTTTCTGTCTTCTTTTCATCATTTTAACTATCATTAGGGATTGTCAGTACAACTCTGTCTCTCCAGAGACTAGTTAATTGCAAACCAACTGGATTCACCTTCACCTTTTAGCTTGTTGACTTCTTGGTATCTCAATATGCCCCTTCAGCAATTAGCACAGAATCTTGCACAGATCAGAATTTATAATTGATTAAACAAATGAAAACTTACCCATTCTAATGAGTCAGTCTTTGAATTCTAAAAACAATTTAGGTTAAGAGCATTAAAGTCTTTTTAATAAGTAAGAGAGACCCTGATTTCAGAGCATGGATCCTTTAAGTCAGTTAAGCTCATAAATGACGTCCTGCTTAAGTCTGCTGGCAGAATGTATTTTTTCCAAAACTTACCACAACATTATCTCCCATCCCACATAATTTTCTTACTATGTATTTTAATACTTTTCCCACGGGAATGTGGAATTTATGCTACCTCTCCTTGAATCCAGACAGGCTGTGAAGAGACAGCCATGCCACTTCTGTCTGGTTCTCTTGGGACGCTCAGTCTTACAATCTGTGGTCACACTGTGAGGAAGCCCAAGCTGGCCAATGCCTAGAGACCCTGTAGTGTGACCACATACAGATGTTGCAGGAGGCAGCCAAGCTGTGACCTCCGCTGAGGGCCAGCATCAGCCTCCATTCACATGAGCTATGATATACCATCTACTGGTCCCAGCCCCCACTCCCCCTGCCCTACCATTGCCTATAGCTTTCAAATCTTCCCACACAAAGCCCCAAACATCATGGAATATACACAGCTATTCCCTCTACGTCTTGCCTAAATTTCTAAAGTCCTGAATAATAAAATGCTTCTTTCATGCCAGTAAGTAGGGTGGTTTATTATGTAGCAAGAAGAATAGAAACAGTCATGAATATAAATTATAACAGAAGAATTGCTCATAAAATTGAATCATGGCAAAAACCAAGAACAGAATGCAGGCACCCTGTACATTGACTGATAGGTTGAAACAAGATTCTAAAGCAACACTCTTCTTATAACACACCTTACTCTTTCATCTAGGTGAGGTACACCATATGGAGCAAATATAATAGCAATATTAAACTCACAATCATTCCTTGAGTGCCTATTATATACCAGGCATTATTTCAAGCATTTCACATGCATTAACTCATTTAAATGTCTAAATAGCTTGAGGTAGTGACTATTATTACCCTATTTTACAGACGAGCAAACAAAGCCCAGAACATGCCATTAGTAAGAGACATGGCTGGAATTTGAACCTGGAAATCTGATTCCAGAGTGGGTAATTTGACACAGTACATAACGGATGCCTCTCAAGCCTTATGTCTCATGAAAAATATTATATGTGAAATAGCTAGCACAGTGCTTGGCAGATAAGCAACACTCAACAAAACTGTTTCCTTCCTTCCTCAACATTGGCATTGTAATTTAGATTACCACAATTTCTAAAGCAAAAACTATCCCACTCTTAAAGCAAAGTGGACACATCTAACATTGCATTTCACTCACTGCTCACTGTCAAGTCAATGTGTCCATTTGGATGTCCACTCACAATGAACATGATTTAAAAAAAATCTTGTTTGCACTCACACAACATAACCCCAAATCCACCTCTTCCCCTAGACTTCTGCACTTCATTTAATGGTGCTCTTATTGGCTCAGGGACTCAGCTAAAAAGGTCAGACTCACCTTTGATGCCATTCTGTCCTGGAGCTCACAACCAATCCAGCCAATGCCACCTCCAAAGAGATCCTGATTTCTACCACTTCTCTCCCCTCCCACTCCAACTACCTCAAATTAAACCATGGCTTTGTCTTCCAACAGTGATCCAATCCTCACTAGTTTGCTGAAAACCCTCCAGGGAGTCCCAAGACACTTCAAGGACACCAGACTCCTTTTCTTAATTCTCCATGTTCTGACTCCTGCCCACTTCTCCAACTCCACCCTCTACTACTTGTCCCTTAGCACCCTGCAGCCACACTGGGCTTCTAGTGTGGCCCAGTTAGCTCCAATCTCTGGGACTTTGCTTCTGTGGTTCTCTGTACTTAGAACATTCTTGCCCAGATCCTTGCAAGCTGGGCTCCTTCCTAATGCCACCTCCTCAATGAGGCCTTCCCTCCTCATCACCCCATGGTAGAAGAACCACTCTCCCCACCAGTTACTCTCTAGATTGCTGTCTGGCTCTATTTTCCTCACAGCACTTTAATTTTATCACTGCCTGAAATAGTATTCTGCTTGTTCATTGTATGTCTCTTCCCATTAGAAAATAAATCTCCCATTTAAGTGTAAGATTTTTTTCATTACCTGTTTTGTTCGTTACCTGTGTCCCAGTACCTACATGCTCAATGAACAGCTGTTGAGTAAAACTGATGAATCATCTTACCAGAATATAAACTCCTGGCAGTCAGTAACTAGAAATTATTCATGTTGTATCCCAAATTCTAAGCTTAATGCCTGTCCCATAGTAGGTATAAGAAAGAGAAAAAAGAGAGAGAAAGAAAAAGCAAGCAAGAAGGAAAGAAAGGAAGGAAGGAAGGGAAAGAAAGAGAGAGAGGGAGAGAGAGAGAGAAAAGAAAGAAAGAAAGAAAGAAAGAAAGAAAGAAAGAAAGAAAGAAAGAAAGAAAGAAAGAAAGAAAGAAAGAAAGAAAGAAAGAAAGAAAGAAAGAGAAAGGAAGGAAGGAAGGAAGGAAGGAAGAAAAAAAGAAAGAGGGAGGGAGGAAAAGTAAGGTAGGAAGGAGGGGGAAGGAAGGAAAGAAGGGAGGGAGGGAGGGGAAAGAAAGAGGGAGAAGGAGGCAGAAAGAAGGAAGAAAAGAAAGGAAAGTTCAAAGGAGAGAGAGAAAGGGGGAGGGAGGAATGAAAGACAGCCATGGTAAGTCATTAAATTTTTCTGATTTGTGGATTTTATTAATGTTAAGTCTTACAAATACTCAATAATTAAAATCAGATACTATTCATTTCATCCATGATCATTGAAAAAATAATTACTCAAAATCATACTGTCCTAAAAAGTCCAGAATGTATGAACATTCTATCTGCCATAATTAACTATTTTCCTAATAGCCCATCTGCAAATGTGTCTAAAATGCCATGACTCCTAAGGAGAGAGATGTCACCAAAGGGATTGAGAGAGAGAAGCTGTCCCAAGAGAAACTGAGAAGATACATATCTAAATCCTACTGCACAAACAGCCATCCTCACTCCCAGATGACCCTATAAAGGCTAGGAGCTAGGGTGGCCTCAGCACCTCGTCCTTTCACCTCACCTGCCCCAGCACACGCTGAACAGACCCTCCTGTAACTTGCTCTCCTCTCCTGGTCCCGCCAGTGTCAGTTACATCAGTCTCTTTAGATCTCATTCAAGGGCTGAGGCTGCACCTCAGTGGTAGAGTGTTTGTCTAGCATATGTGAGGCTCTGGATTTCATCTCCAACACGCCGCATGAAGATGAAGAAGAAGGAGGAGGAAGAGGAGGAGAAGCACTCAACTTGGAATCCAACCTGCACTTGGCCTTGTCTGCCACGTAAAATTTTCGTCCCCACTAAAGGAAATCCTGGCAAAGATGAAGAATAACGTGGCCTTTAGGAGTCAACTGCTGCCTTTCTTTCTGACTCACCTGAATGTATTTTCTTCTTTGCCTTTGAAAATCACCAGGGGTGTGAATGTGAAGCATGACAAAAGCATTGCCCTGGGATCTTTCTCTATTATTCTCTTGGGTTGATGCAGACCCCATGGTGATAAGTGATCTTGGGAAGAACCCAGTTTGGTAGAATGAATAACCCATTGTTAGATTTATGAAAAGACAAGCCAACATTTGCCCAACTTTCAAGGACATGAACTTGGCAGCTTTGGGCCCCCAATGGCATGTCTCCTGGAAACATTGGTTCCCCTAAGAGTTCTGCCCACAGGCTTTCCACTGGGGCTACTGTGTGATCTGCTCTACTTAAACTGATCAATCTTTATTTATAGACACTGTTAGGAAGAGAGCCCAAGCTATACCCACCCTTCTTTTAAGAGGCAGTATGGAGTAATATGACTGATTATACAAGCTTAAACTCAGACAGGCCTGAGCTCATGCCATTAACTATGTGACCTTTGAAAAAAAATAAGCTTCAGTGTTCTTTTTTTAATCCTTAAAATGGGAATAATACCTTTCTCTTAGTGCCGTGGTAAGACTTCAGCAAGATAATTCAATGAAAATGCTTAGAACAATACCTGACATACAGTAAACACCCAGTAAGTGTCAACTACTATGATTATCACTAATGTCATTGTCCTTATATACCTATTTTGTCATAGGCATTGTATCATATTCACTTTATTTGCCTGGCATGGAGCAGAAGGTCTTACATACTATAGATACTTAAAAGATCATTTTTAAATAAAAATGTGGTATGGTAGGCAAAATAGTGGTTCCCCAAAAATACCCTTATTTTAATCCCTGGTGCTTGTGAATATGTTACCTGATGTGGCAAAGGGACTTTGCAGATGTTATTAAATTAAGGATCTTGAAATGGAGGGAGTTACAGTGGATTATTTGAGTGGGCCCAGCGGCCTTAAAGAGGAAGACAGGAGGGCCAAAAGCAGAGAAGAGAATGTGAGGACCAAAAGAAAGGTCACAGTGCTACAACAAGGAGTTGCAAACCATAGGAGTGGCCTTTAGAAGTAGAAAATGCAAGGAAAGAGTCTCCCCTAGATCCTCTGAAAGAACCACAAGTGTCCTGTGGACATCTTAATTTTAGTCCCATCACAAGCATTTAAGAAGTATGTGACCTGAAAAATGATATGATGATAAATTTGTGTTTTTTAAGCCATATGGTTTGTGGTAACTTGTTATAACAGCGATAGGAAACTAGTACAATCCATAACATTCCAGGTGCTTGCTCCAGGCCAGTACTGTGTGTTTCACACGAATGCTCTCACCAAGCCTAAGCAGTCCAGAACCGAGGTCCGAGTCTTGTCCCCAGTTTAACAGGTAGAGAAACTGAGGCCCAGAAAGGTTAGGTAATTGGTCTAAGGTCCAGAACTTGTAACTAGTAGAGTGGGATTAGCCTTCTAAGAACTACATCATGTACAAAGGTGAAAACCTTTACAGAGAATTCTTGTCAATTTTTCTAATACCCCAAGCTAACACAGCCACAAGAAAATGACCAAATTATTTCTGCATGTGGAGCAGTTGCCATATTCAGAACTAGAGGCAGATCTTTCCATTCACAAAGGCAGCCAGGGCTGGGGGCATGGCTCAAGCCGTAGAGTGCCTGCTTAGCAAGCACAAAGCCCTGGGTTCAAACCCGGTACTGCCAAAAGAAAAAAAATAAAAGGCACCCACCCATATGCCCAGCACTCACCAAAAACTTCTCAGTCAGGGTCAGGAGGCAGAGAAGCCAGTAACCACCTGGTAGGACTGGGCACTGCAAAGTGGCTACCATGGTACCCAACAGATGGTCCTGTGCAGCACAAATGGGCCGCACTGGGATTGTTTTCATCCCCACAGGACTTACACAAACTGTTATTTTCACCAGAAAATTATGGACAATCCTAACACTGTAGAACTGTGAATAGTGGGAAATGGTCCTTGTTAGGGTAACTGTGCCTGACTTGCCCAAGCACCATGGGTTTCAGACTGCACAGGAGCCAGTCTAGAGCACCAAGCCCCTCACTCTCCTTTGCACCCCACGTAGCACCATGTCTACTTCCTTTATATATTGGAATTCCTTGTGGCATTCATTTGAAGAATTTCTCTGTCCCATTGAAATGTTAAATGAGGCTTTTCCTGTTGGCTTGGGGGGTCATACTGAGGCCCTAGCACTCATGCCCAGTGGTTTGGATAGATAACTAGTGGTTAGAGGAGTGCTAAGAGAAGACGAAACTGGTTCAGAAACCACCTACCACTTCCAACTTATATAAGAGAATTCACTGGAGAAAAGGTACATTTTATACTGAAGGAGCAGCATTGGTGAGCACTATGGCAAAAGAATGGGCAGTATGAGACCTGCTCAGAGAGATCAGGGTGGTTGGCAGAAGGCGGTCATGCATCAGGGACCATGTTGGGGGCTTGCTAAGCTGCATCTGTCATAAGTCCGCCTTGCAGCGCTCCAGGTAGGAAGGAGTACAAGAGATTTGCTGGGACTCAGGGCTGCCATATCCACTACACAAGTGCAGGAGAACATGGTCAATGGTGCTCTCTGGGGTCTGTGATGAAAAATCCGACATGGATTACCTTCTAGCAGGTAGTCTGCGATGGGAGATTGAAGACAGAGTGCCCAGAGGGTCTCCCATGGTGGTAAAGAACTACAGAAGGCACCAGCTAAGCCACAACTTTGCCTTCTAATCATGTCTCTCCCTGCCACCTGACCTCAGGAACAGGAAGCAACAAAGCAAGCAGGGCAGGAGTCTAGACAAGGGGAGAAAAAAAAACAGACCCAGCCTCCCTTTTCCACTACTTCTCTGCTGTATCTTAGGCTGGGCCTGACCCACGGGTAAAGAAGAGCTTTGAATGGGATGGGCGGATGATGCTGTAGTTTAATAGAACTTGAGTCTTGAATACCTGAAAATTTTAAAAGATAATAGAAGTTTCATGTCTATTTTATTCTCTTTTCTTTTCTTTTTTTTCCAGAAAAAGCTGTGTGATGTTTCTGAGATATCATCCAGGGATGGTTTAACAGAGCAAGTGTGAAAATAGCAGTTGAAGATAAATAAGGCTATTTTTTTGTTTGCACTCTCAGCATGGCCAGTCAAGCTAATGAACCAGCTACATGGGTTTTTAAAACAAAAAATTGCTATAACCACCCTTTATTTTTATGGATTCATACGTCCATGAGTATGTGTATGTATATCTCCAGCCCTACCCTCTAAATTCTAGACTCCTACCTCCAATTGCCTAGTTAAAATTTCTACTTGGATATCCAACAAGCTTCTCAAATCAAACAAAGACAGAATAACACAGTTGACTTTAAAGTAATACTAATAAAATAAAATAAAAACCTTCTAGCTTCACCTATTAAAAAAATGCTACCTCTCTCCTACCAAGTTGTTCAGTTCATAAGCATAGTTTTTTTAATTCTTCTTTTTCTTACCCCCCAACATGTATTCCAGCAGCAAATCCTATGGATTTCATCTCCAAAATATAAATCAAACCTGCCCATCCTGCTCCACCTCATTGCCATTCTCCTTGTCTAATCCACCATGATTCTCTGCCTAGCATTCAACAGTCACCCAATTAGTATCCTTGCTACCCTCCTCATCCATCCTCTCTCTCCTCCCATCATTCTTTCAGCATCAACGACCATGCCATGGTGTGGCAACTGTACCTTTGTTTTGGTTAGGGAAAGCACTAAAGCTCAACTCTATGCTCTTGGGGCTGGGCTTCACTGCATTCACTCCTAGGCTCCAGAAGTAAAGTACATGCTCCAGCACATTCAATTCACAACCACCCATGATTGGTTAAAGGATACATATCTAACCCAAAACAGGCCAATCAGGACCAAGATACTTCCATTGCAAGACTTTCATTTTAGCCTAAGAGAATTGAGTTTTCTCTTTCCTGAAAGATGTAAACCTGTAAGAAAGATAACGCTCTAATGCCATTGGCAGTCATCTTGGAAACTCCAGGAAGGAATTTAGGCCTAAAAACAAAACGATGTAAAGAATACAAATAATGAAGAAATACCTGAGCCTGAATGCATCTAAACCTTACATTGAGCTTTGCTTGGACTGTTCAGTTTTGAGACTCAACAATTCCCTTTGAGATCTTAGATACCAGTAATAGATAACCTTGGCTCATCCAGTGACTGTGTTTATGCCTAGGGCTACATGGGCAAAAGTCTATGAGAGGTTCTCTCTCATTGGTCTTCAGAGCATAGTTCCATCAGCAAGATATCCCTTCAGGATCAATTCCTGACCTGAGTTATCGCCAGCTATCTCTTTCTCCCCTAAATTTAACATGCAACTTCAAGGACGTTCAAACTTCCCCTTTCAGGCATTCTAGTAATGTTGCTTTGTGCCCTTGGAAAACATAATAAACCTACTTAAAAACTGAAAAACAAATAAACCTACTTAAAAATTGAAAAAAAAATAAACCTACTTAAAAATTGAAAAAAAAAGTGCCATCGCCTGTGGCCTTTATGTAAATTTCCCACTGCGCAATCATTAATGTGCTCATTCAGAATACTCTAATTCTCCTCACTTCTATGTGTTTCTTCACCTGTATGTTCTTATATTGAAAATTCTAAAAAACAGAGAATGATGAAACCTTGCAAGCCTCTTTGTGAGACACCTCACCAAGGCAACAGATGGTTAAGCATGTAATAAATGCTTAGTGATGACAGAAAGAGTGGTGATAAGGGGGATGATAGCCTTGATGTGTGCATCATTGGAAGAACAATTTTTCTGACCATTCAGTGGAGATATTCCTCTAAATTAATAAAAGTCTACTGTGTTCTGTCGCCTGTGTGGGAAGAAATTAGAAACAGGTTTAAGTGAATAACTTAGAGTCTGTCCTCATTCCCAGATTTGAATAACTACTTTTGGCATTTGAAAGCTTACACTCTTTATTATAATTTGTAAAATTCTTCTTAGCTCTTCAATAGCTCATAGAAAATAATCCAGAAATTTTAAATAAGTCGAAACATTTTAAATTTCCTTAAGGTCCACATGGGATCGAATCTGAAAGGAATCTACTGGCAGGAGAACATCTTCACAAATATTAAAAACATAATTAAAATTGTTCATCAGTTCCCAATTGTGGACTATGAGCTCATCACTGCAGCAAACTCCTCTTGGGATTATTATTAAAATACCCTATCACTGAGTTCTGGAATCTTAGCTATAGCAACACTTCTGCTCTATGAGGGTCTCATTGGAGTAAAGTAACAAATTCTTGAACTTTGGCACTTAACACATCAGGCAAACAGTTACTCCTTTGGGACCACTGAGCATCCACTCCTCCTTACCTTGTCCAGTCCATGCTCTGAGCTACAACACACAAAGAAGTTACTTAAGACATCTGTATAATCTTGTTCAGTGACCCTAATTTTAGATTCTGAGGTTACTTTATGTAAGTCTTTATAATCTATCAATACTTGGCTTCTGGGACTTCACGTGGCTAGACATAAAGTCAATCCACATTTTGAGATAATGGGATATGTGTAGCACACTGGAAATGGAGTAGACTTTGATGCCCTGTAGATCAAAGCCTTAATCTTGGTGCTGCTGTGTATTAACTGTATGTTTGGAAAATCACTTACCCTGTCCAAACCCCAGTTTCACACATAAAACAAGAAAGAATAAGAATGGTGCTCTCTGAATACATAGCTTACAGGATTGTTATCTTTAAATAGTGTATTTGATAGATGGATGTTGCTGCTATCATCAGAGCTCTGTTGTTCACTTTACCATCATCAGGTATATGCACTGACCCTAATCTCTAGGTGTGAGTCCCCATCTCCCACACTCTCATTCCTCCTGCTCTGTTCTGATACCCGACAGTCACACTGCAATGAATTTATACATGAAGCCAGAAAGACAGAGTGGATGCAGAGACAGGAGACACCTCCACCCTGCTGTTGCTCCCCATGCAGCTTAAATTCATGCGCTCCTTTGCATCTTCTCTCCTAGACCTGAATATCCGGGTACCTAAGCCCTGGTGTCTCTGGATCGACATTAATGTCTAAAACCACCGACTTGACATTAATACTAGATTCCAAATGGAGACACCATATTGTTCAAAGTGTGGTGCCAATGTAGTATTGCGCAAGCATCACCTAAAAAATCCATCTCATCAGGGTCTCAGAATGTGGCTAAAAATGACAGAGCACCTAAAACTAGCAAGTACAAAGCCCTGAATCCAAACCACCATAACACCATCAGTTACAAAATGCATCATCTCATGCCTTTCTAAAAAACTAAAATTGCCAACACAGCTATGACACACCGTCGATAGAAAAACACATTCTGTGAGTGGGGATGTAGCTCAATGGTACAGTGCTTGCCTAGCATGCGTGAGGCCCTGGATTTAATGCTCAGCACCACAGAAAAAGAATAGAACACACATTCTGATTTCAGATGTGCTAAATATTAAAAACTGTATTTTAGAATTAATTTAGGACAATAGAACATTTCTCTTGACAAACATGAAATGTATAAACTATGACCCTCATCCTCACTTCTCAGAGTCCTGCACAAATCTAGACAGCCAGTAAGTAAATATTTGCTTAATGAATAAATGTATGCAGGAATAAATTAATTTCCAACAGCCACATTAATGTGGGGTGCTGTCATTTAAAAAGAAAATGTTAATGCAATAATAAAATCACGCTAAACATTAAAGTTAGCTATTCATTATTTCACCATCTTCCCATTTAAAATTCACTCCAGTGTGTGGCTACTAGGTTGGAGACTTAGATCCAGTAATAGATTCCAAAAGTGTAGTGTCTACTTAATAGCCAGCTTCAAAGAAAATCTTAGTTTTAAGTGTGCAGTACCAGTGATCATAAAAATGTGAGGTACCTATTCAGAAACATCTGGTGGCATCCTTGTGTGCACTTTAGATTCCTATTAGCAAGGAAACAGCACTGGTATCTTTGATAACTGGGATGCACATCCATTTAACAGTACTGTCTCCTTTCTTTTGTACCACTAAGCTGGCTGTAGATCATCAACCATTTCCTGGAACTTGACCAATCTCTACATGGTCATGGGGATGAAAGCCAGTGAGTCATGGTCCCCAAAGAAGTTTCAATTAGAATTCAGCCTCCACTTCCTGCCAGAGCAGCTTCCAAGAGCTGCTTTGCCCTGTTCATTGCGGTAAAATTGGTGCATTTCATCCCAGGTACTAGAGATAAGCATTATGTAAAACAGTTAAAAGATCAAGAACTCCAGAAGCAAAGAATAGGTGAAAATGGGATGGTTTTGGAGATTTATCCATTTAGAAGGTTTTCTGGGGAAACTTCTAGTGGAACACCCTTCTCTTTTCTCTACAAGTCCCAGACCCTGCTCTGGCTAAACCTTTGCCAGCTCTTTGCCTAAACATATTCACAATTAGAGTCCTTTCTGTGTGAAGGCGGAACTGCAGGCACAGTCACTGACTCTCAGATCCTTTTCAGGTGGAAAACAAGGGATCAAAATAGATGAGTCCAGCTGGGTGCTGGTGGCCCGCGCCTGCAATCCTAGCTATTTGCGTGGCTGTAATTGGGAGGCTCGAGGCCAGCCTGGACAAATAGTTTGCTAGATCCCATCTCCAAAATAAACAGAGAAATATGGACTGGAGGTGTGATTTAAGTGATAGAGCACCTACTTTGCAAGTGAAAAGCCCTTTGTTCAAACCCTAGTCCCACCAAAAAAGAAACAAAAAAATAGATGAATCCTGCCCTGTAGGTGTTCCTAACTATGGGGAAATTGAAGAGGAAATATCTACTTTAGGACAAAAAAGAGTTATACACATGACTTTCCACACAATGCAGTGGGCTAGTTTTCCAGGACACATTACCCATGTCAAGTCAAGTAGTCAAGTCAATAGTAATAATGTCCATTTTCAGCTCCACTTCTGAGCCTCTCAGGCATGAAAATCCACACAGAAATTATATGATTCTTCATCCTTCAGTACACCCAAAGATGAAATAAAAGGAAATAATAACAGCCTGGACTGTCTCTGCTCTTTCACAGCAAAAAGCTATTGTAAGATGCCTTCCTCTCCTCACCCCTCCTGCACTGGAACTGTAATCATTATCTTCCTTCCTCTACTGTATAACCAGTCAATGCTCCCATTATTGCACACCTCCTAGATGACATTGTTGCCCCAGTAATTTAAGAGAAATTATTGACTCCACCATGCTGGTGGCCACTCAAAACCCAGACCTCTGTACTGAACATTTAGACCTTTCTTCTCCAGTCCCCCAGACCTGCGTAATGGTGACCATTGATGACCTCATTTTTTCTCAACCAGATTGCTGCCTTTTCTTCCTGACTTTTCAGCTTGCAGTTATCCCTCTCTCTGATTTAGATGATGTATACCCACTTTGTTTGTTTGTTCATTCATTTGTTTGTTTTTGCAGTACTGGTGACTGAACTCAGAGCCTCCAATTGCTAGGCATGCTAGAGCATGCCTCTAGTCCTTTTGCTTTTAGCTTGTTTTCAGATGGGGTCTGAAGTTAACTTTGCCCAGGCTAGCCTCAAACCAAGATCCTCCTGTCTCCACCTCCCAAGCAGCTAAGGTTACAGGCATGCAACACCATGCCTTCATTTTTGAAGTGCAAATTGTAATGCATGATAGCTTTCCAAGGCTCCAGATTGGCCATGGAAATAAATCTATGCTCCACTTAGTATCTCAGGTGCCCCCAAGGGCCCAACCTTCCTTCCCACCCTCATCTCCCCACCAGACAACTGGAGACTTTCTCTTTTCCAAGTGGGTGTCTCAGTTTCCTTCTTTGGTACCTGGCTAATGCCCTTCCCTCTACTGGTCCTTTCATCACTGCCTTTTACATCATCTCATCCTTCAAAGATCATCTGAAATGCTGTCTTCTAGACAGCCTTTTCTGAGTCCCAGAGATGGCTATGAACTCTTCTTCCCTTAAACCTTGAGTATCAACTTATTGTATCTCCTCTGTGGTCCTTATCCCACTTTATCCTTTAAATTCTGGTTTATTACTTCATAGATCACAGTAATCTCCTTCATATTCCCCAAAGCATCATATAGTGTCTGGTAGATAATTCCAAAGAGAACTTAGTTTTAAAAGAGCTTATCTAGCCCTGGTTCCAGATCAGGGGCTCACTCAACTGCTAGTAGACAAAGCTGATATCAGATGGCATGTTAAAAGCTGCTCTTCACCCTGCTGGGACTAGGTTCATGATATCTACATCTCACCTTCTTATCTGTATGCTGTCCTCTACCTGTTTTCTCCAAATCCATTAAGAGTAATGACTGCATCTAATTCATATTTTCATTTCTTCCAATATGGAGTGGTTGAATATGATAAGTATGTACTAAATATAAGCTAAATCCCATTAATTCAATTTCATTCTTGTCACAACTAGAGTTCCCCTATAAAATGGAAATGATAACATTCCTTGACAATAAAGACTTTGTCAAGATTAAATAGGATAATGTATGCAAGATCTCTGGCACTGCTGCAGGTTCATAGTAAATATAGATATATATGTGTGTGTGTGTGTAAATAATATATCTGTTAGTTGTTATTGTCATATCATCATAATCATCCTTGTCCTCATTAGCATTACTATTACTTCAATTTGCAAGAGCATTTAACACTGCTAATTAAGCTCCTCTTCTTAAAACTCCCCTCCCTTGACTTCAAGGAGATATCATTTTAGTGTTTTTAGTTTATTAATTGTATTAGTTTCAGCTCATTAAACTAACAAATAGGAATTTCTCATCGATTTATAGACATGAAGCAGAGATCTGTAACAATGCCATGGCAGAAGGGCCTGGAGGGGGTGGGTAGTTATACAGAAAGCTTCTTTGAGGAGCTGATGTTTGGGCCAAAATTTCAGAAGTGAGGAGGATAAAGATTGCATAGAAGAGAATTCAAGAAGCACAAAGCAGATCTTGCAAAGACCCTCCAATAAGAAAGAATTTGGTTTATTCTAGGAACAGAAAAAAGTCCAGAGAGAGTGGGGGTGAGATGACTCTGGACAAGAGAAGAGGTCTGCAGGAGCCATCACACCGAGCTTTGGAGGCCAGCAGCAGACTCTCAGGTGGTGTGCCAAGGGAAAGAAGAACCAGTAGAGAATGTCTACCCAGCTGAAAGGGCTACAGAATTCTGATCTGTATTTTTTAAAGATCATTTTGGCTACTCAATAAAGAATCAACTACTGGGAGCAGAAGTAAGGAGATGAACAAAAAGGTGTTGCCAGCGACCAACTAAAAAGATACAGAGAACGAGGGTGAAATGAGCAGAAGTGGATAGAGACAAATAGTTTCTGGATGTTGTTTAGAGGTACAGTGGACAGAACTTGCCGCAAATGGAATGGCAGGAAGTAAGAAAGAAAGGACTCATATATCCTGTCTAGATTTTGATTTAAGCAATCATGTAGAAGGTAGGGCCATTCACTGAGTTGAGGAAATCTAAGAGAGAAGCAGGTTTGAGCTGCAAAGATCACAGTTCTGTGTTAATTTCATAGTGGGAAAAGGCCCTAAGCCACATGAGGGAAACATTAGGGAGGCAGCTGGAGGTACACCCTTAGAAGTGATAGCATTTTCATAGTATTATGGAGCCACTGAGGTCACATAGAATCTACAGACCAAAGTCAGAAGGGCCTCAAGTCTATGCTCATGGACATTCAACCACGTAGAGATGGAGCAACGGGGAAGGAGCCAACAGGAAACAGAGTGGCTAAGAAGGTAAAGGAAAAGTCAGAGGAAATAGTGTCACAAAGCAAGTAACAGAATGAAGTACTTTAAAAAGGCAAAGAAGGAGAAGGATGGAAGGGGTGAATTCAAGTATGATATATTTGATACACTGTAAGAACTTCTGTAAATGCCACAATGTACCCACAACACAACAATAAAGAATAAAATTTAAAAATACTAAATGTTGAACCATTAAAAAAAATAAAGAAGTGAAGTGGCCAACTGTCAAAACTGCTGTGAGGTATCAAAGATGTGGTAGACACTGCCTGCAATTTCACTCCCATTCGCCCAATTTTACTCAAATATTGGTTAAATGGAAACATATCAAGGAAGGTGGGCTCTACTCACAGACTCAAGGGATGACTCATAATTGGTCTAAGTTAGAAAGGACAATACTATTCTCCTTTGCTAGTGATTGGTTTAGGGGTTGATATATAAGAAGTATGTGTGGGGCTTCCAAGAAAAAAAAAACCTCCATAATGAAAAAAAAAATCATTAAAAAAAAGTCACTTCACTTCCTCCCATACTTTTACGGCATAATGGCTGCTGGGTGCTCTTATCACCACCTAGGAGCCTATGCTGATGTGAAAAGAGGCAGGGCAGAAGGTGAACAAGCCTGGATACTTCACTATGTTACAAAATAGCTGAGCCAATCCTGGAACATCCTTGTTCAGTAGAACATAACTCTTTTAACAGTCAGTGTCAGCAATGGAATTTTATGCAGCCATGAAGAAGAACGAAATGTTATCATTCGCTGGTAAATGGATGGAATTGGAGAACATCATTCTGAGTGAGGTTAGCCTGGCCCAAAAGACCAAAAACCGTATGTTCTCCTTCATATGTGGACATTAGATCAAGGGCAAACACAACAAGGGGATTGGACTTAGAGCACATGATAAAGCGAGAACACACAAGGGAGGGGTGAGGATAGGTAAGACACCTAAAAAATTAGCTAGCATTTGTTGCCCTTAACGCAGAGAAACTAAAGCAGATACCTTAAAAGCAACTGAGACCAATAGGAAAAGGGGACCAGGAACTAGAGAAAAGGTTAGATCAAAAAGAATTAGCCTAGAAGGTAACACACACTCACAAGAAATTAATGTGAGTCAACTCCCTGTATAGCTATCCTTATCTCAACCAGCAAAAACACTTGTTCCTTCCTATTATTGCTTATACTCTCTCTACAACAAAATTAGAAATAAGGGCAAAATAGTTTCTACCGGGTATTAAGGGGGTTGGGGGGAGAGGGAGGGGGCGGAGCAGGGGGAGAAATGACCCAAGCCTTGTATGCACATATGAATAATAAAACAATAAATAAATAAATAAAAACAGTCCATGTCAGTAAGCCACTTTCAACAGGCCATTCTGCAACATGTGGCAGAAAGCATCCTAACTGATATTTAAAATAAAAGAGAGAAAGGTGATGCAACATCTACTGGTGACCTCAATAAGAGCTGTCCCTGGGAAGTGGTGGTGGCTGAAAAAGAATGTGAGGTAACTTTTGACTGCTTGCTCCAGTAATTTTACTATGAAGGGTGGAAAGGAATTAGGTGTTGGGTAGATGGGATATGGGGTCTAAGGGAATGTTGGGAGATCCTGAAGTCCATTTATACACTGGTGGGAATAGTCAAATAGAGAAGGTGGTTCTGGAGAAGAAAGGATGCCCCAAAGAGCAAATGGGACCTCAATGTAAACAGAAGGGCTAGCCTTGGATAGAAGACACTCTTCATCCATAGTGGAATGGGGGTAGGGGGAGCAGTGGTACAGATGCAGGTAGCCTGGCAGACTCCATCACAAAAAAAGACATTGTTCTGATCAAATGCTTCTTTTTTCAATGATATATGGGATGTTCAAAACTGAAAAATGACTTGTTTGGGGGAGGTTTTTTGTTTATTTTATGGAGGTTGTTTTGTTTTGGTTGCATTACTGGAGTTTGAACTCAGGATCTACTACTTGAACCACACCTAAATCCCTTAAAATGGAGAATGTTGAGCAAGGCTATGCTCTGCCTTCTTGCGGTAGCTCTCATACAGAAAACAAGATGTGATTTTCATGACCTATGTAGTGCCATGTTTTTCACATATCTGTATTTCCTGTTTAAAAATTGCCGCCAACCATAGTACTAAAGTGCAGTCTAATTGTTACTGAGTACAAGACGTGAGGTGTCTTGCAAACAAAATAGATATGTTAGATAAGCTTTGTTCAGGCCTGAGTTACAGTGTTGTTGCCTTGAGTCCATTGTTAAATGATTCAACAGTACATATTAAGTAAGATGACTTTAAACAGAAACCCACAAAACAAGGTTATGTCCTGATCAGTTGATGAGAATGTTGTGACCAGAGGCCTGCAGGAACCTAACCCTGTGTTTCCTCTAGAAGCAATGGTTTTCATTTGCTAATTCAGTGTTTGCAGCAACACTGTCGAACATAATAATTATCATAAATAATGAGAACCAACTGTACTTCATTTGGCCCTTTCTGAGAAGAATTATGGAAACAAGCTGATGAGGGTGGGACAAGCCTCATCAAGTCCCTTCATGCATTATGGATCACTTAGCAGTACCCGGATTCACTGAAGATGTCTTAGGGAGAAAGCTGCTGTTTGTTTATTGCTTATATTCCCTGAGAGCCATTTAGCCTGCCTGAGAAGTCAAGCATCCTGGAGCTCTGTGCCCTCTCCTCTCCATCCCACCATCAAAGCTAGCAAACAGAGACATAAGGCAGAGGTGCAGGGAAGGATAAATCTTCACCATATGCCTTTATTTGAGTTCTCCAAGAAGCAATAAGAATTTGAGCAGCAGTAGTTTGAGAAGTGAAAAAAGTACCATAGGGGAATGGAGAAGAGAGACAAAGATGGGAAGGCAGCCAAGGAAACCAATAAATAGAGCAGCATAAGGCTAGCTACCACTACAGGTGAACAGAGTTTTTTCTGTTGGGGAAGCTGAGACCCTGTGAAAAGCATACCTCTGAGTTTTCCTACACAAGGCTGAGGGAATTGGGTGTTTACACACCATGTCCCTTCAATTGCTCAGAGTGCTCTAATTCTCCAACACTTTCTTCCGTGGGAGCAGCAAAGGAGGTTCAGTCAAGAAAAAAGCAAAACCATACAAATATTGGCAGTCAGAGGTCAGTCAGCATGTGCTGAAGAAGTAAGAATCAGACGATAAGGACAGGCACATCTGCTCCATCACATAGAATTGATGTCCGAAAGTCAAATGTCATCTGAGACTAGGAATAGGGCTACTTTCATAAGAAACCTATAGTACACAAAATTCCTACAAAATAAGCACATACTTGTTACCAAAGTCCTGGACTTATCATGGACTTGCATAATTAACTATTTCAAGACCAATCCCCACCATTTGTACGTCAAAGTAGGTTTTGCGGTGTTTCTAAAGGAACCTGGAAGTACACAAGATCAGTTTCCTTCTTCTTTTGATAGAAGCAAGATGGAAAGCTCATTTGTATGTTTAATGATCAGATGGGGTGTTTTCCCTAGAATGGCATGTGAGCAAACACAGCAGGACAGAAGTTTGAGGAATACTAGTACTTCATGAGATGTGCTATCTCACTGTCATAAACTAATTAGTTCCCTGATTCAATGAAAACACACATCTCTGCCCAAGAGCCTACTGATGCTAGGCTTTTCCCTTCCATGCACACCTATGTCCACCTCCACTGCTGTAACACCAACTGAGGAATGGACATTCTGTCTCTGTCTCCAGAGATCTTGAGATCTTGGGAGGGGGGAGAAGAAGGAAAGTCACCTTACACTCCACAGCGTTTCAGTACAATCCACTATGGACAAAAAAGCAAGAAAGCTGACATTTCCTCCACCACAATGAGTGACAAGATACTGAGTTTCAAACCCAGAAAGTATCTCTTTCCCATCATTTTTATTTCTATAACTTTCCCAGTTGGGAAACTGACAAAAGCTTGATGCTACTAGACTCAGAAGTTACCATGCCATGAATCCATACTCTCTGTGAGGCCAATAAAGAACATCAAAGTCCTGTGCAGAGGGACTCCCATGATTACAACAATGAGGAGGAGCCAAGCCAGAGGCCCAGGGCACCTACACCTAGTGGGACACTCTTGCCTATATAGAAATGGTATTCAGCATGATTCAGAAGCCCAGAAAGTAGATGAGAAAAGTCAAGATCTTGCCTTGGAGCCAAGACAGACCTATGTGCAAATCCTTGTTCAAGCACTTTCAAGTTGGGTGCCCACGAAAAAGTTACAAGCACATTCTCAGCCTTTGCTTCCTCACCTTCAAACTGGAGCTAATACTACTGTCTCAAATGATTGCCCATTTCTTCATTCAAAATAGATATGGACACTACAAGAATGAACCTTAAAAACACTACAGTACATGAAAGAGGCCAGTCACAAAAGGCTCCATTTATATGAAATAGGCAAATCCACAGAAATAGAAAACTGATTTGTGGTTGCCTGGGACTGGGAGAGACTGAAGGAGGAAAGGGGTGACTGCTAACAGGTATGAGTCTTTTAGGACTCCTGAATATTTTAGAAAACCAGGTAGTAATAATGATATACAACTCTGTGAATGTACTAAAATACACTGGATTGTTCATTTTTTAAATAGGCAAATTTTATGGTATGTAAATTACATTTATAAAAGCTACTTTTTAAAAATAGATACGGAGTCTGCACTACATGCATGTTCTTTGCAGGTCATGAGCTAAACATTAGGGTATTAACTGGAAGAGAAGCAAAGTGATTCAGGCTGCTGTGAAGAATAAATCATAGCTTTTTTCCCAGGTGACTGGGGAGACAAACCTCTTTACTTGTCAAACTCATGCATGAAACAGATTCCTAAAATACAGAAGTTGACCTGAGTGTCCATGACCACGTGATAAGTCCCATGAGGGTAGAGATTGCTCTCTTTTTCTCTTTCCCTTTTCCTCTCCCTCTCCCTCTCGCTCTCTTTCAAACATCATCTCACTATGTAGATCAGACTGGCCTTGAACTCCCAATCCTCCTGCCTCAGCCTCCCAAGAGCAGGAATTATAGGTGTGTGCTGCACACGCCTGGCTTTAGAGCCTTTGTCTTGCTTATCACTCTAACTTCATGGCCTAGAGCAGTGCCTGGCACAAAGAAGATATTCAGTAAACAGTATAATAAATGAATAGAAGTCTTCTCCAAGAGGTTGAATATACACTCACATCTGTAATGCTACACACTCACAAAGAATTTAGTTTGAAATCTCAAAATCCATATGCCCCAGGTTCTAGTAGAGTCTACAACTTTTCATTAATTCTTTTTCCCAAAGGAAGAGGAAAAGAAAAACTGGCCCAGCACCTATATGGGCACTGACAACAGAGGCACATTGGTGGATAATGGAGATGAGCACATGAGAGTTCAAAGATACACATTTTCCCCTGTGCTGTCAGGACAAGAGCAAGGTGCTTGACCAGTCTAGTCTTCAGTGTGTCCTCTGAGAAGCCTCGGTGGGTTTACATATCTCAAAAGTCCCTCCTAACTTGTGACATGAGTTTAATGTGAACAGAACGAGACCTGGACATTTGCACAACTGGAAGTTTGCCTTTAGTCCTCTTCCAGGCTCTTCTTTCAAGGCCCTTCTTACAGGACAGCTCATAATATAAGATTCTAAATGGTCCCTGTCTCTCTTTACACCAGCCCATCAACACATCTCAGTCCTGGGTTCTATTCCCTCTTGGCCCACCTCTTTCATAGAAACAATGAACTTAGATGTCCCAAGGGGCACTTGAGAGGTTGTATGTTATCCTGAGGTACTCTATTTGCCCTTCAACAAGTTGTGTTCCAGAAATGAGGTTTTAATCCATATCCCTATCAATGTATTTATCGTGATGCATCATAATTGCTGGACTAGGCACCTGTCTCAGTGGCAAAGCTTCAACTTCTTTGGATGCACAACCTCAGGGCTGTTTCATTTAACTGTGTCCAGTGCCCAGCCCCATTTCTGCAGGTGCTTGCTCACTCACTCACTCAGTGTTTATAAAACAACCAGATGGATGAATAGCAGCAGCTTGTGAACAGGTATCTGATGGACTGTAGGCCTCCTGATAGTCATGGGAAACAGCCAGGTCAGGTGTGGGTCAGGGTGGACAGGAACTTAGAGAGGTCCTCAAATCCCAACCCCTGTGGCTGTCTGCTCTGCCTGTCTTTAGAAGTAAGGCTGAATGCAGAGCTTACTGCCTGACAAGCTGGCATTCATGCTCCTAAAGAAGCTGTGCTCTCCCCCTGACAGAGAAAGGGATCAGCACAGCATAGCCTGTCATTAATTCAGGCTTTAAGAAGGCCATCTGAGCTGGGGCCACAAGAAAGGACAGGACTAACAGGGGGTCCCATTATAGTAAAAGAAGAAATGCCTCAGGGTCCACAATACCTCCAGGCACTTCAGGAACAAAGCGACAGCAGGCGTGGAGGGGACACTGGCAATTTTTATTAGGCTCATTATGCCGGACTGATAGCCCCATGCTTCCAAGAGCTGTTTGAAGTACAAGAGAACATGGACATGCCATAGTTTGGGGTTTATTGATTTGCTCACTCCAGATATGTAACTTATGATGGAATTAAGGGCTGGGTTACAAAACCAGGGAAAAGATTCTTTTCATTAACAGAAATTGAAAATGCAGCAGCCATTGAGACCTCTCATTTGCAACCAGAGATTTGGAATTGGTTATCAAAAACCACAGAGATCAAGAAAAGCTTTTTCCTGCCTAAATGTTTTACACCAAATCCTATGATTGCTGCAAGAAGACACAGATACTCCAGGAGAGTCCACCACCTGGCCACCAGGCTTGCCATGTTGCAGGCATCTCCGCAAACATTTGCCGAATCAATTAATTATTCAATTTATGAGTAGTCTAAATAATCCTGAAAATAAAATTTTGCTGTACCATCCTCCTATTTCACACCATTCCAGGACTTTCCATTAGTCTCAGAGGAAAAAAAATCATACAATCTACTACACCCATCATAATCTGACTGATACCCACATCCCCACCCTCAAGCAACCATGCTACACCCTCCAGTCAGTACCAAAATGTGAATCTCTTGATCAAGACTAGTGCTCAAGTTACTGTGCTTCATTGGTTTCTCTGTTTTTTCAGAAGACACCCAAAAATTTTAAGATCTAAACTAGACTGCAAGTGCAGGAGTTATCAGAAAGTTGGAGTGTCATGAACCACCATCCTCAAGTGCAGTTGTCATTACAGCTATAGTACACACCCACTGTCCGTCTGTCCAACTGTTCATAGTAAAAATAGAAATGCTGAGGAAATTATGTGCATGTGGCTTGATCTGGGTCATAATGAATCAATCCACTGTGTACCCAAGAACTGTCAAGTTAGCTGGAATGTAAAGACACCAGGATAAAAGACATCCTCTGGGAGTGGGAGGAGGGGGGTCTCCGGATGAAGTAATAGAGGGGAAACAACAGAACCAGGTGGCATCCTGAGGCTTTTTCAGTTCATCACTATGGTTACAGACACCGTGAGCACTGATTCTGGTACGTGACAAGAGCCCTCAGCAGCCTCATTCAAACCCCACACACACCCTCCTCTAAACTCTGTCTTTGTCACTTTGTGTAGGAAGTGACACATTCAACAATGTCCAGCTCTTGATCATTCTCAAGTCCACAGTAACACTCAAAAGAAACTGTATTCACTCTTCTCTGCCCCGATCACAGAAGCCCCAAACTTCCTTCAGAATGTAAAATCGCCTCAGGAATAAGCCGGGTGTGAAATGTTGGGAAACACAGGAACTGCTTCCAGGAAATCATTTTCTCCAAAATGTACAGAAAAAGCAACAAGACCATCAAAACAATGTTTACTGGAAATATGACAGTGCATGCCAACTGTCCCCCCTCCACTGGTGGCTCTTCCCCATGTGTGCCCATCAGCCCCAGGCATGCTGCCCCTGCCATGTTGGCAAGATTCTGACTTGTTTTTCAGTCACACTGTTCAGACAGTGGCTGTTTCACTGTAGAAATACACAAGACACAAGACACTCAGACATGTGTTCCCTGGCATTTCTACCACTCAGCCCAGAGGCTGCACTGCTTTTTCTGTCTGTATCCAAGGAGGCTGGGTTTTCAGTCACTAAATCTATGAAAGAAGGGAGCTTGTAAGGAATTTATAAGATTAGGAGGACCTGGAGTTTTCACACACAACCTCTGGCTTCACAGAGAGAAAAAAAATAGTACGTGTCATGTGATCACTTTGTTCTTGTTACTCAATAGACTTACATAGCATGGTTCCCACACAAGACAGTGTCAAGAGACACTTTTTGTATTTAAGTAATACAAAAAGTTTAGATTAATAGGTGTACTGGGACCTATTATTAGACCAGCTATCCATGTTTACATCATGCTCAGTTTTTCTAGAATAATTCTTTAAGCAATGGTTGAAAGAAACGAAGAAAATGGAGTTAAATGCATTATAGTTCTATGGTTAAATGGAAAAGGTAGGGCTAACTAAATTCAACAGATTTTTGCACTGCAAGATTATCAGAGACAGGTATACAGTGGAAGTGAGAGCTCAAGTTTTAAGCCAGACAGACCCAAGGTTGAAGTCCTGCTGTCATAGGTAACTACAGGCAATTTATGGGCTTCATGGGCCTCACCTCTCATTCAAAAAGTGGGAGATGATAATTTCATTTGTTTCTTTGGATGATAATGAGGATTATATTAGATAATGTCTCCAAAGCATTTAGCACAGTACCCAGCACCTGGTACACAGACAATAAATAGAAGAAAATGCTTATAATAATTTTTATTTCTGTCATCAAATTCCTTGATAATTCCTCCTCCCAAAGAGAGCTTAATCACCCCTTAGCTTCCCAAATGTAGACTGCACTTAGTGACTCGTGTCTAATGAAAAGTCTGTGGTGGGAGTAACACTCTGTAATTTCAGAGGGTGTCATAAAAGGCATTGCCAGTTCTACCTTGTTCTCTCTACAATCACTTGCTCTAGGGAAGCCAGCCACCATACTGTGAACACATAGAAGCAGCAGACAGAAAGGCAACAGTGGCAGGAAGTAAGTCCTGTCCCCAACAGCCTGCCTTAGTTTGTAAGTCACATGAGTGAGCCATCATGTAAGCAGATCCTCCAGTGCCAGGTAAGACATCAGATGACAACCTCAGCTGACCTTAATCACAACCCATGAGAAACTCCTACCCAGACCACCCACCCAGCCATGCTGTTCCCCACTTCCTAAGCCACAGAACCTATGAGATAACAAAAGTTTTGTTTAAGTCACTAAAGGGTGTGGTTATTTGTTACACAGCAATATAGTAATAGCTAAGGTACATGAAGACTCTCCAGGAAGGACTGAGCATGCATAATTCTGCAAACTGACTTCACAATAATCTTTTCTTTTTCTCAGAGCATTTGTTAAAACCAGTTTGTGTCACATGAACACACTTTGGGAAATACTGGTGCAGATTTTAACAGTTTATAAATCTCATTCACATTTACCTCAATTGATCATCTCAACAGTTCATGTGTTATTGTGATCTGTATTTTACCCAGGAGAAAACTAAGGCTCAGAAAGGTTAAGTGATTTGCCCAAGTTCACTCAGTGGTATGATGTGAATGTTTACACATCCTCAAAACTCGTATGCTGAAATCCTAATCCAAGGGTGACATTAAGTGAGGGTCCTTCCTTTAGGGGGTGATTAGATCATGATGATATTAGGACCCTTAGACAAGAAACCCAAAAGAAATCCCTCATTTCTTCCACTATGTGAGGGTACAGCAAGAAGACACCACATCTCCTACTGGTGCCTTGATCTTGGACTTCCCAGCCTCCAAAACAGTGAGAAAGAAATTTCTGCTATGTATAACCTACCAGTTTGTGGCATTTTAATAAAGTAGCCCAAATGGACTAAGACACACAGCCAATAAAATTAATCAAACAATAACTCAGACTCAAGTATTGCAATTTCACATTATATTCTTCTGCCTAGGATTTTTTTAAACTTGGACGAAGAATACTGACAGCCTAAGAGAGTCCCAGAAGGGATGGGCTCTGCTCTTTAGACCGCCCTCCCAGATGATCTGAATGGCAGCCCCGATGCTTCTCAAGAGGCTGAACTGGAGCCCACTCCCCAACGTCCCCGAGCTTTGACCTTCATAATATCATGAGGCAGGCATCACGCACTGGGGCCCTTAGCATGTTCCAGCATGGTTTTAAGAACTTTGCATGCATCATTTCATTTAATCTGCATAACATACCAAGGATAAACTGGCTATGATTTTCTCCATCTTACAGATGAGGAAACCAAGTCACATAGAAATAAAGCAACTTACCCAAATCAGCCACTACTATTGAGGTAGCTCAAATTAGGACCTAAGGGATCCATCAGAAAGGGAAGTGACCCTAATAATCAACCACTCGAGTCCCTCCTTTTCACAGGAGTGGCAGAGCCAGCTCTAGAACCTAGGTCACCCACACTGACATCATGCCCGAGTCAGGGTTAAGTGACTATTTCCATGCACTCAAATCTTCTATCAGGTTATTGTAAGAATATATATCAAACAACTCTACCTTAACTACTTCCCATTTGGCCTCAAATGCCACCTCAAGTAATGATGCCCTTGGCCTAAAACAACATTCTCAAACAGTAGAATCCAGGAACTGACCCAGGTTGGTCTATGCTTAAAGTAGGTAAAATTTAGAGAGGAAAAAATAAGAATTGTTTCATCTCTAAGCTTTTTCTCTCATTGTTTTTCTTAAATATTTAGTGCCTAACTTCTTATCTCACATGGCAGAGTAGGTGAATGCTCAATTGTCAAATATCACACCTGACACCAGCATTGCTATTCATTCTGTCAGGTTTGTATCACCTAATGTCAGTCAGTTATAATATGTATCTTTATTCTGCTAAAATATTTGGTGTGTTGTAATTCTGGGGACCTCCTTTTCTGCTTGCTCTCATTTTCATAGCAAAACCATAGCTAGCTCGCATGTCAGAAGTACAAATATTGGCACTTTAGGTCTGAATGCAAAGATCACTGTGACTTCAAAGTTCTCTGTTATCCAAGCACATCTTATCATCTCTTCAAGTATCTTTTTTTTAAAACTGAAAACCCCTACATTGTGTAGTTGAGCAGGAAAAGAAAATGAGGATCCTTTGTAGAAGAAATAGCAATTGAGATCAGGACTCACTAAGAATGGGGTGGGGGCAGACAGAAGAAGGAGTGAAGGATGGGCTGCCTATGATCCTCTGGTTATATATGGTAGCAAATTCTGTGTTCCTTCAATCCTGTTTTCCCACCCCTCTACTCTGCTGCAAAGTTCCCTCCATGGAAAGGGGAAGTGATTGGACCAAACTATTGGTAGTACAAAAACTAGAGTCCCCTGAAGTCCTATCCACTTCACAACCCAACTCCCACAATCTCCAATGTCCATCCCCCTCCCCCCCAACCTGGGAATGAATGGCAAAGGAAGAGGACCCAATCCCCTTGTAACTACTCCCTTTTTGGCCAATGGCTGGGGCCCTCACTCACTTTCTCCAACCCTAAGTGAAGAACTGGAAAGTCAGGTTTCACTTTCAATCCATGACATTTAGTACAAGACACTTAAGAGGGAGAAAGAAAATCTCAAACTTGGTCTACGAACCACAAATCAATGTTCTAGAGTGAATATGAGGTTCCCCATTGTGTGTGACAGCAATGAGCCACACATAACACCATCATGTCTCCACAGAGAGGAACCACAGAGCCCAAAGGTGGAGGGGCTCTTTGACTTCCATAATTCTTATGGAGAGAAATCAGCCAGGTGGATGTAACCAACCTGGCAACCTCACTCCTAATGCCACAATCAAGTAGATTCTATAACCAAGCCATGCAGAGCTGAGCCCCTATCCAACTCAAATCCTATCTGGGTCATCAATAAGTACCCTTTATAACAGAATCTGAGTCCAGAAAAAGACTCACTTTTATTTACTTTTCTGCTTCTGCCAAGGGAGATATCTAGGCTGAAAACCTCCTGACTGGCTATGGGTAAAATGGCTTCTTTCAGTTTTATCATTAAACTCTTTCTCTGTCTGTATTCCCTGTGGACTAAAAGAAAAAAGGAACACACAAGCTCATTGTGCCTATATTAAATATACTTTGCACCAAACCTCACCTGTGGGACATGTTTCCCAACTAGCTACAAGACTGTATTTTTTTTAAATGCACTTGATTTAAGTTCAGATGTTTTGAAAATGGTGTGGAAAAGGACAGTTTGTCAACCCAGTCTTTGTTCTACCAGGTAATCACTGGGATCAGCAAAGGGATGACGAAGTTTCCTTAGACCCTGGTGGAAAAGAACCCTGAACCAAATCCTGGCCCAGAAAAGCTTTGGACCATCATTTCTCTGTACTTTCTAAGATAATTGCAGTGATTTGGGCATACTATTGATCCTACTTGGAAAGCAATTCTCCTGAAAGTTGGATATCACATCAAAAACAAGTGATTTTCTTTCCAGACAATCTAAGCCATGTGAATGTGTGTTTGGAAACACATTAATAAAAATAGCATTTAAGGGACCTAGCAAGTTGAATACAGCTGCTGTTCACAACATACTGAAATCTCTTTTCAGCCAGCATAGAAGTGGGACCAAAGAATCTTCACCTTCACTCATAGGATAATGAACATGTCAGCCTATGCAAGTGCAACCTACTAAAAACAGAAACTTTTGAATACACCTTCAGGTTAGAAGGACTGGAAGACCATGGGGCAGTCAAAGACCTGGAAGGAAAGAAAATGTGAGGGGAAAATTCTCTGCAAAGAAGCATGAAAAGGTCTAGGTTGGCTTCAACTCTATCTATTTGCAGCTTTGGGCCCAAAACAAGTCATTTATTGTTTCTACATCTTAGCTTACCTGTTCGTAAGTCTAAGACTCTAATATCCATAAAAATAAGGTTGCTTAAAAAACAAATGAGATCATTTGTAAAAAAGCATTCTGCAAACTGAAAGGTACTATGTGAACATGAGAAGGGCCTGTCTGCAATTCTGCATTAAAATATGGCTTTTTTTTTAACAATCCAGCTCTAGTTCTATGGTTTTACTTCTTTTTTGAGTATATTAAAGTTTTTAAAAGTAGCCACATTCTCATAGCTAATATGACCCATTATTAACTGAACCCTAACCATATATTTGCAGACTAGACAAGCCATCCCCCTCATCCCTACCCCACGTCCTTTCAGCCTTCTCCCAGAGCACTGGAGGCTTGAGAACTGAGAATTGGTGTCCATTCTGATACATTATTTAAAGATATTCTTCCTTTTTCTTTGTTTGCACTTTGCCATTTGTAGCTAAGGAGTCCTGGAATTCCTATGATACAAAGAGCCTTGGATCCTCTTTGATCCATCCCTCCATTCAGCAAAGGGTCATTGCATGTCTAGGAATATAACAACGAACAAGACAAAGAAAGTCCCTGCTCATGGAGCTCACATGCTAGTGAAAGAGGTAGGCATTAACTATAACTCAGAAGTAGGATGGTTCCAGATGGTGACAAGTGCCAGGCAGACAACTGAGCCGGTGAAATCCTACAAAGTAACAGAGCTAGGGAACAGAAGAAGAGGTCTTCAGATAGGACAGGGAAGCCTTTGCTAATAAGGGACATTTTATCAAAGATTCAAATGATGGAAAGGAGCCATCCATGCCAGCATTCATTACAAGCAGCAAAAACTGCAAGTGCAAAGGCACTGAGACAGGAACGAGTGTAATTTATTTCAGGAACAAAAGGAAGCCAAATAGCCCAAAGACCATTCAAGAGAGGAGGTAGTTTTTGAAATAAAGTTAGAGAGGCAATGTCAATGGCCCCTTTCTACATGGGAAAAAAGTGAAGCTAAATGAGCAGCTCAAAGTCACACAGCTAATAACTGCTACAGCTGGTTCTAGAACATAATGCTTTTGCTTCTTCCAAATCCATTACATTGATCTGCCTGCCTGAAGCCACAGGAATTCTGTTGACTGATCTCACCGGTTTCTCAAAGCTTTTAACCTACACAAACAGCAAGCAAACCCCCATTTTAAACAGAAAGTGATCGCTAAGTGATCCTTGTGATTCATAATCCACGTAAATTCCTCTGTAACAGCTAACACTCACTGCTAAACCACCTTTGTGTAGGTCCTACCCAAACACTTCCCCCTCTTTGTTGAAGGCTCAGTTCTATGACTATGGAAGAGGGACACAGCTCACCAGAGACGAATCATTTTTATATTTAGGTCTAGTTTTTGCACTTATGCCTCTTGACAGTGCTTTACTTAATTCACCCAAGTGCAATCAAAGCCAATCTGCTCTCAAACCACCTTCATTTGGTGCTATTAAATCTTCAGGTAATGCCGCTGTGAGCAAAACATCGTAATTACAACTTCCTTCCTCAACTCATGAGCTCCTCCCCCTGAGGATTCAAATCTGTGAACAGCAAGATTCTACAGTCCCCGCAATATGAACTGTGCCGCCATTTGGGCATTATAAGGCCACGGCCTTTTTTGCCCTGTTAAACACACTTGGTGTGTGAACTTGAGCCTCCACAGACCCAAAGGCTGCCCACAAGATGTACAAGTGAAGGTGCTGCTGTCTACAAGGATTAGTGGAGAAAGGAACCAGTGGGGACAACTAAGTCACTGCCTCTTTCTCCTGTCCCCTCCTTCTCCTCCTTCTCCTCTCTTTCCGATCCCTTCTCCTCATGATCCTTTCTCTTCTTTTCCTCCTCCCGACAAGGTTCTCCAGTCCCTGACCTTTGGAAGCCCCGCAGGCAAGAGCCAGACTCCAATAACTTAAGAGACACAGACTAGAAGAGTGTTTAAGAGTCCAGATTCTAGTCCAGTCCCACCACCTACACGCCCTGAGACTTTGGACAAGTTACTGTATCTCTCTGTTCCTCAGTTCCCCCATCTGTAAAATTAGGATGGTCCCTTCCTCCTAAGATGTTTGTGATGATTAAGTGATAATAAAGCTGGTGTTTGGCAAAATATTCTATCCAACTGTAAGATACCACCCTCAGTCCCCACTCTCCTCCTCCGTCCACTGCTTAGCTAGGAAGACTTTGGTTACTCTCTCCTTCAGGATAACTTGCATGAAGTCAGATCACCTCGCTGGAAGGCAGCTTCATGGTGTCAAATGGGACAAAAACACAAATAAGTACTGTGAAATAACTGTACCACATAATATACATAAGGCATCTGGCACACAATGCTCACTTACTCAATGCTGTTATTTTTATTGAAATTTCTTTTTAAATATATATATATTTTAAAAATATATATGTATACATATATATTTTAAATATATGTATACATATATATTTAAAATATATATATACATATATATTTAAAATATATATATACATATATATGTATATTTTAAAAACATACATTTTATATATTTTAAAAATATATATACATATATATTTAAAATATATATATATATATATATATGTATGTATATATATATATACATATATATCACCAGTGGCTGTAATGGTAAAGGCTCCTTGCAGGCTTATCTTCGCTGTGTTGGCTGTAAACCGTGAGACATTCATATGTGTTTATCACTGGGACATGAAAGTACAGAATGACGATCTACAGAGATGGATTTGAAAGTCCAGGCTCACTTCACAAGGTCAATCCCACGGGCTTCCTTGTAGGAGCTCCTGGAAGCTCTTTGCCCACTCTACACAGGGCTGCCCCTTTGCCACATGTGGTGGTGGGAGGGCACCTCAGGGACACCTCCCACTCAACAAGTCCTAGACTGCACTCCTAGCTTTTCCACACTGGCCCTGCCCTGGAAGCCATGCCAGTCTCCAATTTGTCACCTCCACACTTGATTCAGACAAAGTCTGTGGATTTGATGACCCCCACAGCTCCCTATTCCATCTACTTCTCCACCCCATGGCTACTACTTCCACCCATACACCTTTGTATCTGGTCCCCCATGGCCACCAGAGCCATATGGCATTTGTTTTGAAACTTAGTTCAGACCATGTCACTCTTCAGCTTGAAATTCTTCAAGGCTTAAAATAAAGTCTACACTCCTCCCACCTCAAGCCCCAACCATCTCCAACAATACCAGGACTTTGGAATATGATCCTAACACCTGCTCCTCTGCCTCAGGACCTTTGCACTTTCTGTTCTCTTTTCTACAAACACTTCTCCTTCTCTTTAGGCAATTAACTCCTATTCCAGGGCTTAGTGCAGGTGTAATCTCCTCAGGGAAGCCTTCCCTGACCACTCTCTCCCTTGGTCCTTGTCAGTCTCTCCTTAAAACGCTGATGCATATAGAACATACATAAATTTTTAATTATATACTACTCTGTGCAATGATTAATTTAGGTCTGTCTCCCTCACTACAAACTCCAAGAAGGCAGAATTTTTGTGCTATTCTACTTTAAGAGCCCAGATTCGTGTCTGGTGTGTAGCAGATACTCAACAAATACATTCTGCAGGGATCAAAAAATTTTTTTTAATTCAAAGTAAACTTCTATATTTCCAGAGATGGAGAAGCAAAATAGAAGATTGGGGTTGCATCTAATATGTTTATAAAACACCTCCATGTTTTAAAAGGACAACACCTCTTTATTTAGTCTTCAACACCATCAACTTGTAAGACCTTCACTCAACAAATGAGTGGATTTCCTGGGTCCAGTCTGGTGAAGAGAAGAAATGCACTCATAACAAAAATTTTTAAAACACCACAAATAAACAAATTTCAGCCCCAGTTGAAACATACAGAGGTAATGCCTAGCCCATCTCAGCCTTCAGATGAGCTAAGGAAAATGCTGTACAGCACTCTTGTCACAACTGGACACAGGATTTCAACTTGTTCTGCTCCCATTGGTCACTCAGGAAGAACCTTAACATCAGCATGCTAATTTCAGGCTCTGTGGTCAAGGTGAGGCACCTATGAATCTGTCTTAATCGCTCCCTTTTGCAGGGAGGGACCGTCATTCAACATTGGTAAAAGCATGCAAACCACACAGAAGCGTGAGTGGGCACAACCTGTGCCCCTCCCGACCCCTTTCCAGCCACACCCTTCTCGAAAACCACTCTCCCCGCCCCCTTCTACTCCAACGTAAGCCAAACTAGCTGGCTGGTTTAGTAATAAGATTGAGCAAAGACTCAGAGGCCCTATGTGCTCCATTATTCCTTCCTATGAGAAGGGCCACCCCAGGGAAGGCTGCTGCAGATCTGAGCCTCAGTTGCTGCCAGGAAACCTGTCCCCCTGAGAACACCCAGGACATGCGGCTGTCTCCAGGATGGAGACACCCCACCCATTTGCCAGAGAGACAAAGATCACCAGAAACAAAGGACACACACACACACACACACACACACACACAGAGTCAAAAGCAAATACCGACACTTAGTGCAATTTCAAACCAAACAGCCTGCTTGGTGCATCTTTAAACGGATTTTGAAATAATCTAGGAAGGACAATGATTATGTGATTATGACAGGAGCTATCTGAGTTCCGAACCCACGCTGCCTCCACCCTCCTCCCACCCGCGCTGCGGTTCCCAGGCGCATTTCCCAGCCTCAGGTCACACACTGGCTGCCAGGAGCAGGAGCGCTTCCACTCACGGAAGCGCGCACTCGCAAGACATGCAGACCAGGCGAGGGCAGCCAAAAGTAGGAAATACCAACCTTTAGGATCCCAGTTCACTTGTTTCCTTGGCGTCTCGATTGGAAATTTCATTGCTCCGTTGCCCAAAAGGGAGAGGAAAATGAAAAGAATCAAAATAATAATAAAGTCCTCAAGCTCTCCACGCCTCCGTGCAGCAGTCTAACAAAACAATTTCCAAGGATGGGGGAGCCTTGGACTCGCTCGCGGAGGAACCCCAGAGAAAGACAGGTGGGAAAACACTCGCTTAGGAAAGAACTGGAGATGGGTTGGGTGTTTGCACCAGTTGGGGGGGTGGTCGGCTGCGGCCGGTTGGGTAAAAGAAAAAGTACGTTCGGTGAGGGATGGATGAAAGAATGGAGAGGAAGACTCGGGGAGATGAAAGCACCAAGCTGCTTCGCAAAAGCTGTGTCTGCAGGTTGGGGAGGGGGGGCGCTGAGCAGCCGGAAGGCCGAGGCTAGGTAGAAGCCCACTGCAGTGTCACTCGGTCCCCGAAGGCGTGGACGCACACACACTTGCACACACACGCGCGCGCGCACTCTCACACTCACTCCCGGACGCGCGCTCGGGTGGGCACGTCAGCCTCGCTCGGCCGCGCAGAGCGCACACGCCCCACCCTAGCCGCGCTCCGCGCCCCCGGGCGACGCCCCCCATTCCCCACCCCCCGAAAGCCATTGGACAGAAGGGTGGCGCGGCGCCGGGGGAGCGCGCGGCTAAGACGACCCTCCCGGTGGCGCGCCGCAGGTGCCGCGGTGCTGCGGGAGGGCGCGGGGCGCGCGGTGGACCTGGGCGCCCGGCGGACCAGGGAGGCGCGCGGAGCCCCCGGAGCCCGGCCCCAGAGGGCGGGCGGCCGGCGGCGGCGGGAAGCCGAGCGGGGCGAGGGAACGATCGGCGGGCGCGCTGCTACTCACTGGCTCGGCCGGCCGGTGGGCGGGCTTGGGGGCGGCCGCGGCGCGCTCCGCGGAGTTGCAGCCGGAGACACGCTTGGCTGCCTGGAAGACTCTGCAGGAGGCGGAGGAACGGCCGCTGCGGCCCCGCCGCAGACCTCTACCTCGGGGGTGACCTCTTCTCACCGCTCCCACCCGGGGCGCCTCCTCCCCTTCTTTTGTCACTTCATTTTTTAGACTCCAGTCCCCTCCCGCGCCTGCTTCTTGTGCCTGAGCCCCGAACCCACGTCCCTACAGCACTCCCGAGGAGGCCAGTGCCAGCCATGAGCCTTTTGTTCTGGGACCGCTCCGTGTATTGGCAGCGATGTTCCCACACAGCGAGCTCGCTCCCCAGGCGCCGCGTGGTCCCTTCCCCGGCTGCCTGCAGCCCTACTGGGGCTCCTGCTTGGAGGCTGGGGAGGGGGCCGGAGAGAGGCGCAGCGGCCCTAGAGGAAAGCGGAGTTGCCACGGGCGGGTGGCTCTGGGAATCGGGGGCCCCAGGCGGGACCCATCACTGGCAGGTGCGAAGAGACCCCACCCATGTTCCCAGAAAAAGGCTAAACCTGGAGCATTGCTTCCACTCCACCCCCTCTCTCTATCTTTGCGGGAAACCCCACAGGGGTTTGCGGTGGGCCTATGTTTCCAGAAAAGCCACATTAGTGCTGTTGAATGGGCCACCGGAAGTATCAATGTGAATGATGCTTACAGTTCCCTGGATGCCTAGCAACAGAGCCTTGCACTTAATAGATGCTCAAGAAATACTTGCTTATGAAGGCATGGATTTCACGCGGCAGAGTAAAAGATAGACATGGACTGTTAATTCACAGGACTATCTCAGGTTTGATAGATCGTTCCCTTAACTTATGAAAGAGAAAGTGTTCCCTTCCTCCAGGCCCCCATTCCCAAGCCTGCCAGCTGTGGTCCTAAAGCCCCACTCTGAATTGCATGGCCCTCAAGGTTTCTGGGAAGCCCTGGGTCTGCAGCGTCTTTTTCATCATCCATTCCCCACTATCATGTCTGGGCCTCTGAGTCCAAGGAAAGACCCAGGAAGGTCCGCTGTGGTCTGTGGGAAAGGGTGGGAAAGTGCTTTGTCACTGACCCTGCAGGCAGCTAAGGCTAGGCCCTGAGTTCTCTGCAGACCGAGTTTAGTCAAAACTGGAACCCATCTGATAGTGCTCCTCTCGCTTCTCAACACCTTGGGCGGGTTCTCCAGGTGCAACAGAGCTATCTTCTCTGGACTCTGTTTCCACACTTTCACCTCCTTGGACTAGAAGAAGATTGAGTGGGATAGATAATTCAAATAGAATTTCTGCTGTCAGCCTCGTGCACCAGAGACACTAATATGTTGGAAATTCAGGTCCCAAGGCCAAAGAGAGATACTTGTAAGAAGTGCTTTCAAGCCTACTTTACCCTCTCAGTAACCGCTCACAGGGAGCTGGGCTCCAGCCCAATCACTGCAATGCAATGTTTTTATCTCCATCAGTCAGGGAGGTGTCAGCAGAGAAAGACACTCTCTCTCCTGAATCCTCACAGGATGGGAAGGCAAGACAGAGCTTACTGAAAGCCTCTTTGTCTTCCTTCCTGTCCATTTCTCCCCATATCTTGTTCAATAAGTTCCCCCTTGACTTCTTTTGAGGATGAGAAGAGCAAGGCTCAGGAGGATGAAGAAACAATCCCAAGGTCACATCATGGAGATTCAAACCCAAGTTTGCCTGACCCAAAGACCCGTACTGTCTATGCCAGAATCGTGTGAGCTCATCTGGTCCCTGAACCCATGAATCTGACCAGGAAGCTGTCAGATGGGTTCTTTGGGGATAATGATCTAAATATTATATTATCCAAGACTCAGCCCCTCTTCTTTTACAAAATCAATTGGACTATCCTTGCATTCTGGGGTCAACATTAGCAAATTAGTTCCCTGCCCAAGCCAAATTTCAGTGGCACAAGATTCAGTGTTAGGATGCATCATCATTCAGCCAATCAACAAACATTGATTGAACATCCCTTGTGGGCAAGATAAGTTGCAAGTCCCCTTTAGAAGTGATTTGGGCCCTTGGGTAATGAAAGACCTTCCCCCAGAATGACATCAACACGGTAGAAGGTAGGGGGGTAGGGAGCTGGAAGGTTTGAGGATATGGACCTTATGGGGTGGGGAGCAGGACAGGGTCTGAGTTAAAGACTTGTACTAGTCACTTGCCTTTAGGATTATTATCACCCTGCTAAATCACTGAATATCTCCCCCTCCCCCTTACCCTCCGCTGGACACCAACCTCTGGGGCTTTATCTCACCTCCACTTTCACTCTTCCTTCTCAGGATGTGCTCAAAGACCAGTTTGTGGAGGGGGGAAAAAATCCACTAACAATAAATAAGTAAATAAATCCCAGCAGTCTTCCCCACAACATGCGTGAAATCAAACGCAACTCTTTCGAAACTGCGTTATAAGGTATGGACTGCCCTGGAGGGAGTGGAGGGTGCAAGACCCTCCCCTTCCCAAGAAAAGCAAAACAACTTAGCACCTTAACCCGTAGTGCTCCTATAATACCTTTCCGTGACCTTTGTTTATTTACAGTCTAATTCCACTTACCCAAAGGAGGACAGGAGTGGCCTGTGCAGAGACAAATCCAAAAACGCTGCCGCGCCAAGTGGCTCCCTCTCTCCCATGGCTACTGCTGCGGGCGGGTTAAGACTGGTGGAGAGAGGCCGCCGCGCGCTCCTGCGGCAGGAAAACAAAGCTTCGTGGCGCAAAGTGTCCCTGCCCTAGCTGTCCCCAGCCAGGAGCCCCCGGCTGGCAGCGGCCGCGTCCTGGGCGCATTTGGTGGTAAAGCCACCCTCCTGGTCGCCGGGTCTCTGCAGCTCCGAGGCTGCCCGGCCAAGCGCAGCAGTGGTGGCCGCATCACTTTAATGCACCCCGTGGGGCCCCTCGTGGGAGGGCTGGGAAAGCCCGAAAACCTCCATCATCACTGGCAGTAAGTTTGCCCAGAGTTGCCTGTAGCTCTTTTATCCCCTCCCTACGCTGAAGCCCTGGCCGGCAGGGAGACCCGAGGGGTCTCCAGGTGCTGCCTGCTGCGAGGAAGTCTCGGGGTGGCTCAGCCAGAGAACAGCTGAACACGGAATCCGAGGTGAAGTAGGAGGATTTCTTGGGACAGAGAATCGCGGGGAGTGATGAAGCATCTTGGGAAACTCTGCTTAGTGCTGGTTCCACAAACAGAAGGGAGGGGTGGACGTGATTAGAACCTACTTTGAATTCAGGAGTATCAGAATGCATTCATTAATCTCCCTTGAATTGTTTCCCTTTAATTTCATCATTCCTCCCTGAAGTCCAGAAGAAATTCTAGCCTTTCATCTCTTCCCAGCCCCTGAGACACCTTCAAGTAGTCTTCAAAAAGACTGCGGTAGGTTTTCCATGCTATTAGAGAACACACACACACACACACACACACACACACACACACACACACACAGTGTATTCCCAACTTGTTAGGAAAGCTGATGGGGTTGTATATCAACGTTAGTTTTAACTTCCACCAGAAATATTCCCTTTCCCCTGTGATGTTTCCACATTGTTCTCGGCATTATAATCACACGTACATTCGTCTTCGTGTCCCAGCCAGCATCCGCAAAAACCTACCCTTAAGTATATGTTGCCCTATTCTTTGGCTATGCTTTTGTCTTGGAAAAGCCCTGAGACAGAAGCAAAAGGGCAGAGAGTGTCAGATATCACGTCCTTGGAAAAGTCAGTTAACAAACTGTGTGCATAAATTTTGCAGGTTTATTTTGATGACTCAAACTTCTGAAGTTTCATACTAGGAACTCCAAAGAAGTTGTGATTAAAGTTTCAGGCTGATGAACAACCAGAAACTACATCCTCTTCCCTTGAACTTTCTCTGTTTCAAATCGTAGCCCTTAAGAAAATACCATTTAGGCATGATGCCAAGCATCTTACAAAAATGTACAGAGCTATACTCTTGCTTCTTATGAAAACAGGTTATAAAATAATTCCTTCTCTCTGGGTTGCCATCAAAACATAACCCAAAGGAATTTTTTAAAAGAGTTTGAGCTGAAACTTCTAGTTTCTCCCCTGAGCTTTTTAATTTGAAAACTTTCAAACACACAAAAAATTATAATTTTTTGTTTAAAAAAAACAATGCTATGGTTTAAATGTTTGTGAAATTCATGTTAAAATTTAACCTTATTAAGTTTTTATGTTAAACCATAATATTATTAAGAGGTGGAGGCCCCTAGGAGATCATTAGGCCATGAGGGCTCCACTCTTCTGAATGGGATGTGTGCCATGATCAAAGGGCTTCGCAGAGCTACCCCATACATAGTCTCTGTAGGCCTTTCAGCCTCTTGAAAACGCAGCAAGGACGTGCCGTCTTGGAAGCAGAGAGAAAGCTCTTACCAGATACCAAATTTGCTGGCACCTTATCTTGCATCTCAGCCTCCAGAACTTGAGAAATAAATTTCTATTTATAAATTATCCATTCTAAAATATTTTGTTATAGCAGCCCTGCTTGACTAAGACACCCAGGTTCCCATCAAAGACTGAATTTCTATTGGGGGGAAGGGAGAGCTGTATTGGGGGTTTGAACTCAGGGTCTTGTGCTTGGGGTGCTCTGTCACTTAAGCCATGCCTCCAGCCCAGATTATTTCATCTATTTAGTGTACCATCACTTTTTAGTATCCACTAGGGATAATTGGCTCCAGGACCACCCATGCATATCAAAATCCAAAGATGGTCAAATCTCTTAGGTAAAATGTCAGAGGTTTGCATATAAGCTATGCTCATCCTTCTTATACTTTAAATCATCTGTGAATTACTTATAATACCTAATATAATGTAAACATTATATAAAGAGTTGCTTATCAAAATCCAGGATTGTAAAATAGGTACAGTGTGTGGGAGGAGTGCTAGTGGGAGGGGAGTGTAGATGGACTTCATATACCTATATGAAACAGAGCTAGAAAACCTCTTGCAATTGCTTTAAGTAGGGTGGGGAGGGGTTGAGGGGGAGAGATGATGGGGGCAATGTAAATAATATACAATATAAGTGTAATCGGAATTGTCACTATGAATCTCCCCGTGTAATGAATATATCCTAATAAAAATTATTTTAAAAAGGAAAAATAAACCTGAAAAAAAGAGTTCCTATACTGTATCATTTAGGAAATAACGATAAGTTAAAAAGTCCACACGTGTTCAATACGGATGCAAATACTTTCAACCCAAGGTTGGTTGACTCCATGCATAAGAAACCTACAGATATATAAGTTTTATATATATATACTATAGAAAAGTCCCTTAATCTTTATTTTTAATGATACTGATTTTTAAAAAAAGAAGCCACTCTCATTTGCTTTCTAATGATAATGTTTAATGTCATGTTCTACCCAAAGATAAGTTGAGCCAAAAGGGAACAAAATATTTCCTGACCAGCAGGTCATTAAAATAACTTAACACTTTCTATGAACTCAGCCTCCAGGCCAACATTCTCAGAAAAGAAAACAGTTGTATCCCCACTCATGAAATTGTCCTCTTCCCCACCCAAAAGGCCATGTTTCAGGCACATATTGCATTTTACTGAATTTACAAATAAGTACCCTAGCAAGGTCAAATGCCACTAAAAATCAGCTCTGATTTTCATGTCTGCTTAAGAAGGTTTGTCACCCAAAACTTGAAGTCATGTAAAAAGGCATACATGTTTTCAATAACCTGTTTATGTTCTAATTCGTGGAGTCTTTCGACCTGGTGGAGTTGAAAATTCTTTAGAGGGTATAGTAATAGATGTTTCTCTGTCACAGCCAATTAATGGGTTGAAATAGTCTCACCAATAGAAAAAGAACTGCTGGTAGACCATGGGACATAGCCTTAGTATCCAATGAAGTTGTTTGAAATACATTCATTTCTTTTTCTTTTTTATTTTTTTGATGATTTTAAAGCTAATGTTTGTTTGGTTGAAAATTATTAGAACAATCCAGCCCCAATTCATAATTACTTGGAAGGCTGAGATCAGAAGAATAGTGGTGGCTCCAGGCCAGCCCAAGCAAAAATGTTCACCAGACCCTATTTCAATGGGAAAAAATCTGGGTGTGGTGGCACTGGTCTGACATCCCAGCTACAACAGGAAGCATAAAAAAGGAAGATGCTGTCCAGGCCAGTCTGGGGGGGAAAAAAATGTAAGACCCTGTCTCCAAAATGACAAGAGAAAAAGGGCTGGAGAGGTGACTGAAGAGGTAGAGCGCCTGCCTTGCAAGTGTGAAGCCCAGAGTTCAAACCCCAGTACCACCTTCCCCCAAGATTCTTAGAACAAATATAATGTTACCATTGAGTCATCTAAATGCTTGTTGACTTGTAGAACTAGATTTGAAAGAAGTCATAGCAATATATGTCCTGATTCATTTTTCTACCTCTAAATAAGATTCCACTGTATAGAATCGTCCAAGATTTTTTAATATATCAGTGAAAGAGATTCCAAGCTCTTTTTAAATAGAGTTTTCCAAAATATCAGAAATTATGATGAAACTTCCTGAAGTTTTCTAATACTTAAGAACAGTATGATCTTTCCAGTAACTTTTATCTGTTAGAAATTAAATTGTTCAGCATCTTCTTCTTTGTGTCCAGTAACTCTTTTTACTACTTTACCAATATGTACAAGCATTTGGTCAGCTCCTAAAAGAATCGTTTTTATTACAAGCTCCAGAAAAGAAAATCAAAATCTAAGCCTTACTGAGTTTCTCCATCTATAAAATAGGGATCAGTAGTAATACAAAGTATTTGGACGACTACTCAGTAAGTAGTACAACCAACCAAGTAAACAGTGTGTAGACAAGATGAAGGCAAGGGAATATGGTTGATAAGCTCTGTTCCATTTCCTCCCATATGAAATGGAGCACTAAATGTGCTGTTTAGTTCTACTGACTGGGTTACCATAAGGAAGCAATAGATGTGAATGTGCTTTGTAATCTATGCAGAGATTAACAGGTGAAAGGAACCATCCTTGTGATTGCTAATTCCATAAGAGTCTTCTTATTTTCTGTTAAGCACATAGCAACTATTTTTAAGAATGTCTCATTTATTTCTCATCACAATCCTAGAAGATGGATACTATTATTATCACCATGATTTCATTTTAAACAATACCTGACATGAATCAGGCACATAAATATTTGTTGAGGAGGAAACTCGAGCTTGGAGAAGAAGTGCTTGTCCAAGTAAACATGGTTAGTAAGAGATTGAAGTAGAAATCAAACTACAGTTGTCTGACTGATGTCCAGGACCCACCAGTCTCAAAATCAAATTATTATTCCCCATGCAGAGCTGATTACATAAAGATGTATTGATATCTGAAGTAGATTCAATTTCACTTGAAATTGCAGTTGAAATTGTCTCAATCTTTTTCCTATCTTATTGTCCCCTCCTTCAGGGGCTATCTCCTTATATTATTGTCCTTATTAAAGTCAACTAAAGTCAATGTTTTTACCATCCCAATGGAATCTAAATTTTAATAGCAAGTGAGCCTTTATGCCAAAGTAATGAATAATAAATCTTAGATGTCCAGGCATTCTCAAACAAATACATGAAGTACTGAGGAAGGCGGAGCAGACAGGAGGGTAAAAAAACTTTGCCATGTCCCTGAAATCACATAAAATGTGTGACCATCTTTAAGTATTTACTTACACATGCACTCTTGTTGGAATTAGTTTGACTTCTAGCCAGTTCTCCACGACCACATTACAGGGCTCAGACTTCTCTACTCTTTCGCTGAGTGGTTAATATTGCTGAGTATAGACAGGGGATCTCTTTCTAGCTCATACAACACTTCTATATTTAGATTCTGATACTGTTTCTTAGTAGCCAGCTAATGTGACTGACACATATTGAAATAATCATCCACTCAGACCTGCAAAATAGTCAATGATCTATACCACTCTTTTCATCAGGAATCAAAACTAAGCTAAAACTATAATTTCTAGGAGTCTCATTATATCTTCTATAAAAGAAAATTCTTTTTATTTCTTTCCAAATTTGGGTCATCTTTTTTCAAGAAGAATTTCAGAAGATCCCTGTTGTCAGGTTCCTAAAAGTTGAGACCATAATCTCTAGTTAGAAGGAATTCAAGATGCAGTGAAACAGCAGTCCTTATACTCTGTTGGTGGGAATGTAAATTAGTACAACCATTATGGAAAGCAATATGTAGATTCCTTAAAAAGCTGAAAATAGAACTGCCATATGATCCAGTGATACCACTCCTGGCATATATCCAGGATACAATAGAGACACACCGATGTTTACTGCAGCACTGTTCACAACAACCAAGCTATGGAAACAACCCAAATGCCCTACAACTGATGAATGGATTAAGAAAATATAATATATGAATAAAACACAGGGTTTTATTCAGTCATAAGAAAGAATGAACTATGTGGTTTGAATGTAAATGGTTGGAATTGGAGGGCATGTTCGGTGCAGTAAGCCAGGCTCAGAAAGACAAAGGCCACACGTTTTCTCTCATATGTGAAAGATCCAAAAGATAAACAAACATGATCACATACAAACTTAAATGTAGGGCATATTAGTAAGAGTGGAACTACTCTATAGAATTCTGGGGAGTAGGGAAAGGAAAAGAGAATGATAGTCAATGATATCAAAATACATTACATCTGTGCAGGTAGAGGATATAGCAAAATGTATTGAAAGCTATTGAATAATGATGGTGGGAAGGAAGGGATAAGGGAGAGTAATGGAAGGGGTTGAACTGACCAAAGTAAAGTGTACTCACAGCAGGGGTACATCAAGAAACCCCTCTGAACATTGACTTTGGAATTAGTAATGAAAGATAAGATTGTAAACTAGGTACAGGGTACTGGTAGGAGGAGAGGGGGTGACAAGATGAAGGCAATGGAATACGGTTGATAGGCTTCATATACATATATAAAATAGAACGATGAAACCTCTTGCAATTGCTTTAAGTGGGGCAGGGGAGGGGTTGCTGGGGAGGGGAGATGATGGGGGCAATGTAACCAACGTACAATGTAATTATTCAGAATTTTCACAATGAATTCCCCCTGTATAGCAAATATATGCTAAAAAAAATGAAAAAAAGAAGGAACTCAACATTTTTAGAAAAGCTCCATCAATGATTGTCCAGGGCACCATAGTATAATCTCAACTAGTCAGAACTCACCCAATTAAATCTGCTACCGGAAATGTCTTGGACAAGTCTAACACTGTATTTGCTAGTATATATAAACAAGGTCACTACCAGCTTATAAGGCAGTTAAAAAAAGATTACCATGGCTTGACATTCAGACAGTGCCTTTGTTCTTTTCTCATGACAGAAGACACTCCCTGAGTATAAGGGATGGGGCAAGGAACAGGCAGGACAAGCTGATACCAGGAAGCACAGTGGTGTTTAAAACTTGGATTCAATTTCAGTTGCCACTAACCCCCTCAGCACAGCGCCTTTGTACAATGCGCAAACTGAGCAACTGTATGCTCTGGACCTTTATTTAAGATATTCACAAAGGTACAATCAGCAAGATGAATTCTTGCTGAATTCTAACCATTCAAGGTCAAGTTTTGTGAAAAAGTTATATTATAGATGAATTCAAATTAGTTTTAGACTAGTTTTGAGGAAGAAAATATATTATTATGCTTGTCATTTCTGAACATTTTCAGCATCTCATTTTATTAAGTTCTATTTTTCACAGCTGGAAAAGATCAAAATATCATAACTGCAACATCATAGTCATCTTTTTTCTTGAAACCATAACATTAAGCTTGAACTTAGTATAATAATGATACTTCTCCTGCTTTTGAGCCATGAATGATGGAAATAATAAATTTAATTTTAAAATATTGGGGGGAAACCTACACTCTATCTCTGACCAGCTAGGTAACTTGCTATTTTATTAAGAAAATTAGAGAGAGAAGGTATGAAGCTCATACATTTGCAGTGATGTTTTTCTTTGCTCTACTCTACCCCTAGGATATAACCTCATCTATTAATGCTTGTGTTGGTGCTAGAACTTTTATTTTTAATATATGCTCCTTAGAGACAGAGTATTTTTCTGGCAAATAGAATTTTTAAAGCTGACTTCAGAGACCTCATCTATTAAAATTTATATTCAAAGGAATAATCTAGAGTTACTTTATCCATTCTCCTGCCTTTTCTCTATGAAAAGCTAGAGAATATCACGATGACACTCACAGAAATCCTCAGTCCATTCAAGATGCAGTTGCTTTAAAATTTCTGGGCTTCTCTGGTGAGAAAGCTGAATCATGCAATGTAATCATTAGAAGGGACTATAGAGATCATGGAATGAGTTATGGGAAACTTTCCACCAAACTTTTCTGGTGTCTTCATCCACTTTCTGTTGCTATCACAAAATACCTAAAACTGAGTAATTTATAATGAATTTATAATCCTAGCTACTCAGGAGGCAGAGATCAGGAGGATTGCAGTTCGAAGTCAGCCCAGGCAAACAGTTTGGGAGACCCTATCTCGAAAAACCCTTCACAAAAAAAAAAAAAAAAGGCTGGTGGAGTGGCTCAAGGTGTAGGCCCTAAGTTCAAGCCCCAGTCCCACAAAAAAATTAATAAATAAGAATAAATTTATAAAGATTGTTAGGCAGGCATGGTGGCTCACAGTTGTAATTTCAGCACTCTGGAGGACTAAGGCAGGGAGAATTCTTGAATTCAAGGCCACCTAGGTACATAGACAGACCACCATCTCAAAGATAAAAAAGATGTTTATTTAGCTCACAGTTCTGGAAATAGGAAAGAAAGCAGATTCTGACATCTGCTTGGCCTTTGGTAATGGCCTTTGTGCTGCATCATAACACAGTAGAGGACCTCATGGCAAGACAGAGCAAGCTATCCAGAGGGAGCTCACTTTTCCAATATAAACAAAATAACCCATTAATCCATGAGGGGATTAATCCATTTATGAGTGCAGAGCTCTCATATCCCAATCACCTCCCAAAGGTTCCACCCCTCTAATTCAGTTAATGAAATGACAATATGGACTAAGTTTGCAACACATGAAATTTGAGGGTGTGTTCAAACGATAGAAGCTGGTGACAAAAAGCAGATTTCCAGGTCCAAGTGCCTCCTTTGGAGATCTTGTTTCAGTGGTCTAAGATGGAGACTGTGGACTTATTTCTTTCACAAAAGTACAAGGTGATTTTTTTCAAAGTCTGGGAAGCTGTGATATACTGGAAACCATTCTTTCACAGATATGGTGAGGTCCAGAGATAGAAAGTGATTTTCTTTTTCTTTTCCTTTTTTTTAAATTTTTATTTTATTCATATGTGCATACAATGTTTGGGTCATTTCTCCTCCCTTCTCCCACCTCCTCCCTTACCCCCCTGCCCTCTCCCTCTCCCCTCCTACCCCCTCACTACCCAGCAGAAACTATTTTGCTCTTATCTCTAATTTTGTTGAAGAGAGAGTATAAGCAATAATAGGAAGGACCAAGGGTTTTTGCTAGCTGAGATAAGAATAGTTATACAGGGAGTTGAATCGCATTGATTTCCTGTGCATGTGTGTTACCTTCTAAGTTAATTCTTCTCGAATTAACCTTTTCTTTAGTTCCTGGTCCCCTTCTCCTATTGGCCTCAGTTGCTTTAAAGTATCTGCTTTAGTTTTTCTGCGTTGAGGCCAACTAATGCTAGCTAATTTTTTTGGTGTCTTACCTATCCTCACACCTCCCTTGTGTGCTCTCATTTTATCATGTGATCAAAATCCAATCCCCTTGTTGTGTTTGCCCTTGATCTAATGTCCGCATATGAGGGAGAACATACGATTTTTGGTCTTTTGGGCCAGGCTAACCTCACTCAGAATGGTGTTCTCCAATTCCATCCATTTACCAGTGAATGATAACATTTCGTTCTTCTTCATGGCTGCATAAAATTCCATTGTGTATAAATACCACATTTTCTTAATCCATTCGTCAGTAGTGGGGCATCTTGGCTGTTTCCATAACTTGGCTATTGTGAATAGTGCTGCAATAAACATGGGTGTGCAGGTGCCTCTGGAGTAACCTGTGTCACAGTCTTTTGGGTATATCCCCAAGAGTGGTATTGCTGGATCGTATGGTAGATCAATGTTTAGATTTTTAAGTAGCCTCCAAATTTTTTTCCAGAGTGGTTGTACTAGTTTACATTCCCACCAGCAGTGTAAGAGGGTTCCTTTTTCCCTGCATCCTCGCTAACACCTGTTGTTAGTGGTGTTGCTAATGATTGCTATTCTAACAGGGGTGAGGTAGAATCTCAGTGTGGCTTTAATTTGCATTTCCTTTATTGCTAGAGATGGTGAGCATTTTTTCACGTGTTTTTTGGCCATTTGAATTTCTTCTTTTGAGAAAGTTCTGTTTAGTTCACTTGCCCATTTCTTTATTGGTTCATTAGTTTTGGGAGAATTTAGTTTTTTGAGTTCCCTATATATTCTGGTTATCAGTCCTTTGTCTGATGTGTAGCTTACAAATATTTTCTCCCACTCTGTGGGTGTTCTTTTCAGTTTAGAGACCATTTCTTTTGTTGAGCAGAAGCTTTTTAGTTTTATGAGGTCCCATTTATCTATGCTATCTCTTAGTTGCTGTGCTGCTGGGGTTCCATTGAGAAAGTTCTTGCCTATACCTATTAATTCCAGAGTATTTCCTACTCTTTCCTGTACCAACTTTAGAGTTTGGGGTCTGATATTAAGGTCCTTGCTCCATTTTGAGTTAATATTGGTATAGGGTGATATACATGGATCTAGTTTCAGTCTTTTGCAGACTGCTAACCAGTTGAAGGTGATTTTCTTGAGACCACAGCTGATCCATAATGGAGTTGAAATTGGAACAGAAATACTCTGGCTGACCTCAAGTCTTCATAAAATGGACTAGCATATTGGACAAATACCTTCAACCATAGTGAGGGTTAGGGGTTATGATGAAATAAATAAATAAAAATTTCAGTTTCAGTTGTATTCTAGTTAAACAAGCATTTGTAACATTCTTGTTCTTTATTTGTTGAATTCATTCCTCTATCTTTTCTATGATTGGTCCAAAATCCTGCTTGCATATGGTTTACTGGACTCCCCTCAGTGACCTCAGCTTATCAGCACTTTTGTCTTTCTCATGCCTCTTGATCAAAATTCTTCCCTCCTTAAAACTGGTATAAACCAGACACGTCTCCCTTGACTTGAGTTGCACAACCCTTCCCCACGTCAGGCTGTTTCTTCCTCCACGCACTTTATCATTGTATCCTTTGTTCTTTCTGTGTCTGCTCCTCTACTCTGTGTCTAAATTTAGTGCGTGCTTGTTGGTATGAACGTTAAGTTTTTTGCATGTAAGATAGTTGTCCAAACTGGAAAAACCACCATGAAAGAAACTGGAACTACTAATTTCTAGTCTAAGCTGCATCATTCATAAAATTGTGAACTTGAACAAGTCATTGAAACTTTCGGAGCTTTAATTGCTCAGTGAAAAAGTTAAAATCCAAGAGTGTGAGTCTTTGCTTTCTATTTGTCTATTCCATCTTTCAAGAGAGAAATCATCTTTCCTAATTTATTTTTCTCTTTGCTCCGAGTCTATTGCATAAAGATGCATAGAGTGCTCATTCAGCAAGTGCTGATACTTGCTTTCTTGTCTGGCTTGGCTCTCCCCACTCCCATAAGAGTTGGTTCGTGTCACATATCTGATCACAGCTGATCTTTGATTTTGATAAAATTCAGGTTTTTTTAAAACAGTACAAACCATGTGTCTTTATAGTGTGACCATTCCTTCACATAAACTGGCATGTCTTATTCCTTGATCCTCTATATTTGCCATTTAAAACAAACATTTTTCCATATTTCCCTTTTGTTATTCCATGCTTTTAAAACTTTAAGTAAAAAACTCATGATTTTGGTATTTATCAAGTTATACTATTTTTATTCCTAATTACTTAGTCTGATCTCTTTATTTAGAATTTCTATTTGCTTAGAATAGCCATCATCAGCAACACCACCAACAACAGGTGTTGGCGAGGATGCGGGGAAAAAGGAACCCTCTTACACTGTTGGTGGGAATGTAGACTAGTACAACCACTCTGGAAAAAAATTTGGAGGCTACTTAAAAAGCTGGACATCGATCTACCATTTGATCCAGCAACACCACTCTTGGGGATATACCCAAAAGACTGTTACTCCAGAGGCACCTGCACATCCATGTTTATTGCGGCACTATTCACAATAGCCAAGTTATGGAAACAGCCAAGATGCCCCAGCACTGATGAATGGATTAAGAAAATGTGGTATCTATACACAATGGAATTTTATGCAGCCATGAAGAAGAACGAAATGTTATCATTCGCTGGTAAATGGATGGAATTGGAGAACATCATTCTGAGTGAGGTTAGCCTGGCTCAAAAGACCAAAAATCGTATGTTCTCCCTCATATGTGGACATTAGATCAAGGGCAAACACAACAAGGGGATTGGACTATGAGCACATGATAAAAGCGAGAGCACACAAGGGAGGGGTGAGGATAGGTAAGACACCTAAAAAACTAGCTAGCATTTGTTGCCCTTAATGCAGAGAAACTAAAGCAGATACCTTAAAGCAACTGAGGCCAATAGGAGAAGGGGACCAGGAACTAGAGAAAAGGTTAGATTAAAAAGAATTAACCTAGAAGGTAACACCCACGCACAGGAAATCAATGTGAGTCAATGCCCTGTATAGCTATCCTTATCTCAACCAGCAAAACCCCTTGTTCCTTCCTATTATTGCTTATACTCTCTCTACAACAAAATTAGAGATAAGGGCAAAATAGTTTCTGCTGGGTATTGAGGGGGGGAGCGGGAGGGGGTGGAGTGGGTGGTAAGGGAGGGGGTGGGGGCAGGGGGGAGAAATAAACCAAGCCTTGTATGCACATATGAATAATAAAAGAAAAATGAAAAAAACAAAAAAACAAAAAAAATAGAATTTCTATTTGCAGTTAGGTCTTTATTGGCTGTGTTTTGAGTCATGTTAGTTTATATTTTTGATATTGTTTAGAAGATTCTTGGTCTCACAATCACAAACATAGCACATGTACTCATTTTGGGTATTTTTTTTATTTTAGGAAAGTAGTTCTTAAAACACATGCCCCTCTCACATATAAAATTGTTCTACCCAGTCAATTGATTTGTATTCAAATGTATTAATTTTAGATATGCATAAATGAAAGAGTGCATGGAGTGAAAGTGCCCACTCAATAAATAAATCACTCTAAGTTCAAAATAATACTTAAAATTGTAGAACAACAACAACAAAAAAAAAAAGTGATTTTTTTCAGGACCTTGGACAGTAACACGTCCTCTGGCTGTGATGCCTGGTATCACCTCATAAGCAAGCTTGTGGTACATTTTAAATCTACACTATTACATCAGAGGTGGCTCCTTGAAATGTCCAACTGGTGTTTTTTCTGACATAACAAAATAAAATTGACTGTTTAAAAGTAATGTTAAGAATGAGAATTTACCTCTACTTTCCTCTGAACTTCTAAAATAAATGTAACAGGAAAATTTATTACTGAATATTTTCATACATCAAGTTATTTGAACTCCAAACTGAAGCTTAAAGATGATCAAGACACCAGAAAGTAACAAATGCAAGTTGTTGGGTCAGATTCTGAAACTTAGATCTAAATCTATAATCTCTCATTTGTTTCCCCCAAATTATTCAAAAATTACCAGCAACAAGCTTTCAAAACTGATCATGGAGAATTTTCTGTAACTCACATTTCACAAGAAGAAAATAGTCTTTCTTTATAAGGGTTACAAACCACAGACTGTGTACTCAGATTAAGGAGAGCAAGAAACTTCAAGGCATTCATGAAACTCTACTCTAAGTCATGGTCAAGGGTTACAGCAATTAGGCATTGAGTGGCTTCCTTAATTGGTTTGCTATTGCCGTCTAAACTGTAAGCAAACACTTTTAATTATACAATTTTGAAGACCTATAGGTAAGCAGTATCAGAAGGAGAAACCTCAGCTTCATGACCTTCATCCAAGAAATGCAAATTAAACAACAATAGGGTGTGCTTTTCATCTCTCAAATTGGCAGAGATTAAAAAGATTTCTAGGGATGTGGGGAAATGGCTTTCATGCACTGCTGGAGAGAAAGCAGATTAGAACAAGTCCTTAGGAGGGCAATTAGGAAATATAGATCAAAACCCTAAAATATAGTGATGGAGCTATTATGTAATAACATGAAAACATACTCTCATTCATTGTTAAAAGGATAAAACAAATTACCAAGTTACAGAAACATATATTTGTGAAATATAAACATATATTCTAAATGGATACATACCATTTCATCATCTCAGAGGATGGGACAGGAAGCTAGTGCTTACATGTTTTTCTAATGTGTCTATATCCAACATGAATTACTGTTTCCATTCTAAAAACAATAATTTACCCAATTATCAACAGAATTCTAGAGGTAAAGACTGCCTAGCTTATCCCTTTTAGGGATCTATATTTGGTGAAGTTGACCATGGCATGTTTAAGATACTGTCAAGAAGTTGATGGGACTAGACAATTATGGGCAAGAAAGGAAATGGGCTCAGATAAGCAACAACAAAGAGTTGAGGAATGAATTAGTCCCATCTTTATCATCATGGTAGAATTTATATTTTACTGTGGAAACAATGGACCACCATTTCTGGGACAGAACAAGGAAGGAACAATGATTATATTTGAAAAAGTTTTGTTTTGTTGTTTTTAATCATTCTGCCAAGCTTCTGTTTGGAGAACAAAATGGAGTGAAGCAAGATTAGAAGCCAGGAAGATCAGTAAGACCATCATAGAATATGGTAGATGAGATTAAAGCATTGAGAGTGCAGATGGAAAAATTGGATTCAAATAGCAGTACTTGCTTAAGTGCAAGGAAAGGAAAAATATTCACACATTTAGTGTCAGGGATAACTCTGCCAGTTACTCTTTTTTTTCAGAGTAGAGAAGAGTATAGTTTATTAGAAAAGAAATATACTTTCAGAGGTGAAAGTGGGTCATCTCAGCAATAAAGGTCAAGAAGGACTGTTACTTCCACATCAGTCCAAGTTGTATTGAAGTCCAAGGAACTTGGACCATCAAATCTTTCCCCAGGGCTAACCTACACAGAGTGATTGACATGATAGTTGAGCAAGAACTATGACTTGCCTCAAGAATTACTCTATGCATGCAAGTACCCATGGCCACCTAAGAAAACTCACAGGAGGAAAAAATTCAAAAGTACAATGAGATTATAATGAATGACCTGGTAAGGGCAACCAACAGGTCAAAGTAGCCTACTTTAACTGGATTAGACCAAAACTTGTTTCTCACTTGGAACCAGATGCAGGAAGACATGATGATGTGTATACATTGCAGATCAAAGTCAATATTGAGAAGGGGCCAACCATATCAGGCCTTCTCCCCATCCGTCATATCAGAGTCTCTTTTATGTTTTATAGATGTTTCACAAGGATGTGGAACCAAACGCCTTGGGTCAAGAAAAGTTTAAGTTGCAGCATGCAAGCAGGCAGGCCATGAGGGAGAAAGCGATCACATCTCTCACCACATATGCATTAAACCGAGGCTCCTCCATTTTACATTCTCTTGCATACCTCCATCGCTCATGTATGCTATCTGTCATTCCCCACACAAAAACTTGAGACCTTGAAATCTTTCAGGGAATGGGAAGTCAAAGTCTTTGGCTGCGTTCTGCTGGTATGGGGCATAGGCCTGGTCAGCAATCTCTTGTTCTTGCACTCTGACATTGTTATTTAATATCAAATATATAAAGATGAAACCAAGAGCTGACTCAAGTGGTAGAGCACCTGCCTAGCAAGCATGAGGCCCTGAGTTCAAACCCCAGTACCACACACACACAAAAAAAATTGGGCTGGGGGTATAATTCAGTGCTTACTTAGCATGGATAAGGTCGTGAGTTAAATTCCCAGCACTGGGGGAAAAAATGTGTTTGATCACTGGGTGCTGATGGCCCACACCTGTAATCCTAGCTACTCAAGAGGCAAAGATCAGGAGGATCTTGGTTCAAAGCCAGCCAGGGCAAATAGTCCATGAGACCCTGTCTCGGAAAAAACCCATCACACAAAAAAGGGCTGGTGGACTGGTTTAAGGTGTAGGCCCTGAGTTCAAACCCCAGTACTGCCCCCCCTCAAAAAAATACAAAACCACTTCTTTTAGTTACTAGTTTTCAAATCTTCTTATTGCAGTATATCATTATAGTGGGTTGAATGGTAACCTCTAAAAAGATATGACCATGTCCTAATCCCAGGAACCTGTGAATATTTCTTATTTGGAATAAAAAAAAGGCATTTATAGAGGTAATTAAATGAGGGGGTCATCCTAAATTATCTGGTGGGCCCTGAATCAAAGGATATGTATCCTTACAAGAGTGAAGGACAGAGAGGCCACACAGAAAGAAGAGGAGGCAGTGTGACCATAGAAGGTGACACTAGGGTGATACAGCTACAGGTTAAACAATGCGAGGAGCCACCAGGAGCTAGAAGAGGCAGAGAATAGATTCTCCCCTAGAGCCCCTAGAGGGAAGGCAGCTCTGCTGTATTTCAGACTACTAACCTTCAGAACTGCAAGGGAATAAATTTCTGTTATTTTAAGCCATCAACGTGTGGTCATTTGTTAGGGCAACCACAAGAAGCTAATATAGTCAACAGATACAAAAACCTACATTAATCATAAGCATATAGTTGAATGAATTATGACAAAGTGTTAACTTTTCGCATTAAAAAAAGAACCTTTTAATTATGGAAAATTTCAAACACATACAAAAGCAGAGAGGTTAATATAATGAACTTTTGGGTACCCAAAACCCATTTTCAATAGCTGTGGCCCCAAGACCAACTTAGTTTCATCTATAATCCTGCCACTACATTGTTTTGAAGCAAATCCCAAACATCACATTGTTCCACCTATAAACACATCAGAAGACCTCTGAAAAGAAATGGCTCCTTTTTTTTTTACCACAACCAAAACACCATATATCATGTAAAAATTAGCAAAATATCTAATCAGTATTCAGATTTCTCTAATTGCCTAACATGAACATGGTTCCTTTTTACAATTGGTTCATTTGAAACGGTATCCAAATAGTCAGTGTGCTGAATTATACTTTTTCTTTTTCCTTCTAATTTATTTGTTAAAGAAGCCAGGTCAAATTGTACTGTAGAATTTCCCAGATCTGAATTCAGTGTCTTCGACAGCTCCTGCCTTCCCTATGTTTGCTATAAACTGAAAATTAGATCTAGAGTAGACCAAAGTTCAATATTTGGGGCAAGAATGATTCATAGGTGGGATATTGTACTCTTCATCTCATCACTGCCATGCCTGGGCATCTTTTGTGTGGCCCTAAGTTGATCAATGGTTTCAGGTAGTGTCAACCTACCCATTATAAAGTTCCCATTAGCTTTTCTTCTAATTGTTCACAGAAAAAGGGATCTGCACCAATTGCTATTTCACTAGAAGAGAAGCAGTCTTCTGTCAGACAAGGTGATGCACATCTGTAATCCGAGCTTCAAGAGAGAAGGGCAAGAGAATCACCAGTTAGAGGCCAGCATGGGCCACATAGTAAGTTCAAGGCCAGCCTGGATTACATAGTGAGACCCTGTCTCAAAACACAACTGGAAAGAAGAAAAATGAAGGGAAGGGAAGAAAGAAATATTTATTCTCTAACACTGAAAATGAATGTGTTTTACCTACTTTTAAAGGCATAATATGAAATAGCAAGACTAGAGGACAGTTCCTACAGCTTGTTCTACTCTGCTTTTATTTCCATTTTAATTCATATTTAAAATTAAATAAATGTAATTTTAAATAATTTTGAATTAAAATCAATTAAACTTAATTTTAATTTTAAAATACATTAATTTTAATTTTTAAATTTTTTTCATTATTAAATACAATATGATATGCATATCTGAAGTCCCAGTCTCTGAGACAGTTCATTTTGACAGAGATTCGGATAGAGCATAATTCAAATTATGGTCCCCTTCCTCCTAAAATGCAGCTGAGGATGGTGAAGATTAAGGTAATTAATACGTTAGGAGCTGTAAGAGGAGTCCTAGAGCCAGATTCAAAAAGTAAGTTGTTTCAATAATCATTTATGGAGTACTTATTAAATTATATAAGAACTAAGCCTATAGTCTTTTCATATGCAAGGTTGTATTTGAAGTTACCACATACCCTAAATTGCCCTATTTTAGTACATATGGCTTATGTGGAATCAGAGTTGAAAGAACTAGAATTTTTTTGATCTGGATAAAAAACAAGAATAACTGTTTTTCATCTACTGTATCAACTGTAAATAGCAAAGGGAGTGTGTGTGTTTTTTGTTGCTCCATTCAAAGACCAATGTGTGAAATACATTGACACAGCAATGCCACAGGAAAGTAGAGCTAGGGTCAGCTTCTCCTCATCTTTTCCATAAGTGAAGCATCCAGTAGGGAGGAGTAATATACATTCCCAACAAAATTTAATGCATGTAAATAATTTTTATTATTATTTAATATGAATACGTCTCTCTTCCTTCCCCACCCCACTCCAGCAGTCTTCACTTTTTTAGCAGTCGTGTTTCTCTAATGACCTGTGTGCATTTCTCTCTCCTTTCTCTAATTTTACCTCCTGCCCAGCTTCTTCCTTCATGTGGTTGAGAGTTTCTGAAAGAAAGAAAACAGATCCATCAGACTCCAGTGACTGGGGTAGAGGGGAATTCCAGTAATAAAACATTGGTTCCCAAATGCTGAAGTTTGTTTAAAAATACAGTTTCTAAGTACCATCCCACATTTAGTATCCCCAAGGGTGGAGAACCAAAATTTGTATTTGTGTCAAAATCTCCAAGCAAATTTGACAGAGCAAGTGTAAGGACAGGTATCTAGGAACCATTCTTATGACACACAGTGATCATTCATGGTACACATTTCCCTATTCCCACCCTCTCCCCACCAAATGAATCCTAACAAAACATTTTCATCATAATAAACTTTTTTTTATTGTTTTATCACTCATATGTGCATACAAGGCTTGGGTCATTTCTCCCCCCTGCCCCCACCCCCTCCCTTACCAACCACTCCACCCCCTCCCTCTCCCCCCCGACCCCCTCAATGCCCAGCAGAAACTATTTTGCCCTTATTTCTAATTTTGTTGTACACAGAGTATAAGCAATAATAGGAAGGAACAAGGGTTTTTGCTGGTTGAGATAAGGATAGCTATACAGGGAGTTGACTCACATTAATTTCCTGTGCATGTGTGTTACCTTCTAGGTTAATTCTTTTTGATCTCACCTTTTCTCTAGTTCCTGGTCCCCTTCTCCTATTGGCCTCAGTTGCTTTTAAGGTATCTGCTTTAGTTTCTCTGCGTTAAGGGCAACAAATGCTAGCTAGTTTTTTAGGTGTCTTACCTATCCTCACCCCTCCCTTGTGTGCTCTTGCTTTTATCATGTACTCAAAGTCCAATCCCCTTGTTATGTTTGCCCTTGATCCAATGTCCACATATGAGGGAGAACATACGATTTTTGGTCTTTTGGGCCAGGCTAACTTCACTCAGAATGATGTTCTCCAATTCCATCCATTTACCAGCGAATGATAACATTTCGTTCTTCTTCATGGCTGCATAAAATTCCATTGTGTATAGATACCACATTTTCTTAATCCATTCGTCAGTGGTGGGGCATCTTGGTTGTTTCCATAACTTGGCTGTTGTGAATAGTGCCTCAATAAACATGGGTGTGCAGGTGCCTCTGGAGTAACCTGTGTCACAGTCTTTTGGGTATATCCCCAAGAGTGGTATTGCTGGATCAAATGGTAGATCGATGTCTAGCTTTTTAAGTAGCCTCCAAATTTTTTTCCAGAGTGGTTGTACTAGTTTACATTCCCACTAACAGTGTATGAGGGTTCCTTTTTCCCCACATCCTCGCCAACACCTGTTGTTAGTGGTGTTGCTGATGATGGCTATTCTAACAGGGGTGAGGTGGAATCTTAGTGTGGTTTTAATTTGCATTTCCTTTATTGCTAGAGATGGTGAGCATTTTTTCATGTGTTTTTTGACCATTTGAATTTCTTCTTTTGAGAAAGTTCTGTTTAGTTCACTTGCCCATTTCTTTATTGGTTCATTAGTTTTGGGAGAATTTAGTTTTTTGAGTTCCCTATATATTCTGGTTATCAGTCCTTTGTCTGATGTGTAGCTTGCAAATATTTTCTCCCACTCTGTGGGTGTTCTCTTCAGTTTAGAGACCATTTCTTTTGATGAACAGAAGCTTTTTAGTTTTATGAGGCCCCATTTATCTATGCTATCTCTTAGTTGCTGTGCTGCTGGGGTTTCATTGAGAAAGTTCTTACCTATACCTACTAACTCCAGAGTAGTTCCTACTCTTTCCTATATCAACTTTAGAGTTTGGGGTCTGATATTAAGGTCCTTGCTCCATTTTGAGTTAATATTGGTATAGGGTGATATACATGGATCTAGTTTCAGTTTTTTGCAGACTGCTACCCAGTTTTCCCAGCAGTTTTTGTTGAAGAGGCTGCTATTTCTCCATCGTATATTTTTAGCACCTTTGTCAAAGACAAGTTGGTTATAGTTGAGTGGCTTCATATCTGGGTCCTCTATTCTGTTCCACTGGTCTTCATGTCTGTTTTTGTGCCAGTACCATGCTGTTTTTATTGTTATTGCTTTGTAATATTGTTTGAAGTCAGGTATTGTGATACCTCCAGCATTGTTCTTTTGACTGAGTATTGCCTTGGCTATTCGTGGCCTCTTGTGTTTCCATATAAATTTCACGGTAGATTTTTCAATCTCTTTAATGAATGTCATTGGAATTTTGATGGGAATTGCATTAAACATGTAGATCACTTTTGGGAGTATAGACATTTTTACTATGTTGATTCTACCAATCCATGAGCATGGAAGATCTCTCCACTTTCTATAGTCTTCCTCGATCTCTTTCTTCAGAAGTGTATAGTTTTCCTTGTAGAGGTCTTCCACATCTTTTGTTAGGTTTACACCTAGGTATTTGATTTTTTTGAGGCTATTGTAAATGGAATTGTTTTCATACATTCTTTTTCCATTTGCTCATTGTTAGTGTATAGAAATGCTAATGATTTTTCTATGTTGATTTTATATCCTGCTACCTTGCTGTAGCTATTGATGATGTCTAGAAGCTTCTGGGTAGAGTTTTTTGGGTCTATAAGGTATAAGATCATGTCATCTGCAAATAGGGATATTTTGACAGTTTCTTTACCTATTTGTATTCCTTTTATTCCTTCTTCTTGCCTAATTGCTCTGGCTAGGAATTCCAGTACTATGTTAAATAGAAGTGGAGATAGTGGGCATCCTTGTCTGGTTCCTGATTTTAGAGGGAATGGTTTCAGTTTTTCTCCATTAAATATAATGCTGGCGATAGGTTTGTCATATATAGCTTTTATAATGTTGAGGTACTTTCCTTCTATTCCTAGTTTTCTTAGAACTTTTATCATGAAATAGTGTTGGATCTTATCAAAGGCTTTTTCTGCATCTATTGAGATGATCAAGTGGTTTTTGTCTTTGCTTCTGTTAATGTGGTTTATTACGTTTATTGATTTTTGTATGTTGAACTACCCCAGCATCCCTGGGATGAAGCCTACTTGGTCGTGGTGAATAATCTTTTTGATGTGTTGTTGAATTCTGTTTGCCATTATTTTGTTGAGGATTTTTGCATCAATGTTCATTAAGGAGATTGGCTTATAGTTCTCCTTTTTGGAGATGTCTTTGTCTGGTTTTGGGATAAGTGTAATACTGGCTTCATAAAATGTGTGAGGCAGTTTTCCTTCCCTTTCTATTTCATGGAACAGTTTAAGGAGGGTTGGTATCAGTTCTTTAAAGGTCTGATAGAATTCAGCAGAGAATCCATCAGGTCCTGGACTTTTTTTGGGGGGGAGACTCTTGATTGCTGCTTCAATTTCATTTTGTCTTATAGATCTATTCAGGTGATTAATTTCCTCTTGGTTCAGTTTTGGATGATCATATGTATCTAGAAATCTGTCCATTTCTTTAAGATTTTCAAATTTATTTGAATATAGGTTCTCAAAGTAGTCTCTGATGATTTCCTGGACTTCCATGGTGTTTGTTGTTATCTCCCCTTTTGCATTCCTGATTCCACTAATTTGGGTTTTTTTCTCTCCTCATTTTAGTCAGGTTTGCCAGGGGTCTATCGATCTTGTTTATTTTTTCAAAGAACCAACTTTTTGTTTCATTAATTCTTTGTATGGTTTTTTTTGGTTTCTATTTCGTTGATTTCAGCTCTTATTTTTATTATTTCTCTCCTTCTATTTGTTTTGGGATTTACTTGTTCTTGTTTTTCTAGGAGTTTGAGATGTATTATTAGGTCATTGATTTGGGATCTTTCAGTCTTTTTAATATATGCACTCATGGCTATAAACTTTCCTCTCAGGACTGCCTTTGCTGTGTCCCATAGGTTCTGGTAGGTTGTGTTTTCATTTTCATTGACTTCCAGGAACTTTTTAATTTCTTCTTTTATTTCATCGATGATCCATTGTTCATTAAGTAATGAGTTATTTAGTTTCCAGCTGTTTGCATGTTTTTTGTCTCTATTTTTGTTGTTGAGTTCTAGTTTTACTGCATTGTGATCAGATAGTATGCATGGTATAATTTCTATTTTCTTATATTTGCTGAGGTTTGCTTTGTGCCCTAGAATATGATCAATTTTGGAGAAGGTTCCACATAATAAACTTTTAATTGCATATGCAAACACTTAAGAAACTTTACATCCTGGGGTCTAAATTATGGAACTGTTATTTGAAACAATATCTGCATTTCAGGATAAAGACTGCTTAAAACTGTATCTCTACCTTACTTTAAATATCACACATAATGCTGGAAACAGAATCTAGGTCAGATATTTCCATCAGCTAAAGCTGTTTGGGTTTGTTTCAAGTGTCAGAAAACCCAAGCCAAACCATCTTAAGCACACAAGAAACATATAGCTCACATTACTGAAAAGACCAAGTATCATTGGCTTTAGGCATGACTTGATCTAAAAAGCTCAAAATGTTCCAGACTTACTCCTCAACCTCGCTTCTTCCAGGCTGGCTCCACTTTGAGTTGTATCTCCCATCAAGGTTATAAGGCAGCTGCAGCAGTTCTACACCCCATCCTAATAAGGTCAGATTCTCCAGAGAAGGGGCTTCTTCTCTCTCTGCAAACCTAGCACCCATCTTGCTATATGACAGTGGTTCTGAGTGGCTCGTATATTCATCTTTGAACCAATGACTGAGCCCCAAGGAATGTGATGGTTGATTGGTCATATCTGAATCAGTGACTCAGACTTACTATTGGAACTGGCGGTGGACTCATCACATACAGACAACCGTGAATGTACAGTGGCTTTCCACAGAGTTACCAAAAGAGCATACTGAACAGCCAAAAGTAGTCCTTCCCAATATATGGTGATCTCAAGGCAATTTTGACCCAGAAACACTATGAAGTTGATAAACTAAAACCCAAGCCAGGATTTTTTTTTTAAAATCCTTTTAAAGATAGACATCATGATATACTCAAACCAAGAAAAGCAAGGCCATTATCCTTTCCCTTCCTGTTTTTGGTCCTTTTTATTTTCATATTCAGTCTTATGCAATGAATCAAATAATATGAAAAAGCTAAAAATAAAAAATAGTGATTTCAAAATGTGATTATGACACATTTCATGGAGGGTGACTGCATATACTTTTTTCAATTCTTGAATAAATTTACTTTTTCCTAAGTACTGTAGGATCTGGAGTGCCCCCCCAAGCTGGAAAAGTTTTCAACTTTATTAGTCATCAAGGAAATGCAAATCAAAACCATGATATAATCACTTGGAAAACTATTTGGCAGTACCTATTATTGTGGTCAATGTGTTCAACCTGTGACACAAAAATGCTACTGTTAGATCTATACCCAAAAGATATGATCAAGAATGTTCATTAGGATTAGAGGTATGGCTCAAGGAGTAGAGCACCTGTTCTGCAAGCGTGTTCAAACCCCAGTCCCACAACAACAACAAAAAATGATAATGTTCATTAGAAACGCAATTTGTAGTGGTCAAAAGCCAAAAACCACTCAAATGCCCATCAACAGTAGAATGGATCAATAAATTGAGGTATAATTGTGCAATTTAATACTTTTTAGGAGAATGAACAAACAACAACATGGATGAGTTAAATGAAGATTATTTACTGAATTATTCATTTAGATAAAAGTTAAAAACAGGCTGAATGAATCCATGCTATTAGAAGGTGAGATATCTGGTATCCTTGGGAGAATGATGACTAGAAAGACTGGAAAGAGTAAAACCAGGACTTGATAATAAGCCCTTTCTTTTTCTTTTCTTTTTTCATTTTTATTAGGATATATTCATTGTATAAAGGGGATTCATTATGACAGCTCTGAGTAGGCTTACATTGTACATTGATTAGATTGCCCCCAACATCCCTCACCCCCCTGCAAGCCCTCCACCCCACAACCCTCTCTCAGCTCCACTTAAAGCAATTGCAAGAGGTTTCATTGCTGTACTTCATATATGTATATGAAATCCATCAACTGTATTCCTTCACCTTCATCTCCTTCATTCACCCTCCCCCCTCCTACAAGTACCCCTACACACACACACACACACACACACACACACACACACACACACATTCTCTCTCTATCTCTCTCTCTCTCTCTCTCTCTCTCTCCCTCTCTAATAAGCTTTTTCTTGGTAAGGGTGCTAGTCACACAAGTATGTTAAGTTGGTGACAATCCAACTGGTTGGAACTTGAGTACATTTCTTTAAATATGTATGACACTTTCAAAGTTTAAAATAAGAAAGGAAGAAATCAGTTAAGTCTACAGCCTGTCATTTTTTTTCCATTTCCAATTTTCTGGCTATTTTATTAAGTTGCCTTTTAATGTTAAAATACTTGCTCTGTTTTAACAAGTGGTGGGTGGTTGGTATAATTTCTCAATGAATGGTTTATACAGGGGTTTGAGAAGTACAATATAAATGTCACTTTTAAGAAGTTGGGGCTGTACACATATTTTTTTTCTCACAAGAATCACATTTTTAAGTCAGCTTTATTTTATCTGTGCAGCAGAGTTCTAAGAAATACTCCTAATTTCCAGCAGAAAATTGTACTACATTGATTCCTGTGAAGATCACAGGATTAAAGGCACTATTAGAAACACTGCCTAAAGAATCATATAAAGCCTCCATTTTTTGGTCCTAAAATCTTGTTGGAAATAGTGAATAAATTCTGAAATTTGTGATCCTTTATCATACTATACCTATTTCACATTAATAGCTTATGCCTTATAGATATAGAAGAACTAATGGTCAGGTTTTAATAAAAATTTCCATTTGGGCCCCCAAACTCCAGCTTCCTCCAGATGATCCCACAAGTCTTTAAACTAACCAGAACTCCCTTGTCTCCAAATAACAGTGTTCTCCTCAATGCAGATAGAGGCTGGACTAAGGTTGACAATAAACACGTTATCTCTATACACAACAGTTATTTAGAGTAATGGAGTCCATGGGCCATGCAAAGACATAAAAAATCCAAAAAATATATATAAATTTTGGAATGATGACTCAATGGGTAGACATTTATAAAAAGACAAAACAGCAGAGGGGATGCATCAAGCAGTAAATTGTTTTATGCTAAGGTCTCAAGACAAATAGACAGTAAGAAGCAGACTCTCATCAGTGTCACTAGATATCAAATATTAGAAAAAACAAAGCAACAGTTTTCTAACCCATAATGTTAGAAATAATGATCACTGTTTTTTGGGAGTGGCTGTACTTTATCTTTGTTGGTATACTATGGAGACTTCTACTTTTTTAAAAAATTTATTGCATTGCTTTTTTTTTGAGATTTCTCAGAACCATATATTGATTTAAAATTGAAGGAGACACTAAAGTTCATCTAAACCCAGTGGTCCTCAAATTGTACTCTGAAGAGCTTGTGGGATACTACCTGATGTTTCAGGAGTATTTGGAGAAGGGACAACAGAGAAACATTCATGAGCTTCCCAACCCCAGAACAACTAAACAAGTACAACTTTGTTTTCAAAATGGATGTTCATGTGAATTTTATTTAAAGAAAGCATTCAACCATTTAAAAATTAGAAATTGTAAAAAAAATTAGGTAAATAACTCTTCTAGTCCAAATATCCTTGAAACTAAAGAGTTTGCAGGAAACTGAGGTCTAGGCAGATTTATGGGATTTGCCCAAATCCCAGAGCCAGTCAAGGGTGGGACTAAAACTGGAACCTTTGTATCCTGATTCCAATTTTATTGAGCTTTCTAAACTACTATGTGTCCTTCAAAGGACCCATGCAATTTCCAAAAAGAGAGGTTGGAAATTTTGAGTCTGAAACTATTAGATGCTTATTTTTGTCCATCCTTTGTGGATGTTTTACCTTCAGTGTTATAGACCTTGATAAAGACACCATCAGCATTTTAATAACTCACAGCATGTTACATGAAATAGTATGAATAATAGAATCAATGATAAACTATTAAGAGTCTATCTCCTGTTTACTCCAAAGTGCTATTTGCAAATGGAAAAAAGGAAATTACCAGCTAAAAACATTAGATTGGTTACAATCTGGAATCCTTTAACAGAGTGAAGCTGCCATGGGAACTGACTAGCTGATTTTAAAGCTCACACGAGCCTTTGTTATATATAATTCATTGGACTTTTTAAATATTAAGATGTGGGTTCAAAAATGCCTATGTAATTAGACATTGGCTTTTTTTTTTTTTTGGTCATGCCAGCTTATTTTCTAAAAAGAATCTATTTAATGAATTTCTTTATCCAATCTGGGAAACAAATGGTCAATTAAAGATAGGGACTTCTATTTTTAGCTACTACTATAGCCAGGCTCCCATCTAAAAACAGCTCTGCATTTTGCACCATTTTTAACCCTGCAAAGTGAAACTCATGCCTATCCAATTAAGGATGAGCTTAAATAGCCCATCCTCAGTCAAAACCATGGCAACTAGTACATGTAAACATCCTGCATCTTGCCCAGTAATCCTTAAAATTCTTGAATCACTGGACAGGAAATCTATTTTGTTTATGTGTCCCTTACAGGTAGATTTATGTTCCATGATGGTCAACCATCTACTATTAGGGAGAAATGGATTTATGATTGTATATGGATTAGAATTCAAGAGAGCCAAAAGTAATTTTGATTTATTTATTTATTTACCACATTGTTTTATAAAAACATTTGTGGCCTTAGAATCCCTGAAAGGAAAGATGGGGAAAGTGAGAGGTATTAGGGTGTGGACCTTCTACAGTTGTGACTATGTAAACAACTGATTTGGAAGTCAAGTTAAATAATGAAAGTGAAATAAGACTCTGCACAGTGACAATGTCCAAGAAACACTATTAAATTGGGAAAGGTGAAGGGATTTTTATTTTTCTTTTATTTCTAGTTGAAAATAGCCTTATTGAATTTTTTTCCTGAATATAAAGGCAATGTGTGCTCAAATAAATAATCCATGTGTTCTAGAAGCATATAAAGAAGGAAGTAAAAATCAGCCCAAATCATCCAGAAGCAACTGTCAAAATTGTGGTGAACATTCCGACATCCCTCTGTACATTCAGCATGTCTTAATAATTTTATATTTATATGCCTGTTCTCTGTGGATTATTCTGTACTCTTCTTTTCCCATTCAACTCACTATGAAGAGCTTTCTATCCCAATCAAAATAGATTTGTCCTATATTCTACTACATGTGTTACTATAATTTATTTAACTAACCATCTATTTAGGAATATTGAAGGTGTTTTGAGCACTTTGCTTTTATCAAGAAGGTTATTCTTACAGGTATGTTGTTGTGTAAATGGTCAATTATCTTCACAGATTGAATTCCTAGAGACTGCTAAATCAAAGAATATATTATATATTTAAGTTTTTGGTCCGTATTATCCAGATTGCACCCTACAAAGGTTGAGCTAATTTCTATATCTACCAACAAGGCATAAGCATAAAGTTTCTTTACATCCTCATCAGTATTGGTTATCTCAGCCCTTGTTATCTTTTCCCATCCACAGACAAGATGTCATTATATTTTGATAGTAGCAGCTTTTCCCTCATCAATACATAACTATAAGAAAAGGAGAGATATAATTAAATTCAATAAGGTAGTTGATCTAGATGATCTTTGAAAGGCTCTTCCAATTTTAACATTCTGCAATTCTAAAAAATGTTCTTTATTCACTTCTCTATTAAGCATCTAGTGTAAGCAAGGCCCAAGAGGAAGAGAAGCTTCCTTTTGGAGGAAGAGGAAGAGAAGCTTCCTTTTGGAGGAAGAGGAAGAGAAGCTTACCTTGAGCATAATGACTGTGAAAACAACCCTTTGAGATAGCTGTTTCTTATGCTTTGTTTATAGAGGAAAAATATGGTACTCAGAGGAAGTTAAGCAAGCACAGAATCAGAACAGGTAGAACTGACTAGGAAGCTGAGATTTTTCCTGCTATCCACACTGTATCTCATTGAGGTGCCTGTTCCTTATGAACTTATTAGTCTACTCTGAGGCAGAGTAGGAGTTTCAGTAAAGACCACACTCAACCTAAAAACAATTCAAGTCTCATCTTTTGATTCCTGTGTGCAGGCCCCTGTCCTCCTGCACCCATCCCACCACAGCCACATCTTGTGTCACCATCTCAGTATTCGGTACCTGCTTTGCATTTAGTAGTTCTCAGTGTTGTCCAGGATCCTCCTTATCTTCCTAACTACCTGGCTTGGAGGGGGAGAATTTTCTCATTGTGGACAAAGCAGTCCCCACTTGCTATGCCATATGATAATAGCAGAGTGCTGGAATGCTCTTCACCTTACCGTTGGACATACCCCTAACTGATGGCCCTTTTCTCTACTGAGCCTGACTAGATTGGAGTTATGAGCCTAGAAAAGCAGCCTGAGTTCCAGAAGTAGCAAGACACTGGGCACAAGTGAGGCAGATGATACTTCCTAAATTTTGTTTTTACCCTGCTATATAATCTGATTAAATTATTACTACCTCTTTCACCTGTAACTTTTTCTCTCATTTTTGGTGGTTCCTTGTTACTTTAAAATGGCCTATTTCAACTACTACAACTCTAGGTTAGCTCCTGAGCTCTGAGATTAACATCAAATGTGAACAGAAGCTCAAGACCAAGAAGTTCCTGAGTTTTGACTGGTTATATTCACTTGTAGTCCAGTAGGTCCAAATGATGGTGGCTGATATCCACTCACAATGGTCTAGGACCCAGATTCTATATAACCAGTCTTGCAAAATAATTGCTGAATACATTTTTAATATTTTATATAGCATTAAGTAGCTTTTTAATTTGGTTTTATAGCTAGTGGAGTGGATCAGGTGTTAGAGTGCCTGCCTAGCAAGTGTGAGGCCCTAACTTCAAACCCCAGTACTACCAAAAAAAAAAAAGAGCATTAATTTGGTTTTATAAATTTATGACAAGGTACAATTCAATGGTTTCTGCAGGTAAAATATCTTCAAAAAACAGCCAGAAAAATATGCACAGTTACATCATAAAATTCAGTGGGTAAACCTTACTTGATAAATAAAACCAGACTGCATTTCCATGCAATGACTACATATTCCAATTGCTTTTATTAAGCTGGGAAAATATCAATTTGGGTGAATCCTTTGCCAGGCTCTTGGATATGACAAGCCCTAGGTTGTGGCTACTCCCTATGAAATTTGCTTCTATGTGAAAGAGAACTGCTCTGGCTGAGACTACTTGAGCTACAATGACAGCCCAGAGACTCACACTCTCCTTTCTAATTTTCCATCTCTTTTTTTTCAAACAAATGTGTTATTATGCAACAATAAAGGGCATAACAAGATCCCATAGCACTCATACTACAGAGCTACATAAAAGCAGGAAGTGATGACTGTTGAGAGTGTTCTAGCTTGGCTTGGTTGAAAGAGATCACTTCCAAGAAACACTTAGGGTCAGTACTTATGGTATTAAGAATGTGTCCTGACAGCTGGGATTTATTGACACAAGTGCAGCTTTGTTCTCTTTTATGTCCATTCGTCCCCATGCATTTGTCACCAATAATTGCTCATGCAAAGGGCAAAAGACACAATAGAGCACTGGGAAAGAGGTAAGTATTGCTCTTCAACTGATGAGGAAGAGGAGGAGAAGGGATCAGCTGTTAGAGCTCTGTTTTAGTGAATGTTGCTCTGATGATTTCTAGATTAGTGTATAACCAAACCCATACTCTATTCTTCCTATGCACATAGCTAGACTCTACTTGAAGTTACAGCTAATGGAATGCTAACAGAAGAGACATGGGACACCTCCAGGCCTATCCCATATGAACCTCCATGGCAATTCTCCTCACTGTCACTTCCACCATCTGGCTATGCATGTCCAGGTAGCCATGAAGTCATGTTCCATAAACCAGATCCTTCAATGACTGTGTGAAGCTCAGCTGGCCTACATTTTTATTGGAATTTATATAAAGAAAGCAAAAATAGTGATGATATTAGTCCCCTAAAATGCAGCACGGAGGTAGGGAGTGCATTGTTACAACAGTTAGCCTGCACTGACCCTTACAGCATGCAAGAGCCATGGGAAAGGGTGGATGAAGCTCCCTCTGAATGTACCCACTCACTCTGGCAACCTTTCTTATTATCTTTTTTTTTCTTTTACTCCCCCTCTGCTTACTTCTAATAGATCTTTAGCTGGAGAATAATGGGGAGACACAGTGGGTTGTTACTCACATGTTGATGGCTTCAGAGGACAGTGTGAAGACTGTGGAGAGCAGACATGTTTGGGAAGAGAACTGCTACCCTAACCAACAAATGCTTGTGGGACATGTTCCCTAAAACAACCACTCTAATAGGTGCTGTAAATACAGAAGTATAAAACTTCATCTCTACCTTGGAATTAAAATAAAATCAAATAAAAGGATACAGTTCTGTCCCTCACCAAGCTTACAAACTATTTGGGGAAACATGACTTAAAAGATAGTTGATGAACCTCCATACTGGTTTCCTTAGCGACTGGACTAATTTACATTCCCACCTTCAGTGTATTAAGGGTTCCTTTTTTCCCCCTGCATCCTTGCCAGTAGTTATTGTTATTTGTTTTCTTGATAATAGTCATTCTGACTGGGGTGAGATGGAATCTCAGTGTAGTTTTGATTCGTATTTCCCTTATGGCTAAGAATGTTGAATATTTCTTCATGTATTTATTAGCCATTGTTCTTCTTCTGAGAAGTGTCTGTTTTAGAATCAGCCTACGTGCCCAACAACCGACGAATGGATAAAAAAAAATGTGGCATATATAAACAATGGAGTATTACCCAGCCATAAGAAGAATGAAATCATGTCATTTGCAAGAAAACGGATGGAACTGGAGATTATCGCATTTAGTGAACTAAAACAAGCTCAAAAAGGCAAATATTGCATGTTTTCACTCATATGCAGCATCTAGATCTACAATGATAAAAATAACAATAATAATTATGTACCTATGTGTGAAAATGGAAAAATGAGAGCTGTTAAAACTATTGTAACCATATGGGGATAAAGGAGAATGATGGAGGGGATGAATTTAACTAAGATACACTGCAAACACTTTTGTAAATGTCACGATGTACCCCCAGTACAATGATAATATGAAAATAAAAATAATAATGAGACTGAGTGTAAAAGGGACACTGTTAAGGGGGGGTACTCTAATAAGGAATAAATGAAATGGATACCATGGACTGAGGAGGATCAAAGTATGTTATTTATATATATAGAGAGAGAGAGCATAAAGAAACCCACCAAATATTGTTTATAAAGGGAAGGGAAAGGGCAAGGGAGTATAATAGAAGGGGTGAAATTGATTAAAATATTCTTATGTATATATGGAATTTTCACATGAAACTCCCTTTTACTGTTAATGAATCCTAAATATTAAAAGAAGATAGTTGAGTAATGAAGGAGTGCAAGCTTTTTGAGCAGACAGCATGAGTTGAAATACCACCAGATGCACCACTTTTTATGGAAAATTACTTGTCATTCTGTGTCTTGGTTTCCTCACTTTTAAACTGGCATAATACCTGAAGAACAGAGTTAAGTTTTTTTACTTTATTTTGAAATAATTTATAACTTACAACCAGGCACCAGTGGCTCAGACCCATAATCCAACTACTCAGAAGACAGAGATCAGGAGGATCATGGTTCCAGGCCAACCCCGGAAAACATTCATGAGTACCTGTCTCAACAGAAAAAGCTGGGTATGGTGCCATACACCTGTGATCCTAAGCTACTGTAGGAAGCATAAATAAGAGGATCTCAGTCCAGGACAACATAGCCAAAAACTAGACCCTATCAAAAGTAACCACAAAATGGGCTGGAGGCATGGCTCAAGTGGTACATCACCTGAATAACAAGTATGAATCTGAGTTCAAACCCCCCATACCACACAAAAAAAACCCCACAAGGGTTGGAAAGAGTTCCCATCTACCTTTCCCCTAACATTAACAACATATATGCCCATTGCATAATTATCCAAAGTAACAAATTAATATAACACAAATAACTACATGAAAGGCTTCATCAGGATTCTACAGTTTTTCCACTGAAGTACTTTTTATGTCCTAGTATCTATTTTCCCAGGATACCACCTGCCACTTAGTTGTCCTTACCTCTAATTCTTTAACAATTTCCTTGTATTTCTTCTGTTTCATGACCTCATCATTTTTGAGACGTACCAATCATGTAGTTTATAGAATATCTCTGAATTTGGGTGTCTCTAGTGCTTTTTCCTGATTAGATGGAGGTCACAAATTTGGTGGAAGGATACCAAAGAGGTGAATTGTCCTTCAATCCCATCACAAAGCATGGATGGAGGAAGATAAGTACATGATGTCACCATGACTTATTCTAGGTAATACTAACTTTGATCTCCTGGTTAAGGTTCTGTATGTAAGATTTCTCCATTGCAAAGTTACTATTATTCCCATCTGTTACTCTGTCTGATAATGAAATGTCATCTTTATGTATTCTTCAGTGAAGTGCGTATTCAGATCTTTTGCCAATTTTTTAAATTAGTTTGTGACTACTTCATTTGATTTTTGTTGTTATTATAGTTTTGTTTCCGTTTTTGTGTTACTGGGATTTAAACTGAGAGCCTCACACTTGCTAGGCAGGCACTCTACGCCTGCCAATGATTTAGCACCTATTGTCTTCACTTATGTCACCTGCCCACCCCCTTCAGGCTTTTATAATTTCTGGTTTAGACTATAACCACTAGAAGACACCAAGTTATAACATAAGAATTTTATTTTTAAAAAACTCATGAACATAGATAAAAGAATCCAATTTCTTGTAGTTATAAGATACCCAATTCCAACCCACCCCCAATGAGGTACCAAACAATTATTTACTTCATCACTCTGATACTCTTCATTTTAAATAAATAATAGTGTAAACAATGTGGACATTTGAACATGATTGAAGATTATGAATAATTTTCTAAGAATAACATATCAGTGAAATCACTAACACTAAATCTGCCATCTTCCAAAGAGAAACTTGATAGCACGAGTTCTAAAATGACTCCAAAGTTTTAGAGATCTCTGTCAAAATAGTTGGGAAAGGCAACCCTTAAAAACTATAAGTTTTTCATAGAATACAAAGCTCAAAGCAAAATTTATTGCAACGTAACTCTTATTTTAAAGGTTAAGAAACAAATTCAAAGAAGTATCTTGATCAGTCTCACACTAGTTAAGACCATTACAGTCCAAGGAGTTTGCTATCATAATTCTTTATTCTGTAATGTTTCCTTTAGCATTGTTAGAATAATTTTTCTGGATGATTCTAAGAGCAGAGAATACAGAATGAAAAAGGAAACATCTAATAAAATTTGAATGTTGGTTTGTTTAAGTCAAGTTGCTCCTATTAGAGACTACCCAAGTATAAAAATATTGTTATATTTTCAGCCTAATTCAAACAGGCATTCCGCTTTGATTGACTACTCCATGTGGTCAATAAAGGTAATTTCTAGGAAAATCACTTCCACAGTCTAGTTAGAACGCTACAAAAAGGGAGAGGTACTACTGGGATTGGGGAGGGTAAAGGAAGGAGATTAAAGTGATGGTATATGGTTGATGAATTTCATATGGATGGATTTCAACCTACATGAAACAGAACTAAAAAACCTCTTTCAATTGCTTTAAGTGGGGTGGGGAGGAGGCTGAGAGGAAGAGACGATGGGACAATGTAAATAATGTACAATATAAGTCTATCCAGAATTGTCACCATGAATCCCCCCTCCGTATAATGAATATATCCTAATAAAACTATAAATAAATATTCACACAAAAAAGAACACTACAAATAGGTGGAATTATGTATAACTAAGTAACGGAAAACTCAAATATTTAGTTCTCTCTCTTATGAAAGTCTGAAAATAATAGACCCTCTAAACCCTCTTAGTTGGTATATAAGTCTATAGCATCAGAGACTTGAGCTCTTTGTGTGTGTGTGTGTGTGTGTGCCTTGGTTTGAACTCAGGGCTTTGTGCTGGCAAAGCAGGCACTACCATTTGAGGCACATCTCCAGTCCATTTTACTCTGGTTATTTTGGAGATGGGAGTCTCACAAACTTTTTGTCTGGGCTAACCTCAAATCACAATCCTCCCAATTTCAGCCTCCCAACTAGTTAGGATACAGGCATTAGCCATGGGCACCCAGCCAACTTAGGCTTTTTACTGTGCTGAGTGTTGCCTTTCTTCCAAGAGCCTCTTTATTATCTAAGATGTCTGCTCTAGGATAAAGGAGGAAAGAAAAAGTACAGGCACATTCCTTCTTTTAACAATACATCTCTAATGTTTCATGTAAATCTTCTAGTTTATGTATTAACCAGAATTTTGTCATAGGCACATCCTAGTTGCAAAGGAGGATAGAAATATAGTTTGATTCCATATGGCCTAACTAAAATTGGGAATTGCTACAATTTCAGTATAAGGGGAACTAGATATTAGGGGCTAATATAGTCTCTGCTGTAACTTGTGAGAGAATATCTGTTATGTATAAGTAAAACCAGCATTCTCAATTATCTGGAAAAACATAACTTTTAATGACCATCTCTCGTGCCATACCCACCAAGAAACGTGAGAATGATTAAAGAATTTGTCTTTTAGTTGAAACATTTCTGGTTAGAAGAAAACATTCCCTGGCTCCCTTCTGTGTCATCAGGAAGAGAGTAACTGCTTCCCCTTTTAAAAACCAAGGTCCCAAAAGAATCACCCATTGGTGGATTTGGGGGTGCCTATGAGAAGGGAATTATATTTAACTCCTTGGCTAAATGTCTATAGTCTGTTGATCTGCTAACCTGCCCCTATGATCCAGGCAGAGGGGAATGAATGAAAGAGACAGACATGACAGAGGGTGGTCAGAGAGGAGACACTCCTCTTTCATGCACTCACATATTCTCAGAGTTCCCAAGAAGCACAGACAAGGATCCCACTGCAAGTCCCTGAGTCTGGAGCCTCTAGTCTAGCCAGGAATTGTCACAGCACAGGTCAAAGAGGCAAGTGAATTGAAGCAGTGGGGAACAACAGAGCCAAAGGGGGTTCATTTGGAATCAAATCTACCTTGATATCTATTAGCAACCTCTGAAGAAACAGCATGGGATGGAGGTGCCATCAGAGGGGCATGTTTGTAGCCACTACTTGTCTCCATTGAGCCCATAGACAACGACTGTCAACAACCATGAAGAAACAGATGTCAAATCAAACAAAGAGCTAGATCTTTCTTATTTCTCTTTCTTTTCCACCTCAGCCTCCAAGTACCCATGTAAGGAGAGATGCAGAGGTATGTAGACAGGCAGGTCATGCCACCTCCAATAACAGCCACTGGATCCCATTAGTCTGGCCAGTGCAGCAGGACAAGGGGAAGAGAAAAGTCTTGAGTCCCACAGGAGGTTGAAATTCCTTTTAAAAAAATAGAAAAACAGGAATGAGTCTTAAAATCCGAACGTGATTTTTGATTACTGAAAATGACAAAAAGAATCAGGTTGAAGTGTTAAGGGCCCCTGACACACCGTGGGGAGGGGTCTCCATTAGACTAGAATTGAAAGTCATGATTGGGAAAAATAATAATGTCCCGTGTTTTTACCCCCAGATGACTTATCCCTCAATAAGCCAATTTTGTCCCTTAGCCAAGTCACATAAGAGAATTGGCCTGTGCAAATATGCATGGATCCTTGACTACTCTCCCTTTTCCCCCTATGGAAGCACAGATACTATTATACTAAGCAAGATTTTCCAATTCCTAATTTTTCAATACTAATTCTGTGACTTGCTAATAGTAGGGCTCAACCCTGGAGATTAAGTCCAGAACCTTATGCATATTCTACCACTCAGCTACACCCTAGCTGCTCCATTTAACCATGTTTTTGAAAGAAACTATTGTTCAATCATAATGGGAAGATGGTAGTAATTGCTAAAATGATTATCTCAAATCCAGTTAAGGGCTGGTCAAGTGGTTCAAGGGATAGAGTGCCTTCTTATCAAGTATGAGGCCTTGAATTCAAATCCCAGGACTGCCAAAAAAAGGTAAGTCAAATCTTGTCCAGACACTGGCCTGAGCCTGTGCTTGGATCTTTGTTAGCAACAGAGATTAGCAGGAATAACAGATACGAAAGACATACTAGTGCCAAACAGAGACTTTCTTCTTCATACGATTAGGATTGAAAGAATTGCAGAGATAATTTTCTCACTAAGTAATCTGAAGTTATTTGATGCTGTGACTAAGAAATAACGTCATTAAATTCCAGAACCTCAAACAAAAAGAAAGATGTTCTTGGGATATAAAGAAGCGACTAGTACATACCTGCTTCCAACATCTTACGAAACAGCTTTTACAACTGCTTGGGAATTTACATTGGAAGATGATATGTTAAAAGATATCTTAGAGCCTTACAGACTGAAATACAACAAATGTAAGTGTGCTACCAGGACTCATTTATTGCTAGTAACAGCAATAAATATATTGGCTTATATAACTGGTAGACCAAGAGGCATAGCTCATTTCAAGCAGAATTGCACTTAAAGTATAAAATTTTCAGCTCTTCTCTCTCTCTCTCTCTCCCCCCACCCCATTTCTCTCCCACCCAAGTCCACAGGGAGCAAGCAACATAGTTGTCAGTATCCTGGAACCTGAAACTCTTGTCTCCTAGCTTAATACAAGCAGAAATCGATAACACTATCTCTAACAGCTAAGTCCCAAAGGGGATGCTGAGATGCTGATACAGTGGGATGTCGATGACTAGGGTCTTGCATCCCCTCTGATTCAATCCTTGTAGCCAGCTGACTGGGATACTCTGCCAGATCAGAATCACATTCCCCATTTCTGTGATAATGAAATCACAGAAAAAAATGAGACAGGAAGGAGAGAAGATCAAGACCACATCATCCACAGGCTATAAGTTTTCCACAGAAAGAAAATGGAAAGAATGCCACACAGACAAAAGCAACAGGTGTTCACAACAACTACTTTTTCTGTGCCAGGCATATTCAATTTTTAAAGAGCTTAAAAGGCATCTTTATAATAATATTTCAAAATATGAAAAGTAAGTGTGTGATGAATTGCCTGTTGCCAGGGCAGCAGACACTGTCAATATTCAGCCCACATCAACCCACATAGCCATCCCAACTTCCAACAGCCAGCACCTGCCTCTGAATTCCTTCTAGAGCCTACTCTGGACACTGGAGCCCACTCTGCCTGCCTGTGGGGCAGGTCATAAGGCCAGGAAATTAGCCAACTGCGGTCCCAGCAGCCTTTAGACAACAGCTGTTGGGAGATGGGGGGTAAATATCCCAGCTCCCCCAGCCCATGAAAGGAAAACTCCAATGTGTTCTGTACTGTTTTCCAGCGTTCCCAGGAAGGATTGAGCTCTAGCTGCCCACAGTAACTTGCTTGATAGCATTCCTTTTTTTTTGGCTTCCTTCCTTTCTTTTTGGCAGCACTGAGGTTTGAACTCAGGGCCTCATGCTTGCTAGGCAGGTGCTCTACCATATGATCCACTCTGTATTCTATCTTACTTCCTTATCCCCATCAAGGTTTAGGTAGATCACTTCCTAAATTAACTATTGCACTTGAATTCTTGTCTACAGGAGCTCAGACTATGACATCCAAACACTGTGATTTCTGAACTACTTACATGTATTACCTCCCGTCATTCTCACAATTATGTAAATAGAGATTATCATAATGCTTTTTTTTCAGATGAAGAAATGAGGCCTTTGGTCAAAGTCTACAGTTGGGAAAACATCCAGCTTCTAATGATTCTGTTCAAAGTAGGTAAAAGCCACAAGATCATGGAAGGGGATGTAAATCAATTAGGAAAGTATTATGGTATCCTGTAAAATCTGAGGGGAAACTGAGCCAACAAGTCATGTGTCTTTCACTTTAACATTGACTAAAATAACATATGGATTTCTCAATGAAACCCCAGCAGCACAGCAACTAAGAGATAGCATAGATAAATGGGACCTCATAAAACTAAAAAGCTTCTGTTCATCAAAAGAAATGGTCTCTAAACTGAAGAGAACACCCACAGAGTGGGAGAAAATATTTGCCAATTATACATCAGACAAAGGACTGATAACCAGAATATACAGGGAACTTAAAAAACTAAATTCTCCCAAAACTAATGAACCAATAAAGAAATGGGCATGTGAACTAAACAGAACTTTCTCAAAAGAAGAAATTCAAATGGCCAGAAAACACATGAAAAAATGCTCACCATCTCTAGCAATAAAGGAAATGCAAATTAAAACCACACTAAGATTCCACCTCACCCCTGTTAGAATAGCCATCATCAGCAACACCACCAACAACAGGTGTTGGCGAGGATGCGGGGAAAAAGGAACCCTTTTACACTGTTGGTGGGAATGTAGACTAGTACAACCACTCTGGAAAAAAATTTGGAGGCTACTTAAAAAGATGGACATCGATCTACCATTTGATCCAGCAATACCACTCTTGGGGATATACCCAAAAGACTGTTACTCCAGAGGCACCTGCACATCCATGTTTATTGCGGCACTATTCACAATAGCCAAGTTATGGAAACAGCCAAGATGTCCCAGCACTGACGAATGGATTAAGAAAATGTGGTATCTATACACAATGGAATTTTATGCAGCCATGAAGAAGAACGAAATGTTATCATTCGCTGGTAAATGGATGGAATTGGAGAACATCATTCTGAGTGAGGTTAGCCTGGCTCAAAAGACCAAAAATCGTATGTTCTCCCTCATATGTGGACATTAGATCAAGGGCAAACACAACAAGGGGATTGGACTATGAGCACATGATAAAAGCGAGAGCACACAAGGGAGGGGTGAGGATAGGTAAGACACCTAAAAAACTAGCTAGCATTTGTTGCCCTTAACGCAGAGAAACTAAAGCAGATACCTTAAAGCAACTGAGGCCAATAGGAAAAGGGGACCAGGAACTAGAGAAAAGGTTAGATTAAAAAGAATTAACCTAGAAGGTAACACCCACACACAGGAAATCAATGTGAGTCAATGCCCTGTACAGCTATCCTTATCTCAACCAGCAAAACCCCTTGTTCCTTCCTATTATTGCTTATACTCTCTCTACAACAAAATTAGAGATAAGGGCAAAATAGTTTCTGCTGGGTATTGAGGGGGGGAGCGGGAGGGGGCGGAGTGGGTGGTAAGGGAGGGGGTGGGGGCAGGGGGGAGAAATGAACCAAGCCTTGTATGCACACATGAATAATAAAAGAAAAATGAAAAAAAAAAAAATAACATATGGAAGTTTTTAGTTTATAGGAAGTCATTGGTGTTGTTCTTTTCCACCATCCTTGAAATAGAGAAGTTGCCCCTTCTGAGAGATAATTCTCCACTGCAAAATATTCTTCATCTCAATGCCAATGACAATCTCTGAATTATGGTAAAGGAATCATGTCCAGGGTAAGAGAGAAATTGGATTCAACTGTGCACTATGTCATGTTGGAAGAATAATACCTGCTGGTCTTTCAGAATAAAAAGTGTGACTTTAAAATATACATATCCTTATTTATCTAGGACATCTCAGGAACAGATTTGTCTAAGACAAAAGACTAAAGCAAACTCACCTTTTCCATTTGATATGAACACAAGCGCAAATGAAAATCACTTTCCATTATTTTAGATAGCATCGCCTAAGAAAGTGAACATGTTTAATGAAGTCACAGATTATTGTCCTGTTGCTAATTTCCTGATTTTGTGGAAAGAGCACCAAGTTTATAGGCTAGCTGTTTATCTTCTCCAGTAGTCTTTTATGAAAGTTGAGAGTTTTGGCTTAGTGATCACTGGGATCCTCCTAACCCCCAAATTCTGACAGCCTTGTTTAAAAAGTAAATTAGAATGCTTGAATCATCATTTATTCTACCTTATTTGTGTATCATATATAAATACCCAATCTTCACATCTTTTTTTGGTTTTTTTTTTTTTTTTTGCAGTACTGGGGTTTGAACTCAGGGCCCCACACTTGCCCTCTTACCACTTGAGTCACTCCACCAGGCTTCTTCATGTCCTAAATAACACAGAGGAAGGCTTTCTGTGCTCAGTCTACCACCAACATTTCTCTCTAAATTGTGCCCACAATGTGAAATACCTCCTGCATTTATTTCTTGGCCTCACTATTTTTCTTTAACCTAAAGATGCCTATGGGTAGAAACTTCAGTGGCTATTTAATATTACATAGTTAGAAGCTGTTTGCATAACACATTTTAATATTGTTGGACAATTTAGATTTTGCTGCTTTTACTGCATTTGTTAAATAATTTTCATGATGGTGGTAGGCATGTCCAAAAAGACAAACATGAATTCCAGAAATCTTCTGAATTATGAAACTAAGAGTCATATGTAAAGATAGAGATTAAATGTACAATAATAATATAGCATTTAAAATAATATTATGAACACTAATTGCAGACAAGGAAATGAAAGGGCTCAAACTGGGCAAGAGAAAAGTTTTATTTGAGTCAAGTGAAGTCAGAGATGGAACATGTCCAAGGGTTTTAAGAAGCGCCCTCCCTCTCCATTTTCTAAGCTTATTTGCTCATATATTCTCAAGAATTTCTAAAGAAATTGCTAAAACTCTGAAGTGAGATTATCAGGGTAGACAAACAACTTGTTTGTGTTTTCTGTTTCATTTTGTTTAGAATGGTGAAGCCCCTGTAAACAGAGAGTGCATTCAGCAGAGATTATTGAATATTCGGGCAGAGCAACCTCCCTAATATATTGTGGCAATTGATTGGCAGTGGATGAATAGATAAAGCCATGGGGACAGGTTACCTAGTAACCACTGAATGATTAAGTTCTGCTCACAGAGACTTGTTCTCTTAATTGGATGAAAAGATTTAAAGAACACAGCTGGAGAAAAATGGAGAGATGGACTGCAGTGGCAATTATCTGTGGACCTAATGTCTGCAATCTCAGCAATCTTAGCCAAAGGGTCACAATATGAGTGACTCTTATTGGTAACAAGAGGCCAGTTAAGCTACATACAAAGTCACAATTTTGTGCTCTTTTCCATTGTAGGAAAAAATAAAGTGTGGAATTTTAGCATATTAAAAACTGCAGTGAAAATTCTATGAGGTTTCAGTTCTGAGAATGACCATGGACAAGACACCATTTGCACTCACATGCAAAGGTTTTACTCAGTAAGAGAACCCCAAATGGTCATTTTGGGTCAGTATTAGCATTCTTTTGCCTACTTGTACTCCCATTAGACACATGTTGCCTTGCAGAGAATTATCATCATTCCTGCTCTTTCTTGCTTTTAACAATAAAATTAAGAAAAATCAAATTATAGGTTGAAGATTGTTTTTATCCACTAAGGACCTTTAGACAATAAAGTAATTTTTCCTGTGCTTGGTAAAGAATTCAGTGTGTATGTGATTAACTATAATTTTTTCTTTTGGAATTTTTTTTTTCATATTTGTAAGATTTGTAGGTTGTTGCCTTGGCATGGCTACTTTTCTCACAGAGATGGAGTTTAAAACTTTCCTAAAGCCCCCTCTAGTGACAAGCAGCAAATCAATATATTAGTATAAAACATAACACCAACAAGCTTTAAGCTTCCATTTTCTCATTTTTGTTATTAGATGAATCAACAGCAGTATTTTGATTGGGTAATGAGTGCAAGATAGTAGCTCAAATTCTCAAGCATTCTTCAGTCTCCAAAACCTAAAGGGTTTTTGTTTTGAGACTGAGATCAATACAGAGTGCACACACACCCTGTAATTCTATTTACTACTATGAATACCTCAAAAAAATTCCATAGATTTCTTTACTTTTTGTCCTTCAGGGACTTTAGGATTAAGATATGTTCATAATAGCCCAATGAAAAGAAAATACAATCTTGACCTTTTGATTTTTGTTGCTTTTACTGCATTTGTTACAGAGCTTTCATTGGTGGTGCTAGGCACGCCCAAAGATACAAACATGAATCTTCTGAATTATGAAACTAAAGGTCATCTCTAAAGATAGAAATTAATGTATAATAATATAGTATTTAAATAATATTATACAGAATAAATATAAATATAAAAATATGTAATTTGTATTAGACTTTATGTTTTGACATAAATGATATATAGTTTATTTTATTAATATCCCTATTCCAAAGGCCTTGGAGCTCATCCAGTAAGACAGGTATAATTAAACAATTAAAATAAAAGTGGAAGAATAAAAACCTCACTCCCAGTAAAGAAAATGGAAGATAAATAAAAAGTAGACTTATAGGTAATAGCACAACTGAGAACAAATCTTAGAGTTTTGTTTGTTTTGGTGATACTGGGGTTAGAACTTAGGGTCTCATGCTTGCTAGGCAGATGCTCTACCACTTCTTGCTAGGCAGGTGTTTACCACTGGAGCCATGCCCCCCAAATCTTAGTTTTGAGCTTCTTTTCAACTAAGACAAAAAAAGAAAACAAGTAATTGGCTTTCCCATGCCAATTCATTGACTGCTCCTATCCTCCTAAATGTTGTTGGGGCCATTAAGTCATCACACATACTCCCACATTTCTCAAATTTTGAGTCAGATTTTCTCTCTAATCTCTGCTTTAGTAAATGAGCCATGGGTTGAGGCGTTCCTTTAAACTGGGTTTCTGTTTTATTCCTCTTTCCTTGTTGTAGGATTCCTGACTTACTTCCTTAAGTATGAATCTGCTGATACTCAGCTCTTCTGAGGCAGGAGTCTTAGAGACAGCTAGTATTTGTAGAATATCTCCTTTTATTTGCCAGCCACTGTACATATCAATACCGGCAACTACAGTTAGTAGATCACTTAAATTGGAGAAAAGAGGCACCTGAGGCCCTAAGAGGTTTAGAACCTAATTCAAGATTGAACTTGTAAATGGCAGGAAACTCAAAATTCAGTTCTACAAATCTAGCTCCAAAGCCAGGAGTGGTTCTCAACTGGTGTGTGACTTTTTTCCCCAGGCTACACCTGACAATGTCTAGACCCGGTTTTGAGTCATAGCTAGCAGTGGAGTAAATGGGTTGCAGTTGACTTCTAGAGAGTCAAGGCCAGGCATACTGCTAAACAGCATGGTGCACAAGGAAGGCTCCCACCCCTCACCCCACAGCAAAGAATTACACATCCAACCTAAAATTCCAGTAAAGCAAGCCGTTGAATATGTGACAGACTGCTGTCTGCCTTACTCTGATCATATATCCAAAGATTCACAGATAACGGCTTCCAAATTAAACAGTTTGTAAAAAGCCGCAAATTGGACCCCTTGTTCATCGTGCAGCTTTTCAGTTGAACGAAAACCGATTGTGAGCTGAAGATAAAAGGGAGCTGGGGACTGAAGTCGAGCAGCTCAATGAGTATAAAGTAAATTCAAATGATGAGGGAAGTTAGGGATTAATATGTAGCTCTTGGTTCACTCCCAGGATTTTCACTAATCCAAAGTTCGCGGACTGCTTTGAAATTTATTTGGAACTGGCTCAATGTTACCCCGACCTCAAGTAACATTTGCCTGTTTCTGGGACCCGGGAGACTTGGATGCCAGATGAAAGCACCTCCTTCCCCGCTCTTCCCGCAGGGACAAGGCCTGCCAGGTGCTGAGGACTTGGCTCCTGAGAGGAGCTCACTCGGTGGCGACTGGCAGGATCCCAGAGCAACAGACTGGCGTCGGGAACACCTTCCCAGCGCTGTGCGTCCACCTGCAGTAGCTCTACTTCCTCCCTGGGCACTCCTGGGGCGGGGCTTCGGAAGCGCACGCCCGTGCGTCGTGACGTCACAATCCGCCGCCGCAGAACCGGCCCTTAGTAACCGGCCTGGCAACGAGCTCCAGGCCGCTGAGGCCCCAGCCGACTCCTTTTCGCACCACCATTGCGGGGGCTGGGCCTGCCGGGGGGTGGGGAAGACGACCGAAGGGGACCCAGTGTGTCCGCAAGGCGGCTGCAGGAGGACTAAGCATGGACGGCAGCCGGAGAGGTAAACGGCAGCTTTGGGAACGGGCTGAGCGGCTGCAACCCGCTCCCTGGACGCCCCGGGTCTCCTGCTGAGGCGCCCCGTTGCCCCGAGGGATGCCGGGAGCTGTCCAGGCGCCGCGCACAGGAATGGGTTCTGCTTTTTGGGCTCGCAGGTCCGCTTCCTCGTCCTGATTTTGCCTCCCTGACTCTAGGACCCCCAGTCTGCTGAGCTCGGTAGCTCCAAAGCAGAGCAACCCAGCTTGGTGTTTGGGGTCCGACCTTCCTGGACCCTAAGTCAAGCCCCTCTGCTCTCCATAGAAACAAGCCTCAGTTTTCTCATTTATTGAATGTAGGGGTCAAATGCCCTGGAGTTCCTGCGGATTAAATGCAGATAATACCTAGAAAGCTCCTGGCACATTTTAAGTACTCAGTGCATACGAAATCTCCCATTCAGTCACTGACTGGCTGCACCCCTCCTCCATCTACCAAGGAACCCAGAGTTCCTATAATGTGAATAGGATCCCCCCCCCCCAGGAATCATGTTAAAATGCAGATTATGATTCAGTAGATTGGGGAGAGGGCCTGGGTATTGCATATCTGATAAACTTCCCGGCGATGCAATGCTGTTGGCTGATGGGCGACAGTTTTAGTAGCAAAGGACTAATCCATAATTATAATACACGCCTGCCCTTGACTGAATATTCTGAGTCAAGTGGATATCATGGCGGAATGGTTGAGGCCATATAACCATAAATCAGCCCAATCCAGTTTGCATCTTCACACTTTAAGCAGGATTGTCTATTTGCTTAATCTGCACGTCCCCCCTCCTTCCCAATTTAGTATTGTTATCTACTTAAAAGGGGTACTTCTAAATCTAGCTGCTAGCTGATTCCATCAATTAAGTCTTGTTATGAATATGAGTGTACCTTTACTATGTGATCATTGATCAAAATAAGTGCTGTGCTGAATGTAGGAGATATTAATCTGCCAGGTGGGTACTTTGACACTATACCAACCTAAATCTGGGAAAAGCAACCCAAAACTATCTTACGGTCTTCAGAAACTTTACAACATAAACACTAAACCTTTGCTATGTACCAGGAACTAGTCCCAAACTGTTTGATTTAATACACAAAAAAATATTGGTAGATAGATATTATCAGTAAATAAAACAAAAGATCATACATAACTCTCAAGGTCTTAGTGCAGAACAGGCTTGAGTCCAAGTGAGAAAGTACAACCCTGGAGCTGGGGACATTGGGAAAATGGTATGCATATGTAAAATTTCGCACCTAGTAAGTTCTTAGTAGTATTTTTAAATTAAGTCCATGTCAAACTTTCAAAAGATTTATAACTTACCAATTTGATTAGCTTTATTTGTAAGATATTTAAGATGTAATAATATGAAAAATTGTTATTGATTTTTAATTTTTAAGCTAAATGTGATATTCAACAAATATTTGGGATAGTTCTCATATACCATAAATTACCTTTTATAAGCAGCTGTAAATTTAGCCAAAGTTTAAATGCTTTAGTTGAAAATAAATTTCTTAGGTTAGATTACTTTCAGTTATTTCAGAACATAGAATATTAAGACACCTAAAGAAAAAAAATCTTTTGCCATTTTCTTTCTATAATTACATCCTTTCATTGAGTAAAACTTCTGAATGATAATGTAGTAGAAAGCACACCAGCTGAAAAGCCACAGAGCTTGTTTGTAATCTTCGGGTGGCATTAACTATGTTACTTCCACCAGGTACTTTACTTCCCTGGCCCTTAATTATCTGTAAAATAGGAGGGAGGGAGAGAGTGAACTAGATAATCTAAAGAGTGTTGTTTATGGAAGAAAAAATTGAGACTGTCAAACTGCCATCCACTGTGTTCTCAATGATCTTTGGGGGAAAAGGAGAGGAGATAGCCTGTTAGAGATAACTGAAAATGGCTTGAAAACATTTTTTATTTTAATCTGTTGGTCCCATGGAGACACTGTCAGTGATGGTTTCCAAAACCTCCAGTGTCTCTGGAAAAACCTGCTACAGGGACATCTTTTCTCAGTGGAATTCCTCCTGACTATCTTGGTAAAATTATTGTATAGAAAACCGAGTTGCTCTCACCTACTGAAGAATTTCACTACCCAAGCAAGACTGTTAATCTCATGAACAAGTTTTTAACCCTAATCTATGTAGAAAGTGATATTCTTTTTCCTGGCATTTTTTGGTTTGTTATGGGTCTTTTGGTAGAACTGTTTCTTAGTGTTTTTTGGTAGCACTGGGGTTTGAGCTCAGGGATTCCTGTTTGCTAGGCATGCATTTTACTACCACTTGAACCATTCTGCCAGTCCTTTTTTGTGTTGGGTATTTTCAAGATAGGGTCTTGCAAACTATTTGCCCTGGCTGGTTTCTAACCTTGATCCTCCTATCTCTGCCTCTTGAGTAGCTAGGATTACAGGTGTGAACCATGGGCACCTGGTGACAGAACTGGTTTTTGAACTCAGGCCCTTGTACTTGCTAGGTAGGTTCTCTACTGATTGAGCCATGCCCCTCAGTCCTTTTTGCTTTAGTTATTTTTCCAACAGGGAAAATTTATTCCTGGTCTGGCCTAGACTGTGATCCTAATATTCACATAGCCACTACTCCCGGCCTTTTTATTGAGGTAAGGTCTTGTGAATTTTTTTTAACCAGGACTGACCTGGAACCTCCCAATCTCTACCTCCTGAGGAGCCAAGATTACAGGTATGAGCCACCACACCTGGCTCTGACATTTGGTTTTAGAATACACTTCCATGCCCTTTGGGATCATTCTGTGCCCGTTAGGATATAGAAACCACACAGTGATTTAAGCAAGAAAAGTTAAAAAAAATAAGGTATCATAAAAGAGTAACTATAAAATATAAGAAAACTGTACCTGTCACCCTAGAGCTGAGGACAAATACTCAAAGAAAGACAAATTTGCAAGTGCTTCCTCCCAAAGACTGGAGATTCAGACCTTTTTGAAGAAGGTGCAACTGTACCCTTGCCCAAACCCTTAACTCTCTAGGACAGAGAGTTCATTAAATTGTTCAGCCAAGTCACTAAACAAGTAAAAAGCAGTGAAAACAAACCCAGGGGAGGATTCCATCTAGAGATGCTACAATATGTTACCAAAAATAGTCACTTTTCAACAACAACAACAACAAAAATCATAAGTTCTATAAAGAAACAGAACAGTGTGACCCTCTCCCCACAAGAAACAAAGCTTGTGAGAGGACCCAGAGGAATTGAATTGTCTGTTTTTCTCTTCAGTTCTGTCAATTTTAACATGATATTTATCTATAGGAATGTTAGAAACCAATAATATAGGCCTGGGTGTACTTTTGAAGGTAAATAGGGAACAAGACCTAAGCTCTATTTTTGTTCTTATCAACATTTTATGCTAAAGAGATGTCAGAGTGGAGATTATAGCCACCTTGTTCACATCTGCCATCCAAAGTGTGTTTGGGGTGGGGGATGTCATTTGTTCCATCTACAGTATTACTAGGTCCCAGCTTTTCTTCCATTGTCTCTAACTTCTCTGGATATACTTGTTTTTATTGTTTTTTCTGTAACTTATAGTAAAACATGTATACATTAGAATGAAATTTAGAGGTAATAAATTTTGTCAAGCTGAAAAACCTTCTTAGTCTGTCTAATATAATATAGTAGCTTAGAGCATGGTTGGAGTGCTGGGGCATCTATATTGGTCAAGGTAATATGATGTTTGAGAGTCAGAACCAGACTGCCTGGGTCCAGGTCTTAAATATGTCACAGCGAAGTTGTATAATCTTGTGCTTCATCTATTCTCACCTATAAATGGAGGAGAATTATACTACTTACAGAATTGTTGTAAGGATTAAATGAATTTATACCTGCAAAGTGCTTAGAACAGTGTCTGGCACAGTTAAGTACGCAATAAATTAACATCTTGACTATGAATGGAGAAACCCAACTCAAACTGGTTTGAGCTAAAATGGGAATTTTTTGACTCATATAAGGAGAAGTCTAGGGAGGGTAGAGCTTCAAACATGATTGGTTCCAGGTACTCATTGTTACCAGGACTCTATCTGCCTTGGTTCCTCTTTCCTTTGTGCAGGCTTCTTTCTCTCTATTGGTGGCCAGGCTTGCTTACATCCTATACTGTGCATGGCAAGCCCAGCAAAGAGTATCTTTCTTAATAGTCCCTATAAGAATCCCAGGATTATACCTTTAAGACCCAAAAAACTCTACTCAAAAGCTCCTAGACACCATCAATAGCTTATTCAAGGTAGCAAGATATAAAATCACATAGAAAAATCATTAGCATTTCTATACACTAATAATGAACAAACTGAGAAAGAATATATGAAAACAATTCCATTTAAAATAGCCTCAAAAAAAAATCAAATACGTAGGTGTAAACTTAACAAAGGATGTGAACGACCTCTACAAGGAAAACTATACACTTCTGAAGAAAGAGATTGAGGAAGACTATAGAAAGTGGAGAGATTTCCCATGCCCGTGGATTGGTAGAATCAACATAGTAAAAATGTCGATACTCCCAAAAGTAATCTACATGTTTAATGCAATTCCCATCAAAATTCCAATGACAGTCATCAAAGAGATTGAAAAATCTACCATTAAATTTATGTGGAAACACAAGAGGCCACGAATAGCCAAGGCAATACTCAGTCAAAAGAACAATGCTGGAGGTATCACGATACCTGACTTCAAACTATATTGCAAAGCAATAACAATAAAAACAGCATGGTACTGGCACAAAAACAGACATGAAGACCAGTGAAACAGAATAGAGGACCCGGATATGAAGCCACTCAGCTATAACCAACTTGTCTTTGACAAAGGCGCTAAAAATATACGATGGAGAAAAGACAGCCTCTTCAACAAAAACTGCTGGGAAAACTGGTTAGCAGTCTGCAAAAAACTGAAACTAGATCCATGTATATCACCCTATACCAGTATTAACTCAAAATGGATCAAGGACCTTAATATCAGACCCTAAACTCTAAAGTTGGCACAGGAAAGAGTAGGAAATACTCTGGAATTAATAGGTATAGGCAAGAACTTTCTCAGTGGAGCCCCAGCAGCTCAGCAACAAAGAGACAGCATAGATAAATGGGACTTCATAAAACTAAAAAGCTTCTGCTCAACAAAAGAAATGGTCTCTAAACTGAAGAGACCACCCACAGAGTGGGAGAAAATATTTGTAAGCTACACATCAGACAAAGGACTGATAACCAGAATATATAGGGAACTCAAAAAACTAAATTCTCCCAAAACTAATGAACCAATAAAGAAATAGGCAAGTGAACTAAACAGAACTTTCTCAAAAGAAGAAATTCAAATTGCCAAAAAACACATGAAAAAATGCTCACCATCCCTAGCAATAAAGGAAATGCAAATTAAAACCACAGTAAGATTCCACCTCACCCCTGTTAGAATAGCCATCATTAGCAACACCACCAACAACAGGGGTTGGCGAGGATATGGGGAAAAAGGAACCCCTGGAAAAAAATTTGGAGGCTACTTAAACATCTAAACATTGATCTACCATATGATCCAGCAATACCACTCTTGGGGATATACCCAAAAGAATGTGACACAGGTTACTCCAGAGGCACCTGCACACCCATGTTTATTGCAGCACTATTCACAATAGCCAAGTTATGGAAACAGCCAAGATGCCCCACTACTGACGAATGGATCAAGAAAATGTGGTATTTATACACAATGGAATTTTATGCAGCCATGAAGAACGAAATGTTATCATTCGCTGGTAAATGGATGGAATTGGAGAACATCATTCTGAGTGAAGTTAGCCTGGCCCAAAGACCAAAAATCATATGTTCTCCCTCATATGTGGACATTAGATCAAGGGCAAACACAACAAGGGGATTGGACTTTGATCGTATGATAAAAGCGAGAGCACACAAGGGAGATATGAGGATAGGTAAGACACCCAAAAAACTAGATAGCATTAGTTGCCCTCAACGCAGAGAAACTAAAGCAGATACTTTAAAGCAACTGAAGCCAATAGAGAGGGGGACCAGGAACTAGAGAAGAGGTTAGTTCGAGAAGAATTAACTTAGAAGATAACACACATGTACAGAAAATCAATGCGAGTCAACTCCCTGTATAGCTATCCTTATCTCAACTAGCGAAAAACCCTTGGTCCTTCCTATTGTTGCTTATACTCTTTCTTCAACAAAATTAGAGATAAGGGCAGAATAATTTCTGCCTGGTAGTGAGGGGTAAGGGGGGGAAGGGAGGGAGCAGGGGCAGGGGGGAAGAAATGACCCAAACATTGTATGCACATATGAATAAGATAAAAATTTTTAAAAAATGAATCCCAGGATTATGTCTCATTGACTGGACTTGGGTCATGTAGTCATTGCTGATTTTGTCAACATAGCTGTCCTGACATGGGTTCTATACCCAACCCTGAGCTACCTGGGTTAAACATAGAAGAGGGCTGGTTTCCTAAAGGAAGCTTGAGGTTCTTTCCAGATAAAGACGGACTGAGTTCTAGATAAGCAAAAAGTCAAGGATTCTTTTCTTCTCCAAAGAAAAAAGGTTTTCTTAAAAGTTTATTAATTATATCTTGCCTGGTTTTGTTTTTAATATTTAACTTTCAGACCCCCTTCAGTCTTGGCAGAAGTTAAACTAATGACTATCTTCATCACAAAAATTCAAAGGGTATCACCTCAACTTCTGTTTTCTAAATAATTGAATTTGGTTTTCTTCCTGTCTTCTGCCCTATAATGTAGAAGGAGCTTTTCAGCTATTCTGGCCTTGAGTCATTTTTTTTGGTTTATTCTTCTCTGGATCTAGATTTTAGCTATCCTGTCTAAATAGCTCCTTTAGTCATCCATATTTATTCTCAAGTCTGCATGTATCCTCCCCCTACCTGTATAGCTTTTAACAGTCCATCTCATAACAAACTTGCAGCCATTTTACCCTCTTAAAACATTTCAGGAGCTAAGGGTATCACTCAGAAGTAGAACATTCAAATTTTCTTTGAAGGCTTTAAAATATAACCCATCACAGGACCTAGAAATCTACTTGTAAAAGGCATGTGCAAGGCCCTGGGTTCTGCCCCAGGCACCAAAAATCAATTTGTCTTGGGGATACAATAGTCAGGTTTTGTGTGTTAATTACATTTAACATTAACTCAGCTTTTCTGTTTTGAAAATTATAGCTAAAAACACAATCACTTTTTAAGAAAATTATTTTGAGATGAGGTCCATATGTAATTTTCTAATATTCCATGTAGTCTGAAAAATCTGACTCTACTTTTAGAGAAGATAGTTTTCCATTACTGAAATTCCTTTCAAATGCAGTGTTTAACTGGGTACAGTGGTGTGCACTTATAGTCCTGGCTACTCAGGAGACTGAGGCAGGAGGATCACTTGAGCCCAGGAGTTCAAGACCAGCCTGAGCAACATAGTGAGATACCATCTCAAAAGGGAAAAGTAGAAAGAGAGAGGAGAGAGACCTGATAAATGCAAGGTATTTCTTTGTTTAATTTTTATTGTTTTATTATTCATATGTGCATACAAGGCTTGGGTCATTTCTCCCCCCTGCCCCCACCCCCTCCCTTACCACCCACTCCGCCCCCTCCCTCTCCCCCCACCCCCTCAATACCCAGCAGAAACTATTTTGCCCTTATCTCTAATTTTGTTGAAGAGAGAGTATAAGCAATAATAGGAAGGAACAAGAGTTTTAATGCAAGATATTTGTATCCGATTCAAGCAAGGAGTAACTGAGTTTGAACTTAGACGAACCTTAAGACATCTTTTAACTTTCAGACCCCCTTCAGTCTTGGCAGAAGTTAAACTAATTTAATGACTATCTTCATCACAAATTCAAAGGGTATCACCTCAATCATCAAAGTCTGATGTACTTACTTTATACATAGTAATCTATTATAATTTCTAATATACTTTTCTTTGTGAGAGGATTACTATCCTAAAATTATTTTAAAGACAGATTGGCTTGTGATTAAATTAGTTAAAACCTTTGTATTAACTCAAAAATCTTAGTGATATTATCTCAACACAATTAAGAATCATAGGTGTACAGAATAAACTTAAAATACATCAAGTGAGATAATTGATGTGTGCATTATTTTACCCAGTGAAAATAACTTACTGTCTTGTGGCCACAGAATTTTTGTGTTGGTACAATGAACCCTTGGTGTCTGCGTGCTCAGTATGCAGAGTTCAGCACTGTGCTGTGGATGCTTGATTCGTGTTTCCCATGGTGCTGCCCAACTTCTGCCGCCTTTCAGCAAACCATAACTTTTACCTTGCTTTTGTGGAAGCAGTTGCTGTTTTAGGAGACATATTTTCACACAGTGAAGGGCAGCAGATCACAGTGATTTAAACACAACTGACGGTAATGCAGGGCTGACTGAGCGTTTCTCCACATCCACTGAACTGCGCAGTGTGTGTGGGATTAAAGTTTTTTGATTTTGAAATTTCTTTTGAGTTTTTTCATTCATTTTTTACTGTGTTTGGTTAAAACAGTATGTAATAAATCCACAAATAAGGCAGGTATGCTGTATATTGTTGCTGGCTAGTAATGTAATTGAATAAAATTTCTAAATGACTTTAAGTGTATTACTCTTGAAATACTCAGCTTTGTGTGTGTGTGTGTGACAGTTGTGTTTCACTTATCCTAATTCATGTTTTTTGTTGTTAAAAGTCAGAGCAACCGCAGTCCTTCCCAGATACAGTTCACCATGCATATTTAAAGGCCACTTGAGCATCAAAAGTAATGGTAAGTGTGGTACTTAAAATTGCAGCTTTGCTAAAAGATTGCGTTTTCTCTATAGGTAAATTATAAGACATGATGAAGCAGTTACTCCAATTAATGGATATTTGGACTTCAATTACTAATTCCAATTTAAAGTAAAAATTTTTTAGAGAAATTTAGGAGTTCATGATTTCCAACTGTTGTGCTCTGAATCCAGTGTGACTTAGCTGTCCTTCTTCCTGCCACAGTGCAGCCTTTTCTTCTGCCAGCTGACTACCCTGGTCTCAGGCCCACCTTGTCAAGGTGGTGATTACCAAGTATTAATGACACAGCCCTGAAAAGGAAAAACTGTGCAGAGAAAAAGAGAATGATTGTGGCTTCTTTTTCAACTGAATTTCTAGGTCCTGTGATGGTTTTATATTTTAAAGCCTTTGAAGTAAAATTTTAATGTTAATGTTAAAGTACATACTTTAACTGGGGTTTGAACTCATAGCTTCCCACTTTCTAGGCAGTCTCTCTACCACTTGAGCCATGCCTCCAGCCCTTTTTTTCTGGTTATTTTTGAGAAAGGGTCTCACTTTTATGCTCCCCCCATAGCTGAGATGACAAGTGTGCAACACCACACCCAGCTTTTTTCCATTGAGATATTGGTTCTTGTGAACTTTTTTTTTTCTTTTATTATTCATATGTGCATACAAGGCTTGGGTCATTTCTCCCCGCTGCCCCCATCTTGTGAACTTTTTGCCCCTACTGATCCTGAACCATGATCTGACCCATCTCAGGCTCCCAAATGACTAGTATGACAGGCACAACGCACTGGAGTCTGGCTTGTATTTATTTTATTTAATTTTCACTTAAATGGTTTATTTGGTCCTTTCTCACATCTCCTCTGTACTTTTCATGATTTCCTGTTCTCATTGATATTTTTGAGTTTATGAGTTCTTTCTTTCAACATAGTATGTATAGTTATATAAACTATGATTATTCCAATTTGGTTTGGTTTGGTTTGGTTTTTGCAACTACTAGAACAGTGCCTGACACCGAAATGTGCGGCTCTTCGTAACAGCTGCAAAGTAACTTTATTGAGTGAGTAAATAAATGCCCATTTCCTACTAAAAAAACTTAAATTAAGTTGTAAGTCGGGGGCAGGATGCAATGGCTCAGGTGTGTAATCCCAGCTACTCAGAAGGAGGAGATCAGGATGATTGTGATTTGAGGCCACCCAGGCAAAAAATTAATGGAATCCCATTTCAACAAATAAACTGGGCATGATGTCACATGTCTGTAATCCCCCCTACACAAGAGACATAGGTAAGAGGGTCACTGTTCAAGGCTGGGTCTGGGCAAATAGCAGAGACCCTATCTGAAAAATGATCTAAGCTAAAAGGGTGAGAGGTATGGCTCAAGTGGTAGAGTGCCTGCCTAGAAAACTAAGCTCTGGGCCCTGAGTTCAAACCCCAGCACTGCCAAAAAAAAGTTATAAATCTGGGTTTTAGGCAAAATAATTGAAATCCATTTTTTTCTTTATTTACGTGAAAAAAATCTTTGATACTGTTACCTCCAAATATGACAGCAGAGTCACATTTTCTGTTTCTTCACATTTTTTGTGTTGAGCGTATAGAGCACAACTAAACCCATAAACTTTGAAAAATGAAAGTTTTGAAACTAGATTTAAAATTTACATCACACAAGAAAAGGTGCAAAATAATATGCAATGTTTCCTAACACTTTTTAGAAAAAGAATATATGTGCAGAGCTGGTATAGGTACAGTGGTTGTCAGTATGAGTCTGAATCAGTTCACATTCAAACACTGCATCCTTTATCAGTGTGACCCAGGACCTAATTCATATCTCTGTGCCTCAGTTTCCTCTTCTATTAAATAATTATGATAATAACTAGACATGTAATGAACTATGTGTGGCAAATGGTACTTAAGAAATGTGTTTAATAGTAATAAGTGGCACAATTATTGCATAGGCCTATATTATGCATAGTTAGCCTGGAAGGACTGATTATAAAAGTAGTAGAATATATATGTGGGAGGGGAGACTAAGGTTCAGTGTAGAAAAGTCACTTATTTTTTCAATCTCTACATGCTGTTGAATTTTTTAACTATATATATGTATTCTCAAAAACTATTTTAAATGTTTAAAAAAATACGTCTGTATTGCCTAGCAAGTGCAAGGCTCTGGATTTGATCCCCAGCACTACAAAATACATACATACATACGTTTATATATGCCCACATTATGCTTTATAAGTATACTTGTATGTAAATGCTTAACAGTTTCTAAGCTTTCCTTTAAATGGTTTGAATAAGGGTCAAGTAATTTAATGTCATGGAATTTTTATGTGATGGTACTTGTCCTAAGATAGACCTACTACTTAAAAAAGGCTGCAGTACTACTGTAGTAAATAGTTTTGTAGATCTTGTTTCCTGGTGCAAAGTTAGAAATTTGCCTCTCAGAATGGAATGTTTGTATAAGGTTTTGTGGTTTGGGGTTGTTTTGATCTCCCAAACTCTGAGAATTGATATTCTCAGATATTAATATGGTAACATAATCAAGCAAGCAGATAAAGATTTTTGCAAGATTGAGAGATACGAAAAAGAAATACTTTTGTAAATAGAGTAATTGGTTAAATTCTAAAATCTCTTCCCCAAACTCTCAAGCCTGCAACTTTTCCTCTTGGAAAGACTTGAACCCGAGTGGTCAGTAGCTCATTAGTGTTACCAGTGCAAGATTCCAGCATCACAAAGGCATCTTTTCAGTATTACTGTGGTTGAATTTGAGAACACTTTATGAGAATGAGCTTAATAATCAGTAACTTGCTTATCTTGTGATGATGATAATGTGGATTTTAAATATATAATGATTGATTATGTTTTAATTTTTAGCTTTTTGCACTGACTCCTCTTCTCTCAGACTAACCACTCTCCAGCTGGTGAAGAATCACATGGCTGTTCACTATAATAAAATTCTTTCAGCCAAAGGTAAAAGTGTGCAAATGTGAACTTTCTGTACCTACCTAGCCCCAGCTTTATTTCTCATTAGGATGAACTTGTGCAGAAACTAATGCATCATTTATAGAAGGATTTGTGCTTGGTGTAATGAGATGCCAACCATTGACTGTGTCTATGGCAAATTCAAAAAGTGCTGTTTTTGTTACTGTTTGACATCTCTGTAGTGCTTAGGTCATTTCATTTATGTGTTGGCCCTATTATTCTCTTGTTAGATACTTGGCTTTTTCTTTTCTTTTTTTCCCTATAGCCCATTCTGGCCTCGGACTTGCAGTCTTCCTACCTCAGCCTCCTGGGTGCTGGGATTATAATTGTGCACCATACTCTGGCTAGATGAAGTGATCAATGCAAATTTGTTATCTGCTTTACTAAGGAAGTTGTGCAGAGAAGATCCTGGCTATTGTGTTTCTTTCTGACTGTATTTTTTTTTTGTCAGCCTTATTAAGACATAACCTACGTTATCATAAAGTGCTCTAATTGTAATAGTTAAATAATTTTAAAAAGGTGTACATGTGTAACCATCACTACAATCATACTATAAAAATAGAGTCATTTAAATATAGTTTATATGTCAAATCTTCCTGCCACCTGCTTTTGTACAGTTCATGGACTAAGAATGATGTTCATAATTTAAGTGGTTTCAGAGAAAAAGAACAATATTTTGTGACATGTGAAAATAATATGAAATTCAAATGTAATTGCCCATAAACACAATCATGTTTATTCTTTCATGTATTGTCTATAGCAGCGTTTGCACCAAGAGGGAGAGTTGACTAGTTGTGACCAACTCTGTTACCCTGCAAAGACTGAAAGCATTTACTCTCTGGCCCTTTACAGAAAAATCATGCTGATTCCTGATATACTTCCATCACATTTTACCCTTTGTAATCAATTACTTCCCCTCAAATCCCTGACAGCCACTGATCTGCACGGTCACTATAGTTTTTGCCTTTTCTAGAATTTCGTATAAATAGAATCATACAATTTGTATCCTTTCAGGCTTCGTGTCTTTCAAATATAGCATAATACTTTTTTTTTTTGGAACTACTAGAGTTTGAACTCAGGGTCTTGCGCTTACTAAGCAGGTACGCTACTTCTTGAGGTATACCTCCAGCCCTTTTTAGTCTAGTTATTTTGGAGATAGGGCTTGTTTTTGCTTAGGCCTACCTGGACCACCATCCCATTTTATGCTTCCCGCCCATCAGTAGGATGACAGGCATGCAGCACCATTCCCAGCTTTTTCTCGTTGAGGTGGAATCTCCTGAAATTTTTTGCCCAAGCTGGGCTAGAACCTCAATCTTCCAGTCTCAGCTCCCAAACAGCTAGAATTACATGCATGAGCCACTGGTGCCTGGCTACCAGAACACTTTTGAGACTCATCCACATTATTGTGTTTATAGAATAAAAAGTAGATTCATTCATTTAATGAATTCCTTTAACAAATCTACCATAATTTGTTTATTGATTCACAGTTGGTGAACATTTGGATTGTTTTGACTCACTTTTGGCTTTTAGGAATAAAGCTATTGTAAACATTCACATCTTTCATCTGAGTAAATTTATTTGTTAGAGTGGAATTGTGAGGTAATATGGTAAATATATGTTTAAATTTATAAGAAACTACCAAATTCTTTTCCAGAGTGACTATATGGTTTTGGATTTCCATTACTTCTACATTCTCACCAGCATCTGATTATTAGTAGTGCTTTTTTAAACATTATAATGGATACGTGGTAGTATCTCCTGTTAGTTTTAGTTTGCAAAATTTCCCTGATGCCTAATGATATTGGGCAACCTTTCTTATTCTTACTTGCCATTTGTATATCTTCTAATACCTATTTAGTCTTAAGTTGTGAGTTCTTTATATAGTAAATGCAGGTCTTTCTTATATTACATATATGTTTTGCAGATATTTTTTCTAGTCTATGGCTGGTATTTTCATTTGCTTTTTTCTTTTCCCCAGTGCTGGGGATCAAACCCAGGACCTCACATCTGCTAGGCAAGCACTCTAGATAACTCAGCTATCCCCTGCCCACTATTTTCTTTTTACAATTTTTATTCTGTAATAATTTTTAGAAACAGGAAAGTTAAAAAATAGTCTAGTTACCATATACCTTTATCTAGCCCCTAATGTTAAAATCTTAAAAACTATAGCATAATTATCAAAACCAGGATATTAGTATTGATAAAATGCTATTAACTACAGAGCTTATTTGAATTTTACCAGCTTGTTTAGGTTTGTTTTTTTTTTTAACTAATTTTGCTTACTTTTTTTTTCCTTCTTTCTTTCTTTCTTTTTTTTTTTTTTTTTCTTTTTTTCCTGGGGGAGCGGGGCAGGTAGGGTCTCTCTATGTTGCCCAGGCTGGCTTAGCCTTGAACTTGTTATACTCCTGCCTCCACCTCTAAAATACTGGGATTACAGAAGTACACCACTATACTTGGCTCTTGTTGAAGAGTGAAAGTTTTAAGATTTTAGTTCATATATTATGATGCTTATATTTTTAAGTGGTTAAAAAGCTCAAAAGAAAAAAAATGATGTATTGTGGTGTTAAGATCATGGGAGATCAAGTTCAGTTTTCAGATTTTTTAGTTTGTGTTTTTAATGTTTAAGAAATCTTTGCCTAATCATAGGCCACTAAGGCTTTCTAAATTTATTTTCCTCAGGAAGTTTTATACTTTTAGCACTTACGTTTAAGTTTGATCCATTTTGAGTTAATTTTTGCATAGAGTGTATGTCATTTTTTTGCCTGCTGATACCAAATTTTGTAGTACCATGTGTTGAATAGATTATCCTTTCCCTATTGAATTACTGTGGTGCTTTTCAAAAGTCATTTGACCATATGTGTGGGTCTATTTTTAGACTTAATCTTTGGATCTGCTAATCTATATCTGTCTTTATTACCATAACAGTACACTGTGCCTTAAAATCAGGTAGTGTAGGTCCTCCATTTTGGTTTTTTTTTTTTTTCAAGCTTACTTTAGGACTCCAGTTACGTGTTAAGGTACAGGACTACAGGTATATTATTAGGTTAGTGATAAAATATGTTCATTTCCTTTTTCAGTCTTTGTTTCATTTTGGATAGTTTATGTTGCTGTTTTTTAAGTTCACTAGTATTTTCTTCTGTAGTATACTGAACTGTTAATTTCAACTGGTGTATTTTTTATTTTTCATCTCTATAAGTACCATAAAAATCAAAACAAGGAAATTCAAGTTCTGGAATGTCTTGTGATTTTTACATTTGATATTTGCTATCATTTATAAATATGAAGGATAATATTAAGCAAAACATTTTTTTCTTTTAGCTGCAGTAGACTGCTCAGCTCCCATAAGTGTAACTACCAGCATTAAATGTAAGTAAATTTTTGACATACTATCCTTTAGAAAAGACTATGGTAAAATATATACAGCATAAAATTTATTATCCAAAGTGTTTTAAGTGCTCAGTTTGATGGCATTAAGTAACTTATATTTTGATAGACCATCACCATCATCTGTCTCTAGATCTCTTTATCTTGAAAACTAAGAATCTTGTACCCATTAAATAATAATTTCCCCCACCAGGCCCTGGAAACCACCTTTCTTCTTGCTGTCTCTATGGATTTGTACTGGCTTATTTCATTTAGCATAATGTTATACAGGTTCATTCACGTTGTTATATGTCAGAATTTACATTTTTGTCAGACTGAACAAAATTCCATTATGTGCGTATACCATATTGATTAGCTTTTTATCAGTTGATGGACACTTGAGTTGCTTCTAGCTTTTAGCTGTTTTGAATGCCTCTGGAGACGTGTATGTAAATATCTCTTTGAGACTCTGCTTTCAAATATATTGGGTATATACCCGGAAGTGGAATGTTGGATCATATAGTAATTCTATTTTTTATTTTTTGAGAGACCAACATACTGTTTTCTGTTTCAGTGGCACTATTTTACATTTGCCATAACTCCCCTAGCTCTTGTCTTTTTGTTTCATTTTTTTGATAGTAGCCATCTTAGATGGTGTTGAAATACAGTTTTCTGAGAAAACCTTTCTTTTTAAAATTATCCATAAACAAAAAAAAAGACTATTGCATTTGTACATTTAGGAACTTAAAATTCCTAAATGTATCCCATTATTTTGGCATTAAATTGTGATGTAATTTTGAATAAGTTATTTAACTACTTTAGATTTTATTTTTCCTGTAGGTAAAAATTTGGATAGTACTGAAAGGCTTACCAAGGTTTAAGTTCTAGAATTCTGTTATCCTCATTGTCATGACAATGTTAAGATTCCTGGATAGTCATTAAAAAAAACACTAACTGACTGGCCGTGGTGGTGTAAGACTGTAATCCCTAAACTTGGGAGGCAGAGGTAGAGGCTACATAATGAGACTCTTCTCATAAAACCAAAGACTATGGATGTTTTTGGTGATAGAGTGCTTACCTTGCATGTTTAGGTCCTGTGGTGTTCAGTTCCCAGCACCAGTCAGTCAGTCAGTAGGCAAATACCTTAACTGGCACTTTTCTCCAGATAAATGTTGGCACTGATTTATATTCTACTAGTCTAACTGATAAACATGGTAGTTATGTGTACTCGAATAACCATATTGATATATCACAGGATCCTGATATACCTCCCTTTTGGCCAAATACTTCCACTTATAGAAATTTTTGCTAAGAAAATAATCATACCACAAAATTTGAAAATCCTACTTAAAATTTTCTGAAGGACACCATTTGAGGCCTTTGTTTGAGTTCAATTCAAAAAATGTGTACTTAAAAAATAACCAAAGAATATAGATACACATCCTGTTATTGCCTTATTAGTAATCATAGAAAAACTAAAGTATTATAATTTTTTTTGAGACAAGGCTTTTACCTGGTAATCCAAGTTGCCCTCAAACTCACTGTATAGCCCAGGTTGGCCTCAAACTCATAATCCTCCCACCTGAGCATCCAGAGTGAGATGTGTACCACCACGCCCAACTCAAAAGATTATAAATTTTAAGTTTAGTGTTTTCCTAAGTTACTATTTGAAATCATGTATAGTTTGAGAGAAGCTTTCTATGTTAAAAATATGAACCCCAGGTAGTTCATTGCTAAATGCTGAGTGAATGCAGAGATAGGGAAATGGCCTTTGGGTGCACATTAGGAAAAGGCCATCTTTTCTCGTTTATCTTCTTAGTGGAAGAGATGAGATGTAAGGTGGGCCAGTAGCCACTCTCTGCCATCATTGAGCACAGGATTTGTCAGGGCTTTTTTTGTATTCATTCCCTTTATGTTCCCTCCTGTAAAGAAGTCTTGGAACTCATACAGTATTATATAAGGGTGAAATATGTTTTTAAAGACCAATTTGACCATAGCACACAAGTTATATGAACAATTCATTTTTCCTTGTACCTTCTTCTTTTGTAAAATGAAAGGTATTGACATATCTCTAAGCTCCTTCCATGTTTTCAATTTCTATGCTATATAGTTTTTCTTCTGTATCATATTACAAACTTTCTTACAGCACACACACACAAAAAAAACTGGTTTAATATTTACAGACTTTAAAAATATGAATTATTTGAATTAAGGTGGTTTTACCCAATTGTCATTAGATCAGATAATCCTCTTTAATCATTCCTAAACAACAGTTATGCAAAAGAAGATTATCTCTTTTTTTAAGTTGTATTAAAAAAAGCCTGAATGCATATGCTAATTCTCTTATTCAACCAAACTTTTGGATTTAAGATCCAAATTCACCCTTTACACACTGACCCCAGACCTAACTACTATGCACACCTGCCTTGGACCCAGCATCCCCCTAACCCTCCAGGCCTGGCACCACTGCATATTCCACCCTGCCAGCATGTTCACACACCGTCCAGGGACTTTCACTACCAAAGTAAGTGCATAGAATCTGAAAGAGGTGACTGCTTCTTCAAATCATAGGCAGCAATGCAAGTCTACAAGGACCACAAAAAATTAAAAATGATACACCAAAGAGCACATAAATTTCTAGTAACGAACACCCAAGAACTGGAGATCTATGGATTGCTTGATGAATAATGCAAAATTGTTTAAAGAAGCTTAGCAATATATAAGAGAATACAGAGCAATTCAAGGAAAACAATACATGAACAAAATGAGAAGTTAAACAAAGAGAAATTAAAAAAAAAAAAGAAACAAATTCCAGAACTGAAGACTACAATGAATGAAATGAAAATGCAGTAAAGCATTTTCACAGCAGAGGATAGCCAGGCACTAGTGGCTCATGACTATAATCATAACTACTTGTGAGACCCCATTTCAAAAATAACCACAGCAAAATGGACTGGAGGTATGGCTTAAGTGGTAGAGCACCTGCTTTGCAAGTGTGAAGCCCTGAGTTCAAACTCCAGGAAGAAAGGGAAACAGGCAAAAGTTTATTTAGATAAATAACTGAAAAGCTCTCAGATCTGGGGAACAAAATTAGACATCTAGATTCAGGAAGACCCAAAAAACATAGAGATCTATACCAAGACATTATAATTAAATTATCAGAAATCAAAAAAAGGAAAAAAAAATCAAAAAAAGGGAAAAATTTGAAATTAGCAAACGAAAAGCAGTTCTTCACATATAAGGAACCCCCTGTAAAACTATCAGCTATTTTCTCAGCAACTTTGCAAGCCAGGAGAGGGATAATATTTTCAAAGTGCCAACTAAAAATTTTATACCCAGAAAAACTATGCTTTAAAATGAATGAGAGAGAAAGTCTTCCCCAAACTTAACAAAAATTGAGGAAGTTGTCATCACTAGACCTGCCTTAAAAGAAATACTTAAGCAGCCAGCCACTGATGGCTCACACCTGTAATCCTAGCTTCTCAGGAGGCAGAGATCAGGGTAACAGTTCAAAGCCAGCCAGGGCAAATAGTTCCTGAAACCCTGTGTTGAAAATACCCAACACAAAAAAGGGCTGGCAGAGTGGCTCAAGTGGTAGAGTACCTGCTTAGCAAGCATGAGTCCCTGAGTTCAAACCCCAATAGTGGAAAAGAAAAGAAATACTTAAGAAACTGGGTATGTTGGCTCACACCTTTAATTCTAGCTACTTAAAAGGCAGAGATCAGGAAGGATAGCAATTCATGGTCATCCAGACAAAAAACTTCTCAAGACCCAATCTCAACCAATAAAAGCTGGGGGTGGTGGTACAGCTGTCATCCCAGCTTTGCAGGAAGCATAAATGGAGGGTCACAGTCCATGCAGACCCAGGCACAAATACGAGACCCTATTCTAATGACAATTAAAGTAAACAGGCTTGAGGGTGTGACTGTTGTGGTAAAGCACTTGCAGCTCAAGGCCTTGAGTTCAAACCTCAGTACTGCCAAAAGGAAGTTCTTCATTTTTGAAACAAAATATGATAGATTCCAATCTGAGAGCAAAAATATCTCTGGCAAAGGTAAGTATATGGACAAATACTTGATAATGTAGCACTGTAATGATGATACATAAATTACTTTTAGCCCTAATATAAAAAGTAAAAGATAGAAATATTGAAAACAGCTGCAACCACCAAAATTTGTAAATACAGAAAGAAGTAATCTCACACTACAAGAACAACAAGGTTTGGAAAGTGGAGAGTAAAGGTGTAGAGCTTTTGTATGCAGTAGGAGTCAAGTTGCATCAGTGTAAAATAGATGTTTATATCTACAAGATATTCTATGCAAGCCTGAGGTAACCACAAAGGAAAGGCCTAAAACAGAGGCACAAAAGAAAAAAAGAATAAAAACAAGTTACTATCAAAAAATAACCAAATAGCAAAAGAAGAGAGCAACAAAACAATTGCTTACCAGACAGAAAACAATAACAAAATGGTGATAATAAATCCTCACTTGTTATTAATTTCTTTAAACGTAAATGGGCTAAACTTCACAGTCAAAAGGCATATAGAGTTGCTGGCTTAAAAAAAAAGATTTGATGATATGCTGTCCACAAGAGACTCATTTTAGATTCAGATTTTAATATAAAATGGTCCCAAAGCCTCATGTGCTAAAGGCTTGTTTGCCAGTCAGTGGACTTTTGAAAGGTGACTGGCTCATAAGTACTCATAGCCGAATGAACCATTAAGAGGTGGAGCCTTGTTGGAGGATGTAGGTCACCGGGTGGGAGAGGGAGGGCATGCTTCTGAAGGGTATATATTGTCCCTGGTCTCTGTTCTTCATATGCTTCCTGCCATGATGTTTTGACTCAACACAGTCCCAGAGCAACAGAGCCAGGGGACCACGGACCAGAACTTCTCAAAGTATGAGCCAAAATAAATTCTTCCTCCCCTAAGTTGTTTTTCTCAGGTATTTTGACACAGTGACAAAAAATAACACAAGGATCACATACACACACAGAGTGAGAGAATTTAAAAAAAAAAAAAAAAAAAAGAAATATGGCATGCAAGTGGTAACTAAAATCAAGGATGGATGTACTTAATCAAAATAGACTTCAAGCCAAAATCTGTCTAGAGACAAAGATAGTTATTAAAAAGAGTCAATTCAATCGCAAGATATAACAATTATATACATGGCCAACATCAGAGACTAAATACATAAAGCAAATTGTGACAGACAGATCTGAAGGGAGAAATTGACAGCAATACAATAATAGTATGAGACTTCAATGCTTCACTTTCAATAATAGATAGAATGTCCAAACAGAAAATCAATAAACAGCTGACTTGAACAACAAAATAAATGAAACTCCTAACAGACATATAGTAAACTCCCCACCCAACAGAATACACATTTTTACAAGTGCAGATGAAACATTCTCCAGGATAAGCCACATCAAATCATAAAATTAGTCTTATCATATTTAAGAAGATGGAAATCAATTACCAAAAAAAGGACATTGAAATCATTCCAAGTCTCTTTTTCAACCACAACAAAATTAAACTAGAAATTAATAACAGTAAAACAGAAAATTCTAAAACCATGTGGAAACTAAGCAGCATACTCAAGCAATGACTGAGTCAAAAAGGAAATCAAAACAACTTTAGCCAGGCATCATGTGCACACTATCATCTGCACTCAGGAGATTAAGGCAGGAGGATTGTGAGTTCCAGACCAGCCTGGGCCACACAGTGACACCCTGTCTCAAAAACAAAACCCAAAACTTTAAAAATATCTAAAATCAAATGAAAAAGATTTGTGAGATACACCAAAATCAACACACAGATGGAGGCTTATACTGATAAATACCTACATAAAAGGAAAAAAGACTGTACACCTTACAATATAAAAAGGCTGATGGTATAGCTCAGTGGAGAGCACTAGCCTAGCATATGTGAGGCCCTGGATTTTATCTCCAGTAACACAAAATACATACATACATACATATAGAGAGAGAGAAGAGAGAGAGAGAGAGAAGAAAAGGAGGAGAGGGAAGAGGAGGAGGGAGGAGGGAGAAGAAATAGCTCAGGACCAGAAGGCTTTATATGGGAACTCTGTCAAATAATCAGGAAGGAGAACTGGTCCTTAAACTTTTCCAAAATTAGAAGAGGGAATACTTCCAAACTCATTTTATGAGACCAGCACCACTCTGAAACAAAAACCAGGCAAGGTACCATTGAGAACTATAGGCCAATATCTCTAATGAACATAGATGCAAGATCTTCAGTAAAATAACAAATTGAATTCAACACTACAAAAGGTTCACATGCCATGACCAAGTGGGAATCATGCCTGGGCTACAAAGGTGATTGCACATACTCAAAACAATGTGTTCTATCATGTTAACAGAATGAAAGATGAAAACTACATGATCATCTCCATAAAGGCAGAAAAGCTTTTGACAGAATTTACCATCTGTCATTTATCATGATAAAAACTCTCAAAAGTACAAATAGAAGAAACTTCACACAGCGAGGACTATATGAAAAGCCCTTAGGTACTATCATAATGGTGAGATAGGGGGAGATAGCTTTTTTTTTTAAAGTAAATAGCTCTTCCTTTAAGATCCAGTACAAGGCAAGGATACTACTAGAAGTACTAGCCAGGGCAATTAGGCAAGAAAAAGAAATGAAAAGCACACAAATCAGAAAGGAAGAACTAAAATTATTGTGCAACTATCAGCACAAACCAAGTTTAGAATATTTTCACCATTCTGTGAAGGTCCTTTGTACCAATTTGCAGCCACATCCTATTTCCACTTCTAGTCTTGGGCAACCACAAATCGACTTTATGCATTTGCTTTTTCTAAATATTTCATATAGATGGATTCATTCATGAAGTCTTTTGCATTACATTTTTCACTTTGTATCATATTTTGAGAGTCAACTGTGTCATAGCTTACATTAATGTGTACTTCATTTTTATTGCTGAATAGTATTCCACAAAATGGATAATTCCATATTTTGTTCATCATTTGATAAATATTTATGTTACAGTTAGAACTGTTGTGAAAAGTTCTGTTACAGTCACGTCCAGGTATTTGGATGGAAGTGTTTTTTTCTTTTCTCTTCAGTCTATAGCTGGCAGTAGCATTACTGGTCATATAGTAATATAGCAGCCTCCTTTAATTCTTTCATTCACTTTCCATTATTTCAGTTATCTGCCGTCAACCAAGGTCTGAAAATATTACATAGAGAGTTCCAGAAATAAACAGTCTGAGGTTTTTAAATTGTGCGCCACTTTGAGTCCATGGTGAAATCTTTTATTATTCTGTTATAATTATTCTTTTCTACTTTTACTTTTTTTTGGGGGGGACTCAGTTTGAGCTCAGGACCTTATGCCTGTGAGGCAAGCACTCTACCTCTTGAGCCACATCCCAGCCCTTTTTGCTTTAATTATTTTTCTGGATAAGATCTCTCACTGTTGCCCAGACCACCCGCCCCCCGCCTTGGGCCTTAATCCTTCCACCTAGCTGGGATTATAGACATGCAGATTTTTCATTTTATATGAAAATACAAGTGATCTTGTTGATAGTCAACTTTCTCTTTAATTTTGAAATTTGGCTAGCTTTCATTTTACTGTTTTAGTCATACAAAATTTAATGTTTTAGCTGGGTACAATGGCTCACACCTATAATCCTAGGTACATAGGAGACTGAGACTAGGAGAATCATGGTTGAAGGTCAGCATGGGCAAATAATTCTCAAGACCCCCCCACCTTCAAAATAACCACAGCAAAATGGTCTGAGGTATGATTCAATCAGTAGAGCATCTGTTTTACACATGTGAAGCCCTGAGTTCAAACCCTGGTCCCACCAAAAAATTAACATTTTAATAGCATTTGCTGCAATTAGCAGTATTTCATTTGTAGGGGAGAAGTCTAGGGGCTAATTCAAACTGAACCTAAAGCTACACAGTCACAGCATGGTTAGGCATTCAAACCTCCATCTCTGTAAGTATCTGCCACAAACTCTGTGCCGTAGCCTAGCCTGGTTCATCACATCATGTTTGTGCTTTTTAGCTACTTTTTCTCTATTTAGAATTTTGATAAATTATGTATTTGTTAGTATCTCTTTATACAGAAAAGCATATGGATTTTTTTTAACTTGGTTGCAGATTTTAAAAGGTTTGTTTCCCCCTTTAGATGCAGACCAGCAACGAAGAGAGAAGCTCAAAAAAGAATTAGCACGATGTGAAAAAGAGTTTAAACTAACTAAAACTGCAATGCAAGCCAATTCTAAAAATAATTCCAAGTCATTTTGTAACACCCTACAAAAGGTAAGATCATATTTTTACTTTTTAAAGCAAGTATTTCTAAAGTGCTTCATTAGTGCAGCCTGACTTTTTGGTAACCTTTTGCAATAAGTTAGAGTCAAAGGGTATAGAAGGATAAACGTGGTGAAAATACGTACACATGTATGTGAATGGAAAAATGACACTTCCTGAAACTATTCCAGGAATGGAGGAAGGGAGGATAAGATAAATAAGTTAGGTCAATAAACATTTACTGTTAAAGCCAGATGGTTAATATTTTAGGTTTTTCAGGACACAAGTCTCTGTTACAACTACTCTGCCATTGGAAAGTAGACATAGACGATATATAAATAAATTAGCTTAACTGTGTTAAACTAAAAAGTTTGTTAATTAAAAAAAGACCAAGGGTCAGATTTGTTGTGCAGGCTGCAGTTTTCTGACCTTGGCTGTAGGTTTTTTGAGTCCCTTTAATATCTGGTTAAAGAAGTTCTTTTCTATTCCTAGTTCGCTAAGAGATGTTTCTTCTGTTGCTGTCCTTCTTACTATTTTTTTTTTGTCATTCTTACTATTACTGAAATTCTTATTCTGTCTTATGAATGGATAATTTTATCCAATGCTATTTTGCATCTCTTGGAATGATGATATAATTTTCCTCTTTTAATCTGTAGTGAATTACAAAGCTTTTTAATGTTAAACCAAGTTTAAACCCTTAGTAAAACAGAATTTAGTCATATGCATTAGCTTTCTTATACAATGTTGCATTCAGTTGCTAATGTTTCACTTAGAATTTTAGCATCTGAATATCATTGATACTAGACTGTCGTTTTTCTTTTTTCTACTCTCTATGTTTGGTTATTCTAACCTCATAAAATAAACTGAACATGGATTCTTTTTTTGTTTGTATCTAGCTTATATAAGTTTGAAATAATTTCTCTTTGAATTTGATGTAACTCAACATTAAAATTTCTAATTTTGGCAACTTTGGCATCTATAAAAATAGAGTAGTGTAATTAACCCATGCATGGTTCCTGTCACCTACCCAGGGTTCCTGTCACCCAGATACAACAAGGATCAGCTCATGACCAGTCTTACTTCATCTGTGTCCCCACTCTTTACTGCCATCTCAGGTTATTTTGATGTGAATCCAAAATGCTATATGGTTTTGCTCATAAGCATTTTGTTGCTGGTGGTAAAGGCTGGGAAAATCTCAAAGATACACCATATTGAGACCTCTACCCACAGTTTCTAGGTTCTCAACACCGTCAGAGAAAGAATTCAGAGATGAGACAAAGCAAGGAATTGGGAGGGCATTTTCTCCCAGAGCAAAAGTAGACACTCAAGAGGTAGCATAGGCCAGGTACCAGTAGCTCATGCCTGTAATTCCAGCCATTTGGGAGGCTGAGATCAGGAGAATCACAGTTTGAGGCCAACATGGGCAAATAGTGTGCAAGACTCCATCTCCAAAATATCCAGAGCAAAAGCTGGCAGAGTGACTCAAGTGGTAGAGTGCCTGCCTAACAAGCATGAGTCCCTGAATTCAAACCCCAGTATCAACAAAAGAGAGAGAGAGAGCAAGACTTTCAAAATAATCAGAGCAAAATGAATGAAAGGTGTGGCTCAGGCCACTTTGCACACTTGCCTGGTGTGAAGCCCTGAGTTTAAACTCCAGTCCTACCAAAAGAAAAAAAAGAGGGAGTCACATTGTTTTAGATAGCTCCTCTTATGGACAAACTTTAATGGAGGGGAGGATTATTCATGAGTTAGGGTAGGGAGAAAATGGGGAACTCCAGGAATGGGTCAGGGGTTTTCACAAAGTAGGGTTTACTCCCCTTTTTCTGGTCTTATGTGAGTTTTTCATGTGTCATGGCATCAGATGCATGGTAGGAATAGGCACTTTTACAAGGCTGATGATATGGAGTTGCCAATATAATGAAGCAAAGAGTACTTAGCAGTCAGTTTGGTCATCTGCCATGTGGGTCCCAGCCAGTTTGAGGTGGTCTTGTGTTACCCTTTGTGCAGTCATACAACATCCTGTATAACAGCTGCAGGGCTGCATCAACTTTGAGCCACTATTCAGTTTGCCTTTTATCCCCTTTTTCATTCCTGTCTTGCCTTCCTCAGTTTTAGCTAAAAGACCACAACCATAGTGTGATGAGGAATGACTGTGTGTGCGTGTAACCCTGCTAGAGGGGGCTAAGGCAAGCCTGGGCAACACAGGAAGACCCTCATCTCAAAAAAATTTCTTTTAAATACAATACCGTCGTTGTGACTTAAAATTAATAATAATCCTTTAATTTTTCATCAAATAGCCAGTGTTCTGGTTTATCCCATTGTTTCAAGATATTTTGAGTTTGTCAGAATTGATATCTAACAAATTGCAATTAATCAATACTTTTATATTGCTTTTCCCCTTCCCTACCTTTTATCGCCTTGTAATTTATGTATGGTGGGAAAAACACTGAGTTATTTATCTTAAGTTTTTTGTGGGCTACAAAAGCCTAATGCACATTTAGGCTGTGGATTGTGTGGGGATCACACTTGACCAGGTTCTCAAGGGCCAGTTCTCCCTTTCCACTCAGTGCCAGAGCTCAAGATGGGCAAGTTTCCTTGCAAGTTCCTTGCAAGTTGGGGAATGAGCCACTGATGTGTCCCACTCTCTCAAGCACAGGATGAGTTCTGAGCTTTGTTTTCTCCCAGATGTGGTAGTAAAAACTTACATATTTGATAAAACCTAGTTTCACTGCTCTGCTTACCAAGTACTGTATTTTTTAATTCCTACTGTATTGCAAATGAAAATGTGATTTATCAGTAGTCAAAGAAAAAGAGTAAAAGTATTGTGCCATACTAATGAATCTGGAAATTTGCTCATGGAGAACTGTGGAGGAGCTGTAGACCAGTTTATAGTTGGGAAGTTTACATCATCATACCTTTTATGTAGTCTATCCTGGCTGCAATGAAAGACCAATTACAAGACAGTTGTAGTAATCTGGGAACAAAAGACAAAGACCCCCATCTAAGGCAGTATAAAGAGCACAAGGAATATGTCTAAGAGATGTTCATTTTAGTAGATTAGCCAGGACTTGGTGACAGATTCTCTGACATGAGAGGCAAGAGGTAGGCGTTAAAGAGACTGCCAGGTTTCTGGCTTAGGCAGCTGGGAGGATGGCAATATATTATTCAAGGAAATAAAAACAACAGGAAGAAGTACTTTTTTTCTGGGCAATATAAGGTATGAGTTTGGACATGTTTGATTCAAGGTACCTTCATAGCATCTTATGTATTCAGTAGATAGTGAGATATAACTATCAGTGTCAGGAAAGAGATCTGAGCTGAAAATAGACATGGGAGTCATCAGGGGAGGCAGTGACTATGATTGAGAACTCCCCGGGCTGTTTTACAGATGAAAGGACCAGAAATAGAGTTGCTTCCTTTAGAATAAATGTGCTATATGTTCTGTACTATAATTTACCATCTGGGAATCTGTTCATCAATGTTTGACTCATAAGTATATTTTCATTTTAGTGATTATGTACAATAAATGTAAAATGTTTCTATTCCCCAACATTTCAAATATAAATAAGTAATTATATTTTGAGATAAGAATGGGGTTGGTGGAAAACACAAAATTATATATAAAATATATTTTATTATATTTTTATGTATTCTATGTATCTATTATACTTATAATAAAGTAAGAATATAATAAATATTTTACTTATATGTTATATAAGTAATATATACTTATGTATCTTTAACATGTCTACAAATGTAAGAGGTTTCCTATTCATTTTTCCTTTAGTATCTCTAGCCCTATAACTTGTTTGCCTCCATAAACATGTATACTTTTATATATTTTCATTGATTCCATTTAGAATTCTTAGTAAGTTTCAGTTTTCCTACAATTTTGATGAGTCTTGATTATAAATATTCAGATTGTACTGAAATTATTATTTTGAGCAATATATTTTGAAAATTGAATGGATTTTATGGTTAACAGATACTGTCTGTTTATGGTTAACTGAAAAAGTACCTACTATTAAAAAGATAATGCTAGCTTTGAGCTCCTAACATCTTAGTTGTTTATATTCATGAGATCATATATCAAAAACCTCTTATTTTCATTGCACATTCTGTCATACCACTTTTCTTCCCTTGCCTGACTTGCTGCTGTCACTTTCAGGAACTTTCTAAGTACTTTTAGTCTTGTAACTCAACTGGTATCACATTTAACTGTGTTCTGTATTTTAAAACATGAAACATTTGACAAGCAATATAAAACAATGAAAATCAAGAGCCACCCATTCTTCTTTTATAAAATATAATTTGAAACTTTTTTACAAAAAAAGAGTTAGATTTTCAAATAATTTGTACCCAACTTATTCTGTATTTGAGTTGATTCTTCAACTACTTTAAATCTGATGGTTGGAAAATCTTTGTATACCAGGTCTTCTGACAGCATCCTTGAAAAAGATTGATTTAGCACTCAGTTGATCTGTGATTATAAAATTGAGTAGATATTCTTGACCTGTACATGAGTACATGAACTATCGAGTGATTATTACATGTGTTCTGAGTCACAGAAATGGTTTACAGCAGATCACATCAGACTGTAAGGATGACATCAGGGTAAGTGATCAGATTACCACAAAACCTTTTGTTCCATTGACACATACAGAATTTCAGTGATATGCTTTTCAAGTTGGGGTGAATTTACCAATATGTTACATACATTCTGTGTAAATATCTTTCCAAGCTTTCTGTATTTATAACTTAAGAAAGCAATTATATATATATATATATATATATATATCTCAAAAAGCAAATCAATGTAGTTGATTTCATACTGTGTTCTACTGGTTTCCAAGGAAAGAAAAAGAAAGTAGGTAAAGATTATGAGATGTGACAATACAGAAAAGTTTCATGCTTTTCAATCAGTTTCAGAAGGAATTTTTTCAGCATATGTCAGACAAATAAGAGTCTATTTTTCTTTTCTTTCTTTTTTTTTTCAGTGATAGGGATTGAACCTAGAGCCTTATTGTATGGAAGGCAAATAGTCTGCCACTGAGCTATGTTCTTTGCCCTGAATTTCTATCTTTAAAGACTCAATTTGGTATTTCATTTTAGTAAAAACACACTACTGGTAAGAATTTCTTTATGGGCAGTCTAATGCCATATGCATTTCTGCTTGCTCCAATCTTAGCTAATACTATTACTTTTAAGTATAAATAATTCCTGTAATTGTTAATAGCCCTGTAGGATTTTCTTTCAGATTGTACTTAGAAATTTCTTTCCAAGCCAGACTCTTTGGATTAATAAGCTATAGTATGAGCCTAGTTTGGGAAGACTTCTAAGACTAAGGTACCAAAGACATTTACCAAATAGTACCCTAGGGACTCAAAACTGAATGCCAAAATATGTACTTGCTTTGAGTAATTTTGCTGTGTATTTGGGAAAAGGTAGAAGGCTTGAAAAGGAAATGGGTAAATTGATCTATTTTAGGAAGTAGTCATAATACCCAATAATTTGCAGTTTCTTTACTTAAGTAAATCAGTACTTAGATTGGCTACCTATTCTTTACCAGGAAAGAGGTTTAAAACAGTTTAAGATTCCTTGTGCTGCAAAAAATCTAAAATTACACAAGTTTTAAATGAGTTTTTAAAACAGACAATATGATGAGTATAGAAGAGTATAGGCTCAGCCTCAGTTTGAATCTGTGAGAACCCTGTACCTCAGCTACTTGGGAGGCTGAGATAGTTCAAGGCCAGCCTAGGCAAAAATTTCACATGATCCCATCTCAACCAATAGCTGGATGTGGTGGTACACACCTGTCACCCTAGCATAAAATAAAAGGATTGTGGTCTAAGCCAGCCAGGCATAAGAGCAGTACCCTACTCGAAAAATAAGTAAAAAGGGCTGGGTACGGGTCAAGTGGTAGAGCACCTGCCTAGCAAGCTCATGGTCCTGAGTTCAAACTTTAGTAACTGCAGTAAATAAATAAATAAGGGTAGGGCTAAGAATATAGCTCAGTTGGTAGAACAGTTGTCTGGCATGCACAAGACCCTGGGTTCAACCCCCAGGACTGTGCACACACAGTAAAAGTAATAAGTGTACTACCACTCAGAAATTAGTGCAAAGATTAAATGAGTTATACATGTAAATTAATCCAGAGATCCCCAATTAGATGAATTTCTAATACAATTGATAACATTAAACCAAATATTCTTAGCCCTCAGGGGAACCGCAAGACCAGGATGTGTTAATAGAAATGAATGGATTTCCATCCTTTGAGAAGTCGCTAGTACCTTCTTCAGAGAGACCCCTCAGTCTTCCTAAATCGGATAAAGCCCTCCTGAACAGCACTGAGAACACCAGCTTCTCTCCATCCAGCATGGATTACACCACCTCCCGCCCTGCGAAAACGTGCTCTGGAACCATGTATGGCAGAAGGCCTAGGAGTATGTTCCCAAATTCTCATCGCTTCCAGTTAGTCATTTCAAAAGCACCCAGTGGGGATCTTTTGGAAAAGCATTCTGACCTCTTTTCTAACAAACACTTGCCATTCACTCCACGCACTTTAAAAACAGAAGCAAAATCTTTCCTATCACAGTACCGATATTATACACCTGCCAAAAGAAAAAAGAATTTTACAGATCAACGGATAGAAGCTGAAACTCAGACTGAATTAAGCAGGTATGGCAGGACAGCAACCAATCGTAAGGTCAGGAAGTTAAATGAAAATAAATTAAGTAAGCTACACTCCTTGCTTTCTAGTGTGTACTTTACAACTTTTCCTTTTCCATGTATCGCCAGAACTCAGTGATTGTTGAAAAAGCTGTTCGGCTTATCGAGTTCCTTATGAATACGAATGTTACATAATCTATTGTTTCAAACATAGTTCTAGAACTGTTGTACATTTTTAAGTATTATACTTTCAAGGGAATTCTTAAAATATGACATCAGACAGCATTTGTGTAAATATCCATATCAGTTCATACTGGAATTCATAGTGGAATTCATTATGGAATTATGTATTTGAAAAACCAACCTTTTGGCCAACTAATTTTGTGCTCCCTTCCCTGTAGATATTTATTTGCATAGCAACAACTGCCCAGGAATAATTTAGACTATTGTCTAGAAATTAAATGTAATTTGCCTCAATAATGTTTTCATATCCAATAGTGTTTACGACATGATATTCCTTGAAGTTTGCCCAATGATTACAGAAACAAACAGATCAATGTTACACAAATGATTTATCTGGTATGGGTTTTAATTATTTTAGAAAGTAAAAAACTATTAGACTACTATCATTTGGGTATAGATTAGAGGTACTTCTATATTAGATGAATCCACATATATTTAATTTAAAAAATTAAGAAATTGGATCTGCAATAGAACTTTACCAAGTGGGACAGAAAAGAGAAAATCAAGTATGTCATATCCTTTTATGATTATATTTATGAATGTTATAAAGATAATAGTTCTGGGCTGGAGGTATATTTCAAGTGGTAAAGGTCTTGTCTAGCAAATGTAAAGCCCTGAGTTCAAGCCCCAGTGCCTGCAGGGCACCAGTGGGTCACACCTGTAATACTGTAATACTAGTTACTTGGGAAGCTGAAATCAGGAGGCTCATGGGTTGAGGTCAGCCCTGACAAAAAATTCATGAGACCCCATCTCAACCTGTAGCTGGTTGGGTTGCAGTGGCATGCACATGTCATCCCAAGCTACAGAGAAGGCTGAGATTGGGAGGATCCAGGCCCCAATATTAACAGAGCAAAAGGGGCTGGAGGCATGGCTCAGGCAGTAGAGTACCTGCCTAGCAAGCTAGAAGCCCCAAGCTCAAACCTAGTACTGAAAAAGAAATAAATAAATAAATAATAATAATCACATTCACATGTTTATTTAACTGGACTCTAGTGCTATTCAAAAATAAAAAAGGAAAAAGAAGCATATAGAATCTCAACCATATGTATTTTTTGATTATCTAATTAGAAATTACACAATTTACAAGAATATATAGGTAGATCTCATTCTCTCGTGTTTCTTTTTTATATAGTAAAGCTTGTTATTTATGGTGTTTATATTTTGAAGAAGTAACAGTCATTTTTTAAAAATATTACAGCTTTAATTCTGATGTTTGGACAGCTGAGACAAAGAACTTGACAGATTCAGAAGTGAACACAAAGCAGGTAGTATATATGAAACATTTTGGTGCTGCCACCCTTGACTTACATGTGCTTTAACCTATAAAGAATATTTGTAGTTATATGGACTGTGAAATGGTTATAACATTTCACAGATGCCAGATGGATCCTGGGAAATCACTTGTTAGCATCTAGAGAGTCGTCTATCTGGATAGATGGAATAAAATACATTAAATATTGTTTTCAAAAACACACAGACTTGGATTACTAAAAGTACCAACAAAGTTTACTGATTTTATACCTGTATTTTTTTTTTGAAGAATTGCCACTATTTATACTATTGGAAATCATACATTTTAGAATTGATGAAACCATTTTCTTTTGTTCCTCTTTACCTTTTCTAGACCTTAAATTTCATTATTATAGTATTTGTATTTTGAATAATTAGCAATAAATTCTTTTTAAAAGTCATTGCTTTAAATATGATTTTGAGACAAACTGATTTATTTTTATTTTGGGGGTATCAATCATGTACTTGTGTCCTAACTTAAATTTATTGTTTGTAAAAATAATTTGTCTAGTAAAATATCAAAGATTCAGGGATACAAGAGTAAAATACAATCACACCCAACTTCCCTCTTCTCTTCTGAAAATGGACAGAAAGTGATAGGTCCCATTTCAGCCATTAATAACTGTTTGACATAGGGCCCTGCCACTTAAACCTCAAGGACAAGACACCTACCCTCAGAGAGCTGAGAGTTCTCATCTAGAAAAACTGTAATTAACCTGCAGAATCTTTGAGAGGAGTAAAAAATGTAGGTAAAGTTCCTAGCTTGGTACGCACTTGTTAAATGATGGCTATTACTAGCTTGGGTTTTATGATGAATTGGCTCTATAGATGATGAAATAAACTAAAGCAGAAGCCCATCTTTATTACAGTGGGCTCCAAACGCTCACCTACAACCCTCCAAGAAAACAGTGGGTCCCCATATTCCATAATCAGTGATACCATCAGTTGACTTGAGGCTAAAAGAACATTAACTGAAATCAATCTACAATGTAACCACACTTTTAAAACTGTAAACCGTGGTATATAAATTACCCTTGTAGAGATTAAATCCAACAATGCAAGTAAGATGCTCGGCAGTGTTTGTAACACAGGAAGGGTTCTGTAGAAGTAAGCTGCCATTGTTTTTGTTTGTTAGTGTTGTTCATACTGCCAGGGCTGCCACTGGTTATGCATGTTCTGACACACTGGCATTTTAATTAGATACTTTAATACTGTAGTTTTTTTCCTCAGCTTTACTGAAAAGTTACAGATTTGCTTCATTTTCTTTTTGTGTGTTTATTTGTGGTAATTTCTTAATTAAAGTGTTCATTAAAGTGTTGCTTGTTAAAATACAAGAGATAAGTCATTTTATCTTACTTTAAATAAGTTAAAGAGCTGGCCAGGGTGTCTCATCCTGTAATTCCAGCAGTTGGGCTGAAGTAGAATTACCCTGATTTTGAATTGAGCCTGGGTTGTATGGCAAGACCCTGCCACAAAAAAAAGGAAGGAAGGGAGGGAGAGAGAGAGAAAGAGGAAGGGAGGAAAGAAAAAGAAGAGAGGAGGGGAGGGGAGAATAGATGGGGTGAGAAGAGGAGAGAAAAAAGAAAAAGGTGCTGATTGGATAGAAAAATTATTCTAAAACTTTCGTTATGTATCGGTCACTGTTATGTTCTGGATTTCTTCATTTTCCTTGAAATTTGATGTTTTGCTTATATAATATATATTTGAAGAAAAATACTTATTATTTTTGTTACATTCCCAGGCATCTAACTATATGACATGTGGTACCGAAGAAAAAATAATACCTTTACCTTTACAAGGGCACAACCTAACATGGGACAAGATCAAAGATGGTACTCTGCAACATTCCCCAGAAAGGTGAACAGTTTATAGGAAGAATAATTTCAACCATCTGTAATTGCTTTCCTATATAATAGACATATAGTATTACAGCATCAGCCTTATTTTAGTGTTACACAACCTAGCAACAGTGTTTTATTGAAAAAAATCTTACAAAGTTAAGTTTTCAATAAAGGTTTCAAATGAATTAATTTTGCTAATATATTAATAAAGGCAAAAGAGACAGGAGTTGGCACTATTTATCATCACTACTCAGATTAAGAAGGATTTTTCCCAAGGCAAGTCTTCTGGCAACAATGCCAACCAGTTTACATGGCAACCAATAGGAGTGAAGAACTTTACCATTTGAGGAGTCATCATCTGTGATTTTCCCCATAAGCTAGTGCTTGGTCTGTCACTGCTTAGAGGCACTCTTAAAAACTTGCTTATCAGCACAAGGCCCTGAGTTTAATCCCCAGCATGAAAAATAAATTTTCATCATGTTTAGTAATTGTGGAATATTATACCTAAAGAAAAAATGATAGATTAGCAGGTGCTAGATGCCTTTGATAATTGTAGCTATCAATGCATTTCCAGTGTCAGAGATTGGATATGAGATAAAGGGGATAGTGTTCTCAAAAGGCAAGAATGAGGTGTTGTGTAACAGAACAAAGGAGAGTACAGTCTTCCCAGGATTCAGCTTCTCCCTCAGGCTTTTTCCAGGGAGATCTCACCTCCTAAGGCCACAGTGAATTGATTGTAAGCTTGAATTCATGGACATATAACTTAATATTATATAAGCTGCTCTTGAACCAGTTTGCACTGAATATAAAGGCTGACCCAAAGAAAGGAATGTCTCTTCTAGTAGTTTCTAACTAAAAGAAGTAAAAATTACCACTGGATACACCTGAATTAAAACCTTGGAATTAACTAATAATAGTACAACTAAACAGTGACAAAATTTATCAGAATGAGTAGCTTTACAAGAATTTCCCTAGGAAAATATGTTTTCAACATTATCTGTATATTAACCTTAATCAAATTGTCATTTTTTTATCCTAGGGAAGGGCCATAGCATAGTTTTAAAAGGGTTGTGAGTTTATGACTAGAAGACCAATTTTAAAACCCATCCTTGCTACTTACCAACATTAACCTTAGCAAGTCACTTAGCCTGTCTGACTCTTGGTGAATTCCTAAGTAAATTGGAAAATAATACTTAGCCAACACACCCAACTGGATTGTTCAGGAAATTAAATGACATTGTGGATATAAAAGTGCTTAAAATTCTCTAGAGCATATCATTACTAATGTATAATATTATTGAATGCTTACTGTGTGTCAACCATTGTTTTGCTAAAACATTTTAACTTTCTTCTTCTAGGACAATGTGTCAGTATTCCGTGCAGCTTCCTTCAGACAATAAAATCTACTCTGAGTAAGATTGTTTTAACCTCTTCATTTTACTTTATTGGGAATCAGAATTAAGAATCATAGAAACCATTATAAAATACTTTGAGACTGAACACTAATCTCTCTTATAACCAGCTTTGGAGTGTCATTTGTGTAATTCATGCTAAATTGGAGAAAATGACAAAAATTTTCTGGATTATCAGTCATTTTTATCTTCAATAGACATCTGTCCCTAAGTTACTAATACCTACTATTTTGAATAATTACTACCTATAATTCTCATTTAATGTTGTGAGTTAAAATAATCAAGAGAAAAGCAAATTTTAGCAGCTTAAGACACTCTTTCCAGAGGTTTGTCTGTTCTTTGCAGGTATTATAATTGTAGGTTTTAATGTTGCTTTGGTTAAGTTACATTTTTTTCAGGAAAATAATCTATTTTAGGGGTTTCATTAATTCCCAAACTTGGCTGCTTCTAAGCAAGTCCTTGTGAATCAGTTTTAAAATGTGACTGTCTTAATATTTTAATCTATTATCTTCGCTTATTAGTTCTTCCTCTTATATTTGCTTACTCAGTAATTGAGTGGTTACCTGCCCTGCTATTTACATTTTCTATTAATTCACTGATTTCACCTGAAGTCAAATTTGTAATAATACTCTAATTTTCTTGTAATAGCTACTTAAATGTAGTTATAAGGTAGTATAATAAAGAAATGTGTCCAAGTAATTAAAAATTACCACTATATATTTGTTTACAAATTTTCCTATTAGAACTTTTTCCCCTCTACATTTTGAAGGAAAAGAAGGAAAATTTTCTTCTCAGTTAATTTCCCAACCTTAATATAAGATACCATCCTTAGAATAGAGGAGGACCTCATAATTAAAGCTTCTGCTTCCCTGCATGGGTGCTCTTACCCTCCCACGGGTGCTGTGCAGAAGGCTCATGCTTCTGCTGCCAGACAAGGAGCCAGAGCAAATACAAAATGCTGGGCCAGGGCTCTAGCTCCACGGTATGGCATTTGCTCATCCTCTTGCCCTTGGTTGCTTTCTTTGTTGTTTTATTTAATTATGATTTTTATTGCTACAGATGTTGCAGAAGGCTATGAAATTTTACACCACCAAGTGATAACTTCTCACTTTTAGTAATTATATTTGAGAAAATAGGCATATACTTGTTTTGTATTATTCCCCTGAATGACAATAATTAATAGAAGTACATTTATAATGGTGGAGATGGGTATTTATGATTAGGTACTCATTTCCTACAGTTTTCAGAATAAATAAGTAACAGTTTTGATGCTCGGTGTTGCCTTGCCTTCACAGTGAAGAAGAACTGTTGTATCTGAATTTCATTGAAGATGTAACAGATGAAATTTTGAAACTTGGTTTATTTTCCAACAGGTTAGAGTTTTAAATTTTTTTTGGAAATTGAAGTATACATTAAATGTTTTTCATCTAGTGTTAATTTGGGGGCAGTGGTACTGGAATTTGAACTTTGAGGACTTTGCACTTGCTAGATAGGCACTCTGCCACTTGAGCCATGCCTCTAGCCCTCATATATAGTTAATTTTTAAAACTACTTCTACATATTAGTAAGTGAAAAGTTATATTGCCTTTTTGAGATCATATTCTTACAATTGATAGCAAGTTATAAAGAATGTTTAATTCATACTCCAGAGCAAGTTCACATTTTAAGAACTTATAGAAGAGATTTTATTTGGTTGTTATTGTACCTTAGTTATAACAAACGGGTAGAATAAATTGAGAGTTTGCTTCCTGTTGGCACAGCTGTTTAGTAAAACATTATGAGAATCAAAAGCAAACCTTTTAGATTTTGCAGTACAGGAGTTTGAACTCAGGGCTTCACACTTGCTAGGCAGGTGCTCTACTGCTTGAGACACACTTCCAGCCCTTTTTGCTCTGGTTATTTTGAAGATAGGGTCTCGCTTTTTGCTGAGGCCAGAATGGACCATGATCCTCATAGTTCATGCTTCCCAGGTATGTACCACCACACCCCGCTTTTTTCCATTGAGATGAGGGTTCTGGCAAACTTTTGTAGTCCTTCTGATCTCAGCCTCCTGCCAAAAGGTGTGCTCAGCTATTGGTTGAGATGAGGTCTTGCAAAATTTTTTTAGCAAGGCTGGCCCCAGACCACGGACACCCAGCTAAAACAAGCATCTTTATTCCACCTGTTAATGTTTTAGCTCAGGTAAATAAGGACAAATTAAAACCCAAGTTTGCATACTATAAATGAAATGGAAAATTTACAAAACCAGATTAGATATTGCACATCTTAAAGAAATTGTGTGTGCTTGGGCTAGCTTGTACATTTCTGTATCTAAAATTGATTGGACACTGGATTCTACTTCATGTTGTATAGCAGAGGACCCCACTCTGTATTCTATATGCTTTCTCAGTTGTAACAGTGTGCAAGTGCAGACATGTCCAGTGAATTATTTCTATCCCCACCTCAAGTTTTTTTTTTTAATTTTTATTTTATTCATATATGCATACAACATTTGGGTCATTTCTCCCCCCTTCCCCCGCCCCCTCCCTTGCCACCCCCCAACTCCCTCCTTACCCCCCCTTACCCCTCGCTACCCAGCAGAAACTATCTTGCCCTTATCTCTAATTTTGTTGAAGAGAGAGTATAAGCAATAATAGGAAGGCACAAGGGTTTTTGCTGGTTGAGATAAGGATAGCTATACAGGGAGTTGACTCCCATTGATTTCCTGTGCATGTGTGTTACCTTCTAAGTTAATTCTTCTCCAACTAACCTTTTCTCTAGTTCCTGGTCCCCTTCTCCTATTGGCCTCAGTTGCTTTAAAGTCTCTGCTTTAGTTTCTCTGCATTGAGGGCAACTAATGCTATCTAGTTTTTTAAGTGTCTTAGCTATCCTCATACCTCCCTTGTGTGCTCTCGCTTTATCATATGATCAAAGTCCAATCTCCTTGTTGTGTTTGCCCTTGATCTAATGTCTGCATATGAGGGAGAACATACGATTTTTGGTCTTTTGGGCCAGGCTAACCTCACTCAGAATGATGTTCCCAATTCCATCCATTTACCAGCGAATGATAACATTTCATTCTTCTTCATGGCTGCATAAAATTCCATTGTGTATAAATACCACATTTTCTTGATCCATTCGTCAGTAGTGGGGCATCTTGGCGGTTTCCATAACTTGACTATTGTGAATAGTGCTGCAATAAACATGGGTGTGTAGGTGCCTCTGGAGTAACCTGTGTCACATTCTTTTGGGTATATCCCCAAGAGTGGTATTGCTGGATCATATGGTAAATCAATGTTTAGCTTTTTAAGTAGCCTCCAGATTTTTTTCCAGAGTGGTTGTACTAGTTTACGTTCCCACCAGCAGTGTAAGAGGGTTCCTTCTTCCCTGCATCCTTGCCAACACCTGTTGTTAGTGGTTTTGTTAATGATGGCTATTCTAACAGGGGTGAGGTGGAATCTTAGTGTGGTTTTAATTTGCATTTCCTTTATTGCTAGAGATGGTGAGCATTTTTTCCTATGTTTTTAGCCATTTGAATTTCTTCTTTTGAGAAGGTTCTGTTAGTTCACTTGCCCATTTCTTTATTGGTTCATTAATTTTGGGAGAATTTAGTTTTTTAAGTTCCCTATATATTCTGGTTATATCAGTCCTTTGTCTGATGTGTAGCTTACAAATATTTTCTCCCACTCTTTTTTTCTCTTCAGTTTAGAGACCATTTCTTTTGTTGAGCAGAAGCTTTTTAGTTTTATGAAGTCCCATTTATCTATGCTATGTCTTAGTTGCTGTGCTGCTGGGGTTCCATTGAGAAAGTTCTTGCCTATACCTATTAATTCCAGAGTATTTCCTACTCTTTCCTGTACCAACTTTAGAGTTTGGGGTCTGATATTAAAGTCCTTGATCCATTTTGAGTTAATATTGGTATAGGGTGATATACATGGATCTAGTTTCAGATTTTTGCAAGTTTTTTTTTAATTAAGGTGGACATTTTCATTAGTGGCATAAAAAATATATTGATGGGCCAGGTGCCAGTGGCTCAAGCATGTAATCCTAGCTGATTGGAAGGTTGAGATTGGGAGGATTCGGGTTCAAGGCCAGCCTGGGAAAATAGTTTGAGAGACCTGATCTCCAAAATGACCAGAGCAAAATGGACTGGAGGTGTGGTTCAAGTGGTAGAGCACCTATTTTGCAAGTGCAAAGTCCTGAGTTTAAACCCCATATATATAAACATATATATGCACATATATTTGTTGAAAAGATCTAAGTTTTTTGGCAATAATAGTGTTTATAGCTTTCATTTTTAAAAAGATGGTTTAAAACATTTGCATAATGGGTATAGAGTTTCAAATTTACAAGACTAAAAAGGTTTTAAGAGATGTTTCCCAACAATGTGAATACATTTAACACTTACTGAACTGAACATTTAAAAATGGTTAGAAGCTGGGTAAAATATTATATATTCATGTATGAAAATGGAAACATGAAACCTGTTGAAGTTATTCTAAGAAGGGGATAAAGGAGAATGATGGAGGGAGTGAGTTTGACTAAGATATAATGCAAGCACTTTTGTAAATGTCACAGTGTATCCCCAGTATAAAATAATATGGTAATAAAAATATTTTTTATGCTGGGCATGGTGGTACACAGCTATAATCCCAGGACTTGAGAGGCAGAGGGAAGAGGATGATGAGTTTGAAACTAGTCTGGGCCTCATAGCAAGACCCTGTCTCAAAAAATAATAATAATAATAATTTTAAAATAACTATTTTTTAAATGGTGAAGAAAGTAAAATTTTAGTTTATTAACCACAAAAACATTTGCATACAAAATCATATGTATTCTTAAATTTTTGCATTTTCTCTTAGGATTATAAGACTTATCTATTACAAGATTTTTAATTATAGCACCAAAGGAGTAGAATCAGCCTAAACATTGAATAATAAGGTTTGCTTGAACACATTATAGAATATTTGTGAGTGTAAGCTCTGTTCCACATTTAAAATAATATTGTAGGGCTGGGGGTGGAGCTCAGTGATAAACACGTACGTGGCCTGCATGAGCTCCTGGATTCCATCCCCAGCACCACAAAAAAGAAGCTATAGAAGTACATTTCTTGATACAGAAAGGTGTTCATGACATATATAGTTGATCAGAAAAAAATAAAGGTACCCAAACAGTTTTTATTGTTTATTTCCAGTTTGGGGAAAAAATAGATATGCATAGAAAAATACTTAGGAATAAATATGAATATTCCAAAATGTTAATAGTAGCTGTATAAAATAGAATACAGACTTCTTGTACTTTTAAAAATTATTAAATAATTCAGAACTACTAACTCCCCAAGGTTGGCTTATAACTTAACTGATTACAAGCCATCTGTTTTTCAAATCTGTTGATAGATTAATGGGATAAACAATCATGTTATAATAAGAAGAAGAAGTTGTCTGGAGCCAGTTACATCTGGGTTAAATTCTCTGAGTCACTTGTGATATTGGGAGAGAGGAAATTATTATCTTAGAGATGTGCTTTTCTCATCTCTAAAGTGCTTTTACAATACCTTGGTATAATGATTATTATGTGTGTAGCACAAATATGTTCAGCTTACTGGTACTTAATAAGTGGTAATGTTTAGGTTATTATGTGGGTTTATCATCAGTGGAATTTTTCAAGGATAATTTAGGAAGCATTATAAAATACCTGTAAGAGAATTTTCTTTTTAAGTTTTGGATTTGAGCATGTGTACATGTGAGCATGTGAGAAAGAGAGGGAGGGAGGGAGGAAGAGAAGGCAAGAAGGGGTTTTGGTGTTTGTGTATGGTAAGAAAGAGAGCTTTGGGGTGTGTGTAAGAATTGTTGTACCTCACTTAAAATATTTCATCTACAGAAATATAAGTAGTATACAGTCTTCCAGAAATGTTGGTATCCATTATATAACTTGAAGCAAACTCATAGTTGAAGTGTCACACTAGCTTCTAGGTTGGAGGACTTAACTGAACAGGAAATGATTAGTCTTCAGCTTTAGAGACAGAAAGATTAATCAGAAAAATGTTTTTCAGCCTTTAATAGTTTGGGTGTTATGTGGCTATTTTATATACTAGTTGAGTTCTGGTTTTTAAGACATTAACATTTTTGTTTATCTTTAGATTTTTAGAACGACTGTTTGAGCGGCACATAAAACAAAACAAACATCATCTGGAGGAGGTTTGTCTCTCTTTAGAGCTGCATTAGAAAAATTCTCATTCAGACATTTTCAAGTTTTTCATACCCTCAAAAAATATATTCAAATCCAGAACTTTTTCCCTTGTACTTTTTTATGGGACTCAGGGGAATTGGGGGAGTGTAAGGTACTAATCCTGCTGAGATTAGCAGCCCTGCAAACAAAAGTAATTCAATTCAATACAATTAACTAATGTCATTGTTCTAATAATTACATAGGTATTTTCTCAATCCTAGGAAAAAATGCGCCACCTGCTGCATGGCCTAAAGGTAGACTTAGGCTGCGTATCTGAGGAAAATTCAGTAAAGCTAAATGATGTCAGTATGTGGAATTTACTTGACTTTCAAAAGGCTATGGATTCAAAACAAAATAAATTTAAAACTGAAAATGATACAGATATTCAACAGGAATGTCGACAATACCAAAAGGCTTTGGATATGTTATTGTCTGCACCAAAGGATGAGAATGAGATGGTTTCTTCACCAGGTGACTTTTTCATGCCCATTTATAAATCAAAGTATTCAGAAGATTCAGAAGGGGTTTTAATTCAACCGGTGACTGAAGAAACAGATCTTGTGTCTTCAACTTGGGACAAAAACAGTCCAAGTTCAGACCGTTTAATAGACCAGGAAACCTCTGTGAATGTCATTGAAGGTGATAGTGATACTGAAAGGGTTGAGACTTCAGGTGAATTATGTTGTCTTAGCACGTCACTCATCCGGTCTGATCAGTTCTCCAGCATCAGAAGTGGCAACAATCATGGCAATGAATTACCGACTCTTAAAGTCATGGAAATGAGCATTGAAGACTGTGCTTTGGATGTTTGATCTTCATTAATAAATACCCCACATGGCCAATAACTCAATACTATTTTTCTTTTTTCCCCTTATATGTTAAGATGTCTGTATAGTTTTCTGTGCTGCCTAATAAATTATCACAAACTCAGCAGCTTAAAACACCATACATTTATTATTAATCTCATATTCTCTGTGGCTCAGGAGGTAAACACAGCACAGGTGGGTCCTCTGTGCTGGGTCTCACAGGGCTACAATCAAGGTGACATTCAGAGTGTGGTCTCATCTAGAGGCTTAACTGCGGGGAGAATCTGCTTCCAAACTTTAGTAGTTGTTGCCAGAATTCTTTTCCTTGCAGCTGTAGATCTGAGAGCTTCATTTGCTTGCCAGGTGATGGCCAGAGGTTGCCTGCAGTTCTCTGCCACTTGGTCCTCTCCTTAAGCAGGCCATAATATGTCTGCATGGTTTTTCAAGACTAATAAGAGAACCAGAGAGACTGTTAGCAAGATGGAGTTTTCTGTAACTTAACATACTCATAAGAGTGACTTCTGTCACTTTTACCATATTCTTTTGGCTAGAAGTGAGCAAATCACAGATTTCTCCCACCCTGCAGGAGTGTGGGGATATTATATAAGGGTGTGAATGCCAGGAGTGGGAATCATTGGGGTTGCCTGAGGATCTCTCAGCTACAACCTTTAAAGCTGCTTTTTAGAGAAACATATTTACCAGATTTAATTGACTTCACAGGCAATGGGAAATGGTTTATGGTCTGGTGTGTGTTTTGAAACATTACACCTTGCCTGTGGTACCTTTGACTTCCTTTTTTCTCACCTTCGTGCACTATCAAAAGCTTCAAGGACCATCCTTACTATCAGTGAGCTAGCATCAAGTGTCTGTCAGCTCCTGAAATACTGTCTCTTGTGAATGCAAACATTCTAACAGGTCTATCTGACACAACTATCTTATTTACTCTTTCGTTCATGAATGAGATCCTTACTATTAAGATATATCTCAGGAGATTCACCTAATTATGTCTTTTCAACTATTTACAATAATTGAATATTGAATGCCAGTAATGTATATAATTTCAGGCCTCGGCACTATGAAGGAATAAAAAATAAATATTAATAACCCAAGTATTCTATAATCTTACCAAGGCCTTCAACCACTTTTGGGTATATACATACAAGAATCAAAATCACCTTACTTATAGAGGTAACTACATACCCATGTTTATTATGGCACTATTCATAAAGCCAAATTATGGAATCAGTCTAGATGCCCATCAATGGATAAAGAAAATGTGGTATATATACACAATGGAGTTTAACTCAACCATTAAAAAGATTGAAATTATGTGGTTTGCTGGAAAATGGATAGAACTGGAGATACCATGTTCAGTGAAATAAGCCAGTAGCCCAAAGACAAGTGTCATATTTTCTTTTATCATACTTAGAACAAACTAGTGTTTCTTAAAGGATGGTACTTATCATTGGAGATAGAAGAGTTGATGTTTAGTGGTATAAGAATGACATGTCCATCTCGTTTCTGAGACGTTGATTGCACCACTGTCTTCAGGATTCAGACTCAGCAATAACCTGCAAGGTACAGTATGTTGGCCAAGCACAAATGTTTGGTGTTCCAACTCACCCTGCTGCAGCCCTTCCTCAGCCGTAACCTGGCCTTCAGTTCTTGCCTCTGAGATTGTTCCCCTTAACTTTCTAAGCAACACCTTTTCCCAGCCTGAAATCATCTCAAATCTCCAAACATAACCTCAGCCCTGTTCTTGGTACTCAGTGTGGGTCTCCTCACCAATCAGCCTTTACCCCTCTATTCACTTCTGGGACCCCACCTTTCCTTAACCCCAGGCTCACTCTTCAACAAACCCCTCATACCATTATCCCCATGACTCCTCAGGCCCATGGCCCTGACTTTTCCTTCTGTCAGTGGGGCTGCCATCTTTCTCATATTTTTATTGGTATATATTACATCACACATAGCAGTTCAACATGACATTTCCATAACTATTCACCTGAATCTCCCTCCAACCTTCCCTTTTTTCTTCCTATTCTACCTCTCTACTTTCATGATGTTGGGTTTGGTTTTTTGTGTGTTTCTTTGTTTCCCCCTGGCTTCCACAAATGAGAGAAAATAATACCTATCTCTGTGGGACTGACTTATTTTACTTAGGGCATCTCCAGTTCCATCCATTTTCCAGTAAACTACATAATTTCATTCTTCTTAGTGGCTGAGTAAAACTCCACTGTGTACATATACCATACCTCCTTTATCTTTGATAGGCATGTAGGCTGATTCCATAATTTGGCTATTGTGAATAATGCCATGATAAACATGAGTATATAGGTATCTGTATAGTAAGCTGATTTTGATTCATCAGTGTATATCCCCAGAAGTGGTATGCCTGAATGATATGGAAGGTCTACTTTTAATTTTTTGAGGAATTTCCATACATTTCAACAGTGGCTGGACTAATTTACATTCTTACCAACAATGAATAAGAATTCCTTTTTCCCTGCATCCTCACCAGCATTTGTTGCTTTCTTGATAACACCCTTTATGACTGGGGTAATTTGGAATCTCAATGAAGTTTTAATTTTCATTTTCCTGATGACTATAAAGATACTGAACATTTTTTTTTCATACATTTATTGGCCATTTGGCTTCTTCTGAAAGTGTCTATTCAGTTTACTTACTCATTTATTGATTGGATTATTTGATATTTTGGTGTTTAATCATTTTGAGTTCCTTTCATATTCTAGTATTAATCCCCTGTCAGATAAATACTTGGCAAAGACTTTTTCCCATTCTGAGGCTGGGAGTGTAGCACAGTGGTTGAGTGCTTGCCTAGTATGCACAAGGCCCTGGGTTTGATTCCCAGCACTACAAAAACAAACAAAAAAAATCCAAAACCCATTCTGTAGGTTGTCTCTTCCTTCTGTTGGTTGTTTCTTTTACTATGCAGGTTTTCAGTATGAAACAATCCTGTCTGTTCTTACTATTATTTCCTGAGTCTTATTCAGAAAGTCCTTGCCTATGCTTAGATTTCCCCTAGTAGTTTCAAAGTTTCAGGTTCTTGCATTAAGATCCTTTGATCAATTTTGAATTGATTTTTGCATGGGGTCAGATCTGGTTTTTCTAACACCACTTGTTAAAGAGGCTGTCATTTTTTCAATGTATATTTTTAGTGCCTTTGTCGAGAATCAGATGGCTGTATCTGCTTGGACTTATTTCTGGATCTTCTATCTCATTGGTCTATGTGTCTGTTTTTGACTAGTAACAAACTGTGTTATGGCTCTGTAGTATAGTGTGAATATTGTGATACCTGTAGCATTGCTCGTTTTGATCAGGATTGCTTCTTGCTCTGGTTACTCGGGGTCTTTTGTGTTTTCATATGAATTTTAGGATTGCTATTTTCTATTTCTGTCATTGGAACTATGATTGGGATTGCATTGAATTTGTATATTGCTTTTGGTAATATGGCCATTTTAACAATATTTATTTTGGCCATCAATAAACAAGGGAGGTCTTTCCATCTTCCAGTATCTTCCACAGTTTCTTCAGTGCTTTGTAGTTTTCATTGTGGAGGTCTTTAACACCTTTAAGTTTATGCCTTGGTATTTTAAAATTTTTTGTGGCTATTGTGAATGGGATTTCTCTCCTGAATTCTTTTTTTAGTGAGTCCATTGTTGGTGTAAAGAAAAGCTACTGTTTTTTCATGTTGACTTTGTATCCTGCTTCTTTGCTAAACATGTATATCAGATTTAAGAATCTGCTAGTGGAGTCTTTAGGGTCTTTTAATCATAGGTTTATATTATCTGCAAATAGAGATAGTTGGACTTCTTCCTTTCCTAATTGTGTCGTCCTTATTTCTTTCTCTTGCCTCACTGATCTGGTTAAGAATTGAAGCACTGTATTGATTAAGAGTGGAGAGAATGTACAGTCATGTCTCATTCCTAATTTTATAGGAAATGCTTTCAGTCTTTCCCCATTCAGTATAATGTTGGCTGTCAGTCTGACATACACGGCCTTTGTTATGTTGAGATATGAACCTTCTGTTTCTAGTTTCTTCAGGACTTTATCATGATAGGATGTTGGATTCATTCAAAAGCGCTTTTTTTTTGCATCTATTGAGATGATCCTGTAGTTCTTGTACTTCTGTTTATATGCTGTATTTATCCATGTGTGTACGTTGAACCAGCCTTGCATTGCTGGAATGAAGCCAGCTTGATGTGTGATCTTTTTATTGTTTTGTTGAAGTATTTTATTGAAGATTTTTGCATCTATGTTCATCAAGGAAATTGGCCGACAGTTTTCCTTTTTTGTTATGTCATCTGATTTTGCTATCAGAGTAATAATGTCTTCATAGGATGAGTGTGGAAGTGTTGCTTTACAATTTTTGTATTTTATGGGATAGTTTGTATTTTGTAGAATATTTTGAGGAGCAATGGCATTAGTTCTTCTTGTAAGATGTGAGAGAATTCAGCTGTGAATCTATTGGGTCCCAGGCTTCTCTTTGTTGAGAGGTTTGTTTTTTTTTTTTTTAATATGTAACTGTTGCGATCTCATTGCTTATTATTGAACTGTTTATTTATATCTACTTGGTTCAATTTTGGTAGGTCATTTGTGTCTAGAAGTTGATGCATTTCTTCCATATTTTCCAATTTATTGGAATATAAGTTTTCCAAGTATTTCCTAATGATGGTCTGGATTTCCTTAGTATCTGTTGTAATGTCACATTTTTCATCTCTAATATTATCAACTTGGTTCTTTTCCCTTTTAGTTAGTTTGACTAAGGGTTTGTCAATCTTGTTTATGTTTTCAAAGACCTCTTTGTTTTGTTGATTCTTTTATCATTCTTTTAGTTTCCATTTCATTAATATCTGTCTTTATCTTAGTTATTTCTATTGATTTAGGGATTGACTTATTTTTCTAATAAGCTTGATTGCATCACTGACTTATTTGAGATCTCACTGATTTTTTTTTAATGTAGATACTCCCATTTACAAGCACCCCCTCTTACAAGCACTTTGATTGTATCCTATAGGTTCTGGTGTTTATATATAGGTTGTATTTCATTTGCTTCTAAGATTTTTTATTTTTTTTTCACCCCTTGATTTTTTGATGACCCATTATTCAAGTATATGTTGCACAGTTTCCATGTCTTTGTATTTTCTGTAGTTTCTCTTGCTATTGATTTCTAGTTTTATTCTATCGTGGTATGATTATAAGAAGTTACTTTCTTTTATTTGTTAAGATTTGCTTTATGCCCTAAAATGTCTATTTGGAAGAAGGTCTGTGGGCTGCTGAGAAGAATGTGTGTTCTGCAGCTGGGTGGGATATTCTGTAGATGTCTCAAGTCCATTTTGACCTATCTACTTTTTGGACATGTATCTATACTGTCTCCACTGGCCCAGCTTTGGTTCCACAAGGTGTGTGATGTTGCAGGCAATATATATTCTAAAAAGAGGAAACACTTCAAGACATTGGGATAGACATCTTTTGGAACTGTATTCTTTTAATTGTATTTTCAGGCAGCACTGGGTAGTGGCAGGGTGGAGGAACAGTTTCTCACCACTGGAATGGAAGTATAGTTCAGTAGCAAAACATGCTCAGGGTACCAGGCCCAATCCCCAGAACCACTCAGAGAAAAGGAAATTAGTTAGTGTACAGGTTGGTGCTGTGTGCAAGTTGAGGGCAGGGCTGGTCTAAAGTCAGTTTGGGCTTCAGAAAAGCTTTAGCTTTCCTTTTTTTTTGTAGAAGCCACTGCTAGCCTCAGTGAGTTTTGCAACCTATGGGCCAGTCAGATTCCCACTACTCTACTGGTCTCCTAGTTTGTGCCCCCAGGAACAGCAACCTTCCAAGTGTAAGGGTATCCCCTGAATACATCAGAGAGTGGAGAAGGCAAATAGACCACTGAGTTCTGCATTGGAGGGGAGAATTGAGGGAAACTGGCACTCTGCCTACAGGTCTCAGTGTTTTCAGACCACCCTGGGGAAATCAAGTGATCAGAGGACCTGGCTCAGAACTCTCAGTCCTGCACAGTAACAACCCCCAAGAAGCTAGGAGGTGGAGACCAAGAATTCCACCAGCCACAGGCTCAGTGATCCTCAGGTAACAGCTGTGTCTCACCAAAGAGGGTGGGGCCACCAGCCACCACACCCTTCACTACCCAAGTTCCCTGCTGCTTACACCAAGTCTGTGTCTCATCCTTCCTCTCTGCACAACCACCTTTATTGGCCTTTTCCCATTCAGGCACTGTGGCAAGGTGTCCCAAGCCCCCCTGGTCTGCAATTGTTCCTTATTTTCAGGTCCCCAGAATATCTCAATCTCAAACAATAGGCCCTCTCTCAAGATGGCAGTTGGCATGGGCTGTGACAAAATGGCTTTCTTTTCCAAAGCTAGCATGTTATGCAGGAGGAGTCACTGTCACACCAAATCCCCCCACTGGATTTAAGGCTCACCAAAAATGTAGGCGTATCCTACAAATAGGTCTGCCAGTCTGTTGTCTCCAGGTTTGCCTGGCTTACCTTGTGGTTGTGGCTTTAGCTTCCCCTCCTCCCACCAGAAAGCTGGGGTTGGAACTGCAGGCAGTTTGCTACTTTTCTCTGTGTAGTCTTTTCGGTTTTGCTTTTAGGCTGTCCTGTCACCTCTTTCGTGACTCTCAGTACTTTTCCTCTTGGGACTATAGCTGCTCCTTTGTTACCCTGCCCCTTCTCATTCATGGAGTCACATGGAGGAATCCCTCATCTTGCAAGGATATCCTTTAACTGCCATCTAAAGGCAATTCAGTAACTTCTTGCTATTCTCCACCCTTTGAGTCAAGCCCTAGACCTACATCTTCAAGCAGCATCATAATTTATATTCTTCTTTTTCATGCAGCCTATCCTCAACTCAGGTGTACATGCATATGAGTGAGTATGCCATTGGAGCCAGATTGCCTGTTTGCCTCTTTGTGTTTACCACTTTTGTATTTACCCCTTGCATGGGGTAATTACAGACCCTCATTACAGACCCTCATTACTGTAAGAGATCAGTTAAATGACTTATTATTTTAAAACACAGCATGCTACTTTCTTTTAAAAACCTTGAGAGTGTCCACCTGCTAACATAAAGTCCTGGTTCCTTGGCATTTTTACTTAGGTCAAGTTTTTTTTTTCCCAGCTCCTCTCTCCATCTGGTCCCAGGCATCCTAAGTGTCTATTACACCTAATTGCTTGCTCCTGAACACAAAGATGCTCTCTCTGCCTGTCTTTGCCCTAGCTTTCTGCTCAGAGTATCCATTCCCTCTGCAGCACCCTTAAGACTTCATTAATATCCCAGGAACTGAGTGTAATGTCTCCTGTGACACCAGAGTGATCGCCTCAACATTGTCCCCTCCCACCCCACCTCTGGGATCTAGAATCTTTCCTATCTAAAGTATGGATTATAATACTGTATGTTTATCATACCATCTGCACTCCAGTGTATAAGCTCCTCAGGAGGAGGGACCTAGAACCTCTTTGGATCCCCAGGTCATTGTCTGCTGGACAATGGATGCATTCTTTCATGGAGGAAGATAGTTTGAACTTAAGAGGAGGTTGAGGTACAGACAAGGTGTGGGGAAAACAGGACAGACATTCGTCCTCTTGATACACTCAGTGCACTTTCCCAGTGTGGAGAGGAGAATGTAGCAAATTGCTAAATTACGTGAAAATTGCCTCATTTGCTTGCATTTTAAATGGTATAAAATATAAATTAGATGTTCCTTTAGAAGGCCTACTTTTAAAAGTCACATTTTCCTCCATTTTTTTCCTTAGTGAAGCCAATCAGAAAAGGTCAGAGCAGCTGTATGGGGCAAGACTATAATTTGCTGAGTGAACAAATTAGCTGTATGGTTGCCAATGAATTCCTTTATCCTGAGCCTTGGTTTTAAAGAGCTTGGGCTAGGTGATCCACAGACTTATTTTCACTTTAAAATGCCAGAGTTACTTTTAGCCTAATTCTTAAGGTCTATAAGAATTAAAAATTGAAATAAATTAGAAGTAGAAACATCTATTCACCTTTCATGTGCAGGTGTAGTTCTGGAAAGCAATCTGCTAAAATGATTCACACTTCAGTGACAGAAGATGCCAACCAAAAAGCTACTTTCCCCAGCTCTTTCAGAAGCAACCAGATGGAGCCAGTAATTAACAGCAAATTCTAAAGGAACAAATCCACATGTCTAATTCCAAGCCAGGCAGGATAGATCAGGGAAAGGGAGACATGGAAAACAGTTGCTGGGAATTCAGAGATAAATGTGTTAGTAAGTAGCTTAATGAAAAACACACAGGCGCTCTTTCCTTTTAAGCTTCACACTCCCTCACTGAGCTACAACATTATAGTTAGAAAAAGCAGTTTTCTCCCTCTGACCTTGTCCATTTGCCCAAATGATTTATTATGCTCTGAGAACTGAGCAAGGATATCTTGAAGAAAGCCATTTATTCTGGGAACAAAACATTTGATAAAATTACTTGATCACAAAATATTTGCAAAGGAAAAAAAAATTATCTTAAGGGACACCTGTCTTGAAAGGAGCAGGTGATAAAACCCATCCTTTGCTTAAAGGGATGCTCAATGAGAACAGATATCTGTCATAGTGACTCAAATTTAGGAAACTGACCAGACTTGACTTGATATCTCTGCTCCCAATCAATAATGTCAAAGCAGTGTAACAGCAAGAATGACCAAACAGATCAGGTGTTCAGAGCAAGGAGTGTGGAACAGGACCCTATGCCCTGCCTTTTTACCACAAATACCCCCGATGTCCAAGCAGCTCAGTGCCCTTGGAACACCCCCATCTTGCCTATTAGAGCATGTTTTTGCTTTCTGCTTGTTTGTTCAATAAATCTCTGCCAGGTTTTCTTACCTGGAAATTCTTTTCTGTATTCAAAGTCAAGTATCTATTAAAAAAAAAAAAAAAGCCCTGAGTGAAGGCCCCTAATTTTAAAAGGCAGAACTCCTCAGACCCTTACCAATGACTAGTGACAGAAGGCCAGGAATAAGCTAATTTTGGTTTGGGATAAGGTAGGTTTTGCTCCAAACTCAGCCTTGTTGCCTTGAGAATTCTGGTTTGTTAAAACATTCAAGTTTTAATGCAGAATCACCTTAGCATACTGGATGTGAAACTTCCATAACTCACCTAGATTTGTCTTGATCCTTCAGGTGAGTTAACACTCAAGTTTCTCCTGAAAGGGAGAATATGCAGTCATATGAGTTTCCTACTGCAGGTGTAACAGGTTACCACAAACTTTAAGAAACACGTTTATTATCATACAATTCTGGAAGTCAGAAGATCTAAGATCAAGGTCTTGTCTGAGCTGCCTTCTTCCTGGCTCTAGGGGAGAATCTGTCTCCTTAATTCAATCATATCAGAAAAGTCTTTTTTGCCATGTAAAATAGCATTAACAACTTTACAATTGGGATGTGGACATCTTTGGGAGTCATTATTCAGGCTACTCCAACTATAAATGTCATTAACCTAGTTTTAAAAAACTGCCAAAATTTCAGTGCCTGTTAATTATAGTTTGGTTCCATATTGATCATATGTTCCAATATGGAACATATGTGGTTTCATTACCAAAGCAGTGATTCTCAAACTTGACTGTGCATAGAAATTTCCTGCAGGAACTTGTTAAGGCAGATTTCTGGGCCCCATCCCCATGGCTTCTTTTTTTTTTTTTTTTTTTTAATTCATATGTGCATACAATGTTTGGGTCATTTCTCCCCCCTTCCCCCACCCTCTCCCTAACCCCTCTGCCCATGGTTTCTGATTCAAAATTTTTAGGCATGGGATGGGGTTCAAGAATTTGTGTTTTAACATGATTCCAAATGCTGTTGGGTATCCAGAAACAACTCTACTAAACCATGAAGTGAGCATCAACAAATAGCATTTCAGGGATGGCCACACAAGGAGCTCCATGGACCTGCTACAAAGTAATTGAGAAATACACCAACTAACACTTATTTTCAAATATATTGATTGGCCCTTAAGTATCCTGATTAATGAAGCTGGTCAATTTGGCAAGATTCATTGTGATTGATAGCTGTGGAGAAGTGTGATGACAGACTGAAAACAACTACTAAGAGAAATATCTCTTGTCCATTACGTTACTTAAAATAATCCAGTGAGAAAACAGCACTGGTCTAATTGTGTACCTCTATGTGATAAGATCTACAGTGAAAACAGAAAGGCCAAATGGTTTCCATTACATCATATTCACACACAAATCAGGTATGGCTTCTCATATTTATTTTCGTGGCAAAAAATAAACTCTATTAGTTTTTCATTGCTGTGTTAAAATACCTAAGAAAAACAATTTAAAATGGGAAAGACTTATTTTAGCTCCTGGTTTTAAAGGTTTTAGTCCATAGTTGGCGAGCTCTACTGTTTCTGGGCCTGTGGTGAGGCAGAGCATTGGGGCAGACGGGTGTGGAGGAGCAGAGTTGCTCACTTTGTGGCAGGCGAGAAGCAGAAAGAGTAACAGGAAGGGGCCAGTGCCAAGATTTAGCCTTCAAAGATACACCCTAGTGACCTACATCTGCCAGTGAGACCCACTTCCACAGTTCCACCACCACCAGAGGATTCAACCATTGACTAGGTCAGAGCCCTCAGGATCTAATGGTCTCTGGAAACCCCTCACAGATGCACCTAGACCATGTACATTACTGATCTAGGCAATCAAGGTGACAGTCAAGATGAACCATCACACAGGCCATATTTATCTCATATCCATTACATTCAGTTATTCAAGCCTTTTGCCCACTAAATATACATACTTTCATAAACCAGTAATAGTTTAGAATTAAACTATTCTGATTATACATGATGATATTATCATCAGATAGTAGCACATAAAATTGCTTTTTAAATTAGAAAATACCAGATAACTCTATTACCATTTTTAAAAGGTAGAATTACTAGTGTGTTACTTAAATTATATATAGGGTAACTTTCTAATACTTATTTCCTATAAATTTTCTCCAAATTTTGCTTTTAGATTTTTTAAAGCATAGCAAATCATATTAAATGATTTGATTAAATTATGTTTTACCAAATTTACTATGATTAGAGTTTAAAGTCCTTGTTTTTAGCCAGATAATCCAACATAGAAAAAAACAGCAATTTTTTGTTTGGTATAATGTAATTCTTCATCCGAACTATTCTAAGTCAGAATATGACCTCTATTAAGTACTATAGAACATGAAGGTGACCTCATAGAAAAAATTTACTTAATGGTATGGTTTGAAAGTTTCCCCCAAAGCTGATGTTTTGGGAATTTAGTCCCTAATGTGGCTTGGGATATTTAAGAGGTGATTAAGGTCATGAGGGCATGGATTAAAGTAATTATCTCAGAAGAGTGTTCATGGGGCTGGTGGAGTGGCTCAAGTGGTAGAGTGCCTGCCTAGCAAGTGTGAGGCTCTGGGTTCAATTTCCAGTGCCAAAAAAAAGAACTGTCCCTACACAATAATTACTTCCTCGATTCCTCTATTGTTCCACAAAAATCAAACTCTGAAAATAAAACCCAATCGAACAGTGGTTGCAGATTATTGCAATTTACCTTACCTTTTTTTCCTTCCTGATTTCTGCCTCCAGGGTAGCTAGGATTATAGGCATGAGCCACTGGAACCCGGCAGTATTTATGTTTAATAACTGAAAGTATGTAGTCTTTTTAGAGTTTAGAAACCACCTACCAGTTCAGCTAAAATTGCAGGTTTGTTATACTGTGTACTACTAAGCCAGTGTGGGTACAGCACACTAGCCTCAATGCCAAGTGGGTTTATAGATGTTAAACAGTCCTTTTTGTTTGTTTGTTTTTGTTTTATTATTCATATGTGCATACAAGGCTTGGGTCATTTCTCTCCCCTGCCCCCACCCCCTCCCTTACCACCCACTCCGCCCCCTCCCTCTCCCCCCCCCAATACCCAGCAGAAACTATTTTGCCCTTATCTCTAATTTTGTTGGAGAGAGAGTATAAGCAATAATAGGAAGGAACAAGGGTTTTTGCTGGTTGAGATAAGGATAGCTATACAGGGAGTTGACTCACATTAATTTCCTGTGCGTGGGTGTTACCTTCTAGGTTAATTCTTTTTGATTTCACCTTTTCTCTAGTTCCTGGTCCCTTTCTCCTATTGGCCTCAGTTGCTTTTAAGGTATCTGTTTTAGTTTCTCTGTGTTAAGGGCAACAAATGCTAACTAATTTTTCAGGTGTCTTACCTATCCTTACCCCTCCCTTGTGTGCTCTCGCTTTTATCATGTGCTCAAAGTCCAATCCCCTTGTTGTGTTTGCCCTTGATCTAATGTCCACATGTGAGGGAGAACATACGATTTTTAGTCTTTTGAGCCAGGCTAACCTCACTCAGAATGATGTCCTCCAATTCCATCCATTTACCAGCGAATGATAACATTTCGTTCTTCTTCATGGCTGCATAAAATTCCATTGTGTATAGATACCACATTTTCTTAATCCATTCGTCAGTGGTGGGGCATCTTGGCGTAAACAGTCCTTTTATTTGACACACCACAAGGTCATTTAATGGAAGTTAAAGGATAATGATAAAACATTTATCTAATAAGTAATTTTCAGAAATTTGGAACAGTATGTTAGCCATATTGTTATTGTTAGAGAAATTCAAACAAAATTATTCCTTCTTATGCATTTCTACTTATTTAAAATTTTATTTTTTTTATTTTTCATTTTTCTTTTATTATTCATATGTGCATACAAGGCGTGGTTTATTTCTCCCCCCTGCCCCCACCCCCTCCCTTACCACCCACTCCACCCCCTCCCGCTCCCCCCCTCAATACCCAGCAGAAACTATTTTGCCCTTATCTCTAATTTTGTTGTAGAGAGAGTATAAGCAATAATAGGAAGGAACAAGGGGTTTTGCTGGTTGAGATAAGGATAACAGGGCATTGACTCACATTGATTTCCTGTGCGTGGGTGTTACCTTCTAGGTTAATTCTTTTTAATCTAACCTTTTCTCTAGTTCCTGGTCCCCTTTTCCTATTGGCCTCAGTTGCTTTAAGGTATCTGCTTTAGTTTCTCTGCATTAAGGGCAACAAATGCTAGCTAGTTTTTTAGGTGTCTTACCTATCCTCACCCCTCCCTTGTGTGCTCTCGCTTTTATCATGTGCTCATAGTCCAATCCCCTTGTTGTGTTTGCCCTTGATCTAATGTCCACATATGAGGGAGAACATACGATTTTTGGTCTTTTGAGCCAGGCTAACCTCACTCAGAATGATGTTCTCCAATTCCATCCATTTACCAGCGAATGATAACATTTCGTTCTTCTTCATGGCTGCATAAAATTCCATTGTGTATAGATACCACATTTTCTTAATCCATTCGTCAGTGCTGGGGCATCTTGGCTGTTTCCATAACTTGGCTATTGTGAATAGTGCCGCAATAAACATGGATGTGCAGGTGCCTCTGGAGTAACAGTCTTTTGGGTATATCCCCAAGAGTGGTATTGCTGGATCAAATGGTAGATCGATGTCCAGCTTTTTAAGTAGCCTCCAAATTTTTTTCCAGAGTGGTTGTACTAGTCTACATTCCCACCAACAGTGTAAGAGGGTTCCTTTTTCCCCGCATCCTCGCCAACACCTGTTGGTGGTGGTGTTGCTGATGATGGCTATTCTAACAGGGGTGAGGTGGAATCTTAGTGTGGTTTTAATTTGCATTTCCTTTATTGCTAGAGATGGTGAGCATTTTTTCATGTGTTTTCTGGCCATTTGAATTTCTTCTTTTGAGAAAGTTCTGTTTAGTTCACATGCCCATTTCTTTATTGGTTCATTAGTTTTGGGAGAATTTAGTTTTTTAAGTTCCCTGTATATTCTGGTTATCAGTCCTTTGTCTGATGTATAATTGGCAAATATTTTCTCCCACTCTGTGGGTGTTCTCTTCAGTTTAGAGACCATTTCTTTTGATGAACAGAAGCTTTTTAGTTTTATGAGGTCCCATTTATCTATGCTATCTCTTAGTTGCTGTGCTGCTGGGGTTTCATTGAGAAAGTTCTTACCTATACCTACTAACTCCAGAGTATTTCCTACTCTTTCTTGTATCAACTTAAGAGTTTGGGGTCTGATATTAAGATCCTTGATCCATTTTGAGTTAATCTTGGTATAGGGTGATATACATGGATCTAGTTTCAGTTTTTTGCAGACTGCTAACCAGTTTTCCCAGCAGTTTTTGTTGAAGAGGCTGCTATTTCTCCATCGTATATTTTTAGCTCCTTTGTCAAAGATAAGTTGCTCATAGTTGTGTGGCTTCATATCTGGATCCTCTATTCTGTTCCACTGGTCTTCATGTCTGTTTTTGTGCCAGTACCATACTGTTTTTATTATTATTGCTTTGTAATATAGTTTGAAGTCAGGTATTGTGATACCTCCTGCATTGTTCTTTTGACTGAGTATTGCCTTGGCTATTCGTGGCCTCTTGTGTTTCCATATAAATTTAACAGTAGATTTTTCAATCTCTTTGATGAATGTCATTGGAATTTTGATGGGAATTGCATTAAACATGTAGATTACTTTTGGGAGTATAGACATTTTTACTATGTTGATTCTACCAATCCATGAGCATGGGAGATCTCTCCACTTTCTATAGTCTTCCTCAATCTCTTTCTTCAGAAGTGTATAGTTTTCCTTGTAGAAGTCTTTCACATCTTTTGTTAGGTTTACACCTAGGTATTTGATTTTTTTTGAGGCTATTGTAAATGGAATTGTTTTCATACATTCTTTTTCCGTTTGCTCATTGTTAGTGTATAGAAATGCTAATGATTTTTCTATGTTGATTTTATATCCTGCTACCTTGCTATAGCTATTGATGATGTCTAGAAGCTTCTGAGTAGAGTTTTTTGGGTCTTTAAGGTATAGGATCATGTCATCTGCAAATAGGGATATTTTGACAGTTTCTTTACCTATTTGTATTCCTTTTATTCCTTCTTCTTGCCTAATTGCTCTGGCTAGGAATTCCAGTACTATGTTGAATAGGAGTGGAGATAGTGGGCATCCTTGTCTGGTTCCTGATTTTAGAGGGAATGGTTTTAATTTTTCTCCGTTAAGTATAATGCTGGCTGTAGGTTTGTCATATATAGCTTTTATAATGTTGAGGAACTTTCCTTCTATTCCTAGTTTTCTTAGAGCTTTTATCATGAAATGATGTTGGATCTTATCAAAGGCTTTTTCTGCATCAATTGAGATGATCAAGTGGTTTTTGTCTTTGCTTCTGTTAATGTGGTTTATTACGTTTATTGATTTTCGTATGTTGAACCACCCCTGCATCCCTGGGATGAAGCCTACCTGGTCGTGGTGAATAATCTTTTTGATGTGTTGCTGAATTCGATTTGCCATTATTTTGTTGAGGATTTTTGCATCAATGTTCATTAAGGAGATTGGCCTATAGTTCTCCTTTTTGGAGGTGTCTTTGCCTGGTTTTGGGATAAGTGTAATACTGGCTTCATAAAATGTGTTTGGCAGTTTTCCTTCCCTTTCTATTTCATGGAACAGTTTAAGGAGGGTTGGTATCAGTTCTTCTTTAAAGGTCTGATAGAATTCAGCAGAGAATCCATCAGGTCCTGGACTTTTCTTTTTGGGGAGACTCTTGATTGCTGCTTCAATTTCATTTTGTGTTATAGGTCTATTCAGGTGATTAATTTCCTCTTGGTTCAGTTTTGGATGATCATATGTATCTATAAATCTGTCCATTTCTTTTAGATTTTCAAATTTATTTGAATATAGGTTCTCAAAGTAGTCTCTGATGATTTCCTGGACTTCCATGGTGTTTGTTGTTATCTCCCCTTTTGCATTCCTGATTCTACTAATTTGGGTTTTTTCTCTCCTCATTTTAGTCAGGTTTGCCAGGGGTCTATCGATCTTGTTTATTTTTTCAAAGAACCAACTTTTTGTTTCATTAATTCTTTGTATGGTTTTTTTGGTTTCTATTTCGTTGATTTCAGCTCTTATTTTTATTATTTCTCTCCTTCTATTTGTTTTGGGATTTGCTTGTTCTTGTTTTTCTAGGAGTTTGAGATGTATCATTAGGTCATTGATTTGGGATCTTTCAATCTTTTTAATATATGCACTCATGGCTATAAACTTTCCTCTCAAGACTGCCTTAGCTGTGTCCCATAGGTTCCGGTAGGTTGTGTTTTCATTTTCATTGACTTCCAGGAACTTTTTAATTTCCTCTTTTATTGCATCAATGATCCATTCTTCATTAAGTAATGAGTTATTTAGTTTCCAGCTGTTTGCAGAAATTTGGAACAGTATGTTAGCCATATTGTTATTGTTAGAGAAATTCAAACAAAATTATTCCTTCTTATGCATTTCTACTTATTTAAAATTTTAAAGTTTAACCTAAAATTATACTGTTACTATCCCCTCCCCCTCCTCCTCTCTTCTTCTTCTGGAAGAACTAGGGCTTGAACTCAGGGCTTCATGCTTGCTATGTGAGTGATCTACTGCTTGAACCACTCTGCCAGCTCACTATTCCTTACTTAACCCATCAAAATATTGAAAAATGCTATTTACTCCAGGTTTTTTAAAGCTACTTAATTTTTCAAATACACAACACTAATTCAAACACTGTTGGAAATACATGGGCAGATATTAATTTTCCCTGTCAGTGACCTAGCAATACCCCTCACATAACACTACCCGACTTGGAACTGCTGCCTCCTCGGCTTGTCTGCAGACCTGAAGCTTCCTTCCTGGCCCATCCCTTTGTTCCCATCCCAAGCCAGTGACAATGCTAGGGACGGATGACATGCCAGAGGCAACAGGAAAGGTGGGGAATATCTTGCCAGTTCACTCCTTTACCCCTGCCTCACTTCACAGGGTTTCAGGGGCAGTGTTCTCACTCATCTCATCTTAAGTTTCATTCTGCTCTTGAGCACTACTCAGGTTTCTGCACAAATGCTTCTGTGCTGTTTTCCCATGAAACACTGACAGACCAATCCAGCTGCTTTCTGAGACACAGCAGCCACTGGCAGGCAGAGCAGGGAGAAGTCATTCTCGGATTGCACCACCAGGGTGCAGTAGGGAGTAGAGTTACTTGTGTGATCTTGAAAGATGGTTCCCTGGATTTGGTTCTGAACCACTGCTTACCTTTCAGGCCCATTGTGATTCAAATAAGCTTGGGGGAATGGGGGTGGGGTGGGGCAAAGCAAGAACGTAAACACCCATTTACAGTAGCATTTACAAGAGTAAATATTACTATTTCTCAATTCAAAATGAAAATGAACTTTTGGAATGTATTTTTTATTTGGGAACTGGAGGAAATATACAGAAAAATATGCCACTTAAGCAACCCAAGGACCCATTCGAACATTTTCTAAAATCTCTTCTCTATCTAGCCAGGTGCCAGTGGTTCATGCCTATAATCCTAGATGCTCAGGAGGCAGCGATTGGGAGGATCATAGTTTGAGGCCAGCTAAGGCAAATAGTTCGGAGGACCCTGTCTCGAAAATACCCAACACAAAACGGGCTGGCAGAATAGCTCAAGTGGTAGAAAGCCTACCTAGCAAGCAAGAGCCCCTGAGTTTAAACCCCAGTATCACAAAAACAAAACAAAAAACAACCTTCTAGCCACCTCCAAAGCAAGCAGTAGACTGGATTTATAGTTTTTTCTCATTTTTGTGTAAGTAGCTGTACACAGTAGCATAACAGTCCTGTCTACAGAAGTTGGAAAACTTGTATTCCTTTAAGAAACATATTCTTAGAAATATCTATCCCTCATCTTGAAAAACAGCCTCCTGTAATTTAGACTTTTTTTTTGAATAAAACTTCAAAGTGGCAAGAGACTTTTTATTTGTTCTGCATGAAACCTTCTTACTGGAAGCAAATTCTCCTAAATTTATATCAAAGAGAATTTCTTTAAGCTGGGTTGTAGCTCAGTGGTACAGTGCTTGCCCAGCATGTGCAAGGCCCTGGGTTCTATCCCAGCACCAAAAAAGAAAAGACAAAAAAAAAAAAAAGTTTAAAGTCTAATTTTAAAAAGATTCACTTTGATTGTCATCATTGCCCAAAAACAGAGAGACACAGAGAGATTTATATAAAATAGTAATTCCTGTTTCCATTTGTTCATGCAAATCTCAAATAATAAACCTGTTTTGGGCAAGTTGCAACTGACTTCCAGTTTAACATAGTTTATTATATAAAGCTGTGTAGTTAAATGTTTATACTTCAATTTCTTATTATTGTGAACATCACTTATAGACCTATTTGAAATGAAGTCGGCCCTGCCACACTGTCATCACACCATTCTACCCTGCAATACTCTCCGCCCTCCTCTGTTTCTGATTGACATTTCTCTTTCTGCAGTTTCTAAGGAAACACAGGTCCAGCTTCTGTTTTAATCCTGCACAAAGTTTTTAAAAACTAAATTCCAGAGTGTTCTGAATTCTTCACAGATGTTCCAGAAGAAAATAATGACTACAATTAACATTCCAAATTGTATTCTAAAATGAGCCCTTTCTGTTCACAAACTATCAACTAGAAAATTTTAATAAGTCCTACCAATCAAGAAAACTGATGCCCAAGATTCCAAAGTTTTTCAGTGGAAACACTGAAGTTTATAACCTACTTTTTTGTGGAAATGTAATTCTGATATGAAGTTAATCTTGATAGGAAGTTAATAATACCAAAATTAAACGACACTAAGATAAATGAAGCATTGTGTGAACCTGGCAGACAGTAACATTCTCAACTCAGACATGGTAAACTTTTAAAACCTCAATGTTGTACAGTTGGCTCTTGAAAATCACATTGTTTCAAAATCCAAAAATATAGATTTATTTTTATTTAGAAAGTCTTTCATATTCACTAAATGCAGTTAAAAGTTCAAAATGACATGGCTCTGAGAAGTGATGTCAAACATGGGACTTCTTAAGAGTGACAGATTTAAATTGTTAAGTTTACCCTTTTAAGAAATTTACTTATCAAATTATTACAACAGAAACAGAAATGTAACATATATTATTCTTTAATTAGACTTTTGTTTTACAATATATTCTTGTCAGTGGGACACGTCAAAATGTTTAAGCCTGATAGAATAACCATTTTTTAAAAAACAAAACCAAAAAACGTACCATTGGGGGGAAAAAAAGCTTCAGAAAATTTCCTGTCCTTTATATGGTTTGGAGATGGGAAATAATGCCATAAAAAATCCCCTACTCCGTTCTTATGGGGCTCTCTTTCCAAATATTTTCACTTGGGTCTATTAAACAGAACTTTTAAAACAATTTTAGATCTCAAATTACTATATTGTTCCTTTTCTGAACTGTCCCTCAGATGAATGGCTTCTGGGTAAATTGAAGTCAGGCTGGCGCACACTGCAGGGCCCTGTGTCGTGGAGGATGGTATCTAGCGCTCAGAGGTGAGCTAAACTGCTTTTCGAGTTACGTGGGAATCAGAACAATGCCTACAACACTGTAAGTGGGTCAAATAACCCTAGATTTGACATTGTGGAAGTTCTTCATTGTGAGGAAACAGCCTCAGAGGGGAAAAGGAGATGGTTCTTCAGCCAAACTCATCCTGCCTCTGCCCAGTGGGATGGCCTACATGAAATGGAGGAGGGGAACTAAGTACCTAGGCTGATCCTGGAGGTAAATTAGGGGATTAAGGAGCTAATGTTCAAGTACCTCCTGAATACTGCAGCAATTTCTGGTGGCCCCATGAGTTTGGGCTGGGGCTTTGGAAGAGAAGGAGAAACTAGTATTAACTATTCTCTTCATTCAACCTAAAGAAGGTAGAGCCTCTGGAGGACTTCTTTTCATGATATAAACCCAAATGTGTGGGGAAAAAAAATACAGATTTAGGTGGAAGAACTCCAAAGAAACAGAGTAAGTCACTGGCGATGACAGGCCTTGAATTCCCCAGTGACAGCCGTGTCGGGTTAGCCCCCATGCTCCCAGCCCCTGATCTCCATCCTAGCCTCTCAGTCTGAGCATAGATAATACTGCATTTTTTTAAAGACCAAGACATCCAGCATCTACCATCACAAGCCACTTACTCTTGTCCTAGTCATTGTACATACTCTTAACCCTTCTCTTCGAAATACTCTGAAACAATATCCACCATTATTGTTTCAAATATAAAACAAACACATACATTAAAACTCGGATTATGTCTTTTTAAAAGTGCTTAAAGCCATACAATGCAATTTTTTCACTTCATTTTCAACCAATAAAATCAAACTCATTTAGATTTATGAATAATACTGAAAAAATCTGATTCTCTTACATTTTAAATAACGTGCCTTCATTCCTAACTTTCGTTTACATTAACTGACTCATTTCATTCAATGCCGTAGCAAGTTGCGCTCTTGTTCAGAAAAAATAGAAGGTACAAATATATAGAATTTTTAGGATAAAAAATTTTTCTGAATATAAAAATGCTTTCTATGTTTCAAAATAACACTTTTAGATTCTCCTCACAGTAAATAGACCATTAAGAATAGACCATTAAGTACCCAAGGTTTTTTTAAGTAACAAAAGATAATAATATGGTTTTAAATTACAAAGTTATATAAGAACCATTTAATCCATGGATCATCCTCACAGAAAGTACAGTTTCTACCTAAGAAAACCCCTAAATATTTTAGTCATAAAATAAAACTCCGTTATCAAAAACTAGCTTAAGACAGAAGCCTATGCGCTTAAACAATGGCTAGAGTTGCCCAGCATAGCTTCAGTAAAATAGAGAATTGCCTAGGAAGTACAATCTCCAAAATGTGTGCAAATCAGACAGATGGGGGCAGGGCAACGCCCTCAAAGCCAAGTCCTCCAGCACCTTCCCCAGGTCCCCTGACCCCTCCCCAGCCTCGCGCTTTGTGTGTTTCCTTCAGTGCGCCGCTGTTGACACTGCCATTCCTGTCCGGGTGGGTCGCAGTGGATCACATGTTGAACAGGAAGCGTGAGGCAGGCAAGCACTTCTGTCAGCTGTCAGCGCCTCATGAGTAAGAAGGTGGAAGCTCAGATGAGCCTGGAGCTCTTCAGGAACTGAATGAGAACTCTGTACACAAACGTGTACTGGCAGAGGGTCTGCACCATCATCATCCTCTGTTGCCTCAGCATGTCCAGCGCTCTCGGGATGTCCAGCACCTGGGAGGAGAGCAATAATGATGAGGGGCAAATGCTCCCAGGGGAGACAACAGCTGGAGGGAGCTGCTGCCCTAACATTTCTGTCGGGAGATGGCTGTCCCTGCCTGCCTCCACATCTTCTATGATAACCCATGGTTGCTTACTTCTGACTCATTCTAACTGCAAGTAGAACGTCTGTGCAGATTACTTCTTCAATGTTCCCTGGGTATAGCTTACTGACTAGTTAAATGTGAGTCATATCTCACCAGATACCAAGATCCAACAAAAACACAGTGGGCTAAGTGCCATCAGTATCCAGCTTAGCATCTCCCACAGGGAGCACTCGCCAGCTCTGATCCTTCTGCAAACACTGATATGTAGGAAAAATGGAGTTCTGAGTTCAAATGTGAAAAAACACCAGGTAAAACAAAATTGAACAGCTTCATTCATTGCATGATGTCTCAGTCTTTAATAAGCTAATAGGAACTGAGAATCTGCAAGATATCTGCCTTTTGCAGGCAACACCTAATAACATCTGGCCACTGTAGTCCCTGGAAATGTGTTTTAAAAAAAAAAGAGTTATTCAACCACTAGGCCCCTCTCCTTCCCAGTCTTATTCCCAGCCTATCACTGCTCACACCAAAAAGGGCAGGCTTAGCACAAAAGTCATCACCTCATTGTGCTCCAGACAGGCAATCATGACCTCTGACAAAATGACAACACCAGTTCTTCCCACTCCAGCACTGCAGTGCACCAGCAGCGGAGGGTTGGGGCTCTTTGGTTCACTTGTACTATTTGTATGGCGTCGAACAGACTGGATCTCTTCAAGGTATGCTGTGAAAAATCAATGAAATAGAAAATACTCGGGGATGACAGCATATCAAATTAACAACCCCATTTTCATGTTCGCTCCGCTGGGTCAGAAGACTGCAGACAGACAGTGCTGGACACCAGTGAACCAGTCCCAACCCCTGCCCGTGACTGGACAAGCCACTGCCTCTGCCAGAACAAAAGGGAGGAGACGCACTCAGAGAAGCAGCCAGGCCACTCTACACATACCAAACTAGCCCTTAAAAACGTCCTCATATAAGCTCTCACCAAACATTTCTATTCTTTATTTTAAAACAAGGCCAAACTTTGTATGAAACAACATAAACAAAATATTTTAGAAGTCTGAGTCTTCCCCTCTGGCCAGAAGAAGCTGTCTTGGGAACAAAGACACTTACATAAAAATCCCTTGAGATCTTCAGGACAGCCATGCTCAGGCCAGTCTGTGTACTGGAGATGCCACACTGTCCTCTCCTGCCCCGTGAGAAGGTGCTTCATCTTCAAGCCTGTGGTGGCATAGCAGCCAGAGTCTGTGCGGAAGCGGGTTGTGATCTTAAACCTTCCATAGGTGACCGTGTTGTGCCTCGAACCAAGTCGTGGCCAATACCTAAAGCTCTTCTCCCTTCCGCCCTCCTGTTAAAGACAGGAACGGTTCAACAACAGCTCGAGCCCCGGCCACACACACCTTCATGCAGACGGCGTGCCTGAAAGTCAGAGCTACAACCCCACCCTGCCTTTCACTGTAAAGGCCGGGATTCTACATGAATCACATTAACAATTCTTTGGAGGCCGAGAAAATCAATTAAGAGGAGGAGCACTTACCTCTTCTGCTGTCACCATTGCTATAATCGCAATTCCCTGCTCCCACACCATCTGCCAAAAATCCTGACAGGTATTCTGTAATGGCCCCTGTGTGGCAATATAATCCCATTCAATTCCACTGACGGAGACCTGAAATTAGAAAAGGTTAAAAATCACTGTGTGCATAGAATCTAAGTATATAGTACATGTATGTTCATCGTAGTACTAAAAAAGTGAACTGGATTATTCAGCATTATAAAGACAGGTTTATATTGTATCCTTTTCCTTATCAGTACAATTTCCATTATTGGTATCTTTATCAACACATGTACTGTGAATTCACATTAACATCTATGTGACCTGGGGCAACTTTGAAATCTCAGCTTTCATTTACAAAATGAAAATACTGCCTACCCTCATGGGGTTATCAGGAAGACCCCAGGCACCGCACGTAGCAGTACTCAGTAAGCATTATCGCTATGATGGTTCCTCTTATAAAAACAGTATCAACATCCATAGTTCCCCAAATTTCAAACACAATGACCCCTAATGAAGTATTAAATATATTAGAAAAAGAATTAGCTATTAAGCAAAAGTCTAAGTCAAATGTCAGATTTCTGTGGGAAAGAATAAGAACAGCACCTGACTATGATGCTTACTCATTCATTACAATAAAATAAAGAAGCAGGTCTAGCCAGCATGAACAGAGGGTATAATATGGAGAAGAGAGAACATTTGGCTGTACTCAGCCACCTGTTATGAATGACCACTTTTTCCATTTTAGTGGGTATAACACCACTTCAGTTAAATGGCATACTGTTCCCAGGAAAAAAAGTGCTCCTCTGAAAATCAAAGTGATTAAAAAAAAAAGAGAGAGAAGGAGGGTGCCAGACGTTCACGCCTGTAAACCTAGCTTCCCAGGAGGCAGAGTTCAGGATGATCGCAGTCCAAAGGGCAGATGCTTCTTAAGACCCTATCTTGAAAATACCCAACACAAAAACAGGGGCTGGCAGAGTGGCTCCAGTGGTAGAGCACCTGCCTAGCAAGCGTTAGGCCTTGAGTTCAAACTCCAGTACTGATAATAAAAAAAGTTATATAAGAAAAACAAGTCATGTTTAAAAACAATTACAGCAAGAATGCAAAGAGAACAGATGACACCTTCATAAGTAAAAGCTTTTGTGAACTCCATTAAATGCCCAGACATGAGCTGGGGATGTAGCTCAGAGATAGAGCACTTGCTTACATGCACAAGACCCTAAGTTTGATCCCCAGCAACACCAAAAAAAAAAAAAAAAAAAGCAACCCGTAACACATTTATGGCACAAAAACACATGCAGGTCTGTGATGAGAAAAAAAACTAGCAATTCAGCAGCTCCTGTAAGAATTATAAGCTTGAAGGAGGCTTTTAGATTTAGAAGGACAAAGTTCTAAAGCCAGACAAGCAAAGTGCTCCCTGAGTCCTGGTAACAATGTTGGGACAGAGTGGATCCCCACATGGAGAGGGTGGAAGTGACTTTGGCTCTGTCTGATAAATACTTTTTCTCTAGCACTGGTGTATGGACCCTCCAGCTTGTAACATAGTTGCCACCATGGTTCAAAACTGGGTGGTTTTTAGAATACAGTTCTTACCATTGTAATAACCCCAAACTGCATGTGCTTTATCCTCTAGAGGTTTCTCTCACCTTAATATGCGAAGCATTGATGTAGCCAGTATTGTTCTCCTTGGTTGGGACCAACTCCACTCTTGCATCGTCATAGGGAAGGACATCTTGGAATCGATTTCTTTCTGCATTTTCAGGGAGTCGGGCGGTCGAGCACTCCCCATCAACTAGCCGCTTTTTGAGAATTCTTTCATATTCTGTGAATACCATTCCCTGTTCTAACCGCTGTTCCAAGATTTTACACTGCAAAAATAGAGAAAATTAATATAGTTAAATGCCACCTCTGCATTTTAAACTACACTTTTGAAATGCTGCTTTCTGCTTCAAGTCTAGCATCAGCAAATATTTAAAATTCTGTATGAAACTAAACTTAAAACTTAACAAGCCATAACAATAAGAGTTAAAAAAAAAAAAAGCCAAAATAAGACATAATCTTGCTAAGACATATAAGGCAAAAATTTCTTTTAAAGCTGAAAACTGGCCCAAAGCAATTTGTTGGATTTGTTTTCTCTAAATGTACAGTCAATTTTGTGACTACTAAGAAACAGAATCCTCCTGGAGAACAGTAAATCCTAGAGAAGGATAAGCAGTTTTCCAACATATGTGCGCAAATGTTTCAACCTGTAATAAATGATACGTGACGGCACTGAAGGCAGTAGTAAACACTGGGAACTACCTCCAGGATCCAATTGTGAGGAAACTTATACCTGCCTGATTTTGATATCATAAAATCTTAGAGAAAATATATCTCAGTCAAAAAAGAAGTATTGAAAACTAACTATTTGTTCTTGAGATAAAGTTTCAATATAGTGAAAGCATCAATGTTGGCTCTCTTTCCTATGCAGGCTCATATACACTTGTACAGTTCTTACTTTAAGGCCCTCAAAAATCAAGACTGCCCCAAATGGCTGACAGAAAATAAAGAAGAACATTCAGAAACAAAACCTAACATTGGAGCCTGAAATTATCCATTAAGACATTAGCTATACATTTGCCTCGGTGGATGGCTCAGATTACAAAATTCCTTAACATTTGTTTATGAGTATTAAATTATGATGGAAAAGTCACTAAAATCGCATTTTTGTATAGCCCCCATGACTGTGCCAAAGAAGGCACCTGCCACTGTCTATAGGTACGTACCCTTTCATCGTTTGTTGCTCTGCTGGACACTTCCTTTCCTTCATCAGGCATAGGTAACCGAGACAGAGAGAGTCCATTGAGAGCAGCCAACTTAAGGGGACCAATCTTTTTTGCATCTACTCGTGACTTTTTCATTCCCTGTAAAAATATTCGTGAGCATATATGAAATACATACACGGAATCCTTTGAAAATAAATCCCAATGGGCTAGAGGCTAGAAACAAAGGGAGTGTTCTCCTGTGCCACAGCGACAATGAGATTCCACTCCTTCACACATCATCTACATTGGGAGGAAGGCATTCCTTTCAAGGCCAAAGCTCTGATAAGTCTTCCAGATAGCCCTTCAAACTTAATTGGTTAAAGACTGTTGCAATGAAAGGTGGGGCTCTAGGCAGACAGCATTCCTTCACAGAGCTCCCGAATTTCAAAACATGACACAAAAACAACAGCTGCAGTCCACAAAAAATTAAAAAAAAAAAAACACCTCTAAAGTGCAATTGCTTGAGTGTAATAAGCCTAAATAATATTTTTAAGATATAAATTTTAAAAATCATTGTAGAAAAAAATCAAATGCTTTTCCTTTCTGCATTGTGTTCCCATATCCTACTCTGTCTATTGCAAAACTGTGAGAGCTGGGCTGGATCACTATTACACCTCTGAGAATGGCTGTACTTTTAAACTAGGAAAATAAAACATGGCCTGAACTCTCCATCAGAAAGGCAGGCCATAAGAGAGAGCAACAACAGAATCTTGCATTTGAAAACAGGTGTTTCCTAAAGTTATCATTAAACCTAATGCTTTTCCTCTCTGACACAAATAAGCCTAAGAACTCTGTTTTCTAGGATGTTTGACAGTTCCTTGGAAGCCATAATAATTGCAATGAGTAGCCCCAGTGGTTTTCTGTTTTGTCTTATAAATGAATCAGGTTACACATCTGCATGGAAACAACACAAAGAATCTCTCTGTATAGCTATCTGCATCTCAAACTAGCAAAACACTATGTTTCTCTTACTGTCTCTTACGTTTTCTCTTCAATAAAATTGGAGAACAAGAGGGAGAAACAGGTTCTTCCTGGAAGTCGGGGGGGGGGGGGGATGGTGGCAAATAAGGTATACACATGAGTAAATGTAAAATAAAATTTTAAAAAAAGAATCAGATTAATTCTAGCTCTATTAGCCTTAGAAAAGGCACTGGAATCCAAAATCAAAATAACAGAGCAAGAACAAAGAAAAAAAGACACTTGTCTGAGGGAAGGACATGCTGTGAGACTGCTAGTATAATTGGAGAATCTGATTCGTATCTAACTGGAATCCAGATAGGAATGGATAGCATCTTTGGTTAAAGTCTGGTGTCTAACATCCTTCAGGTAAATCACCTTTCCCTTCTAGATAAAGAAAGAGAGAGGGAGAGGGAGAGGGAGAAATACACACACAAACAGAAACACAGACTAAAAGGTCATTCTGTTTTGGCTAATGTGTTACAGTTCTAATGTGTGCATAAAACAGTGGTGTGGTGCTCACTTTGGCAGCACACATACTAAAATTGGAATGATACAGAGCTTAGTCTGGCCCCCGTGAGAGGATAACATGCAAATTTGTGAAGCATTCCATTTTTTAAAAAGAAAATAAACAGTGGAGTGTTGGTAATCCTTAACAACTGACTTACCAGGAGGAAATGTTCTGATCTGCATTTGCCAATTTCCATGGTGTAAACACTCCATCACAGTCAATTTCAATCAGTCATTGGGACATCAGATTGCTGAGCATTTAACAGCCAGCTCCGGCTAGCCAATATGAACAAGCTCAGCACCCACAATGCTCCACACTGACATGCTGGATAAAGATGACTGGCTCTGGCCTGGCAGAGTGGCTCAAATAGTAGATTGCCTACCTGGCAAGTGTGAGGCCCTGAGTTCAAACCCCAGTACCGCCAAAAATAAAAAAATAAAAATAAAGTGACTGGCTCCAAGGTCAGTTCAAACACCAGTATTCAAAGAAAGTCAAAAGTAGCCTTGACTATCCCTTAATACTCTGAGAACACATGTGCATGCCATCTGCAGTGGTTTCCTTTTTTTTTTTAATTTTGAGGGTGTGTGTGTGTGTGGTTTTATTGTTGTTTTGTTTTCTGAGGGAGGGTCTCACTATATAGCCCAGGCTAACTACTCATGATCCTCCTGCCTCAGCCCCCCCAAGTACTGGGATTATAGGCTTGTACCACCATACCTGGCCTACATAGTGATTTCTTACAAGAGAACCACTGCACAAGACTGAAGAGTTCATCAAAGACAAGATCTTTATGTAGATGTATAAGCACCCAAACCAGTCTGCCTTTGAGATATAATCAAGTCCCTGGAGGAGAAGACAGATGGGTGGGGAATTCCAAAATGTTCCTTCCTGTCTGTAATTTATGTCACTATTTTTAACACTAAGCCTCTTTAAACTTCATTCACTTTAGTATATTTGTTTGTTTTAACTATTGTACAGGATAATGGCAACCCCATGTTACCATTAAGGGTAACAGGGTTTATTTAGCAGGAGTTGGTCTCTTAACCTAGAGAAGCTAGTAAATTAAACATACGATGCAACCCCACCGTGGGAAGTTAATGCTAACTGAGCACTTGTCTTGTGCCAGGGCCTCACTTCATCCCCTACCCCAACTCTGGGGTCACCTCATTTACAAATAAGAAAACTGCATCTAAGGTCACATAGCTGCCTCTTTTATAAAGGAGTCAATGTCCAAACAGTAAAGACAAATCTCTCACTGAAATTTGCTTATGCTGATGAAGCATTGAATTCAGAAGGCAGTTTTTGCCGCCTATCTTCATGTGGGCCTTAGTACTACGAAGCAAGTGGGAGGAGTGGGTGACTGTCGGGGTTATGCACTTAGAAGCTGAGATTGCTACAGGAAGCCAACTGGTGGAGTCCAGACTCACACCCAGGCCTTTCACTCTTAAGACCTGAACTCCTTCCTCTTGACCAAGCGCCAAACACATCCTTTAAGTAAAACCCCCTATACAAAACAAAGGGAGAGGGGCAAAAGCATAATTATTGTATTTTAAGGAAACCAAATTGATCAAAGTACTTGGAGTAAACTAAACCTGCCAGACCCCATTCAAAACATACAGAGATAAAATAGGCTTGCATTCTGGGCTGCCCTCAAAACAAGTATCATTTGGGTTGAAAGTACCTGAGTTACACAATAAAACAGTAGACAGTTTTTAGTGTAACGTCATGTTAGGTCCCATCTGGCTGGCTTAGGGACTCAGCTACTGTGAGAACCTCCACACCCTGTCCCCACCCTGATACCGCTCACCAGCCCATACCCTCAACCTCGGTCCATGAGAGGAACTGCCCTTTACGTTCAGATATGTAACACTGCACTCCCAGGAAAAATTAAATTGATTAAAATAAAACACACTTAAATCCATGGTCCTTTTCTAAGTAGTTTTTGTCTGTGCATGTTTAGCTATTTCAAGAGCACTATAATCCTGTGTTTTTCTCTGCCTATTAGAAATTTGCAGCAGTTTTCAGAATCTCATACACTAGACCAGAGCCACACTTGAGATGGGCCCTCTAGGCTGAGTAAGTAGTCTAACAGAGGTGGGGGGGGGGGTCTCCTCATTGCCAAGACCCTGGGCAACAAAAAGACACACTCACCACTTCGCCTTGGCTCCAGTGTGGGACACTGGGAGAGGAGGTGTGGGCCACAGGGAGCCAGATGCCAGAGCAGTGCACAGGTGACTTAGAGTGGACACACTTCATGACAGGGCCACAAATGCATAGCAAAATTTGAGAACTCAAAAGTTTTAGTGGAAAGACAAGACCTCAACAAGTACTTATTGCTTAGTAAAATATTATACACAGTATAATAGGTGCAGAACAGTGAAGAAGAGAATAGGCTCCAGAGATAAATACTGGCTTAAAATTCCAGGTCAGTGCTCACTAGCTGAGTGACCTTGGAAAAGTTACTATCTTTCTACTTCTTTAGATGTAAAATGGGCAAAACAATAGGCTGGTTGTCAACTGGACATGCACAGTAAATGAAGGGCTCAGAACACAGCAAGCACTTTAACATTTTGTTTCAAATACATAAGAAAGGTTTAAACCACATTTATTGATTATACTAGAACAGTGAAAAAGCTGATAGAACAGTGAAAAGCAAGAGACTTCCTTTGAGTTCTCAGTTCACTAAATCTTTCTTTTAAAGAGACATGGAGCTCAGGGAGTCTGTCTTGACAAAGTGCCACCTTCCAAATTCTAGAATCATTTGCCAATCCTCAGAGGTCATGGCCAAGATATTCAAGCTGTATCCACAGACTCTGACCTTGAGGATTATATTAAGAGCTAAAAACACAGCCTTGAATGCCTGTCCCAGGCATCACTTGAGTCAACTGAACAAAGGCAGTCCTGGGATGCTTCATCAGTCATGATAATTTTAGGGTGATTAGAAAAACAATCTTGGCTAAGTCATGAAATCGTCACCTCCCTTTCCTTAATATCACATCACTAAGACATTTATTCATGCTCCCGCTCCGTTGCATCCATCCTTTTCACTCATCCAATTCATTGTCTTCAGCAAAACCACTAAAACCACTAAAACTCTCATCAGTCCACATTATTTCCATATATAAACCCAAACCGTTCAAAAACACAAAAGTAGAGTCACACAGAGTGATGAAAATGGGAAAAGAACAAGAAAAAAGCTGAGAAACATCAGAAGTAATACGTGAAAGAAAAGAGGAGACAGAACAGAGGAAGCTGAAGAGACAGGTGAAGGGGCCACCCTTCGAGTCTGAGGCATCTCTGCTCCTGGATGGCTTACCCCTAGTGGCGGAAGTCCTTCCACAATGTTCTTCTTCCCAGAGAGGAGATCCGACACTGGCCTTTTCTTCAGAGAGTCCCGCCTGGCCCGGTACCTCCCTGATGTTGTGAGGTCCGACTCTGACATGGAGGGTGTCAGCAGCCCATCTCTTCGGGACCTCTGGGCTTCCACAACCAGGTGCACGGGGTTGATGTCCCTTGCCCTCTTCTCAGTCTCTGTGACATGGGACTTGGGCTCAAGAATATGCAGAGGGCCAGTGACTGCGGTGACAGAAGCACAGGGGTAGGTCAGCTGTGGCTCCTGGGAGTAGGTGGCTGGCCGCTGGGGCTCAGGCCGGGCAGGCAGAGCCTGTGATCCATTGTCCTCTTCAAAGTCCTCGTCCTCTTCACTGCTGTGTATCAGCATGGTGGCATCCGAAAGAGACTTCTTGTGGCCATAGCTCTCGCTTTCCTGCTCTTCAGGATCCTCTTGCTTTGTTCTGTCGGAGAAGACACTGGGCTGGGAGCCTGCTAAGAGAGACCGTGGGGCCACATCTGCTGCAGAGGCCGACATGGTCCTTTCCTTGAGCCGCAGGCCTTCAAAGCCATGGGTGATCCCTGCAATCTCAATGCTGTTCCTCTTCTGCAACTGAGCATGCCGGGCCGCGGTGAGAGGCTCACTGACCTCCTGCAGAGAATGGGCCACGGGCAAGCTGTCCTCCTGGAAAGTCTGTACGGAATGGTGGACTCGCCTGGTGATGAGATCCGGGTTGCTGCTGCTGCTGTACAGGTGGCGGGACAGATCTGGGGTGCTGTTGGCAGGCCTTGGGTATGGGTAGGGTGGGGGCGGGCGGTACACCTGAGTCTTCATGATGTTTGGAGCTGGGTAGTCCTGGGCTTGGAGCTGCACATTGGTCAGCTCGGGCACACTGACTGCGCCCACCACCGGCCGCCTCTCGGCAGGGTAGGGGTAGGGGGACTGGCTGTGGAAACTGTAGTTCAGGTTGAACGGGTAGTGGGCCGACTGAGGAGAGGTAAAATGTGCATGCTCCCGAATTTCGGGCTGGCTGTAGACCAGGGCATCCGGCCTGCTGTAGGCGTAGGAGTTGCCAATATTGAGGTTGCGCAGCGAGTGACTGTGCCTTTCCGCATGTGCCATGCCTCTGTTGAGCTGCTTCATCACAGTCTCGTAGTCTGGGGTTGGGCGGTAAGACGGGGGTATCAGGGCACTGTGCCGATGGGACGGGATATAGTCGGGTCTCGTGACATCACTGCCAGTAATGCTTGGGTTTGAGGACATCGGGGAGGGCTGCAGGTACGGCGGAGGGTTATTCAAGGAGCTGGTACTTTGTGTACTGTAGACACTGCCACTGCGGATCCGACCACTGAGGTCAATCTGGGCTCTGTCCAAACTTGTCTGGGAGTGACAATAGCATCCATTCTGGTTGGGCACAAAGAGGTTATCTGAAAAAAGAAAGTTTTCAAATAAATTTTTTAAATGCATTAAATTGAACCAAGTACTCCAGCCAAATTTCGAGATAGGCCCTGAGCTTGGGTGACATTTTCAACACAAACTGCAAAAATCCTTGCTAAAATGATATAGATTCAGCCACACTATCTGAGTGGCCCTGGGAGCCTCGACTTCCTCATCTATAGGATGGGGGTGGGTCTATCTGCTTAAAGGGAGGTGTTTAGGATCTGGCCCCTAATAAAGTTTAGCTAAATCTAGTCCAATGCTAAGAGTACAGTTGTATCACACAACATCTTTTTTCTGAAAGTTAAAGATGTGCTTCACTACAGACATGAAACAGACTTTCTGGAACTCTAAGGAACTCGAGGCAGACACTACTCAAGGCCCTGAGCCACTGACTGCTTTCTCTCCCTGATGCTGAATTAGTTCAAGCTCCAACTGTCTATAAACATTTCCTTAACTGGAATTCTGGATTGTCTGCAAAAGTTCTTCCAGAATGAAGAAAATGCTTCCCCTCTCAAAGGGCACTGGTGCAACAGGAGCTGAGTTTCTCCACTGCAACAGGGTCCCCAGTAGCTGCACACCACTTGGTGCCCAGAAGCTAAGAAAAACCAAGCTAAGACAGCTGAGCTGCCACCTGCCCAGCCTCCATGTTTCAGTAAGACTTGGATCCAGGGCTCACAGAATCAGGAGTCTAATCTTACAATGCTAGATATGTAACCTGTCTGAGGCCATGTTTCTTCTGGTCAACCTATAGTTCACCTGTCTGCTTTATAATAAGCATGATTTCCAACACTTCAATGAAAGCTCAGCAGTCAAGTCCTCCACAAAAGTTTCCTTTGAAAAACATTCTTTGTGTGCTTCCAAAATTCTATGATAGTTTAACTGACAACTGATTATCAAAGTAATATACTACAGACCACTGGGTGCATTTTATTCTAGTGGCACACATAGCTCCAAAGAAACAGCCCTCAAATGTTCACTCTGTCCTTCCTCCTAACACACTGTTTTCTTGTCACTGTGCTTTCCCCAACTACTGAACACTTGGCCACTGTGAAGACCCTAGAGTCTACCTTTTCTCACTGCCATCAGAGTTTAGACCCTTAGTCCAACTTGTCTGGACCAGTCTGACAACTGCCTACCTGGTTGGTGTCTCTGCCTCCAGGCTCCTCTCAAACCATCCAATCATTTGGGAGCCTGTTTTGTATAGAGGACTGTACCAAGAGTGGAAGAAGATAAAAATGACTAGAATACAGGCAAGTACAAGTTGAAAGGAGAAGAAACAGGGTTATAGGATTCTGGAGGAGGGAAGAACCGCTTCCAGCTTGGGCTAAATTGGTGGGGGCATGGAGTAGATAATTAGAACAACCTCACAGAAGATGCAGCAATCAAGGGGCCTTCCGGGGCAGGTGAGAGGGGTAGTCCAGCTTCCAAGGGTAGCTAGGACTCTGAGAGCACATAAAATTATACCTGTCTATCCCTTGAGGCTGGGCATAGCCATGTGACCAGTAATAGTCAAGGGAAGGTGAGCAGAGAGTTAAGAGCCAGTTTCTGTGTTCTCTTCCCCTGGCTCCCTGCCCAACAACATTCCAGATGGAGAAAGTCCCCCCAGCTCAGGTCCCTAAGGCAGGCTGAAAGGAGCACAGCCTGCCTGCCGGGACATAATGGACAGGTAACCTGAGCCACTGAGAATTTAGAATGTTGTTAGCACAGTGCAACTCAGCACATCCTGGCTGGATGGCAGGAGGGTACTTAGCATATGGGCATCTGGGTGATGATGCAGCATGGGCAAAGCCAGGGCCCATTCCTAGAGAGCTGGCCAGAGAAGAGCAAACTTTCAGCAGAAAATCAGATCAGAAGACAGGCTAAGGGAATATTGTGGAGAGTCATGAACATTAGGTGAAGGAATGACAAAGGTTAGCTGGCAGCCGGTGTCAGATGCGCCAGGGAGAGGGGAGACTGATGATACAATTCATGAGATGCAACAGCTACTAAAACATATGAAAGGAAAAAGGAGGGAATTGGATCAGAAGCAGGGGGACAGGGAGAAGAAGATATGGATGAAGTTACAGGTAATAGAATTATGAACTGGTTAGATGTCAAGGGCAAAAAGAAAATCAGCTTGACATGAAGTAAGGAATATAGGAAAGAACAGGCTTATAGAGTAGGGCAATGAGTTCAAATTTCCTATTTTAATTTTCAGCAAGTATTAATAGCTAATATCACTCCCTGAGTGCTTTCCATTTGCCAGGCACTCCACAGAGGGTTTCACATGCCCAGCTGTCACACCCTGTCACAACCCAGGGCTGAAGCACAGGAGAGCTGTCTCCCTCGTGGGAATGGGAATGTGGATGAGTCTGCTATGGAAGGTCCCAATGGGAAGCAGGAGAAGAAGTAGAAAGGTGCAGACAGGATTTAAGGACACTGAACAACAATGATGGAAGGAGGACCATGAAAATGGAAAAAAAAAATCCCAAGCCATTGTTTGAAGAGAGAGGGAAAAAAACCTATTAGGATAGTCATAGACCAAAGGAGAAGAATGAGTAGCAAAAAGACTGACAAGGCAGAGAAGACTAACCAGGCAGAGAAGACTAACAAGGCAGAGCTGCAGGGTAGGAGGGGCTGAGGTGCAAGTACAGATGGGCAGATGCCAGGAGGAGAGATCAGTAGTGAAATACAAAACTCCCAGAGGTGGATGCTCAGGATCCATAGCCCAGGCACTGCTCTCCTAGTGTCTACCACCCTGTACAGGCGTTCTCATCTATATGCACAAGCTCTGGCACAAGCAGTGCAGTCACACTCCATTCCATATGGGCTCCCACTCTCTTAACACCCATTTCTTCATTCTGTGCCGTGGCATTCAATACTCCTAAAGAGCAGCAGCCCCAGTCAAGGACTGTTGAAATCAGCCATCTCTTGAGGTCCAGAAAGCTCTTCTCAATGCCCCTAACAGCATGAGTCTGTCTTCCACTAAACAGCACAGTGATTGCCTGTGCTCTCACAACAAACATCGCATTCTCATTGCGTTCAAGTCATGTGTGCCTTTGCCTTACCCCCGTGACTACATTCAACATGTGAAATTACTCATCTACATCAACCTCTTGGCCTTTAGTACAACCTTCTTCACTGATTACAGAGTAAATGCTAAATAATGCTCAAGGTTCAGCATGGAGGCACTGTCACAAATATAGTTCCTGATGCTCATTATGTGAAAACTGAAGTATGCAATTGTTTAAACCTTTACAATGGGAAGTTCTCAGGCAGGGAAAAACAAAATGAGTCTGGACATCTTTTGCCAGAAATTAAAAAGCACTTTTAAAGGCTAATGAGGGCTGTGTATGGTGGCACATGTTTGTAATCCCAGCTTTTGGGGGAACAAAAGTGAGAGAATTGTGGGTTCAAGGCCAGCCTAGACTATATAGCAAGATGATGTCTCAAAAAAAAGGGCTAACGGGGGTAACGATTTTGAAGGAATTACAGCTGCCTGAATCTGGTATCATCTGAGCATCAAAATCTCACACTGCATACTTTCAGCCAAGAAAAAGAACTTGAATGTAAAGGCTTTTTCTATAAATCCAGAATGGCTATAACCGTGACAATTTGGGGTATAGCTTCAGTCCAAAACTATCTAGGCTTCAAAATTCTAGGTCTCCGCAGATTTTTTTCATAGTAGTAACTGTGCAAGACTTTGCAGAATTAGTGTACTTTACCTTGGGAAGAAGCATATGGCTCTGTGTAATGTCCGTTATAATGCAGCTGGGGTGGAGGAGTCATCACATAGGGCTGGGGCTTCGGCTGAGAAATGGAAAGGTGGACAGGGTTAAAACACATTGCCTGTGTAACAGAGGTAAAGTGATTCTCTGCTAGATTCTCTGTTAGAAACTTCCAAAGGCAGTTATACATGGAAACTACACACAGAAGACGCAGTCAGTCTTCCCGGATCTATCATTTTCAATGCCCCCACGGGGCAACGCCGAGCCCTATGCCCTGACACCAAGGACACTAGACAGCCCCAGAAAATATGCGTCCAAAACATTATGAACAAGAAGGGACACACACAAAACTTCTTGTGGTGATGTGAATATAAGAAGCTTCCGATCTTCTTAGATAAAGTCATCAAATAACTTCAATATCTATCGACTTATGATTACTCCTGCCTACTAGCTAAAATTTGTAGTATTTGGTTGGACCTAACATTTAAATATGCACAATGCGATAAATATTAGGTTTGAACCTATGAAAAAAATCACCATTTCTTTGGATAAAAGTGATCAAATAGCAAATCTTTGTGATTTGAACTCAAAATTAACACTACCAAAAAAGCACATTTTATTAAGGGAAATGATACGACTAAATGAAAAAAACATCATATTTTCCTTCTTTCTTACCAGAGACATCCTTGAAGATGACCTTCTCCTGAGTGGGTTCACAGTGACAGTCTGAGTTTGCCTATAAAAGAAGACAACTTTGAGACAAGTGGACACACTTCCTAATTCTACTAAAATAAATTAAGATATAGGAAGGTAAGACAAAGTAACCAGTCATGAACTGGAAAAAAGAAAAGGGAGTGAGCCACTGTCCTCACATGGGGCTTCAGCCCTCTTCTGCTGCCAAAATCCCACACACAACCTGGGGCACCTTCACCTGGACTATGAGAGGGACTGCGCACTGCCTTCCCCTGGCCTACCCAGGAAGAACCTCTGGAGTGGCCATAAGCAGGTGGGAGGAAAGACCAGGCTGTCTGTCCTGTGCGCTGGGCAAGGCAGTGTCTCCACTGAGAGTACTGACAGGGATGACCATGAACTGTCAGCCCAGAAGCTTCCTGTTGGAAGCACCTTAATTAATTAAAAGTCTGCTAACCATAGACTCTAAACAGAAGGAAAAGCTAAGTTTATAATTTTGGTGACTAAAGAGTTACATTTTCTCTAAGGGACTAAGTTACAGAAAGCAAGAAAGCAGAAAGTTGGTTCTCTGGGCCTGTAGTAAATCCATTTGCCTTGGATGAAGGGTGGCTCAGTGGTAGAGAACTCCCTAGCATTCCTGAGGACCTGGGCTAGATCCCCAGCACTCCAAAAAAGAAAAACAGCCACACTTTTCTCTGGTTAAATAGATATTTATAAAAGCAACTATAGGTATTAAGAGAGATGATTGATATTACTTGATAATTTGAGATTTTTAAACTATCCATATAGTCCCATGTTTGCATAAGCAACTAGGAACAAGAAACAGAAAAGTCTATTTGTCACTCTGTTGTTTTTAACAGAAGCAGGATTTTCTTTGTCATTGTTCTCGGTCAGTTTTATTGCAAATCACATCTAGGAACCTAAAAACATCAGATTCTTGACTTTGTTGATAACTTACATAATTTTGTAAAAGGACATTTTTTAAATCTTTTACCATCTGTTCAGCCTTCTGAGTTTACATGACATATAATTACTGATTATAAAGATATTTTATGACCTTGGGCTAATGTTTAAGGACTAATTACTAGAAAACCTATGATCACAAAGTGAACATTTAATCTGCACAGTTAGCATAATATCAAGCCTCTTTCCCTCTAAATTGGTATTATTTTTAGCTCTCTGATAACTGGTATCTTTATTCAGACCTTGAATTTATCTCATTTTTACAAGATGTTTAAGACAAAAATAAAACTAGTGGATACTAAGAACTAAGCATCAGGTGACTACAACTCTTTTACTAGGTGACTTCTTTACATCATTTCCTTTCCTTATTGCATAGTACACAGGTTAGTGATCAAGCACACATGTCTCTTTTCTAAAGGATACATCAGCCTTCCAGTATTCATGGTAGTGAGACAAATCTGCCCAGTGCACCTGGGCTTTTTCAAGAATATGCCTTAATTGCACACAAGACACTGAGTTTTGTTACTTTGAAATTTACGTTGTCTCTGACTATCCTCCATAGTCAGGGCTAGGGTTAGACACACTGGAGTCTCTTGAGCTCTATATTCAGTTTATGAGAGACTCACTAGGTGAATTGAATTTTTTAAAGTGCCATAACTTCAAAAACAGAAAAAGGGCTGATGGTAGAATATGCTATCAACAATAAATTCCAACATTTCTACAGGTGCCCAACCTAGAGCAAAAATAAAACTTCAGTGTGTTAAGAAACCCTATAAGGGAGGTCCAGTTATTATCCTGATTTTACAGATGAGGAAAGTGATACTTAGATTAAGTACGTCACTCCTGGTCACATGGCAAACAAGTGGCAGAACCAGTGGTGGAACAAGCTGGTCTGTCAGATTTCTGAGAGTACTCTCTGACATTTGTCTGATCCCCTCCCCTACCCAACTACTTTGTCAGCACCATGGAAGCAGAAGACATCACCAGTGCCCAGCACAATGCCTGGCACACAAGAATCCCTAACGTGCGTGTTGGACAAATGATAACACAGTGAGTGAGGCTGAAGTTGTGCTCATTACTGAGCATTTACAGTCAAGCTCATATTTGTAACACTTTGCTTTGTGAGGTGCCTTTCAATCATTCATATCTTTACTTATACTTAGTAAAGAGGAGAGTTTGATGAGCAAAATGTGTTGGATAGTGGAAATACCTAGAGAGTGACTTTCCTCTTGAGCTTTCCATAGAGTAACAAAGAACAAAGCTCATCTCCCTCTCTATTCTAGGGTAAGCAGAGCTGCATATCCAGGCTGCTTCAAGGTCTCTGGTCTGCCTCTAAGATGTCTGCCTCCACTTGCTATGGATCCCTCCTGGTGTAGCTCCCTGATGCTCTGGCAGGACAAGGGACTGGCAGAGATCATCCCAGGTTTCAGATGGGAGGGACTGGCTTCACTGGAGGTCCGTGACGTGTGCTTTTCTAGGGTGATATTGACCTTCATCTACCCAAAGGTCTGCTCAGAAATCAGTGCTACCTCTCTCCAGCTCTACCTCTACCAGGTCCCTGTGCCCAGGTCTTGTTGGGGAGGAAGGGGAGATATCACATCCATTGTCTGGCCCAGTGGCTGCCCCTGCACTCCTCTAACCTCTTACTGCCCTGCTCCTTCCCAGGGATCCATGGGAACCACTGAGTCTTCTCCACACCTTGGGACCAGAGGTCTGGAAGAGGAGCATGCTGTTCCATCTTTTTTCAGGTTTCCTACAGTCCTGTCAAGACTGCAGTAGGCCTAGAAGATGGGGCCGTCCAGGCCAGGGAGGATGGAATGAGAGGGATCTACTCTAGTCAGTCTCCTGATCACAAAAGTCTCCTGAACAGAGGAAATTTTTGTCTCCTTAAAGCCCTAAACTGCAGGGGGACTTTCAGCCACCCTCTCAGTATGCTCAGCCACCAGCACAATGCTAATAGAAATCCAGGTTTCTGGATTTTCAGGCTGAGAATTTAGCCCACAAAGAGAAGAGAGGAAAGCCCCTGCCCTGAGATGCCTCCCATCTTCCAGTCTTTTCCTCATATAAATTAGGGATGCTGATTACAGCATGACCAGAGCTGGGACTTTGGATGGGGAAGAGAGACTTGAAAGAAGCATTCTGACCTAATTGATTGATATTAACTCATTTAACTCCTAATCCAACCACAAAAGAAATGTCAACTAAAGGTCCTATCATCCCTATTTTCTAAATAAAAAAGGTAAACTCCTAAGTAACATTTTAAAGCTTGGGTGACATAAAAAGATGATTCCTGCAGTACTTTTCTGATGGGTTGTGGCAGGTAGACTGATAAATCACATTACTGTATGTATACTACAGTTACATGAATCACCTAAGACCGTCCAACACCATTACATTGTAGATCAGGGCTGGATATAGGACACTGTCAGAGAAAAGTCCTCCTTCTTACGCAAGTAGACTACATCTCTAAGCCACCAGGTGCCCTGCCTGAGCCAGGTATCCAGAATCCACTGTCCAGTTCCAGGCCAGCTGCAGCTTTGTTATCTGCCCTGTCACACTTGAGTTTACCCACCTGACCATGAAAAGTCTACTGATACTTCAGAATCATTATAATATTAAATGTGACTAAACAATCCACATTGAGAACCTTAAAGGAAATGGCCATTAAAACTAAAGTTATTTTCAGTTTTATTACCCATCAAAATATTAAAAGCTAGTATTAAAAGCTTCACTTACTTTATATGGGAAATAAATATACACAATGAAATATGTTCATTTCACACAGAATGAATCATAAACAAATTATACAGGAATAGCTCATGGACATGGGCTTCTATAATACGCTAAATATACACAGATTTAAAACCAAATATGGAAAATAGCCCCTTGTACATAATTATTCCGCTTTTTTAAAGAATCAAATGTTCTTTATATGGGTATAATATATGCAACTAGCAATGATATTAATGTGGTTTTATTCACACTTGCCAATAAATAGCAATATTTTAAAAACTAGATTTGTAAGACTGTACTACTTACCACAAATAATCATTTGTTGCTTTTCTCTGAATTTTAAAATCATTACTAGATGATGATTTGCCAAAAAAAAATGTTTTTTTAAAAATGCATTAACAACCAATATGGATGCCCACCAGAAGGACAGATTTTATGGTTTAGTCAAAATGATTCATTCCCCACTATTTTCCAGAAAAAGAATGAACTGAGATAATTATGGTCCGTTATGAACAGTCTTAAATTTATGAAAGGCATTAAAATGAAAACACTGTGTTCTAATAGATTTCCTACCTACTGCCTGAATCTTAGAATACATTTCTGCATAGAAATAATGTCACACATGGCTGTGTAGGCAGGCCAGCCCATAGGAACCCCAAATGCAATCAATGATCCTGGAACTACCATCCAGGATCATTACAGTGGCACAACTGACTCTAACCACCAGGGGGCAAACTTCCATATGCAATCACACCCACTTCTCCAAGTGGAAGCCAGCAGAAAAACCTGGTCATGCCACCAAGAACAAAATCATGCCATTTTCAGGACAGTATATGGAACTGGAAACTATTATGTTAAGAGAAATAAGTCACACTCAAAAAGACAATATTATATGTTATCTGTCATATAAGGAATTTGGGAGGTAGGACATGAAAGTGTAAGAGGGTCTATTAGAGATGTCTATTTGACATCTATTAGAGATGTCAAAAGGGGATAGGGCGTGGGAGATGAAAAAGGGTAATAGAGGGATGGATATCATCAAAGCAGATTGTATGCATGTATAAAAATAACAGGGCTGGAAGTGTGGCTCAAGTGGTAAAGCACCTGCCTAACAAACACGAGGCCCTGAGTTCAAACCCTAATACCACCAAAAAATAAGAAAAAAAAAATGTCCTAATAAGACCCATTACTTTGTACAATTAATATAGGCTAATTTAAAAAGGCTGCTCATATCCATGAAGAAATCAGGGTTCCTCCTCCCCAACAGTACTTGACAAAAACCCATCACCAAACTAGTGGGGAGCATTAGACAGAAAGGTGTGCGAGGCAGGGAGAGGACAGGCCTTAGTGCCATCACTAGATGACACTGTCCTATGAGACAGCCCTGCCTATCCTCTTTGAAATGCTGCTCCTGAGCAGGTTCTTTCACACCCTGTAAAACAGAACCTCTGACAACCGGCCCCCTTCCTTCCTGGCACAAAAGGACAAAAAGACTTCCCTATGCCCCCAATTTACAGTTGGTATTTAATGACAATCGGGCAAAGGGCAAAAGGGCTTTTCTCCTCTGTGGTTCCCATCACCATTGGACTCAGACTTCCACCATTCACTAAGCCCTCATGACCAGGCAGTGCCTTGCCAGACAAGGGACATGAGGACTAGCAAGGAGACCCTGCCCTCATGGAGCTTCATTGGACAAAAGAGACAAATCAAATCCACGTGACAGCATCAGACACAAAATCCACTATCGGTCTAGCAGAATGGCTACAGTCTTACTGCTCCCATTTACAAGATGAATGGCAGTGGTGCAAGTCTCCAGACCTTCATTGATACCGAGGCAGTAATAAGAATGTGCGAAACGGTGACTATGTGGATTACAGGAGATAAAAAGCTCTCAGCGTGCTGCCTGACACAGAGCAAACATTTACTGAGCTACTGTAATGAATTATTAGAATCATCATTATAAAAGAGATGGAAGAAACTAGAACTTTCAGAGTAGTATTAAGAACTAAGCAAACTAAACACTTGGTGGAGCCCACCTGGGATAGCTCAATTTAAAATTAGATTTTAAAGAAAAGTAAAGAGTCTGCCAGATACAAGGAGGAAGGGCGTTCCAGCACCAGCTTGGGCTATAAGAGGAATGCCCCAATTAGTAGCAATGGATTCTGAGAGCCAGAATTGAGGATCAGCAGGGCCAGCCCCAATAAGCCAGAGATGGAGGACTACAGGAGGGTACCCTTAATTCTGTAGCCAGGAAGGTAGGAAACATGCTCAGATTTGGTCCTGACCCAAACTGAGCAACGCTACGTCTTTTGCTCATGTATCCTGAAGAATGAAGAGGCAGGGAGGCCAGATGCGAGGCAGCAGCTGTGGTGCAGTAAGAGAGGCCAGCATAATGAAAAGTTGGGGAGGTGGGGGCTGGTGTGTGGCACAAGTGGCAAAGCACCTGCATAGCAAGCTCAAGGCTCAAACCCCAGAACCAACACACACACACACACACACACACACACACACGCACACACAGAATATTGTAATGATTAAGAAAAACCTTTCAGTCTCAGTTTCTATGTGACTTTGCTGGGAAGCCATTCCTAACTTGGCAGTTCAGGGTGAGCTACCTTTATCCTAAGGCATCACAGACACCCTGAAGCACAGCTCTTAATACATGTTTCTGTAGACCTGTTCAACAATTTCATCAAGGCCTACAGTGAGCCAGACACTTGCGTGACACTGGGAATATGGCAGTTAAGTTGGGGAGAGTGTCTGTCACCATGCATGGCTGTGGGGCTTGCCTGCCAGTAGGAAATACAGACAATAAACAAGTAAACAAACATACAAATTTAGGTGGTGCCAAGTGCTATAAAGAAGAACAAAGCAAGGTGAGGGAATCGGTAGAGATAGGTAATAATGGACGAGGGTGACAAAAGGTAGTCCAAGGCACATCTGAAGAAAGGGCACGATAAGGCCCTGGGTTCAAACCCCAGTGCCGCCAAAAAAAAAAAAAAAAAAAAAAAGGGCACATCTCACCAGGTGTGGTGGCACCTGCAATCCCAGCACTCAAGAGACTAATGCAGGAAGATTGTAAGCTCAAGGCCATCCTGAGCTACAGAGCACATCTGATCAGACACCTGGTAGCAGTGAGGGAGCAAGGCATGAGGAAACAATCATTCCAGGAAAGAAGGAGCACGCACACTATCCCTAAACGCAGATGCTCACAGTCAGCAAGGATGCTAGCAGGCTGAACAAAATGAGCCAGGAGGAGGGTAAAGGAACACGATCAGAACTGGGCAAGGACCACATCAAGTACAGCCTCGTACATTTGTTGTAAGTTAGATTCATTGAATGCCAAAGGGCAGGGGGCTTCAGAAGAGTGGTAGGATCTGACTCACATTAAATAAGATCATTCCAGCTGACTTATGGAAAATAAGCCACAAGTGGGGAGGCACAGAACAGAGAACATCAGAAGGCTACAGCATTGTCAGCAAAGGGATGATAAAAATGGTCAGATTTCACATTCGTCTTGAAGACAGAGCTGGCAGGGCTTGCTGATGAATTGGATGTGGAATGAAAGAGAAATAAGAGTCAAGTACAACTTTTAGGTATGAGGCCTGAACGACGAAGTGAGCACAGCATGCTGCCACTTGTCAACGTGGACAACAGTAAGGAAGAAGCAGGCTAGAGACAGGAAGAGGAGGAGATGGGGGGGCCTGCTTTACGTGTATCAAATTGAGATGCCTTGAAGATTCCCAGAAGAGCATGTCAAGTAGGCAGATGCTGGAGCAGAGAGCTTGGGAGAAGGCTGGCCAGAGGTAAAATCTGATGCACTGCTAACAAAGAAGGCCCAAGGCTGGTGAAGCCCCTTATGGAGAAGAGATGCAGATGAGTTTCAGCGGTGACCCAGCAAAGAGGACTAAGAGCAAACAGCTTAGAGTGAGGAAACCCAGGGGGGGCTTGCTGTCCTGGCGGTGGTCAGAGGTTCAGTGCTGTGGGGCATTCAAAACACAGAATTGAGATGACACCATGTAGAAGGCCACCTGATCATGGCAAGCAGAGTCAGTAGTGTGGTCCTCAGGGGAGAAGCCAAATGTACAAGGCTTTTGAAGAAGTCTGCTATGAAGGAAAGCAGGGACATGGCGCTGGGACTAGACTGGAACACAGAACGAAGGACACCTGTTTCACAGTTGAAATATCACAGTGTGTTTGAATGCTGTGGGAGCAATCTGGCAGAATGGGAAACCCATGTGGGCTACTAAATGATACACTAGGATAAAGGAAAAGAAATTCTTCAAATGGCCAGAAAAGCTGAATAATCTTCACTCAAAATGCTGACCAGGACATCAATTAAAAAAAAAGTAGTATCCCCTTTTTTTTAACTGTTAAGAATTAGAATAGTTCTAATACTTATTTTTTAAAAAACTCTTAGAGGCATAACTGTAGTTATTCGAAGTTGTTCCAAAGCCAAAGTGAGAAAGAAACTGGTATGTCATTTTAATAAACAGAGATTATTACAAAGTTGTCAAAAAACTTATCTGATAGCTTTCTAGATGATACAATAAGGCTCAGGATTATTATTTCTAAATTTATTATTTTCTACAGCTCTCATGAGCAGAACATACTCACAGGGTGCACTGGTTTAGCCTGTAAAACTTGTGCCGTGCAACACAGAGCCTCCACACGTATTTTGCTGTTTCCATGTCTTCCTGGGAAACAAAACACGCATAAAGTAATATGAAAGAACACACACAACATAATACTTTTAATGAAGAGTTTGCCCAAGAATAAGACACAATTGGGTGACATATTATACCAAAGTAACTTTCCACTGTTCTATCATATCAACGCTACAAGTAGAATTTAAGTTATGAAGACAAAATAATCTGTTCTGAGAGTCTGATATTAAACAATTTCAAAAACACGTCCAAATTTAAAACTTAAAAAAATCAACTTTTATTCTTGACAAATATACTCAAAGACTTTTTAAACAAAACATGTGATTCAAGGACTCAGTATCGCTTTTGTCAAGAGAGCAAAGCAAATAACTGTTAAATAGCATTTCTGCAGAGCTGTTCATTATCAGTGGAAATAACATACTGGAGCTTACTTTCTCCCCACTCAGTCTCTTTGTTTAATTCAAAGGTCACCTTGATCAGAAGTGCTTACTGAACGAGTCATTCTTTCACCCAATATATCTACCAGACAACTTCGTTCTGCCAAGTGCCATTTTGCCCTTCGTGTATCATACAATTGTGAAATAGTGTCACTAACACTACCCCTCCCCAAGCACGCAAAGGCCCACAAATGCTAATTTACTCACTTTTAGGAAAGCATCCTACAGATCTCTACTGTCTACTCACAGTTTGAAATTGGATGGTCTCCTCTTTATTTGCCAGCTCTAATGCAAAAAAGGACTTGTTGTGGGACATGTTAGCAATGTCATGCCACCTAAAGAACAGCAGAAAATGGCAACGTGAGTGTGCCCAAATGTGCACTAGAGACACCCAGCCCATAACCGTGCCTGAAATTTGATGCATAAGCTGATATTGGTTAACCATTTTTGAAACAAAACAGTTGTTTAATCAGCTAGCACGAATTTCCTAACTGAAGTGACAGTGGCTAATTGCAAAAAAGGAAATGAATATACAGTAAAAGAAGGAAAAGAATATTCAAAAGATGTAAAATAGTTATCCTTATTTGCTAGATTACTTTGATGATCAAAGATCCCTAGCTAGCTTACAGCAACTGCCTAGCAAAAGTGAGGCCCTGAGTTCAAACCCCAGTCCTGCTGTTATTACAATGCCAGAAACTGCATCAGGACCTAAGGATACTAAAATCAGGAAAGCGGTACTTTGCTCAAATGGGCACTTTTGAAGGTTGAGCGTGCAAGAGATAATACAGGGTAGAATGAGGCACAAAAGCAGGAGAGGAGTGCTCTGAAAAGCTTCAGGATGAAGATAAAGTTAACTGAACTATTCTGAGAGTGTTCACTGCAACACAAAACTAGCACGTACTTTTTTAAAATCATATTTAGCTTTATTAGTATTTGATTTTATTACATAACTGTGTAATTTTATAAAAGGGAAACATGGCTCTGGAATAAAACATTTAACCTGGTTTCTCCCTTCTCATTATGCAATACAGGTTAATTAGCCCTTCTCTGAACTGCTGGGGTCAGAAGTTTGTCAGATTTTGGAATAATTACATAGATCACCAGTTGAGCATCCCAATCTAAAATTCCAAAAATGATAAGCTCCAAAATCTTAACTTTTTGTGTGTGTGTGCAGCATTCAGCACAGTTATCTAGCTAATGATAAATTACTCAATAAATGGTAGACAAAGGAACCAAAAAACAAAAGTGATGCTTTAACACTTTATCAAAACAATATAAAATTTAATTTTTTTATCAAGAAAACATAAAATCTGCAAGTGATTCAATGAAATGACTCTGTGGATTTTCTAAGATTAGAGATTTTAAGGAATTAATGTTGTAATTGAACACGGCTCTATTTGCCATGTAAAAGATTTAAGTTGGAACACAGAATACTAAAAAGGAAAGTTAAGCAATCTGCAAATTCACTGTTAAGAAATTACACACCACAGTATGCACATCATTAATACATCTTTTGTCTTTTCCACTACTACACTCCAAGATTTCCACAAAACAGATGAGAAGTCAACATTACAAAAAATAATTGAAACTTGCTAAGATGTTGGTATTTTAGGAATTTTGTTATGTAACTAAAGTCAAAAGGAGGCTCTAGATTTTCCACAACAAATAGCCCTAGAAACTAGAGCTCAAATAAAAAATTTACCTCAAAACAAAGAATGGTCTCCATATGGCAGGAACAGGGTCACACATTCTTAAGTACTTTATAAGTAGGCCATCATTATTAGCACTATTTTCTGCACATCTGGTTTTGAAGAAAGTGGTGTACTAATGAACCACTGCATTCAGATGGTATTTTACTTCAGGAAGGAAATTATTTCCATTTCTAATGAGCACTTGGGGTTGGGGAGGAACTTGTGAGCACTAATCCGGATGCATCACCAACAGTAGCCATAGAACATAGGCAGAAAAAGGTAAGAAAAATACCTAAATATAACAGGAGGCCTTCCATTCTTGTGTTTCACAAAGATACCTTCAAGACATGCTCCAATGGATATGTCACTTCCTTGGCTATCCTGAGAGGAGAAAGCAGGGGAAAAAACTCAGGAAGCAGATGCATAGGAACTGCAACAAACTACTCCACTTTGCTGATCTTGTTTCCAAGATATTCAGTCTTCAGAAAAACAAAGAATATAAATGTGCTTTCTTATAAATAGTATGAAAATAAAGAATTTGGACTCTTAGGGACCATTTTGCAGCAGGAACTGCAAAACTGGAATGTGTTTTACAACAAAAATTCTGGTCACAAGGACCCCAGCTTTTAAGTTTCCAGGTTGCTTTTTTCATATCAGGGCATCCTCAAGCTTCCTCACTATCTCTCAAATTGCTAAGCCTTTTTTTTTTTGGAGATGGAGTTTCACATGTTACCCAGACTACCTCAAACTGCAGTCTCCCAAATAGATGAGACTACAGGCACATACCACCATGCCTGACTGCCGAGCCTAACTGTAGAGCACCCCAGCTTTAAAGTCCCACTTACCTTGGCAGGGTAGCTCTCTTCTCCATAGCCATCCATTCTCTCCACCTCCTGCATGTACAGCATTTCAGCATCAGGAGCTGTGAGCCCTCTGCAACCCAAAAGACATTAGTGAGATTGTTCACAAAACCAAAATTTTTAAAAATACAGCTTCTTTCATGAAGGTTACATATCAATTTAGCATAAAACATTATAAGCATTTCAGGCTTCAAAGTATCTATAACTGGTTATATTGATCCTTCAATATTTAGCAAAAACAGACTCTGCCAAGCAATGTGCTGAATGTTAAGGATGAGCTCTAAGATCCTACCCTTATAGTTTAGGCAGGCCAGAGTAGGGGCAAGGAATGAAGTAAGACCTACAATATTTGAAGTGAATGCCAGGAGTAATCACTTAATTACCCCAAATACTAGGTATTACTGAGATTTGTGTGTTAAATGCCAAATGATATGCAGGGACTATGGGCATGAGAAGGTTAAACAGAAACCCCTTTTAGCTCAGGTGACTGCAGCACTCACTACGAGGATGTGGAGGAAGGAAGGATGTTTAAATGCATGGAGCCCATCTCTCCAGCCTCATCTTTCTCTGCTCCCCATGTACCCAAGAACCCCACATCGCAGCCCACCTCAAACTTTGCATTTCTTTGAACACACAAGGCTCCCCCACACCTTTGGCCCTTTGCAGATGTTAATCCTTCTTCCTGCTCGTCTGTCATCCACATGTGGACCTGACCAACTGAGTGTACACGGCATTCCCTCTGTCACCTTCTGGGACTGCCACAGGTCCCTCCCTACCCCATGCAATCCCAACACATTCTGCCTACACCTCTCCCATGCAATCCCAACACATTCTGCCTACACCTCTCCCCCTACACCCATTATTAGATTATTACAACCACTATTACAATGGGCCATCCTGCCCATCCCTTAGATTGCCAGGCTGGGAAGGCACTCTTGGGAGGCAGGGAATTGTACTGTTTACAGTCAATCTGCCTCATGTGCGGATTTATTGCATGTGGTTTTGATCAAGTACAGTTGGAAAATATATAATAAATTTTAAAAAAACAAAAGAATTTTCAAAAACAAAAATTTTTAATTCCTACATGTGCATTACACAGCTCAGCTGATGTGAAGAAGCTCTCAGTCAGTCCCACGTTATCATCAGTTGCTGAGTGCTTCCCACCCCTCAATTTTTTGAAAATGTGCCTCCCAGAAGGCAAATGGTACCCAAAATTCAAGGTAAGAGTGAATGTGCTTAATTTAAGTGACAAAGTGAAAATTTTAGATTTGTCGAAAGGCAGCATGCCCTTAGCAGGAGTTGGGCAGCCTTGTGGGGAAAATGAATCAAGCATCTGCAGTACAGGGCTGAACTCTGTGCATCCCGTGGATTTGAGGTCCTCCTCAATGCAGATCTCTTTGAAACCACAGACCCGCGGATCCTAAGGGTCTACATACCTATAAGCCTCAGCATCCAGCACAGCCTCACACAGAGTAAGAGTACCAATGACTTCCTAAACACTATCAGTCACAGCAGCGTACAAGTGAAAGAATCAAAGTCAAAGGAGGATGGATGGCAATGTGTGCCTGGGGAATTTGTTATGCTAGGGAAAAAATGGTTCATTTGGACAGTACAAGGTAGAGCTAGAAAGGCAGGATTTAGCAAACATGTGGAGATCAAGAAATGTCTATGAGAATTTGGGAAGGACTGGGAGGAAAGATAAGAGGAAAGTGACATTTTAGAAAGATTAATCTTTTCTGAGCAATTGTATAGGGTGGAGTAAAGATAAACCAGAAGCAAAAAGTGATTTTATTTGGAAGGGGAAAAACAATAGGTTGAAATCAGACAGATCTGCTTGAAATCTCCATGGACAGACCTACATCTTTCTGAGCTGAGTTTTCTAACATCTAAGACAGAGATAGTGATATTTATACCATGCAAAGCAATATAAATTTTTGCACGAATTCAGGGATACATAAAGTACTTGGAACTGTGTGGTATTTGGTTAAGAGCAATTACTAGCATTCTCTAGCTGGCAGCTATAGCTATTCTATAGGTAACTATAGCATTCTATAGCAACACAAAGATTCACCAACAAAGAAAGTGAACACTCAGCACGCAGAGATATGAGAGGCACAATCAGGACAACAGGCATCAGAGCTCTTATAATAGCTCCATAAGGACAGAAATACCATTTCCAAAGTATACAGGGGTGGGCTCAAGAGGCTGAGGCATGCACATCCAAGGCCTACCCGAGCTACACTGCCAGTTCCAGGCCATCCTGGACAATTTGGTAAGACCCTGTCTCTAAGAATCAAGGACTGGAAACTTTAGCTTGGTGGTAGAGAACTTGCCTTGCATACACAAGGGCCTGGGTTTAATCCAGAGCACCACAGAACAACAACAAACAAAAAGTATGGAGATGGGGTAGATAACGCCATACTTACTGAACTCTAGAAGAAAATAAACCCACCTAATCTTGCATTGACCTATAATGCCCTGTATAGCTGTCCTTCTCTCAACCAGCAAAAACCCTTGGTCCTTCCTGTTATTGCTTATACTCTCTCTTCAACAAAATTAGAAATAAGGGCAAAATAGTTTCTGCTGGGTATTGAGGGGGGGAGCGGGAGGGGGCGGAGTGGGTGGTAAGGGAGGGGGTGGGGGCAGGGGGGAGAAATGAACCAAGCCTTGTATGCACATATGAATAATAAAAGAAAAATGAAAAAAAAAAAACAGTTTGGTTACCAACAACCTTTTACTATATGGGGTGACAGACCGGCATCCTTCACTAACTGGCTCCTTTCAACTTCCTCTTTGGTAAAATGGATAATAAATGAATTAATATTGATAAGAGTGATAGCTATGTAAACGTAACAGTTGCCATGAAGTTCCCAATTTAACATATCAGTGAAAATTTCATATCCTAACAGGGATTAATTCCATATTAATTCCATGTCTTATTTCTTAGCATTACCTGTATTTTTGATGTAGTAAGGCCACTTTTTGGGTTGCTTCTTCCAATACTTTTTCGTCTTGTAACCACTCCTGAAGAAAATATACAGCAGTAAGTATATAAATTTCTTAGGAGAAATCACTGCTACTGTTATTAACTCTTGTCACTTCAGGTTAAAATGACTCGCTGGCAGCTTTGATTACATATGTAATCATCTTTCTGAGAACTAAGTGGCTTCTGCATGAGAGCTAAAAAAAAAAAAAAAAACTTGCCCTGACTTCTCTGCTTGTCCAGAGAGCTTTTCAGCTGAATGATTTCAGGTTGGCAACAGCAGCCAGCCAATTCTAAGCCCAGAGCAAAAATATCTAGTGCATCCGTTCTCTGGCTGACTGTGCAGATACTCAGAAGAAGAACATTCCTCCTCCCTCAGATGTTCCAAATATAGTTTTTGTGTCATTTCCACTAGTAGTAAGATTGAAAAGTAGAAGGCAAAGAGGGTCTTTAATTGCTGATAAGAAGTCAAACTCACTTCAACATCAATTCTGTGCCACTTCAATCCTTGTGTTAAAAGCAAAACTTCTGTGTGGTTCTCAAAGCTGAAAAGAAATCCCTCTCCTTAGACTCCCATTCAAATACAGAAAGAATTTCTGTAGGCACAGCACAGTAGTAGTCCTGCCTAGTAGGTCTGCTGTATGTGTTTCACTTCAGGGACTGCTGAGGGAAAGACAATAAATCATTTATGAAAAGGCCCAGTGCCAAAAGTCTTACCACAGGAAGCAAGGCAAATTTCTGAAGAAAGTCTTGGGATTCATACTGGTAGAAGTCACCAAAATCAGCTATATAAAACAACAAATATTCGCATGTTAATTATATTTTATTTGCATAGAAAAACATGCACACAAAATTCAATATGTACTATGTAGATGGTATGGTTGATTCAGAAGTCAAAATTGTCTGACAGTGTGCTCTTAGAGGCTTTAAAAAAAATATTAATTAGGTGGATTCATATGTCTTGACTTGGAAAAATACATATGAATTAAATTTAAAAAAAAAACAACCCAGGTTAAAACTATATATCACATGCTTTGACTTTTATAATTAAAAATCAACAAAATCTATCCTGAAATGGTATAGTTCAGCAAAGAGCTCATGAAAAATTAATTCTTAAAGCCAAAGATGATACTTAAGAAAACTCAAAGTACGTTGAAAAGGAATATACCTTCGTGTGTATCAGGCATTTGTCTGTCTAAAGTGATACATCTCCACACCTGCTAATGTCTCAAGGAATTTTATTAGTGATACTTTTGATTCAATTTCAATTCCCAAGGTTAACTGCCAGTTATCACTTGAAATAATGCACTGTTTAGAAATCTCCCAGAGGATGTGTGTATATATGTACAGATACACATATACATAAATGTAAACATATGTACTTAACATTGAAAATGAAAAAACAGATTAAAAAATGCTTGTGAAACAAAAAATCTTTTCCTTCCTTCCTTCCCTTCTTTCCTTTGACACAGGATTTCACTGTATAGTCCAATCTGGTCTCCGGTTCACTATGGAGCCAGGACTGTCCTTAAATTCATGATTCCCCTAAGTGCTAGGATTACAGGTATGCACCACCACACCCAGTGCAAAATTGTTTCTATTATGATCGACATAATTCAGGACAATTATTTAAGAAAAAAACAGGATGTACTTAAAGTGTAAGTGAATATAATTTCTTCAACCTCATTAAAGATCTTTCTTCCTATAATATTAGTTAGTAGTATTTCAAGTTTGGAGTTAGATTAACACATAGTATATGAAATACTTTTAATATATGTATTTCTTTTTATTGAACTGTTGACTGTCTTTTTTTTTTTTTAATGTGCCTTAGGCATGAAACAGTTTTGGCCACTGTCGCAGGCATCAAGCTAGGATGAACAAAGGACTGTCATTTGCTCTGCCCCTGACTGATAAAAGATCAGCACCACCAATGAGGTATCTCTTTGCCCACTGCCAGGGGGTCTGTTGACTGTCTTGACACACAGATGGTTAACCTTCCAGAGACTTCCAGAAGTCTCATAGTTCATTGACATAAGCCATATTAATGTCTTTTTACAAGGAAGCCCCTCAGGTAATAACATATTTCACTGAAGTATAAACACTACTATAGAAGCACACAGAAAGTCAGTTACTTTAAGAATTCCTTGGACTGGGTAGTGGCTCAAGCAAGAGAGTACCTGACTCATAAGTACGAGGCCCTGAGTTCAAACCCCAGTACCTCCAAAAAAAAAATTCATTATTTTTGTTATAACATACACTTTAATCTGATACAATTATTAATCATTTCATATGCATTATTTACCTTGCACTGCTAAGCCTGCTAGCTGAATTGCTTGTTCTAAGGTACAAGGAATGTTTCCTTCCAAGATATCTTTCTTCAGCTGCAAGTAATACTGATATCTATAAAAAATGTCAGTTTATAGTCAATACCAATATTTTCTCCAATCAAGATACAATACACTTTACCACAATTTGGTAGAGAAGCATAAATCAGTCAAATGAAACCTTAACCCCAGATAATTTTGATGATTGAAAAGAACATCCTTGACTACACACAGACACACCATATCTCTCTCCCTCTCTCTCTCTCTAATCTATTTAGTGAGTCATTTATCTCTAACTTTAGTTATTTCAAAGCTGAAACCAGGGACCTAGAGATTTAGCTCAGTGGTAGGGTATCTGCCTAGCATGTGTGAGGCCTTAAGTTCGATCTCCAGCAACCCCAAAGAAAATCAAAGCTAAATTGTCTACAAGAAAACTGACCCATGCCTTATGACATAGCCCCTACAATTTGTTCATTAGTTGGAAAAATGGGCAATCAGTGACCTGTCTTTACTTTAAAAACTCTCACTAGTAACTTGGTAATATAAGACTTTACTTTCCCTTTTGGGAAGAAGTTTCCTAGCCCTGGAAAGTAAAACTGAAAGAAATGTTTCTTGATATTTCACATCAGGGCTTATATTAAATTTTTTAATGAAATCCTAGAAGGAATAGCTGCCAAAATGTTCTCTTTATATTCTGTAATGTGGGATTATTTCTATGTGACTCTTATACTTTTAAGACCTAAGACTCCTGTTACCAGCACAAGCTTTAGAGTCAAACAGATCACATTAAATTCTAGCTCCCCAGTGTATGATTCTGAATGAACTTGGGCAAGTCATAATTTATAGATTTAAACTTTATTGCCAGTAAAGTAAAGAAAAGCACACCATTATCCCTTCACAGGGCAGAACATATTCAAGTCATATATGTAAAGCTCTGAACACAACACCAGGAACTTAGCTGACATTCAAACAATAGCTCTTTATCAGTCATCATGTAATTGGCAATATTTCATCTGTCTCATTTCTCCCTTTTGATAAAGCTCTCGAGTAAAGCTGTATTACTTCCTTGTATTTATTCACTGCCTAGGCCATTGCCAGGCCTGTTATGTGTGAAGCATTGTTCTAGACACTGGAGATGCAGTGCTGAATCAGATCCACTGACTCCATGAGTGCAGTCTATGGTGCTATCTTCATTCAGAATCTCTCTAGGTTTAGTGTCTGTGGACACAGCCCACGTACATTTCCTACTTAAATTCCCTGGAATTCATATGCATTTTTACATCATCCTTTCTGCTAGGTTTTAAGAATCTATTGTTGGTTATCAAAGAAAGAACCTGACCAAAACACCACCCAGTCAGACAAGAAGAATTTCTATCCAACTTTTCTCCTTCTACCTCCTAACAGAAGAACCCATGGATTTCCCTCAGTCAACTTGTTCAGGGAATTGGAGAGTCCAGTTTGACTTCAGGGTAATGTTATTGATAGAGCTAAAAATATAAAGTAGTGTGGATCTCTAAGAATCTAGGCAAGCTCAAAAAAATTTTTTTTTAGGTGTTTGGTATTAATCCCTGGACCTTGTGTATGCTAGACAAGTGTTCTACCACTGGGCTGCCCTCCCCCCACCAAGAATTCAAATTTTATTCCATTAAAATTTATTATTAATTTATTCAAAATTATCTTCAGGAAAAAAAAATTAATATTTTGTCTACCGGGCTTCTTAATATCATCTTTCAGCTTTTATCCTATTAAGTGTACTTACCAACTAATACTTTCTGATCATCAACAGTTTGCCTATTGCTCTCTGTGTCCCAGCTATACCCAAATCTTTTCTCTCTCCTACAGAATACAGTTTCTGGAGTCAGAGAGCTATAAGAACCTTTTGGCACATTTCCTTAAGGAATAAACACAGATTTTTGTGACTACATTTTTAAAACCTCCTCTCTCATTTCCTTGTTACAAAGGATCAGAAACAAAACAACAAATATTAAAGGAGACATCACAGGAAGAAGAGGTTACAGTCATGGTAAACACATGATTTTTCCTTTAATCATTCCTAGTGAACACATGACTCATTCAACATGCAGTAAGACACTCTAAAGTGTCATACACCAACCCCTTGTAACACGGTGGCTAAAAGTGCAGTGGGGGGGGCAACATTTCAGACTTATCCTCTGTCTTCCACCTCAGATGCACTTTTCCGGCCTCATTACAATATTTTCTTAAAATGGCCACGTGTGGTTTCTCACCTGGTAATCTCCTGCTGCAGCTGAGAAACGGAAGGCACATAGAACACCACCCCGAAGTAGACAGTGGGCTCCAGTGCATGTTTGTCCAGCTGCTTCTTCAAAGGTTTTTCCAAATCAACCCACCGGCGCTGGTTCTGTTTGTTGTAATACCAGAGGCTGAAGTAAGTGACCTAGAGAAACGGAAGGTCACTGAAGGAGGCAGCAGTGCATGATACGGGTTCAGTGATTTTAATTGCTCAGTATACTTGTTTTACTTGTATGTTTGTTTTCTGCTCCATTTTAGGAAACAAATTTTGGACTGAACATATGGACTATAATGCATACCACTGCAACACACATAATTCCATATTTATTTTTTGCCATAAATACAGAGGGCTTGAAATTAAGCACAGGATAGGCACCCTGTAAGATCTGAAACTATTTGGATCATAAAAAACATGTTGCCACTTCTAACCAAAATTAAAAGGTCGTAAACATACTCTTTCCATATGTTAACTACAGCTGGACATGGCTGTTCCAAATAAAAAATTTAAATAGAAATACAAACGTATAACAATAAAGAAATGGGCAACTGAACTAAACAGAAGTTTTTCAAAGGAAGAAATCCAAATGGCTAAAAAACACATGAAAAAAAATGCTCACCATCCCTGGCCATAAAGGAAATGCAAATCAAAGACCACACTAAGGTTCCACCTCACTCCTTTTAGAATAGCTACCATCAAAAGCACCACCATCAACAAATGTTCACAAAGATAAGGGGAAAAGGAACCTTCATACACTGCTTGTAGGAATGTACGCTAGTACAACCACTATGGAAAACAGTATGGAGGCTTCTTAAAAAACTAAAAACAGGTCTGCCATATAACCCAGCAATACCACTCCTAGGGATAAACCCAAAGGAATGTGAGTCAGATTACTACAAAGGCATCTGCACACCCATGTTTATTGCAGCACTATTCACAATAGCCAAGTTATGGAAACAGCCAAGATGCCCCACTACCAACGAATGGATTAAGAAAATGTGGTATCTATACACAATGGAATTTTACTCAGCCACAAAAAAGAATGAAATTTTGTCATTCACAGGTAAATTGATGGAACTGGAGAACATCATTTTAAATGAAGTTAGTCAGGCTCAGAAGACCAAAAATCTCATGTTCTCTCATATGCAGATTACAGACCTAAAACAAATGCGGTAATATTGTTGGACATGGGTCACACGCTAAGGGGAGAACGTGTACAGGAGGCATAGGGAAAGGGGAGGAAACCTAAAACTTGAATGTGGTTGATGTGCTTACTGTAGAGGAGTGAATATAGCAATCTTAAACTGGCAGAGGTCACTAAGGGAAGGGGACCAGGAAGTAATGAAGAGGTCTGGTATAGATGAACCACTTTCGGTTGTAATATACATATGCATGGAACCAACACAAAGAATCTCCCTGTATAGCTATTCTTATCTCAAACTAGCAAAAACACTATGTTTTTCTTACTATGCTTTATGTTTTTTCTTCAATAAAACTGGAGAACAAGAGGGCAGAACAGATTCTGCCTGAAGCCAGTGGGGGAGGGAGAACAGGTGGCCCAAATAATGTATACACATGTAACTAAATGTAAAAACGGTAACATAAATTTTTTTTTAAAATTACAAAAGTATAGCTGAGAGTGGTGACTCATGCCCGCAATCCCAGATATTTCAGGTGGTAGACGTCATGATTTGAGGCCAACCTGGACAAAAAGTTATCAAGACCCTATTTCAACCAATAAGCCACATGTGGTGGTCCACTTCTGCAATCCCAAGTATGAAGGAGGTATAGGTAGGAGGATCAAGGTCTGAGGCCAGCCCTGGACAAAAACAAAAAATAGCTAAAGCAAAAAAGGCTAAAGGTGTGGCTCAAGTTGTAGAGTCTGTTTAGCAAGCACAAGGTCCTGAGTTCAAACTCCAGTACCATCAAAAAAAAAAGAATTATAAAACCGCAGATATATTGTGTAATTTGTGTGTTTATCATTCGCGAACCAACTATGATAATATAATTACAAAAAAATGCTAGCATTCTAAACAAAGGCACATTCTAAAAGAAAAACTCTAAAAATGTACGAAGCTTATTTTAGCAGTGTATCTATTAGTCATGCTACATATGGATACAAACTCAAATACACATGGACACATAGATTTGTAAAGTATTATAGTTAGTTTTTCAAAAGTCTTGGATTTTAGAAAAAAGTCTTGGACTTTAGAAAGAAGTGACTTTAATTAAAAAGAATGGAAGATTTAGCAAATTATTTTATTAGTTATTTTAAATACAGGGAAGTATCAGATTTCAGACATTTGAACACTGGTCCATTCTGTTGCAAAGTATTTGGTACAGTACTTGCCCTTGAGTTCAAGGTCTATCTTAAGAACTAGTTAAAGTTATCCCAAATCAAACTTATGCATTGCTAAACAGTTCCAAACAGGCATTATATTTCTACCACTGCTACGAGAAGTGTCATGACACATGTAACTAAAATCATATAGTGTCTTTGGATTGAAGCTTTCCTAGGTTTTTACACATATGTAATTGAGTAGTAACATCTGATTCCACAAAATGTTATCCTATAGCATGATCTGGGTCCAAAGAGGGTAGGTGGAGAGTGAACTCCAAATACGGAGATTAAATTCTCATGGGGCAAAGAGTTCTGACATATCCTTTCTTTGGTTTGTCTTGGATGACAACCTTGAGGTTATGGTTAATTAGTTTTCCAAATTATTCAAAATCTCATCAAAAAAACAACAAAGGAGGAGGGAGGAGTCAAAAGAGAACAGAGAACACTTCCTAACTCACCCTACAGGCCAGCATTACCGTGATACCAAAGCCAAAAGATACCACTAAAAGAAAACTATAAGTGGACAGATACAAAAATCCTCAAAAACACTGGCAAACTATACCCAAAGGCACATTTATAGGATTCTGTGTTGTACTAGGAACGCAAGGGTGGTTCAACATATAAAACCAATGTAATACTGCATATACAGTATTACTAACAATGGAATAAAACAACCTTATCTCAACACAGAAAAGGCACAAAATCAAACACCATTTCATGATTAAAAACATCTAGAAAGTTAGGAATCAAAGTGAACTTCTTAACATAATAAAAGGCATTTATGAAAAACACACAGCTAATATCACACTCAGTGGTGAAAGACTAGAAGCTTTTCTCTTACAATCAGAAATAGGACAAGGATGCCCTCTTCACCACTGTCATTCAACACTGCACTGGAAATTCTAGCCAGAGCAATTAGGCAAGAAAAATTTTTAAAAGTTGGCTGGGGCTGTAGCTCAGTGGCTTATTGTTTACCTAGCATGCATGAGGCCCTGGGTTCAGTCCCCAGTACCATAAAGGAAGGAAAGAAAATACACATATAGAAAACCCCCAAATCTCCAGTATAGAAAATCCCCTAAACACACACACACACACACACACACACACACACACACACACACACACACACACAATACTAAAGGTAATAAACTCAACAGTTTCAGAGTACAAGATCAACATTCAAAAATCAGCAGTAATTCCACAGAATAGACTAATCATATTTATAACATTCAAAACAATAAAATATCTAAGAATAGACTTAAGCAAGGAGGTAAAAGACTTAAACAATACTATAAAACATGGCTGAATGAAGCCAGGCAGCAGTGGCTCACACCTATAATCCTAGCTACTCAGGAGATAGAGATCAGGAGGATCTTGGTTTGAAGCCAGCCCAGGCAAATAGTTAGGATGCCCTATCTCAAAAAAATCCATCACAAAAAAAAGGAAGGGGGGCTGGTGGAGTGGCTCAAATGTATAGGCCCTGAGTTCAAACCCCAGTACTGCAAAAAAAAAAAAAAAAATGGCTGAATGAAACTAAGGAGGACTTTAAAACACAGACTTATCAGGTTCATGAATTAGAACAGTTAATACTGTTAAGACTGTTAAGTGGTACTACCCAAAGTGATGTACAAACACAATTGCAATTCCTATCACAATTCCAACAGCCTTTTTTGAAGAAATGGAAAAGCCAAGCTGGGGGTGCAGTCAGTTGTGAGCAACTTGTCTAGCAAGGGAAGGAGGGAGGATGGAAAAGCCAATCCTCAAAGTCACAGGGAATAGCAAGGGGTTCCAAGCAGACAAAACACTATTGAAAAGGAAGAACAAAGTTACAGTACTCAAAAGTGTGGTATGAACTGATATACAATCAATGGGGACAGAACTGAGAGTCCAGACATGAACCCATGCAGTCAACTGATCTGTGACAATGGTAACAAGATCACTCAGTGGAGAAAGAAAAGTCTCTTCCACAAATGGTGTTGGAATAGCTAGAGCCATGTGCAGAAGAATGAAGCTGAACCCCTCACATACAATGATTAATTCAAAATGGACCAATATCAATATTGCTGTAAGAATTGAACTATAATATTCTTTAGAATAAAAGATAGGGATAAATCTTCATGACCTTGAATTTGGAAATGGATGCTCAACTATGACACTGAAAGAAAAAGTAAGTAAATTTACTTCATCAAAATTACACCTGTATTCCTAGCTACTTGGGAGGCAGAGATTGGGAGGATCACAGATCAAAGCCAGCCAGGGAAAATAGTTTGTGAGCCCCTATCTCAAAAACAACCTTCACAAGAAAGGGCTAGTGGAGTGACTCAAGGTTTAGGACCTGAGTTCAAACCCCAATACTGCAAAACAAAGAAAAAGAAAGGAAGAAAATAGATGATGGTGAGGACGTGAAGAAATGGAAACTTCACACATTGCTAATGGGAATGGAAAATGGTTTATTGCTGTAGAAAAGTCTGGTACATCCTTAATAGGTTAAATGGGGGCCAGGAGCAGTGGCTTGTGCTTATAATCTCAGCTCTTTGGGAGGCAGAAATCAGAATGATAGCACTTAGAGGCCAGCCCCAGCAAAAAGTTTGTGAGACCCCATCTCAACAAATAAGCCAGGCATAATGGTGATCCCAGGTATGTGGTAGAGTGTAAATAGGAGGATCACGAACCAAGCCAGGCCTGGGCAAAAACTTTTTGCCAGGCTCTCCCTGAAAAATAACTAAAACAAAAAATGGCTAGAGGTGTAGCTCAATCAGTAAAGTACCTGCCTAGCAAGTGCAAAGTCCTGAGTTCAAACCCCAGTACCACACAAAAATGTTAAACATAGCATCACCATTATGATCCAGCCAGTTCCACTCACAGGCAAATACTGAAGCGAAAAAAGGCACTCAAAACATCCACGCTCATGTTCATAGCAAGACTTTCTGCAACAGCCAGAAAAGGGGGAAGACAACCCAAATGCCCATCAACAGAGGCACAACTAAGCAAATTGTGACATATGCACAGAAAGGAATATTCAGCCATAAAAAATAAAGTGCAGATGCATGCTACAAAGTAGATGAACCTCAAAAAACCCAGTACACTCAGCAAAAGAAACCAGACCTAAACCTCACATTTTGTAAGAGCCTATTTATACGAAATATCCAGAATAAATAAGCTCATTGCCACAGAAAGTAAACTGCTGGCCGCAAGCAGCTCAGGGCAGGGAGGTAGGAGGTAAGTGCTTAAGAGGCACATGGTTTCCCTGGGGAGTTGACACTCCGGAACTGGACAGAGGTGGCATTATGAATGTAGTAAATGCTACTGACATTTCTTTCTTATTTGAGATGCTGAGATTCAAACCCACAGCCTTGGACATGCTAGGCAAGCACTCCACCACCAAGCTACACCCCCAGCCCTTGGGTTTTCTTGAGACAGGGTCTCACTATGTAACCAAGGATTTTCTTTAACTCACTGTGTAGCCCAAGCTGGCCTCAAACTCCTGACCCACCTGAGGCTGCCTCCCATAAACTGGGATTACAGGCATGTGCCACCACCCCAGGATGAACTGTTTACTTTATAAAGTCTAATATAATCTGAATCTCATCTTAATAAAAAATTAAAGATCAGAAATATTCAAAATTAAAATCAAGTACAGAACTCCAAAACTTTATTTTCAAATACTTAAAAACATCATCAAATTTGTTCAATAGAAAGAACGATTCCAATAGCTACCACTAGGGCAGTGGTAGCTCAGTCTTCCAGTCCAGCTCCTGGATCCAGGCTGCACCTCTCCCTGCTGGGAAGCAGATCACCAAGGCTCAGCTTCTTCATAGGGAAATAGAGAGAACACAGTATGTACCTGCCTTCCTCAGAAAGTGTGGTGAAGTACTTTTGTTATGAATAACAATTTTAAGTTATTGGCTATGACTTATTTGTTGTTATGAGTAACAAATATAGCAGAAAGGACTTCTTCAGGTATGAGTCAGAGAACAGAATAAAACTTGACTCAACCATGCTCCTCCCTAGAAAAGGAAACTACCCAAGGCTGGAGGCACGGCTCAAGTGATAAAGTACTTGCCTAGAAAGCGTGAGGCCCTGAGTTCAAACCCCAGTACCACCAAAAAAAAAAAAAAAAAAGAAAGAAAGAAAGAAAAGGTAACTATCCAAATAATAGCCAAACAAATTGCTTCCTTATTCAAAGTTAGTATCTACCACAACCTATTATTTGTAAAAAGAAATACAAAAACCTTGGTATAGACAGGACCCTTGCATGCTTTAAATTTCAACTATATCTTCATGTCGCTATTCAAAAACTTTTGGATTTCAGACCATTTCAGATTTTTGGGTCAGGGATGTTCAACTGGTAAAGTCTATGCAAATAATTCCAAATCTGAATTTTTTTTCCAAACTCTGAAAACCTGTGTTACTACTCATTACTTGGTCTAGTACAAATCTTCTGGGTTATACCCATCCTGGTGCTGTTGATGGGCTTGGTTTAATTGTAATAAAAAGTTTTCCCAATTACTGTGTTTCTATTCATGCCCACCACTCCTTGTTGTCCAACTTCAAGAACTTTCCTGATGGGAAGCTTTGAAGTCACTGACTGCTGGCATCCTTAGACCAATTCTCAATTATCAGAGTAGATTTTTGTTAAACATTTTCATGGCCAGATATTTTACATTCTCTGCTTCTTTCCTGTCTTGTTCTGAACAACATCAAAATCGTTTTCATAAAGTTATTCAATGATTTCTTCATAGCTGTTAAAAATTGTTCATAGCTGCTCCCCTCTGCCTGCCATGTAAACTCCAGTAGAAACACAAGTTAAACAGAACTTCTCTCCAGACAATATGGTTGACTTACTCTAAGTGAGCTAACACCAGCTCTAAAAAGCAGGTTCAAATCCTAATTAGGTAATTTCTTGTCTAATTATTTTAAGAGTCTTTTTGTTTGTGCTATTTTTAAAGCACAGCAGAGGGACATACAAATTAGCTGGAGGAGTTTTTTTTTTAAGCCACTAATGGCATTGTGTTTGACAAATGTTAATCCCATATAAAATTGCAAATATAATTTTATCCTGATGCCTTTCTTAGAACCAGGATAAAGTCAGAAGACTTCCATCAGGAAAGAGATGAGAGGAGATAGCCCGAGATAAAGTCTATCCCAGGCAGAGATCATCTAACAAGGGTGGTTAATAAGTATAACCTAATTCAAGCCCTGAGCTGACCTCTACACTGAGGCTGCCATAAATAATGAAGCACCATACTTCTTCCTTTTGACAGATAGCAGCAGTCACACTGCCCCATGACAGGCAGTCTTCATGCCTTTTGTCTCATTTTACTCCATTTTTCTTCTCTCCTTGATCAAGTAATAGTCCATCTACTCTTCAGGCAAAATGGTAATATACAATATCAGCACATTCTATCATATGTAAATGAGAACTCAAGAAAATAACTACTAAAAGTACATCTTGACAGTAAAAACCTTTTGTCTTTACAGCGTTGAGCTGTACAATATTAGGGGTACAAGATCGACCAGGAGGTGCTACACCAGGACCAAAGGGAAGGCTTTCCAATGTCTTGATGAAAAATGCAGTCTGCTTTCCTTTCCAAGAGGGATCCTGGACAGATAAACTGGGCTGTCCTCTACACAAGAAAGCACAAAAAGGGACAGTCAGAAAAAATTCAAAGGAACCCAATGTGTAGTCAAATTGCAGAGGGCCACCACGGTGCATCTCCTGATCATGTATCAGCCAAGAGGAATCAGAAACCAGAGTTAGAAAGGCTCAATGAGAACAAGCTATTCGGGCTGCCAACAAAGCAAAAGAGGGTAAGCAAGCATCTGAGAATTAGCGATGGCTACTGCTAAGGCAGAAATCCCACAAAGGTAGAGTGGGGGAAGCACTACTTTGATAGGTCACTGATCAGATTTTTAAATAAAGATCTATTTATGACTTTTAAAAAAAAGGTCTATCTTGGTGTTGTAATTATATTAAATTTTATCAAGCCGAAGCCCAAGCTACTAAAATTCTTGAGTGGCCAGATTTTTGTTGTTTTAGCATGTTTGTTTGTTTGGTGGTACTGGGTTTTTTTTAACTGAGTTTGCTAAGCAGGCATTCTACCACTTGAGTCATGTCCCCAGCTATTATATCATTTAATTTTTAGGGAAAAATTTAAATGATGAGCCAATTTCATGGATTTATTGAAAGATGGCCCAAAGCATAAATCACTACATTCCTGGATAAGCTGCTTGCATCTTTTCTATTTACAATCCTGGAGAATCAGCTACTATGAAGAATACAATGATTCCTAAACACAACTAAGATAACTCTTTTAAAAAATAAATAATTTTGGGACTGGGGTGTATCTCAGTGGTAGAACACATGCCTAGCATACACCAGACCACAGGTTCAATCCCCAGCACCACATACAAAATAACTGTGTATATGCGTATGTGTGTGTATGTATGTATGTATGTGTGTGTATAGATATACATAGATATTCTTCTGTAGGTTACTGAAGTGTGAAATGATGTTTTATATTCACCTAATCATCCAATTACTATTGATTAAACACATACAATATACATCACTCCCTATTCTGGGTACTAGGATACAGGAGTGAATAAGAGAACAAAATTCCTGCTCTCCCATATCTTACATTCCTTGTAGGTGAAGGAATGTAGGTGAAGAGAAATAAACAAAATGCATGGTATGCCAGACACTGAAAAGTACTCTAGAGAAAATACTCAAATATAAGAATAAAACATATCAATACATTTTAAAGAGTAAACTAGGGTTAAGTGAGAAATATTAGTGTATACATATAACATTTTACTTCCCAAGGATGATGGAGACAACTGAGATGTTAGTGCACAAAGTTTCCAAACAGGCAAAGGCAAATGCTCTCTACTTACTACCATGTGAAAGGGCATTCTGTTTAGGACCCACAAAACTGAATGCAAACCACAGCCCTGCCTTCTTCAACTATTAGTTAACTAGTTTCTTTTACTATATATCATTCTAATAAATGAATTAGAGGTTTCCTCTTGATCCAAATCTTAACAATTTGGGCCATTTTGGGCTGCCTATTAGCTTAATGCACAAATACCTATGTTTTGGGGAACTGGATAAAAAATAACCATTTCTTTTTATTGAGAAGACAGTGAAAAGTAAGGCAGGGTTGGGTTGTAGCTCATGGCAGAACATTTGCCTGGCATGCATGAGGCCCTGGGTTGGATGCTCAGCACCACAAAAAAAAAAAAAAAGTAGAAGAAGAAAAGAAAAATAACATAGTTCAATTTGGCCCATACACCAATGTTTACATTTCAGTGAATTCTCAGAAAAATACATTTCTGAATGTTTTATTGAACTCAAATCTTAGTTATTCCATCTGTCTTCTCTCACCACAGAGCAATGTTTTAGACACTGTAGCATTCCCAATACAAAACTTGAGAACTGAAATGAGTATCTGTAGGAACTGCCACTTATTTTTCTGATGATCACTTTCATCAGATTAAAATCATAATTGTTTTGTGTTAGAGAGAAGCAGTTTTGATTTGTGGAAGAAATGAAACAGGAAGATAAAGGGAGGGGGTGTAGCTCAAGCGGTAGAACACCTCCCTAGGAAGATAAAGGCAATTTAAGAGGAATTTAGAAATCTAAATGAATGTGAGCTTTAATACATTTTAACAAAGAACCTACCCCAGGTTAATTTCTATCCCCTGAAAGAACATTATCCAATGTTTTCCTCTGCCTTAAAAAACATACAGCAGCTCAGCTGTTCTTCAATTAGTGTCACACGACAGATGGCGAGGATTATTTTGTTTTGTTTTTTGGTGGGACTGGGGTTTGAACTCACGGCTTCACACTTGCAAAGCAGGTGCTCTGCTGCTTGAGCCATGCCTCCAGTCATTTTGCTCTGGTTATTTTGGAGATGGAGGTCTCATGAACTACTTGCCAGGGTTGGCCTTGAGCTGTGATCCTCCCAATCTCAGCCTCCCAAGTAACTAGGATTATTGGCATGAGCCACCAGTACCCAGCTAGGATTTTTTCATTAACCAAAGTTTATAAATTATAGTTTCATCACACATGAAATTACTTGTCTCCACATATTCACAAGGTAGTTTTCTGATTACAAATACTTCCTTACAAATGCTCCAGGAAAATAGTAAAATTGCTTCCTTTTTTTAATACACAAAAGCTATTTTTTCCTTTCTTACTAATAATATGAAGTTCCATTTAATAAAGACCACACTTCAAGTGTTAGTGGATTTTCTTTTAAACTATATTCCTCATTGAGCACAAAGCAGAGAAGCTCTAGCTACGAGGGTGCATAATTCAGAAGCATACACTCAATATTTTTCAGCTGTTTAAGAACACTTCAATACAAGCATAAGCTACATTTTATTCCAATAAATGTTATTTTAAATTACATAAGATGAGATATTTTTATATTGAAAAGTAGAAGGGTAGTCAGGCTCACACCTGTAATCCTAGCTACTCAGGAGGCAGAAATCAGGAGGATCATGGTTTAAAGTCAGTCCTGGCAAGTAGTTCTTGAAGCCCTATCTTGAAAAAAACACAACACAACACAAAAAAAAGGGCTGGCGGAGTGGCTCAAGTGGTAAGAGCTCCTGCCTAGCAAGTGTGAGGCCCTGAGTTCAAACCCCAGTGACAACAAATTAGTCATGAATATGTATACACTATCAGAAAAATATAAATTATCCCATATCCATTATTCCATATCCAATTAATCAATATTCAAGAAATGTAATGATACTTTAAACAAAAAAATACAAATAGGACTATGACTTGTAGAAGAGGAATTTGAAATGGAGTAACAACATATCCTGGTCCTTTCCTCACACCATAACTCAGATGGCAGAACAGAAACACTTGAGGGCTGTGCACTGCTGTTCACACATGTGAATGCACTGCAGGCCCTGTGGCTAATCGCAGTTATCCTGCTCATCAATCAAGGCAGCAAAACTTCAATGGACTCTCTAGAGTTACGGCATTTTTGTTGTTTGGATGTAGATTCTGATTCTAGAAGCTCCCCAAATTCATCCAAAAGTAGTACAACCAGTTATTGCTTTGGAAAATCTCTCAGCAGAGAACTCTCCTGGGGTGTATCTCATCAGCCTGATACTTCCAGCTTTGCCAGGGAACAAGCTCACAAAAATGCTTCCTATCAAACAGCTCTACCTGAGCACCACAGGGATCCCCAACACTGTCTTGTGGCCTTGATGACTCATGTTTCTTCTCCTGCTTATCCTTCTTTGACTCAGATGAAGTCAACACACGTTTTAGCGACTAACAAACTGTAAAAGTGATAAAATTAGTGCTCCCTTCAGCAGCACATACACTAAAAGTGAATAAATAAAAATAAATGGTAAACAATATCCCAAAAGCACTTATAACACTCTTCTTCAGATTTGGTAGTCCACACTGTGCTGGACTGTGGACTGTCATTACAGGCATGGCACCATAGCAGGACACCTGTCACTTGCCCAAGGTTACATAGTGGGAAAAAGAGATGATGATCAAAGAGGCAGAAACACTATTCTAGTTGTGGTTTTTGCTATGTAACCACAAGCAAGTTACCAAACACTTATGACTCAGTTTCCCATCTAGGAAATGGTACAGCACTTCACTCAAGGATGGTTGTGAGGATCAAAGTAAGCAAAAACATGTTAAGTAGTTGCAAGACTGTCTCATGCAAAAAGTGCCCAAAATGAGATCTTCTTATTATAGTTATCAAGTTCCCTTAAACAGTATAAAATTTCATATCACATATTCTTATAAATTGTCTTTTAATCAAAGATCAGGGCTTCTGTGTCACTTGGCCAGAGCCCACCACTCTCTTTCACAGTGTTATGTTATCCTTTCCCTTTTAATAAAGCTTTGCAATCTGTGCCTCCATCCAATGCTTTTTCCCAAGATGCAAGGACCTGAGATCTTCTCCACCAGTGTCTTCTGAGACTGATCACCCACCAGTAACAGGCTGGCATGAGATAATCTGTATATTTTCTTAGCCCACTTGTTAAAATTTAATCAAATCACTCTGTTCTACTTATAAATTTAAACACCGCATACCTTGTAGGGATCTCATTTGGGCAATATACTATAGAAAGTAGCACAAATCCTGGATAGATAAGTAATTCCTACTACATGCTAATATCATACAGGATTTGTGAAGTGCAGTTTGGGCTAATGAAATTAGCATCTTCAGTTTAAATTGCCTCTGGATATCTTAACAATTCATTAGAAGATGAAGGGTGGCAGGACATGGCAAATATCTATAATCCCAGCATCTCTGAAATCCCAGCAGAAAGATTGCAAATTCCAGGCTAGCCTGGGCTACAAAGTGAGAACCTGACTCAGAAAGTGGGGGGGATGAGGGGGGAGGAGGGCTAGGCATATAGCTCAGTCTCAGTGGTAGAGCTCTTGCCTAGCAAACAAAAAAAAACAAAAACAAAATAAGTAAAATTAAAGATAAAGGGAAGCTAAGAAACAAATTGCTTGGAGAACTGAATAAGAAAATATCTGCTAACCCAGCACATCATAACAAAATAAAAAGTCCTTGTTAAGACTTATTAACATTTTCTTATGAAAAGAAAATGTCAGGCTGGGGGTGTGGCTCAAGTGATTGAGCACCTGCCTAGCAAGCATAAGGCCCTGAGTTCAAACCTCAGTACCACAGAAAAAGGAAAAAAAAGAAAATGTAATGTTCAGGTAGGGTGTGTATCTGACAAGAATGAAATATAGAGCTGAACAAATGGCCCAGGAATTTGAACAATGTATCCATGAATCATCCATTCACTGAAGGTTTGTCACACACCTACTGGGCTCAAAGGTGATAGCTGGAAGACAGACATTGATCTACAGTGAGTGGTAGAATGAAGGAATTCCCACTCCTATCCTCCCTTTCTTTCTTCCCTGTTAAGGTAAAAATATCTTAACAATAAATAAGTTATCCCTTCAAGAAAGGGATAGTTTCTTGAAGAGAACAGTTTTAGAGATGGTAGTGTGGCTCAAGTAATAGAGCACTTGCCTAGCAAGTGTGAGGTCCTGAGTTCAAACCCCAGTACCACCAAAACAAACAAACAAAAGAAAATGAATACCCTAATAGCCTTTCCTAAGGCCTCCAGATGAAGGCCACTAAAAAAAGGGTGTGTGTGAAGGGAAGGGAAGCAAATTAGTTTCCAAAAAAATATGGAGGACTTAAGCTAAAATCTGCTTTATCAAAATTAAAGGCTTTTAGGCTGGACATGTAGGGAGGCAATGGCAGGAGGATCATGAGCTATAGAGCAGCCTGGCTACATAGCAAAAAAAAAAAAGGTCTAGCTGGGTGCAAGAGGCTCATCCCTATAATCCTAGCTACTTGGTAGGCTGAGGCCAGTTCAGGCAAGTAGTTCATAAGACCCCAAAATAACCAGGCAAAATGGGCAGCCAGATGTGTGGCTCAGTGATAGACCACCTGTTTTGTAAGCATGAAGCCCTTACAAAGAAAAAAGCCCCACAAAAAAGGTCCCAAATTGCTTATAAATATTCCACCCCACCACCATCTTCATTCTGCAGGACAGATCAGGGAAGAAATGAGTGTTACATGGAGAGAAGGGAAAGCTGCCTCATCCAGGGAGGCTTCGGGTCCCCAGCCTGGTCCATGCATGGACTGAGGAGCATGTCAGTGAGCCATCTGAAACTGTGTACAAAATTCTGTGTTTTCATCAGATTCCTAGGGGATCCATGACATCCATACATTGAAATGTCCAAGTTTAAACAGAAGTCTGGAAGAACTCAAATTCTGATTCTTTGGCTTATTAGGTCTATGATCCTGAGTACCTGAACTTTTCATAACTTTGGTTTCCTCATTTTAAAATAGAAAAGATAATGCTTGACCCGTCGTAAAGAACAAATGAGATAAGGCAACTTAGGCTCCCAGCACCATAATGCTCATTCACCAAAGCAGAGGACATGCAGACAGCCACCAAAGCTTCTGGAGTTATTATAAGGAATGGAATCTGAAACCATACACCAAGGACAATGACAGGGCTGAGAGCCCCAAACACCTTTGTAACTCAACTCACAAACCGCCCATGTGAACAAATCCATGCTTAATTCTATTTGGTGGTGAGATACTACCGTGGCAGATTAATATAAGAGATTAAAAGACATCTCTGCTGTCTCTGAAGTTAAAAATCCAATACTGGAAGATAAATATCTCAGATGTTTAGCTCTTATTGGACATTACAGTTGCATAATGCTCTATTTCTTTAAATGGACTTCCAATTTTTGTAATAACTTATATGACTCCATTTTATATATTTTTAAATGCCTAGTTCCATGCTTATACATGTAATTCCCTAATTCATTTGCCTAATTCTTTTTTTTTTTTTGGGTGGGAATGGGGTTTGAACTCAGGGCTTTATGCTTGCAAAGTAGCACTCTACTGCTTGAGCCACACCTACAGTCTGCTTTGCTCTAGTTATTTTGGAGATGGGGTCTCACAAACTATTTGCCTGGGCTGGCCTTAAATCTCCATCCTCCTGATCTCAGCCTCCCAAGTAGCTAGGATTACAGACATGAGCCACAGATGTCTGGCTTATTTGTCTAATTCTTAACTATCTAGACGAAATAGAAAAGTAACAGAAATCTAAAATCTAGAAAAGCACTTGATCATTTATAGTAGGTTTTAGACTTTGGATAACTTTTTTTTTTTTTGTCTTATTGAGGTTTGAACTCAGGGCTTTTACCTTGAGCCACCCCACCAGCCCTTTTTTGTGATGGGTTTTTTCTTTTTTTTTTTAATTTTTATTTTATTCATATGTGCATACAATGTTTGGGTCATTTCTCCCCCCTTACCCCCGCCCCCTCCCTCTCCCCCCCACCCCCTCGCTAACTGGCAGAAACTATTTTGCCCTTATCTCTAATTTTGTTGAAGAGAGTATAAGCAATAATAGGAAGGACCAAGGGTTTTTGCTAGTTGAGATAAGGATAGCTATACAGGGAGTTGACTCACATTGATTTCCTGTGCATGTGTGTTACCTTCTAGATTAATTCTTCTTGAACTAACCTTTTCTCTAGTTCCTGGTCCCCTTTTCCTATTGGCCTCAGTTTCTTTTAAGGTATCTGCTTTAGTTTCTCTGCGTTGAGGGCAACAAATGCCATCTAGTTTCTTAGGTGTCTTACCTATCCTCACACCTCCCTTGTGTGCTCTCACCTCATCATATGATCAAAGTCCAATCCCCTTGTTATGTTTGCCCTTGATTTAATGTCCACATATGAGGGAGAACATACAATTTTTGGTCTTTTGGGCCAGGCTAACCTCACTCAGAATGATGTTCTCCAATTTCATCCATTTGTCAGTGAATGATAACATTTCTTTCTTCTTCATGGCTGCATAAAATTCCATTGTGTATAAATACCACATTTTCTTAATCCATTCGTCAGTAGTGGGGCATCTTGGCTGTTTCCATAACTTGACTATTGTGAATAGTGCCGCAATAAACATGGGTGTGCAGGTGCCTCTGGAGTAACCTGTGTCACAGTCTTTTGGGTATATCCCCAAGAGTGGTATTGCTGGATCATATGGTAGATCGATATTTACATTTTTAAGTAGCCTCCAAATTTTTTTCCAGAGTGGTTGTACTAGTTTACATTCCCACCAGCAGTGTAAGAGGGTTCCTTTTTCCCCCGCATCCTCGCCAACACCTGTTGGTGGTGGTGTTGCTAATGATGGCTATTCTAACGGGTGAGGTGGAATCTTAGTGTGGTTTTAATTTGCATTTCCTTTATTGCTAGAGATGGTGAGCATTTTTTCATGTGTTTTTTGGCCATTTGAATTTCTTCTTTTGAGAAAGTTCTGTTTAGTTCACTTGCCCATTTCTTTACTGGTTCATTAATTTTGGGAGAATTTAGTTTTTTAAGTTTTCTATATATTCTGGTTATCAGTCCTTTGTCTGATGTGTAGCTGGAAAATATTTTCTCCCACTCTGGGGGTGGTCTCTTCAGTTTAGAGACCATTTCTTTTGTTGAGCAGAAGCTTTTTAGTTTTATGAAGTCCCATTTATCTATCCTATTGTGATGGGTTTTTTCAAGATAGGGTCTCTCAAACTATTTGCCTGGGCTGGTTTCAAACCAGGATCCTCCTGATCTCTGCCTCCTGAGTAGCCAGAATTACAGGCATGAGCCACCTGCGCCTGGCTGGAAAACTTTTAGATGGAGACGCCAATCTACTATTCTAGAATCCTCAGAAGTTCCAGGAACTCTAACTGAGAATACTTCCTGATCAACATGTCTATACCTCAACCTTACTCATTTAATAAGTTACCTGGATTAGCAGCAATTCAGCTCAAAATGTAAAAGAGTTTGCAGGTAATATACTTTTATCTTCTACATATTTCATCTATTTTTAGAGTCCAAGTGAAACCAGCTAGGACAGAAGGAAATGCACATGAAATTCCTGAGGTCTACTCAGATAACAGTCAAGATTAGGTCAGTGGATGTTTGGAATGCCTAAAACGCTAATTTAAAATAAAAGACTCCTACGGCCAAGAACACTTTCAGAGTTGTGCTTCAGAGTTAGAAGAATCTGCGTTATATGCTTGAGTCCTCTCTCTTCCAACAAATCCCTTAGGCAGATTGTGCCCATTGTCCAGAAAGGGTCAAGAAAACTGTTCAAAGTGATGAGAAAGCCGACCCTGCCTCGGCACAGCAATGTTCCCTCAGGAAGATGCTAGAAATAGACCACCTTCTAAGTGTTTCAGAAGAAACCTTGAGGAGAAAAAGAAAAGTCTAAAGAAGCTGGGCGCCGGTGGTGCATATCTGTAATCCTAGCTATCCAGGAGGCAAAGATCAGAAGGATCACAGTTCGAAGCCATCCCAGGCAAATAGTTTGTGAGACTCTATCTGGAAAAAAAAAAGCCCATCACAAAAAAGGGCTGTCAGAGTGGCTCAAGGTGTAGGCCCTGAGTTTGATCCCCAGCACCACAAAAAAAAAAAGGAGAAACAGTCTAAAAAAGGTGGGTGTGGTGTCACATGCCTACACCACCAGCTACCTGAGTTTGAGGCAGGAGGATCTCAAGTTTGAGGTAAGCCTGGGCTACATATTGGAGACCCAGGAACGGGGAGATTTGTAACAGTGTATAAGGTTTGGGGACTATTCAACTCTCTCCAGGAAACAAAATTATAAGGTAAATAAAGGCTGACAAAACAGAACCATAGTCCATGCTTATCACTCTAAATGCAAATCAAGAATCTTGAGTTTTTAAAAATAAGTAGACACTTATTCAACATCTACGTGTTATAAGGTACAAAGCACTGGTACAGACACCATAAACCACTGAATGGTTCTACTCCAGCAGAGTTTACATGCTAAAGAACAAGACCTGGATGTGGGTGATGCACCACAAATACAATCTAAAACACATTGAAGCTGGGCACCAGTGGCTCACACTTGTAATCCTAGCTATTCAGGAGGCAGAAATCAGGAGGATCATGGTTCAAGGCCAGCCCAGGCAGATAGTTCCAGACACCCTATCTCAAAAATACCCAGCACAAAAAGGGCTGGTGGAGTGGCTCAAGGGGTAAGAGCATCTGCCTAGCAAGCTGAGACCCTGAGTTCAAACCTCAGCACCTCCAGAAAAAAAAAAAGACAAACATACATTGAAATTCTATAATAAACCACAACAGTATAGCCAAATATCCAAACCCTATAACTAAGACATGAAAGGGCCATACAGAACTTATAAATTTTGACACACTATCCACCTTCTTCAACAAAATACTTTGAAGTTAATTCTAGGGGTAGCTTAGTATTTAACTCAATATCAAAGTTATATTTACCTATATAGGCCATATATGGAAACAACAATGAGGGTTCCCCCCTGCAAATATGCACACCCTCAGAAATAGTTGAAAAAAATTACCCTCTAAGATTTAGGTTATAAAGGCCCCCAAAAAAATGATCTTGAAAAGGACTCCTGTGGTTTCAGAACTTCCCTCTATCCTGAGGATTCAAAAACTGAAACCAAATGCAAATACAGGATAAATAAGGAACTTAAATTCAAGGAACTCAGGGTATGTAAGAAATAAATTTGTGCTGGGAGACAATGGCTTATGCCTGGAATCTTAGCTACTCAGGAGGCAGAGATCAGGAGGATCAAGAGGTTCAAAGCCAGCCTGGGTGAATAGCTCAAGAGACCCTATCTTTTTTTTTTTTTTTCATTTTTCTTTTATTATTCATATGTGCATACAAGGCTTGGTTCATTTCTCCCCCCTGCCCCCACCCCCCTCCCTTACCACCCACTCCGCCCCCTCCCTCTCCCCCCGCCTCAATACCCAGCAGAAACTATTTTGCCCTTATTTTTAATTTTGTTGTAGAGAGAGTATAAGCAATAATAGGAAGGAACAAGGTTGAGATAAGGATAGCTATGCAGGGCATTGACTCACATTGATTTCCTGTGCATGGGTGTTACCTTCTAGGTTAATTTTTTTAATCTAACCTTTTCTCTAGTACTTGTTCCCCTTTTCCTATTGGCCTCAGTTGCTTTAAGGTATCTGCTTTAGTTTAAGAGACCCTATCTTGAAAAAAACCCATCACATAAAAGGCTGGTAGAGTGACTCAAGGTGTAGGTCCTGAGTTCAAACCTCAGTACCACAAAAAGAAAAAAAAAGAAATTTGTGATAAATCAAAAATCCATGATGGCATGATAAAAATGTGATTATAGTCTTATTGAACAAGAATTTTTCAAAATGGTGATACCTTAAAGAAAAATATATAAACCTACTCCAAAATTTTTTGGTATTTTATTCCTAGGATTTGGGTTGAGCCTTTATGGAAGAAAGCAGGCTAACAGCAACTTAAACCTTACTAAAGCTCTGTTTGTGACAACAATGGGCAGTGACATGATACAAATTAATGTTTTTAGCTCACGTGGAAATAGTGGTTCAAATATGATCACTAAGGGCTGGTGGAGTGGCTCAAGCAGTAAAAGTGCTGGCCAAGCAAACACAAGCCCATGAGTTCAAGCCCCAGTGCTATCAAAAAAAAAAAAGATCACAAATATGATCACTAAATTATAACATCTTGCTAGTGTTTTAAGTTTAGTAATGTGTAGGAAGTATGATTACCTACTCTGAGGTGGTTCTGTAAACAAGCATGCATTCTCTCAGTTAATGGAAAAAACAATATTTATAAACATAAGAAAAGAGAAGAGAATTTGGTCAGTCAGCACAATGTGGACACAGCAGTCACAAATAATAACAAAGGGTCAAACCTGTAATTCCAACACTCCCTGTAATCCCAGCACTCTGTAATTCTAGCACTCAGGAGATTGAGGCAAGAGGATCATGAGTTCAAGGCCAGCCTGGGCTACATAGCAAAACTATCTCAAAAACAAACAAACAAACAAAAATAGGCTCATAGTATGCCCACAGCTATATGAAACAGCTTGTTCCTGTTTTTTTTGGTTTTTGTTTTTTGTTTTGCAATACTGGGGCTTGAACTCAGGGCCTTCACCTTGAGCCACTCCACCCTTTTTTTTGTCTGGTTTGTTCAAAATGGGGTATCTCGGAACTATTTCCCCCGCTGGCTTCAAACCCCAATCCTCCTGATGTTTACCTCCTGAGTAGCTAGGATTACAAGCCTAAGCCACTGGCACAGGAAAAACCAATATTTAAATTATTTTCTGAATGCAAAAAATAAATACACTATAGCTCCTTAAGAAGCCAACTCCTTGACTGGGCACTGGTGGTTCAGGCCTGTAACCCTAGCTACTCAGGAGGCAGAGATCAGGAGGATTGCAGTTCGAAGCCAGCCTGGGCAAAAAAGTTCCGTGAGACCCTATCTAGAAAAATCCTTCATTAAAAAAAGGACTGGTGGAGTGGCTCAAAGTGAAGGCCCTGAGTTCAAGCCCCAGTACAAAAAAATAAAATAAAAAAAGACGCCAACTCCTTAGGGCCTGTAGCAGACTTGGTACATTTGGATGAAATTAACAGGAAAAAGAAACCATGATAGGAAAAAAGGAGAGACAGGTGAAGGAAGCCAAAGAAAGTGCAAACAAGCAGAACCAATCTCTGAGGCCATTCTCCATCCCAGTTTACTGTTTTTCCTTCTTGGGCCTGACACATCAGCTTCTTTCCAAGGCTCTCCCTCCTCTGCTCAACCCCAAGAGGGCTGCTAGTCCTCTTTTTTCGCCCCTTTGGTCAGCTCAGCTAGGCTGATGATTCCCAGGTCTCTTAAAGAACTTCAGCCTGGATCTCCTGCCTCAGCTACAGAAAGGCACATCTATCAGGCTGTCCAACATCTTCAAGTCGCACCAATTGGCACCTCAAACTTGGTATTTATTTCCTGAACTTAACTCTGCTCTTCCTTTCATGTTTCCTCCCCTAATTATAGCCCTTCATCACCTCCTGAAAATCTCTTCCTTCCTAACTCTTCCCCAACACCTGGTAAGTAGGTCCTAGATATCTCCAGACTCCACCCACTTGGTCCCCATCCAACACTTGAACTCTAATCATTCATTCTCCAGGGGCTCACTCAGTACCAAAGCCACACCCTAGTGTAAAAATCCTTCCCCATCATCAGCAGGGTAAGTCCCAATCCTTTAACAAAAGTCCCTTTGTTCCCTTTTTGGAAGTCTTTTCCAGCCCCAGACAGGACCCCTCATCCCACCCTTCAGGTCACAGCTCTGACAGCACTTTCCTTGGGAAGCATTCCCTTTGCTGCCCCTCTCTTATCTCCTTCCCATCACAAGCAATGCAATCTGTCTAGGCCATTGACACTAGGGTTAGCTCCTACACCTATGTCCTTGGCACTGATAGGTCTTCAATACTGAACGATCAACTGACCTCTCCAGAGGTCAATTTTATCTATTCCTGACTTTTTTTTTTTTTTGCCAGTAGTGGGGTTTGAACTCAGGGCCTCACACTTGCCTGGCAGTCGCTCTATCACTTGAGCCACTCTCCAGTCCCTATTCCTGACTTTATGAACTACAATATGAATGTGGGATTTCTCCTAGGGAATATAACATGGGCATTTAAGTGGATTAACCAGTTTCTCCTTTCTCTTAACCCAGAGCCAGACAACCAAACACAGGGAGGATCCTAGGTTTAATTAGAGCCTTTTCTTTACAAGCTTTGTAAAGCATTTTACATTTAAGACATTATGTGGATACATTGAGGACTAGATAAGGGGTTTCCCAGGGCAGAACTTCCTACAATTACTATGGCAGACGAGTTATTAGGGCTATGGCTTTACATGCACATTAAGTCACACAACCACTTTTAAAATTAGGCACCACGGTTATCCCTGTGGTTCACATGGGGTACCAGAGACATCCAACAACTTGCCCAAGGTTACACAACTAGTTGGTGAGGAAATCAGAATTTAAACTCTACCAGTGTGGAAAACCCTCCATGAATGTTGAAGGAATGAATGAAGTCAGTGAGTTATACTAGAGATCAAGAATGATCCACTTGGGGTTATAATAGAAAATGGATATCCCAAAATGCATTCATATTGGGGTATCCCCAATCTCATGTGGGGGGGGGGCTTCAACACGCTCAAAATACAGGCACTGTTAATTGTTTTATTGGGCGCCCCCAAGGGAAAGCTTTTTGCTCTGCCCCTCTTCCTCCCTGAGGAGGGCTGGCAGGCTCAACTGAGACATCCATCAGAGCAGCCTGGGGTAAAAGGAGTGGAGCCAGGCCAGAGGAATCTGCAGCCTCTTTCTAAGCTTACCTCCCTCAGCTCCAGTCTTTGGGCCACAGCTTCCAGGCTCTCCTGGCCCGTGCTCTCCACAGACAGGGTGAACTCCACGAACTCGTTATTGAGCAGCTGGATCCGCGCCACCAGGCAGCTCTTGCTGGACACCGTGTAGCGCCGGGTGCGTTTCAATTTCAATCCAAATGGCAGTGGCATCTTCTCCCTTCGACAGTGGAGGGGCCAAGAAGGAAAAGCCCCCCACCAATCCAGCGATGGTGACGCGGGGGGAAAGCGACCCTTTGCTGGGGGGGCAAACGCTGTCCAGTCTCCAGCTGCTCACCCCGCAGCCGCTGCAGCCATCAAAAAGCAACTGAGTCTCCAAAAGGCCAAGAGAAAGGGGCATCCACGCCAGCGCTGAGGAAAAATTGGAAAGTAGTTGCATGAACAATGGCAACTCTGGAATTTGCTTTGAAACCCAAAACTCAGAGAAGCTGCAGTCTAAAACAATAACCCTTGCTTCTATACTAGAAAGCACGGGAGTTTATCTTCAGGGCTGAAGGCTGGGTCCTGGGGCAAACTCCACCCCTTACTCTACTCTACAAATAGTGGAAACAGCCCGCGGCTAGGGTCAGGATTAAATGAGATAATGCCCGACACGATCATAATGCCAAATTTAGTAGATAGCATGAGCGGTCATCTTCCTATCTTAGATCAAGTGTTGACAGGTAAACTCTTTTTGAGTTCCCCAACACTCCAGATGTCAACTCTGTACGTGAGGTAAGCGCAAAACACTCCAAAAGAGCTAAATTCTAATTCCAGTTCCTTTAGGCAAATTAACCTGACTGGGCAGCCGTGAGGTTCAAAGCACATGAAGTGCTTAACAAGCATTTCTAAACCCCTTTCTGGTTTATAAATATTTACGTCACCAGAATAATTTATTTATAAACAAGCCATAAAAGCCCCTAGGAATGCCAGTTATAAAACCATGGCAGTTCTGAAAAACATGTCCTGGAAGCCAGCAGGGCAGGGGAGCGCTCGGCTCCGGCGCCTCCCCCAGGGGAAAGCACGCGGCGTTGCCAGGTCAACGCGTAGTCTCGGAAGTTCCGGAACCCTCCGCCCGCACCCTTGTTTCCGGACGGACGTGCTCGGGTAGGACCGTTCCGCCCACCACCACCCCCTTCCCCGAGAGTGCATTGCCAGGGCCCAGTTCGAGTCCTACTGGCGCTTGGAGAATAGAGCGCGCGGTTTGATGTCGGATTTGGAATCACAGCACCCGCACATACACTAACTACTTACAACGTTTTAAGCCACGCCTGTCGATGGTAACTTCTGGGCAGAGACATTCCGGGGGCGAACGGCAACTCGGGATTTTTATAACAACTGAAGTTATTTTTCCCCTAACGAACCTATCAGATCCCCATCCCCATTCCCACCTCCACCCCAGGTGATGGGCATGCGGACTGGGGAATGGCAGGGCGAGAGAATAGGGTTTATGCCATGCTTAGCATTTTGAAATTCCATTCCACAAATGTGTACTGCGTCTCTGAGCACAAGGCAGCGGAACGAGCATCTTGAGAAACCCAAGACGGATCCTAAGCCATCTCTGTCCTTAAGGAGATTACAAGCATGCTATAATTACATACAGAGCTGTACCTCTAATAAGGACCAGGCCAGCTCTGTTTTTTTAGCTTGTGCTTCGGTTTTGGTTTATTTTATGAGTTCTGGTTTTCCCCAGAAGGATAAAGCAAAAAGTTAAAAACAAGGGATAGAGGGAAAGCCAGGGATAGGGAGGGGACCAGAACTACCTAAAAGCACTGTCAAGTGAGTAAAAGCATTTTGTGATTGAGGGAAATAGAAAATAAATAGTATAAAAAGAGTCTCCACCTGCAGTAGTTTTCAATGCTCTTTCCTGGTTCAAGATTATCAAATACCTAGACGAAGCAAAATGGGGGGGGGGGGAATCGAGAAATGAGAGCCTTAAAGAACCTTAAATAATAAGCCTTTAACCAGAAGACTGCCTGATAAGTCTATAGTGTTTGTGTAAAATTTAAAAGATTGTATACATACATCATGTATACTAAAAACCCTTTCATGAGATAAAGTAGATTTCATTCTTATATACAAATTATGTCACGTTGATGAGACAAGATATAACATATGCACAAAGAAAAGACAAACGTTTGATTTAAAGGCTGTTTGAATATGGTAGTTTCTTCACTAAAAGATATAACTATGTCTTGAACACAACAGATACTACACTATATGACTTAATAATTAACTTAAGCTCTGATTAAGCAAACTCAAAGTAAAACTTCCAATGGTCTCTGAGATTTGAAATGTTTTACAGCATCAAGGATAAGGAAAGGCCAATGTTTTCTCTTTTTCATTTTGGTAGATGTTATAATGTTATTGAAAGAGTTGTGTGTGTGTGTGTGTGTGTGTATCCATAAAAATGGCTTGTTCTTGCTTAATTATATAAAAGTTACTGTGATAAATAATGCTCTGCTTAATAACTTACAAATTTATCAATGACTTGCACATCTTAGTTTTCAGTATTTCCTACCAAATGATGTCATAGTTATGAATGCTTGCTTGAATATAATTAAAACCAAGAGGAGAATATTGAGATGCTTTTGGGGGAGGCCCTGTTTCAGGTGCAAAATAATATGCAATAATTTGAAAGTAGCTGGGTCTGGAATTATAATCTACCTACTGTATCTACTAAAGGACATAATTCACAAATAGCTTTTAAAAGAGAAGGCTAGTAGATGATTTCTCCACAAACCATTCTATTTTAGAGTAAGAAAACAGATACATATTAGCACAAGTTTATAAAAGGCTGTCTGCAGTATTTGTGAATTTTTATTTTTCCTCTCCACATCCCCTTCTAAGTTTTTCAAATACAGTCAAACTCAATCTTGTAGAGTTAATCCCTCTTCCCCTCGTTGCTAAAGTCCTCACCACACGTAATTTTGCCAATGTTGCTTTAACATAAAATAATCACTGAAAGCAGAGTACATGACAGTTTTAGAATAATATCTATTACATTAAACCAAACCTATGTTTCTCGCGGACAAACATTTATGCGTACACAAACTCTATAATAAATTGTCCTAAACACAAAACAGATTATTTTCAGAGGAAAATTGCTGTTACCTCCCAAAAAAAAAAACATAAAAACCTGTCCAGGCGTGCGGCGATTGTCACTTAGAGCCCACGAATGCCCCGAAAGTGTTTTCCAGCGTGCGCTATTAACATAAGGCTCCCTCAGCAAAACAGAAAACAGGACGAGCATGCCAGGAGCGGCCAATCTAACCAGGATTTGCAGAAATCACCAGTCGGCATCTGCAGATCCTGGAATCCTTTTTCCAGAGTAAACTGGTCTTTGCGCTTACCAAGCAGCCCTGCCCCACTGGGGCTCCCGGTGACCAGCGTTCCCTGGCAAACCTCCGGTTTCAGATTAGATCCCGAGAGCACGAAAGTGCCTGCGGCTTTCAAGCCCCGATCCAGGACAAGCCGCGCCCCCCTCGGGGGAGCTGGGAGGTGGCGATCCCCGGGGAGGAGGCTCGTCCTTTGTTACGCTCCCGCTGGGCCCGCACCCCGTCGGGTGCTGCGGGACTCGGGATCCCCCGATAGTGTCCCCCCCGCCCCGGGCCCGCGCTCACCTGCTCGGGCTCCCGCATACTCGGGGCCGCGCGGCGCTCAGCGGCCCGCCTCCCCGGGCCCCGCCGCGCGCCCGCCGCAGCCGCGCCCGCACGCCGGCCCGCGCATGGGGCCCGCGCGCCCCACTTCCTGTCCCCGCGGACGCGGCCCGCAGACCATTCCCCTGGGCGACTCCGCAGACCCGGACCTGCACCGGGCTTCGCACGACGAAGCCTGCGGGCGGACGGACGGATAGACGGGCGGACAGACGGGTGACGGACGCGGGACGTGCGGCCGGAGCAGCGGAGCGGCCGGGCCCGGCGTCCCTCCCCCTTACCCCGGCGGGCGGGATCCGGGGAGGCGGTGGCGGTCCGTGACCTCAGAGAGTTGGAATGCGGGCGGCGGGGCGCGGGGGAGGCGCGGACAGCTGCGCCCGGGCCGCCCGGGGAGGGGGCCGCCGCCGCTGCTTTTTTTAATCGTGTGATCACTTATTTTAAGAGTTTCCAAATAAAGCAAGACTTTTAATAATATAAGGAGGGGGTCGGTTATTTCTGTCCCTGGGTTGTCATTATTAGGTGGTCGTCTGTAAAATGCTAGGATTGCGGAGTTGATTCCTTTCTTCTTTTTTTTTTTTTGAACTCAGTGTCTTCACCTTGAGTCACTCCACCAGCCCTTTTTTGTAAAGGATTTTTCGAGATAGGGTCTCGCGGAATTATTTGCCCGGGCTGGCTTCGAACTGCGATCCTCCTGATCTCTGCCTCCTGAGTAGCTAGGATTACAGACGTGAGCCACCAGTGCCCCTCAGAGTGCAGTACCTGCTTTACAAGCTCAAAATCCTGAGTTCAAACCCAGTACTGCAAAAAAAAAAAAAAAAAAAAAGATTGGAGCCTGCTTTGGTCTAATCCCAGCTCCAACACTTGCTAGCTGGGTAACCATGTGGAAATTTCTTAACTTCTCTATACCTGTTTCCTCTCCTACTGTAATAATTACAATCACTATCAATAAACTAAAGTAAAAAATAAGTGAGGTGTTTCATTATTCTAGACCCTACTAGTAATGCTTATTTTGCTATATTACTGCACTGCATTATTACTATGACTGTAACATCTGAGCTGAGGACTAAAACCCGTAATGCTGACACCATTCCAACACACTGACCTTGACTTGCATGTGGTTTGAGTGGTTACAGCAGAGAAACTTATTTTACGTACGTTTTCATTTTAATGATTTCACTTTACATCGTTTCTGGAAAGCTTTTTAATGTTACCTTTCATTTAAATCTCACTTTGTTTAACAACTGGCAAACACTTACTGAGTACTTAACTATGCAGGAGACACATTCCCTGCACACAGAGGACTTGTGGTCTAGTGGGTGGTAAACACCTACACAGCACAACCAACCAGACCTAAGTGGGGAGCACTGTCATAGAGGTATGCGTGCTATTGGAGAACAAAGTCCAGCAAGATACAACTTGGGTAGTATAGCCAAAGACAAGCAAGATTACCTGTGTTTCTAATGGAAAAAAAAAAAGAAAAAAAAAAACCCAATTCTGTTTATAATTCATACTTCCTCTGGACTCCATTAGGGGCTCAATTTGAGGAGAGGTCAAGGCCTAAGAAAGACTGACTTTTCTGGTCTCTTGATCCAAACAATCCAAATCAATTTTTATCCAGCTTACTGCAACAAGGGTGGGCACCTTGCATCTGGTTGCTCAGTTCCCCCTCAGTAACCCCCTGTGGGTTACTACCAAGCTTGGATAAACCACACACCCTGCCAGTGAACTCCCAAGGTGAAGCTATGCTACCTGACATTTAGGGACTTCTAAATGGGCCACTCTGGCCTCTCTTCTCACCAGGGTGGCTTCTTCCCCTCCTCCCCATCAAATGCTTTTTCTCCAGCAGCAGCATCTGCAGCCCCTCTTCTGTCTGTCTAAAGCCCCCACTTCTGTCCAGTCTCAGTTGAAAACTGCTCCCAAGACAGCTTCCTAGCCACCTCATTCCACAGAAATCTCCGCACTTGGCAGCAACTTTAAAATGTGTTTCATGGAGGCTTCTTTTATATCTCCTAGAAATCCTAAGACAGTACTGGGCAGAGAGTAGGCACTAAATAAAAACTTGTTAATTGAACAGGAAGAAAATAAAAGAATTTTTAAAATAGAAGATGATGGTAAAACCCAAGTGATATTTTAAACAACTGGGTTGAACCTCCTCCCTCACAGCCCACAGATGTCTTTTACTGATGAGTACTTAAACTCAGTTTTCCCTCAATCATGTTAATCTGGCAGTAACATCTCTACCTTAAGGCATGGGAACAATCCTTCAAAGCGTTAGACATAAAATTATTATTGGCCTATGCTTCCTATGTAAAGGAGTGAGATCATTTATATGGTCCAACCCCAAAAGATACAAATGGGTATAAGGAAAAAGCCCTCTTCCCACCCTGGCTACCAGACACCCAGCACTTTTTTGGGGGGGGGGCGGGGAGTGGGACTGGGGTTTCAACTCAGAACTTCATGCTTGCAAAGCAGGCACTCTACCACTTGAGTGACACCTCTAGTCCATTTTACTCTGGTTATTTTGGAGATTGGGGTCTCACAAACTAATTGCCCAGCTGGCCTCAAATGTGATCCTTCCAGATCTCAGCCTCCCAAGTAGCTAGGATTACAGGTATGAACTACTGGTGCCCCACTGACACCCAGCTTTTCTGGGGTAACTAGTGCCACCTCATTTCTATGTATCCTTATACAGATAGTCTATAGAAATATTGGCTACTACATATGTCTCTTATGTCTTCCTAAAATTCAGAAAGTGGCATATTATATGTACTTTTAGGCTGGAAGGTAATTTTTACTAAAATATACAAATAAAATTTAAAAAAGGATGCCCTATACATAAAGTGATGAAAGATAAAAGATAAAAGGGAAGAAAATTGTGGTTTGGGTATTGCATTGACTAGTGTTTTCTTGGGAGTTAAAAAAATTTGCTTTGGTAGCTTGGTGAATGCCCATTATACCCCATCATATAAATTAGCATCCTTTGTAAGAATCCAAATTGAGTTGAGCATGGTGGTGCATACCTGTAATCCCAGTGCTCTGGAAGCTGAGGCAGGAGGATTCTGAGTTGGAAACCAGCCAGCCAAGGCCACATAGAGTAACTATCTCAAACAAAAATCCAAATTGAACAAATGCTGTACTCCACAAGGAGGATGATGCCTGGGGAGGAGGGGTGGTGGAGATTAGAATTAAGGAGTATGAAATTTCCTTTGATCTCAGAATCTTCACCTTGAACCATGACTACCAGACTCAGCACTGCACTAAGTGCAGCACCTTGTCAAATACAAAAGAGTGATGATTTTTGTGGAGTATTCCCCTGGACCACATGGAAATGGTGGTATATTAGCAATATTTTTGTTCAAATGGACAAGAAAGGAGAAGCATGTCAGCTTCAGAAACAAAAGCAATTGGTGTGACTGGAATTCAGAACATACAGGAATTGTGAGATAAGGTAGCTTTGCCGTTGGATGTTCATTATTGAAAAAAAAAATGCTGCATCAATTCATCCCACACGTATTGGAAGCTAGGTGCTGCAAGGAGAAGGATGAAGATGCACACGCTGTCTCAAGGACTCATCTTGTGAGCTATAGAAGAAATTTATGCACAGCGATATAATCCAAACAGATTGGCAATGCCTGGTTCATCAACCTATGCAAGGAAGAGTAGAGAAATGCATTCCAGGATGGAAGAAATCCACCTTCATCTGTGCTCCCCTCCCACATACAGACACAGACACAAGCACACACTTGCAAAATTTAGCTGAAATGTAGCCCCAAGAGGAGGCTGGAGATGCCTGGGAACCACCCGAGGACTCAAACTCCATGGAGATGGGGTTAGGAGCCAGTTCCCTCTGACTCTATAGCCAATGCTCTTTTCTGTTATCTACTCTCTTTCTTTGGAAAGTAGCTCAGAGACCTTATAGCTAGCACTGTAGTTCGTTTGTAATCTGGTTCTCACACTATTACTATACTATCCCTTAGAGGAAAATATGTCATTTGTGATCCAGTTTATTCATTTTCAAGTCCAGTCCCCTACTTCCTTCAAAGATGTGGTTTGTGAAGCTGCGTCTTACTGGGAAGCACCTGGAAACCCCAAGTGTCATAGGCTTACTGGGATTACTCCCCCTATAAGACACACCCTAGATCATCTGAGATCTGCATGTGTTTGAGTTCTGAAATAATCTGCAATTCTCCTTCCATGATTATAAGCTGACTGTTGTACAAGTTAATGCTTTCTTTTCTTCCCCCTACCCCCGGTGGGACTGCGGTTTGAACTCAAGGTCACACTTACAAAGAAGGTGTTCTACCACTTGAGCCACACCTCAATCCACTTTTTTCTGGTTATTTTAGAGATGGGGTCTTGAGAACTATTTGCCTGCACTGGCTTTGAACCATGAATCTCTGGATCTTAGCTTCCCAAGTGGCTAGGATTACAGGTGTGAGCCACCAGTGCCCAGCAGTTAACCCCTTCTTAAATACCTTTTAATAAGTTTCTTTATTCAGAATACATTTTAATAAAAACAAGCTCTATTTTTTAAAGTTTCCCACCCCAATATTATCTAAAATATTGAGTGTCAATTTGGCCATGGTACAATAATGGTAAAACATGTTTCTGTTCTTAGTTCTGAAATGATGGGTTAAAGGAATAGAAAAAAATCTTACCTGTCTTTTGGATTGTGAGTATCACGAAAGCAGAGAGCTGGTCTTGTTCACATGTGTGCTCTGGCTCCTACCACAGTATCAGGCTCAGTGTATGTATTAAATTTTTAATCAACAAGCATAATGCTACTATGAGCCAGGCATAGGTTGAAATGCTTCACCAAATATTAACTTACTTCTTCCTCATAGTGACTCTGGGCAGGGGAATTAACATAATACCTTTGCCACAGATGAGGAAACTGAGGCACAGAGAGAAGAAACAGCTTGCCTAAGTTATCAGAGGGAATGGAAAATCCACTGCTCAAATCCAGACAGTCTGGCTCCAGGGTCTCTGCTCTCCTTACCTCTGCTCCTCTGCTTTTATCAATGTTGAATGAGTTAGTGACCACTGCATTTATCCATGAGAAATACTTTTGTAAATTATGTCTTTCTTTTTATCTACCAATATTTAATAAATGCTTGCTATGTGTCTATAATACTGAATGAAATTTTGTAGAAATATCAAGAGCTGACAAATCTCAGTTTGTATTTGCTAGGGAGTGCACACACTCACACAAACTTGAAATTCACACACACACAATTTGAAATTCACATTACAAAAAGTATATGGTCATATTAGTGTTTCCCACATAGATGCCCCAGGAATTCAGATGAAAGATTAATGAAATTAAAAAACCCAACACAAGACAGGACTGGTGAAGTGGCTCACGCAGTAAGAGCACCTGCCTAGCAAGAGTGAGGCCCTGACTGCAAACCCCAGTGCTGAAAAAAAAAAAGGCATTGGGCCTTTTCTGATCTGAAAAGTAATCTTCTTTTTGCTGAGTTAAGAGATGCTAAGAACCTGAATGAGCTTGGAAAGGGATTCTTCCTCTGTCAAGCTTACGGATGACAACAGTCTGTTTGACACTTCAGTTGCAGCCTTCTGAGACCTTGAGCAGGAAGCTGTGCTCTGATTGCTGACTGGTGGGAAGCACAAGATGAGAATCTGAGAATTCCTTTGTGTTCTAAGCAGCTAAATCCATGGTCATTTATTATGCAGCAAGAAATTATTAACAGGAACCACTGGGAGGAATTAGTGGATGTGGGGAGAAGAGAAACCTCTTTCAAGGCCTGTTAAGCTTCCAAGGTTTTGTGATCAGAGACAGGGAGAATTAAACTACTATAGATAGCAATAAGGACATCTGCAGTAATGATGACTTTAGTTTTGAAATGTTGAATTTGGAGAAAATAAGATGGGCATAGTCACTGAGGGTTTAGGAGTGGGGTTCAGTTGAGAACTCAAGGCAGATGGGAAATCTGGTTGTTAATCAGCATAGAGATGGCAAAGGAAGTCCTGAAAATGAGTTGTTCAGAGACCAAGTTCAGAGAAGAGGAGGAGAAGATACAGGATAAGGAAGATTAGACTTGAAGAAAAGCAAATGCTGGGCTGAAGACCAAAGAAGAATGAATGCAGGAGAACCACGGTCTTTACAAAGTAAGAGCCAGGCACCAGTGGTTTACATCTTAATCCTAGCTGTTCGGGAGGCTGAGATGGGGAGGATTGCGGTTTGAGGCCAGCCTGGGCAAACGGTTCATCGCCAAAATAACCAGAGCAAAATGGACAGGAGGTGTGGCTCAAGTCGTAGATGCCTGCTCAGCAAGTGGGAAGTCTTGAGTTCAAATCTCTATCCTACCCCCTGCCAAAAGAAGACTAAGTACGGTGAGGTTCTTTTATCTTAAATATTCCATCTCCCCCCACCCCAGTGCAATCTTTAGGAAGCAATCTAGTTCACAAAAAAATTTCAAAATCGGAAGTTTTAAAACTTGAAAACAGTCTGGATCAATATCATACTAACAGTATGTTGAAGACTGCATTTGAACTCACATCTCACATCAAAGCCTGAGATCTGAGAGGAATTCCAAGATGGCGGCTAGAGGTAGGAAGCAGAAAGCGACCCTCCTATAGTGAAATCTTGGAGAGACGCTGGAGACACACTTTGCAGGCATAATCACCGAGAAAAGGCATAACTTTGACTCCTCCACATCTCCAGCCAGCGCAGAGCATCTCCACTTCACGTTAAACGGAGAACCGAGGAGGGCCCAGGGCTGCCAGTGGCCAGCGCCCATACGGCTTGGGAAGACGCGGACCAGCTTACTGTCGATTAGTACACTAACACTCCCTGTTTATACCTTTGAAACTCTCTTGTCTGATACCTTGCTCTGCTTTCTCCCTCTTGTCTGTATATTTGTTCTCCCCTTTTCTTTAACTTCTTGCTTTCCATCTCAGCTCACTCTTCCATTCTCAATATTACCATTGTTATTATTACAAGCTAGAAAATACTTAATTACACACAGTACAGGGACAGTAACAACACCAAGGACAATGACAGGAAGACAGAAAAAACAAGGAAACCAGTTTCCCCACAGCAAAAAATTAGTACAGGAACCAGAGGGGAATGAAGAGAATAGAAACTCAGATCCAGACTCCAACAAAATGAAGATAAACTATGCCAAAGGACCCAATGAAGCCCACAAGAATAATTTAAAAGAAGACATACTACAAGTACTCAATGAGAATTTTATAGAGATGATACTGGATAGGGTCAACCAAAATGTACAGGAGACACTCAAGAAATTCCAAGACAATAAAAATAGAGAATTTGAAAAAGCAAAAGAAGAAATAAAGGAAACCATAGAAGCACTGTATAAACACCGAAGTGAAAGAGAGAACACAATGAATAAATGGATAAATGAACTCAGGACAAAAATAGACAACAATAAAGAAGAAAACAGCCAGGATATGGAAAACCTCAGAAAAAAGAACAAAACAGAACTGCAAAACAAAACGGAAGGCCAATCCAGCAGAATAGAACAAACAGAAGACAGAATCTCAGAACTTGAACATGAAATGGTAATTAAAGGAAAAACTGAAGAACTATTAATTAAACAACTCAAGACCTGTGAAAAGAAAATGCAAGAACTCACTGACTCCATCAAAAGACCAAACTTGAGAATCATGGGCATCGAAGAAGGAGAAGAGGTGCAAGCGAAGGGAATGCGTAATATATTCAACAAAATAATAACGGAAAATTTCCCAAATCTAGAGAAAGATATTCCCATACAAATGCAAGAGGCCTCCAGGACACCAAACGGACCAGATCAAAATAGAACTACTCCACGACATATCATCATTAAAACAAGTTCAGAAACTAAGGAAAGAATATTGAAGGCTGTAAGAGAGAAAAAACAAGTAACATACAAAGGTAAACCCATCAAAATCACAGCAGACTTCTCAACAGAAACATTAAAAGCAAGAAGAGCGTGGGGTGAGATCTTCCGGGCACTGAATGAAAATAACTTCAACCCCAGGATACTCTACCCAGCAAAGCTATCATTCAAAATAGATGGAGCAATAAAAGTCTTCCATGATAAGCAGAAACTAAAACAATATGTGACCACAAAGCCACCATTACAAAAGATTCTGCAAGGGATCCTGCACACAGAAAGTGACACCCAACTTAACCATGAAAAGGCAGGCAGCACCAAACCACAGGATAAGAAAAAGCAAGACAGAAGAGAGTAACATCAAGTTAGGTACACACAATCAAACCTTCAAACAACTAAGATAACTAAATGGCAGGAATCACCACATACCTATCAGTACTAACACTTAATGTTAATGGACTTAATTCACCCATCAAAAGACACCGTTTGACAAAATGGATTAAAAAAGAAGATCCAACAATTTGTTGCTTACAGGAGACTCATCTCACCGACAGAAATAAGCATATGCTTAGGATGAAAGGCTGGAAGAAGATTTACCAAGCCAATGGCCCCCGAAAACAAGCAGGAGTAGCAATACTTATCTCTGACAAAGTAGACTTCAAACCTACATTGATCAAACGAGATAAAGAAGGACATTCCATACTAATAAAAGGGGAAATAGACCAAAAGGAAATAATAATCATCAATCTGTACGCACCCAATGTCAACACACCCAATTTCATCAAACATACCCTGAAAGACCTAAAAGCATATATAAACGCCAACACAGTGGTTGTGGGAGATTTTAACACTCCATTATCATCAATAGATAGGTCATCCAAACAAAAACTCAATAAAGAAATCCAAGATCTAAAATATGCAATAGATCAAGTGGACCTAGTAGATGTCTACAGAACATTTCATCCAACCTCTACACAATATACATTCTTCTCAGCAGCCCATGGAACCTTCTCCAAAATAGATCATATCCTAGGGCACAAAGCAAGCCTCAGCAAATATAAGAAAATAGAAATAATACCATGCATACTATCTGACCACAATGCAGTAAAAGTAGAACTCAACAACAAAAGTGAAGACAAAAAACATGCAAACAGCTGGAAACTAAATAACTCATTACTTAATGAAGAATGGATCATCGATGCAATAAAAGAGGAAATTAAAAAGTTCCTAGAAGTCAATGAAAATGAAAACACAACCTACCGGAACCTATGGGACACAGCTAAGGCAGTCTTGAGAGGAAAGTTTATAGCCATGAGTGCATATATTAAAAAGACTGAAAGATCCCAAATCAATGACCTAATGATACATCTCAAACTCCTAGAAAAACAAGAACAAGCAAATCCCAAAACAAATAGAAGGAGAGAAATAATAAAAATAAGAGCTGAAATCAACGAAATAGAAACCAAAAAAACCATACAAAGAATTAATGAAACAAAAAGTTGGTTCTTTGAAAAAATAAACAAGATCGATAGACCCCTGGCAAACCTGACTAAAATGAGGAGAGAAAAAACCCAAATTAGTAGAATTAGGAATGCAAAAGGGGAGATAACAACAAACACCATGGAAGTCCAGGAAATCATCAGAGACTACTTTGAGAACCTATATTCAAATAAATTTGAAAATCTAAAAGAAATGGACAGATTTATAGATACATATGATCATCCAAAACTGAACCAAGAGGAAATTAATCACCTGAATAGACCTATAACACAAAATGAAATTGAAGCAGCAATCAAGAGTCTCCCCAAAAAGAAAAGTCCAGGACCTGATGGATTCTCTGCTGAATTCTATCAGACCTTTAAAGAAGAACTGATACCAACCCTCCTTAAACTGTTCCATGAAATAGAAAGGGAAGGAAAACTGCCAAACACATTTTATGAAGCCACTATTACACTTATCCCAAAACCAGGCAAAGACACCTCCAAAAAGGAGAACTATAGGCCAATCTCCTTAATGAACATTGATGCAAAAATCCTCAACAAAATAATGGCAAATCGAATTCAGCAACACATCAAAAAGATTATTCACCACGACCAGGTAGGCTTCATCCCAGGGATGCAGGGGTGGTTCAACATACGAAAATCAATAAACGTAATAAACCACATTAACAGAAGCAAAGACAAAAACCACTTGATCATCTCAATAGATGCAGAAAAAGCCTTTGATAAGATCCAACATCATTTCATGATAAAAGCTCTAAGAAAACTAGGAATAGAAGGAAAGTTCCTCAACATTATAAAAGCTATATATGACAAACCTACAGCCAGCATTATACTTAACGGAGAAAAATTAAAACCATTCCCTCTAAAATCAGGAACCAGACAAGGATGCCCACTGTCTCCACTCCTATTCAACATAGTACTGGAATTCCTAGCCAGAGAAATTAGGCAAGAAGAAGGAATAAAAGGAATACAAATAGGTAAAGAAACTGTCAAAATATCCCTATTTGCAGACGACATGATCCTATAACTTAAAGACCCAAAAAACTCTACTCAGAAGCTTCTAGACATCATCAATAGCTATAGCAAGGTAGCAGGATATAAAATCAACATAGAAAAATCATTAGCATTTCTATACACTAACAATGAGCAAACGGAAAAAGAATGTATGAAAACAATTCCATTTACAATAGCCTCAAAAAAAAAATCAAATACCTAGGTGTAAACCTAACAAAAGATGTGAAAGACCTCTACAAGGAAAACTATACACTTCTGAAGAAAGAGACTGAGGAAGACTATAGAAAGTGGAGAGATCTCCCATGCTCATGGATTGGTAGAATCAACATAGTAAAAATGTCGATACTCCCCAAAGTAATCTACATGTTTAATGCAATTCCCATCAAAATTCCAATGACATTCATTAAAGAGATTGAAAAATCTACTGTGAAATTTATATGGAAACACAAGAGGCCACGAATAGCCAAGGCAATACTCAGTCAAAAGAACAATGCAGGAGGTATCACAATACCTGACTTCAAACTATATTACAAAGCAATAACAATAAAAACAGCATGGTACTGGCACAAAAACAGACATGAAGACCAGTGGAACAGAATAGAGGATCCAGATATGAAGCCACACAACTATGAGCAACTTATCTTTGACAAAGGAGCTAAAAATATACGATGGAGAAATAGCAGCCTCTTCAACAAAAACTGCTGGGAAAACTGGTTAGCAGTCTGCAAAAAACTGAAACTAGATCCATGTATATCACCCTATACCAAGATTAACTCAAAATGGATCAAGGATCTTAATATCAGACCCCAAACTCTTAAGTTGATACAAGAAAGAGTAGGAAATACTCTGGAGTTAGTAGGTATAGGTAAGAACTTTCTCAATGAAACCCCAGCAGCACAGCAACTAAGAGATAGCATAGATAAGTGGGACCTCATAAAACTAAAAAGCTTCTGTTCATCAAAAGAAATGGTCTCTAAACTGAAGAGAACACCCACAGAGTGGGAGAAAATATTTGCCAATTATACATCAGACAAAGGACTGATAACCAGAATATACAGGGAACTTAAAAAACTAAATTCTCCCAAAACTAATGAACCAATAAAGAAATGGGCATGTGAACTAAACAGAACTTTCTCAAAAGAAGAAATTCAAATGGCCAGAAAACACATGAAAAAATGCTCACCATCTCTAGCAATAAAGGAAATGCAAATTAAAACCACACTAAGATTCCACCTCACCCCTGTTAGAATAGCCATCATCAGCAACACCACCAACAACAGGTGTTGGCGAGGATGCGGGGAAAAAGGAACCCTCTTACACTGTTGGTGGGAATGTAGACTAGTACAACCACTCTGGAAAAAAATTTGGAGGCTACTTAAAAAGCTGGACATCGATCTACCATTTGATCCAGCAATACCACTCTTGGGGATATACCCAAAAGACTGTTACTCCAGAGGCACCTGCACATCCATGCTTATTGCGGCACTATTCACAATAGCCAAGTTATGGAAACAGCCAAGATGCCCCAGCACTGACGAATGGATTAAGAAAATGTGGTATCTATACACAATGGAATTTTATGCAGCCATGAAGAAGAATGAAATGTTATCATTCGCTGATAAATGGATGGAATTGGAGAACATCATTCTGAGTGAGGTTAGCCTGGCTCAAAAGACCAAAAATCGTATGTCTGGTAAATGGATGGAATTGGAGAACATCATTCTGAGTAAGGTTAGCCTGGCTCAAAAGACCAAAAATCGTATGTTCTCCCTCATATGTGGACATTAGATCAAGGGCAAACACAACAAGGGGATTGGACTGTGAGCACATGATAAAAGCGAGAGCACACAAGGGAGGGGTGAGGATAGGTAAGACACCTAAAAAACTAGCTAGCATTTGTTGCCCTTAATGCAGAGAAACTAAAGCAGATACCTTAAAGCAACTGAGGCCAATAGGAAAAGGGGACCAGGAACTAGAGAAAAGGTTAGATCAAAAAGAATTAACCTAGAAGGTAACACCCACGCACAGGAAATCAATGTCAGTCAATGCCCTGTATAGCTATCCTTATCTCAACCAGCAAAACCCCTTGTTCCTTCCTATTATTGCTTATACTCTCTCTACAACAAAATTAGAGATAAGGGCAAAATAGTTTCTGCTGGGTATTGAGGGTGGGGAGCGGGAGGGGGTGGAGTGGGTGGTAAGGGAGGGGGTGGGGGCAGGGGGGAGAAATGAACCACGCCTTGTATGCACATATGAATAATAAAAGAAAAATGAAAAGAAAAAAAAAAAAAAGCCTGAGATCTTTCTCTACACATTTGTATCAGTTCTTATTAACCAAAGGAGAGTAAGGTAACTGGTGAGCCAGAAAAGGGAAAAAGGAAGGTTCAGCAAAGCAGGAGGGACTGAGGGAACTCAGGCCATTCCTCGCACTGCCAAAGTCCTCCACTCAGCCAGCAGAGGTCGTCCGAGCCCAGGCTCCGCAAGCGGAGTGGGTGGAGGGGAGTAGGCGTGCGAGACGGCGCGCATGCGCAAACACATACGCATGCGCACCTCCGGCTTGCGCGCCGAGCTGGAGGGGGCGGAGTCACGCAGTGCGCGCTGCCGGGGGCGGAGCGGCCGTGAAAGCGGCGGCGGCGGCAGCAGCGGCGGCGGCAGCAGCGGCGGCGGCGGGGCTGCGTGGTGGGAACCGGTGGTTGGTTCCAGGTAAACGAAGTGCCGCGCAGTGCTGACTCCGCCGCCCGCCGCTGAGCCATGGAGATTGGCACCGAGATCAGCCGCAAGATTCGGGTGAGGCCCGCATCGGTCGGCGCTGAGCAGCGGTGGGGAGCGGGGCCTGGCGGGCGGGCAGGCGGTTGCCAGGAGTAACCGGGCGTGTGGGCCCGGTCTGTGGCGGCTCCTCGCCCTGGCCTGGCCGCCCTTGGCCTGGCGCACAGCGGCCTCGGAGAGCGCGGCCGGCCGTGGGGCCTCGGGGACGTGTGCGGGGCCGGCGGAAGCCATCCCCGGCGGCGCGGTGGCAGTGTGGGGGGAGGGGGGGGGTCGAGCGCCTCCCCGCCCCCACCCCGCTTCCGAGCCCAGGGGCGGGCGCCGCGCCGCTCTGCGCTGCGGGGGCTTGGGTGTCCTAGAGTCGCGGTTTTCAAGTGCACGTTTGTTTTTTCCCCCGCAGAGTGCCATTAAGGGGAAGTTGCAAGAATTAGGAGCTTACGTGGGTAAGTTTGTTGTTGTTGTTAGCCTAGTAGGGTGTCGCGTTTGCAGCTGATTGAATTTGAGGGCGTGCATTCAGGCCACTGTACTTTTGACATTTTCCCTTTTCCGTGTTTAAACCCGATACTCCCTGGCTGTTACCCTCGTTTCATTGAATGGTTTATAGCCACCTTCATTCCCCACCCCATCCCACATAAGATGTTTTGCGATGGTTTAGCTTCCTCTGCCACATTTTCTATAACGTCCTAATTTTGTTCTATGTTTTTGCCGTTCTTGTTATTTTTTTTTTTCTCTTAACCTTTATTTTCAGAGCTATCATTTTGGATAGAATTTTTTTCCTTTTTTTCTTCGTTGGGGGAGGGGTTTGAACTCAGGGCTTCGCGATTGCAAAGCAGACGCTCTTACCACTTGAGCCATGCCTCCAGTCCATTTTGCTCTGGTTATTTTGGAGATGGGGGTCTCCCGGACAATTTGCCCATGCTGCCTTGAACTGATCCTCCTGATCTCAGCCTCCCAAGTAGTTAGGATTACAGGTGTGAGCCACAGGCACCCAGTTTCCATAGAATGTTGATGCTCCTGGCATTTGCCTCTGTAATGGTTCAGTGAGTTTTATCTTCAGATCTCTTTTGTTCTTCTCACCACTTCTAATTTGCAATGGTAAGTTCTCTTTTTCCCTCTAATTTGCAGCGGTAAAGTTTTCTTTCTCCCTTTTCTTGTAGCCTAGCCCTTTATGTGTGTGTGTGTATTTATTTATGTATATGTACATATATATTTAATATCCCGAGTTGTGTAAACAGGGAAACTGAACAAAGTTTTATGGATTTAAACCTGGGGCCGTTTGACTCCAAAGCTACAGAGCTGGGCTCTGGTGGTGGCTCACACCTGTAATCCTAGCTACTTATGAGGCAGAGATCAGGAGGATCATGGTTCCAAGCCAGCCGGGGCAAATAGGTTGTGAGACCCTATCTCAACAACAACAACAAAAAAACCCATCACATATAAAGGGCTGGTGGAATGGTTGAAGGCCCTGAGTTCAAACCCTAGTACCGCAAAAAAAACCCAAAAAACCTACAATTTAGGACAGTAGTTCTCAAAGCATACGGGACCCTAAGAATTTCTGAAGTCCGAATTATTTTCATATTATACTAAGACTTAACCACTTTCACTGTGTTTACATCTAGATTATGCAAAAGCAGTGGTTGGTAAACCTGCTGGTACGTTAGCTTGAATCAAGGTTGTCACGCCAGATTTTACTAGAAATTATATTTAAATCACTGCCTACTTGCAGTTTAAAAGAAAAACCAGTTCCACATAAGAATGTCATTGATGATGCAATAAAATTCATATTTTTTTGTGGGCGGGGGGTTACCTGGGCTTGAACTCGGGGCCTCATGCTTGCTAGGCCTTGATCTACTGCTTGAATTATTTCACCAGCCCTGTTTTGTGTTGGGTTTTTTTTGAGATAGGCTCTCTCGAACTATTTGCCTGAGCTGGCCTCAACCTGTAATCCACCTGATCTCTGCCTCCCAGGAAGCTAGGATTACAGGCATGACCCACTGGCGCCCTGCTTAAAATTAATATTTTTTTAGCCTTGGCCTTTCACTACATCTTTTTAGTATTCTGTTTCTGAGGAAATACAAGTGTTCACAAAGCACTTCTGTGGTATGCTGAAAAGATAGCTGTTAATACTAAAAGACTTTTGTGGCCAGGTGCAGTGACTCACTTCTGTAATCCCACCCCTTGGAAAGCAGAAATCAAGAATATCACTGTTTGGGCCAGCATGGGCAAAAGTGTAGACAAATCTTTTTTTTTTTTAAATATTGGGGTTTGAACTAAGGGCCAACACCTTGAGCCATTGCACCAGCCCTGTTTTATGGAGGTATGGTCCTTTGAACAATTAGCCTGGGTTAACTTCAAACTGTGATCCTCCTGATTAGCTAGGATTACCACGGGTGCCAGCTATAAGTTAGGCTTGGTAGTCCACCTGTGCTTCCTGCATAAGTAGGAGGATCAGGTCTAAGTTGGATCAACTAAACAAACATGCAAAAAAGACCCTATCTGAGAAATAAAATTGAAGCAAAAAAAAGGGCTAGCGGTGGTATGGCTCAAGTGATAGAGGGCTTGCCTTGCAAGCTTGAGGCCTTGAGCTCAAACTAGTACCACCAAAAAAAAAAAAGGAGAAAAAAAGATGTGTATGATTGAGTTGATCACTACCCTAGGCACCTTTTTCATGCAACATCATGTTTACTTCTAAGAAGTGATAAACTGGTTTCATGTACTCAGGTATTTATGTTGCCTGTAAATTGAACTTTCAGATGAAAATTATATTTTTGGAAAATTCTGCCTCCATGAGCTTGACCCAGTGCTGAAAGAATTTGCAATAACATGGAATCATTAATAAATTAATTTTTATATTATATAATGAAATGTACACATCTGGTTCACTAACTCAGTGAACCAGTATTTTCCAAGTGGCCAGTGCATAATATTAAGAAACTATGTGTGGGTAAAAGAGCGATCAAAACCACAGAATGTATCAGTGGATTTTCTTGTAGCAGGGTGCAAAAAGTAATTGATGACAGTAGTTTTAGATTTTATGTTACTACTAATTTACTTAAGAACTTAGCACTTGTTGCGGAATGCTATTGGCTCATTCCTATAGTCCCAGCTACTTGGGAGGCAGGAGATCAAGGATGGTGGCTCAAGGCTAGCCTGGGCAAATAATTTGAGATACCCCCATTTCCAAAGTAACCAGAACAAAAATGGGCTGGAGGTGTGACTTAAGTAGTAGGGTACCTGCTTTGCAAGCGCAAAGCCCTGAGTTCAAGCTCCAGTCCCACCAAAAAAGAAAAAAAGAAATTACCACTTGTTCCGTTTTATTGTAATATCACAGAAGACTATCCATATTATCTTTAAAAGCTATTAAAATACTCCCTTTTCATGAGACTAGATTTTCTTCATATTCTTCATTGTGAATGTTACCACAACAGATTAAATGCAAGAATCAGAAATTAGACTCCACCTGTCTGAAGATATTAAAGATATAACAATAGAAAACAAAGCCACTCTTTGCACCTAATTTTTGTTTTGGAAACCTTAGTTTTAATGAAAAATTTTTATTAATGTAATTGGGTTATTAACATGTGATACATGTGTTAGTTTGAACTCAGGGTTTTGTGTTTGCAAAGCAGTCACTCTTATAACTTGAGCCACACCTCTCATCCATTTTGCTCTGGTTATTTTGGAATTGGGGGTCTTACGAGCTGTTTGCCTGGGCTGGCCTTATACCTCGATCCTACTGATCTCACTCTCCCAAATAACTAGTATTATAGGCGTGAGCCACCAGCACCCAGCTGATAGGTGTATTATTTCAACATGAATTAACAAATCCTTTTAAGAACTCTCCATGTTAGCCAGTCATGGTGGCACAATCCTGTAAGCTACTTGAGAGGCAGAGATCAAGAGGACTGGTGGCTTGAGGCCAGCCTGGGCAAAAAGTTCAAAAGATCCCATCACAGCCAATGGCTGGACACGATGGTATATGCCTGTCGTCCCAGCTCAGCTGGAAAGCACAAGGTCCAGGCTAGCCAGGGCATAAAGCAAGGCTCTTACCTCAAAAATAACCTATGCAAAAAGGGCTGGCAGAGTGGCTCAAGTGTCAGAGCACCAGCCTACCCCTGAGTTCAATCTCCAGTACTGGTGGGAAATACCCATTTTAATTTTCTATGGTAAATATTAATAGATATAACCCACATAAATCAGAAAGGGAGCCTGCTGAGACCAAACAATTTGGGAATTGGTAGTATGTGAATTACTTACTATTTGATAGGCAGATTTCAAAAATACTTGTCAGGATTGTTGTAAGACTTTAACAAATAAGAAAAGTGAAGCTCAGAGAAGATGACCAGGATTTACTTATTCTTCATTCAGCACTTCATGGATGCCAGCTGTGAACCAGAAACTTGTGGCTTTTAAAAGAGATCCACAGAACACCTAGTGAGCACTTTTTAATTCTAGCATATGAAAGCACAAGGAAATGTTCAGTGATCTTAAATTCAATCTTCATGGTAACTTCTATCATTGGTATAAACAATTACTAACCAAGAATTTTGAGCCTGTTAAAAAACCTGGTTCTACCTGGACACAGGTGGCTTATGTGTATAATTGTAGCTACTCAGGAGACACAAATCAGGAGGAGCAATGTTCAAAGCCAGCCTAGGGAAGTATAGTTTGAGAGAAGACTCTAGCTTGAAAATACTCAACACAAAAACAGGGCTGGCAGAGTAGCTCAAGTGGTAGAGCGTGTGCCTAGCAAGCGCAGGGCCCTAAGTTCAAACCTCAGTACTGCTAACAAAAAAAAATCAAAACAACAACAAAAAACCCTGGTTCTGATCTTAATCAGTCCATCATGAAATAAAATTGTAGTAAAAACATATTATAGTTTTTAAAACATTTTCATATATTTGTTCCTGACTACAGTGGTAGGGTGGGAGTGGCAGGTAGTGTTACTCCTTTTTCAAATAAAAAAAGTGGAGTTTGGAGAGGACTACATTAGAGCTTGTCAATAGCAGGTTGAAGATGAAGGAACTCAGGCCTTTGGGGTCCTTAATTTCTGTTATGTTAACTTTATAGTGGAAACTTAGCTAAAGAATTGGATTAAAGTGAGTGCTCCTTCAGAACACCACCAGAACACCAAAATCTGCCCCAGCATGTTACACATTCACCATTATCCCAGCTTTGTTGCTAATGATCAGAGGATTTTTTTGTTTTTTTCCTTATCTGTGGGATTGAATCTAGGGCCTCCAGGAGTTCTACCACTAACCTGTACCCCCAACTTGGAAATTTCTTAAGGGCAGAGATTTCATGTTTGCTGTGCCCTAGGAGAGGGCCTGATATTTTGTAAATGTCTATTGATTAAGTAGGTAAATAGAGGTCACCCTTCAACTGTTTGAAAATAGAACACATTATTAATTCATGTTTACAATTAGCTGCCTTATTATTTATATGTGTATACTCTTTCTCCTTTTGAAAAGGGTGACTTTGCAACATCTGTCTTTATGCTTTGAAGAAGTCCTAGAACCCTTTAAGTTTACGAAAACAATCCTTCAGTAAATAGTTGAATATTTTCAAGGCATTGAGTAGGATACAAAGATGAACCTTTTTAAAAGGAGATAATAGAGTGTCATTTGTGTTTAAAATGGAGCATTTTAGTGAGATGGCAGTTAAAATTAATTCACAGTTTTCATTCACATTTTGAAGTATGAGCTTCCAGAAACCTTCAGAATTTTTATTTATATATTTTTTAGCATGCTGGTTTCAAATGAATTTGAGAAGACTATCAACTCTGCAAGAGTGTATCATGATCACATGTTAATTTTTCATTAGATTCTTAGTTTTCATTGTATGTTTACTTAGAAAAAAGCCTGTGGATTTCTAAAAGCTTTGCTGAGGGATAGATAATTGGCATACATTAATTCACATATATAAAAGCCAGAATTTGATATATTTTGACATGTATGTACCCAAAACCATTTCAATAATCAAGGTAATGAACCTTTAAAAAAAAAAAAAAAGTAATGCTGGCTGGCTGGCTGAGTGTCTCAAGTGGTAAGAGTGCCTGCCTAGCTAGTGTGAGACCCTGAGTTCAAACCCCAGTGCTACCAAGACAACGACAAAAAACTGAACCTATCAGGGTAGGGGATTGTTCATTGATAAACTGCTTGTCTAGCGTGTGTGTGAGGCCCAAGGCTTGATTCCCAGCACCACCAAAGAAAAAGAATGAACATATCTGATCATTCTCATTCTCTTTAGAGATGACCCACTTTCAGTCTATTTAAAGTGTACTCCTTTCCTAATAAACTTTACTATCACTTCACTGAAAAAAAACAAAAAAGATACTCATTGCCCCTGAAAGTTTCTAGGGGCTGCTTTGTACCTCTTCCTTATAACTTTCCTGCTCGTACCCATACCCAGGCAACCACGGATTTCATACAAAATTTTAGAAATGGAAATGGACTCACAGTGACAGCAAAGCCCAATTTGTATCGTTGACATGAAGCAGAAAAACTGTCAAGACTACCCAAGTATTCTGAATTTTTTGTCTTTTGATCTTTTCTGAGTTAACAAGTGATGGCTTATACTAGGTACTATGTATAAATAAGCAACCAGCTTGCTTACTATAATTGTTAGAAAACAGTGGGAGCTATTTGATACTCTAGGAAGAAAAGTTAACAGCCACTTGTTCTTTTATTTTCTTAGATATTGTGTACTTCTGTGAAACATTCTGACTTTTCCCTTTTGTAGAGCATACCGTCAATATATTTGTGGTTCTTTTGAACTCAACTTTGGATATTTTTCTTTGAAACAAATGTCTGAGGCCAGGCATGGCGGTTCACAACTATAATCCCAGCATAATCAGAAGCTGAGGCAGGAGGATCATGAATTTAAGGGCAACCTAGGTTACATAGAGAGACCCTATGTCAAAAAAACCAAAATACCCGAATGTCTGATAGTAATTCTGAAATAAAGCTTTCTGCCCATGTGGAAATATGATTATTTTAAGTATTAAAGAAGTTTTAGTAAAATTTTTTTGTTTTGTTTTTTGGTAGGTATCAGAATTCCTGATAATGGAGTTTCCTTCCTTATTATCAAAGATTTGTTTTGCTTTTTAAATTTTTTTCTTGGTCCTAGACCTTATCCTCATAATTATTGTGTAGGGTTACTGCTGTGAGCATAAAACTGAGTTGAGTTGACATTATTGAACTAATTTTGTGTGTGTGTGTGGTGTTGAGGATTGAACAGAGGGCAGTGCACATGCTCAGCAAGCACTTTTCCTCTGAAGTATACTTCCAGCCTCTACTGAACTAATCTTTTTTGTTGTTCTTTGAGCTTATTTTAAGATTGTAATTTTTAAGTTATGTAGCATTTTGGATATTTTTAGTTTATTCAATATTGCTGCAAGTTTATTACACAGAGTAATTGAAGTCTGTCTTTACCAAGGATAAAAAGATTTTCTCTAAAGAAATGAGGAAATAATTTGAAATATAATCAAATGGAAAATTGAGTAAAACTCAGTTATTCTTGGAGAATATCTGTCCTTTCTAGAAGCTTCTCTAGCATTATTAAAGATTTCTTTCAAGGAAATGAATTCGGTCTTAAGATTGAGCCTGTAATCCAGAATGTCTATATGTTATAAAAGTAGGAGCTCATTAGTTATTTCTAATTCCTACCTTTCTGATTGGAGGACTTAGGGAATGAAGGGAGAAAAAGAAAGCTGACCTTTCTTGTCATACATAATTCCAATAGAGTGATATACTGATCCTAAAGCTACATCTGTATCTTCAAGCACATCAGCTTTAAATACAAAGAAATATTTTAAGGAAAAGATAAAAAGGTTTTGTTATACTTTTCCTTTTAAATAGATGAAGAACTTCCTGATTACATTATGGTGATGGTGGCCAACAAGAAAAGTCAGGACCAAATGACAGAGGACCTGTCCCTGTTTCTAGGGAACAACACAATTCGATTCACCGTATGGTATGTTTCTGAGTTTCTATACTTCAGATCAAAGTTTGCAGAAGTCACTGTAGGTATTCTGTTTAGGAAGAGATTCTCTCCTCAGTGTGGAGAGGCTGTTCGTGAGCAATTAAAAGCATGGCTTCTGGAGCCAGACTACCAGGGTTGAAGTCTGGCTTTGCATCTTGCCTTGCTTTCTCCATCTGTAAAATGAGAAGAGTAAATCACCGGCTTTATAGAATTGTGTTAAATTAGCTAATATGTATACAGTGTTTACAGATGTGCATACGTTTCCCGTAGGAGTTCCCCCTGATTGTATGACATCTGCTGTTATGTTTCCACTATCAACTTCTGCATCTTATTCCTTCCCCTTAGCAAAGTCAGTTACAAACAACACTGAATACCAAATGTTCATACTACATTGGTTTCCTGTACTGCTTTTTCAAGTGAGTTACCTCTTAAGAGGGCAAGTTTGTTTTTATTTCATTATTACTACTCTTTTGTGGCACTAGGGTTTTTGAACTAAGGGCTTCTCACTTTCTAGGCAACACCTTCAGCCAAGTTTTTGTTTTCTCCCAATGCTGGAGATGGAACCTAGGGCTTCCTGCATGTTAGTCAAGTACTCTACCACTGAGTCACATCCCCAATCCTATTTTCTTTTTAATTCTTTTTTATTTTTTAAACTCATGTATGCCTTCATTTGACAAAATTCTCAGTCACTTTTACGGTTTCAAATTTTAAAATAGGCTACCCCCCCCCCTCCCCCCCCCCCTGTGGGTTGGGGTTTGAACTCAGGTCTTTGCATTTGTAAAACAGGCACTCTACCGCTTGAGCCACCTTCCGGTCCATTTTGCTGTGGTTATTTTGGAGATGGGGGAGGGTCTCACAAACTATTTGCTCAAGATGGCCTCCTAATCTCAGCCTCCCATGTAGCCAGGATTACAGGCTTGAGTCCCTGGTGCAAAATAAATAAATAAATAAATAAAAATAAAAGCATCCTTTTTTTTTTCTCTCTCTTTTTTTATTTTATTTTATTTTATTATTCATATGTGCATACAAGGCTTGGGTCGTTTCTCCCCCCTGCCCCCACCCCCCCCCCCCCTTTTTTTTTTTTTTTTTTTCTCTTTATTTGTTGGTACTGGGGTTTAAACTTAGGACTTCACTCTTGGTAGATGTGCTTTATCACTGATCATGCTACTAGCCCTTTTTGTATTAACTTTTGTTTTGAGGTAGAACTTTGCTTTATACCTTAGCCAGCCTAGACTGCAATTCTTCTGGTTGTGCTTCTCCGCATAGCTGGGATGACAGGTGTGCGCCGCTGCATCTAGCCATTGGTAGAGATGGAGTCTCAGGAATTTGCCTGGGATGGCTTCAAACCTAGATACTCCTGATCTACACCTTCGTAGTAGCTAGGATTACAGGCTTGAACCACCCTGCCCAGCCCTGAAGTGTCCTTTTTTCGAACCATATATTACTTTAGGTTGAGAATAATGACTAAAAGCTTGATTTAATTTAAGCAGGCCAGGTCCTGGTACCAGGTTTGAAGTAGAGTGAGAATGGGAGAGAATAATGATATAGCTGAAGACAGAGTCAGGTAATTCTTATGTAAGGGCAGTGAAAGGTGATGATGGAGCAAAGTTGAGTGAACAGTTGACTTAATTTGAGTAGCACTAAGGCCTCTTATTAAGGAGGGAGAGGATGCTTGTTAACTTCTGCCTTTAAACAAAAGGTTTTGTGCATGGTGTTTTTTTGTCCCAGCAGCCAACTGTATGTTTTATAGCTCTTGTGAGGACACCTTGAAATTCTGCACAGAATTCTCAGGTTTATATTGCACAATTTTGGAGATCAGTATTAGAGTGCAGTGGTCCTCATGTATTATGATATGCACATAGCTTCAGTGTGGATGACCTAACCTACTTATTACAGGTTGTCTTATTCCTTACCAGAGAAACAAACAAACATGGTGCTTTTAAATTGGGAAAATTATACCATTACTGTGAGTCCTTTTTTTGTTTTAAGTTATCAACAGTCCAAGTAGTTGTTTTGTTTCATAAACATTTTCATGGCTCAACCTTGGTTTACTTTGGATTACTTTGGGTTTGAGTCTAGCTAGTCTCAGATGGGAGATTGACCTAGTAGATCTTTTTTCAAATAACTTGATGGAATACTTAAGACAGATTTCATAATGAACCAACCATTAACTGAATCCAAACTTAAAATCAAATTAATTCAACTTCCTCATTTTGGTGTAAGTTCAGTTCTTCTACATGTATTGAAACAATGGATAGTATGTGCATTTGAGACTTTGCTTAAGTGTTCATTAATATCCATCAGATAAATTATTCTATCTTTTTTTGTTTGTTTGTTTGAGCCCCTGACATTTTATTTTTGAGTGAGTGGGGCTCTCAGTGAAATAGTATAATGGGATTTCTAGTGTTCTGGGGGAACTTCTTAGAAGGACTGCAGAGCAAATTTGCCTCGTATGTAACTACAACAATAGGCTGTTATAAGCAAGGTAATGGCCTGTGCTTGCTTAATTTTGAAAATAGTGAAATGGTACAGTATATTTTCATGTTAACTTTTTTCACCTGTCAGAATTAAATTGTCCAAGAAATCATATAAGTACTTCTAAATATGAACATATAAGCGGGAGGTATAGCTCAGTGGTAGAATGTGTTCTTAGTATACATGAGACCCTAGGTTCAGTCAGCAACATCAAAACAAAATTGTGCGTGTGTGTGTGTGTGTTTATTCAAACTGATTAAATTGTGGCAGCAATCAGTAACATTTCATGTTTGGGGTACTTTATTTCGTTTTAGTATAAGCTAGAATATTTAGCTCTTAAGAAGCAAGGGGACATTTTTGTAGACCAGGACACTAATCAGATGATGTCTTTGCTTCCCTCTCTTTTATGGTTTTGCTGCTGGTGTTTGAACCCAGTACCTTGTGCATGCTGAGAACTTGCTCTGCCACAGAACCATACACCCAGCTCCATTTGCCCTTACTTTTGCAGCAGTTAGATGTTGAAAAAAAAATTTGGATTTTTGATGGACTTCTCCGGAATTCACATAAGTCCTTTTTTAAAAAAAATTGAAAATAGAATGTTAATTTTAGTGCCATTTATTAAATACCTTATATCAGAATTTATCTGTATACAATTTTATGTAATTGGGAGTGGGAATTGAATTAAAATCTTTCTTAATGGAGGCTTAGTTTTGTTTTTTGTTTTTTTTTTTAGGCTTCATGGTGTGTTAGATAAACTTCGCTCTGTTACAACTGGTAAGATTTATAAAACTGAGGGGATTTTGGAATTTCTGCTTGATATAGCATGTGATTCTTTACTTTTTAAAGTAATTTTTACACCGCTTTAAAAATACCTCCTAAACTTTGAAAATAATGGTTCATGTGAACTTTATAAGGAGCACATTTTTGTGAATTTTAATAGCACTAAATTTACTATTAATTAAATGATAACTTAAGTGTGGGCTAAAAATTTAACCTCAAGGATGTCTCACTATTTTATAATGAAAATGACTTAGAAGCACAGTAATAATAAACCGGATAAGTTATTAATATGTATGGAGTAATACTCAGCTGTTTTTAGTAATATTCAAAATGTAACATCAGAATACACATAAAATCTTTTTCAAAATGGGTATATATACTCATTGTCAAAAATCACCTTTGAGGTAATTTTTATTTACATTTTAAACATTCCTACAATAAACCTGTATTAGTTTTGAATTGCTAATGAAAGAGGAAAAGGTTTAAAGTAATAAAAGTGGATTACAAGGGCCATGTCTTCTTCTTTCCAGAACCCTCTAGTCTCAAGTCTTCTGATACCAACATATTTGATAGTAATGTGCCTTCAAGCAAGAGCAATTTTAGTCGGGGAGATGAGAGAAAGCATGAAGCTGCAGTGCCTCCCCTTGCCATTTCTAGTACTAGAGCTGACAAAAGAGATTCCAGAGTTTCTACAAGTTCACAGGAACAGAAAACCACTAATGTCAGGTAAGTAACATTAGTGCTATAGCAGATAGGAATGGGTGTGTGACATTTACATTAGTTTTTATATCTATCAGTTGCTGTTTTCAGCAGTTTTTGGAAACAGTGATCATGAGCAACTTTTTGAATAAAATAATGAACGGATAAGATCTTAGTATTTTATTTCAAATGTAGTAAGTCAGAGTTTAAAGAATGTAACTTGAAAGTACTTTTGAATAAAGTATATAAAGGAAGTATCCACACATTTTCCTTAAAGTTTTTTTTTTTTTTTTTTTTTTTTTGTGGGACTGAGGTTTGAACTCAGGACTTTGTGCTTGCAAGGCAGATGCTCTGCCATCTGGGCCACACCTCCAGTCTTTCTTAAAGTTTTCTAAACAAGTGTTCTTTGAAGATTTGGAGATAAAAATTGCTCTAACTTGGTTATAATATATTTTTTGTTTTTTTAGCAGACAGACTTACGATGATGGAGCTGCAACCCGACTAATGTCAACAGTGAAACCTCTGAGGGAGCCAGCACTCTCTGAAGATGTGATTGACATTAAGCCAGAACCAGATGATCTCATTGATGAAGATCTCAATTTTGTGCAGGAGAATCCCTTATCTCAGAAAAAACCTACAGTGACACTTGCCTACGGTTCTTCTCGTCCTTCTATTGAAATTTACCGACCACCTGCAAGTAGAAATGCAGATAGTGGTACTCCTTTGAATAGGTTGCAATTTCAGCAGCAGCAAAACAGTATTCATGCTGCCAAGCAGCTTGATATACAGAACAGTCAGGTGTATGAAACAGGACGTTTGTGTGAACCAGAAATGCTTAACAGTTTAGAAGAGACTTACAGTCCCTTTTTCAGAAACAACATGGAAAAAATGAATATTGAGGTTTGTATATATTTTTAAATTCTGCCTTATTAGACTGGAATTTGACTTGATACTAAATAGTATGTGAAGTAAATAAATATGTATTGCAGGTTTATTTTAAACTGATTTCTCTGGTATTCAGAGTATTAAAAAAGTCAGGTTTTTCTCTCCATGCCCAGGTTCTTAGATTTATAGCACATATTTATCATATTTATATCATTATCATATCTTAGACTTATATGTTTCTATGTTTATTTATATTTATACTTTTTTCTTTGCATTTTTATTAGGATATATCCGTTACACAGATAATTCTGAATAGCTCCCACTATCTCTCCCCTGCCATGTAATCTGGCATTTGAGTTAGTTTTGTCCTTTCATCATAATTTGAGGGGTTTTAGGTCAGTTTTTGATTGTTCATTGAACTTGTTTATCATAATTACTAGTAAGCCATGAAATAGTTTCCCCGATAGTTCTGCTTACAACTCTATAAAATGAATGTTATATGCTCTTGTTTTAGCTGAACATTGGCAATTTGAAGTTATATTTATATTTTTAAAGGAAACCAGAAAGTATCTTGTGAGTTCTTTATATGATTGTCTTTTTCTTAAAATAGAAAAATATTTTGTGGTAGAGCTTTGCTGTTTTCTGAGACTAGGTAAGCATAAATTTATCTGATTGCAGGATGAAAACTTTAGGAAGAGAAAGTTGCCTGTGGTAAGTTCAGTTGTTAAAGTAAAAAAATTCAATCATGATGGAGAAGAAGAGGAAGATGATGATGATTATGGCTCCCGAACAGGCAGCGTGTCTAGCAGTGTGTCAGTGCCAGCAAAACCTGAAAGGAGGTACCTGAGCATGGCTGTAAATTAATCTTTACCTGTGTGGAACCTGAGGACTTGTGCTTGTTAGGCAAGGGTTCTTTGATGATGATGATCATGGAAATAATTATTTGAGTAATTGCATGTAAGACTTTTCTGTTGCCGTGGAGAAACACTAATGAAAGATCTTAAAATTAAAAACAAATTCAATGGGAGAGAAAAGCTGTGCTAATCTAGATTCATTATTATAAAAAGTTACAAGGTTCCAACGTAGTTGGCATTGTCTAACAACTACAGCTGGTCTATTTAAAACACACAGTTGTAGTGAAGGCATAATGGATGGTTAGCATGTAAAGAACTGAAATTTAAAGTGTTACAAAATTACATTTTTTTAAACTCTTTTAGACCTTCTCTTCCACCTTCTAAACAAGCTAACAAGAATCTAATTTTGAAGGCTATTTCTGAAGCTCAAGAATCTGTAACAAGAACAACTAATTATTCTGCAGGTAATTTAGATGTCATGTATTGACATTGGGTAGAGGGTTTTTTTTTGTTTTGGTGGTATGGGTTTGAACTCAGGGCTTTGTACTTGGTAGGTTGGTGCGTGCCCAAGTGATTTCTTTGGTAAGTTGAAAATGTTTGCACCCCGAGTTGTGGTAAAGGTACCTGTCAGATAGCAAGACCAAGATGTAGTTCCTTTGTATAAGAATGGTTTTAAATGGAGATTTGACAGTTTGAGAACTGTCATTGAGCACAATTACAATGCCTTTATTCTCTCTTTCCAATGTGTGTGAAGTAGATAATATGTAGAAATATTAAAGCAGATTTTGATTTAAAAATAAGACTTTCATATTAATTGCATTAAATTGAACCTTACATGTGAATTTATCACATAGGTATGGAACAACATTGGATAATAATAAGTTCCTAAAGTTAAAGAAATTTTTATTTTTATGGTGCTAGGGATTAAACCCAGGCCTCCCTCATGTTAGGTAAGTGCTCCACCACTGAGCTGCATCCCTTGCCTCAGGAAAGAAATTTGCTTAAAAGTAGTGCATAAATAAGTTACTTTCTTTCCCATCACTGGAACTCATTAATAGAAAAAAGGCAGCAAATTGACTCATTTGTAATGTACTCCCTAATCATAGTAGAAAACACTAATTCATTTTATGACAGAATATTGAGGTATAACATGCCTTTTTAAAAAAAGAAAAAGAAAAAAACATTTTTAAAATTTTTACTATGGATTTGATAAATGCTTTTACAGCATTGCTGTTTGTCCATTCTCTCTGTTTATTTATTTGGAAGGGGTACTGGGGTTTGAATTTAGAGCCTCATGCTTGCTAAGCAGGAGCTCTACCACTTGAGCCACACCCCAGCCCTGTCCATTCTCTCTCAAATCTTTTTTTGTGACCCCTTCCTGAAGTTGAAGTAAACTGCCATTGGTTTTTGATTCTGTCTCCTATTCATTCCTAATTTAAACTCAAACATAAACAGATTTTAAAATATAAAATAAGGATTATCAAAAGGTCAAAATTTGACCTAACAGTTTATCTATTTACGTTTACTTTTCTGGTCTAAAATAAGAGATTTAGAGAATTTCCATTACCTTGAAATGTCCTGTTTTTATAAATAGTTGGAGATTCCTAAATTTTAAGAAGTAGCATTGAAGCATTCTTTGTTCACCTAGGTTACCTGAATTACAGTTTGAAGTTGATACAAAATACGAAGTAGAGCATAAACTGCTTTTGTTTAAAAATAAATACCTACGTGCTGTATTGCATTTATGGCACATGGCATAAAATGTATCGACATTGTTTACATACATAAAGGTATTAAGTCAGGTTCCCATCTCAGCAGTATGGTAGGTATTTATGGACTGTTTCAAATACCTCAGATATTCTAACCTCAGGAAGGCATTTGTGTTTAAAAATGACATGGTCATTGCTGATTTTGAATACGCTAACTACATTTGTTTTTCTGTCTCTTTTGCTTTTATGTAAAAGTCCCGCAGAAACAGACACTTCCAGTTGCTCCCAGAACTCGAACTTCTCAAGAAGAATTGCTAGCAGAAGTGGTTCAGGTGCAAAGCAGGGCCCCCAGAATAAGTTCCCCCATGAAAGAAGAGGAAACAAAAGGAGATAATATAGAAAAAAATCAAGGTAAGAATTTAAATGAGTAACAGTTCACTCTAATTATACTTTCTCATGAGGCATTAAGCATTTTCACAGAGGTTTTTATGACATACTAAATTCAAAAAGAATAAGAAGGGATCATATTATGGAAAGTTTTAATGTTCTCAAAAGTGGAAAGTGTAGCAGTCAGCTTCCATGGATCTAGTCTTTAATGATTAGCAGAATTTGCTGTTCTTTTGGAGAGTTGCAAAAGATGTATTTATTTCTACATTCTTCCTTCTTTTTGTTGATCCTCTCTCTTCTCACCAGCTTTAAATCTTAGTTTTTTTCATATTCTCTCCTCTCTTTGCATTCTACCTTTGTCTCATCCTATACCTCTTCCAGTGGCCCTGCTTTATTCCCTATTACTACATACTGGGAACAGTTAGCTTTCAGCTGATACTTCATTTTACCTTTTCCCCTCCTGTCTCCAACCTCTGCATAGATAATCTCCTAATTTCTGAAGTGTGACTCTCACATAACTTCTTTGTCAGACTGTCTCCCTCTCCTTATTGCCGAAAACTAATGCCATCAGTTTGGACTTTGGGCAGGTCTGTCACCTCATCCCTGGGCCTGCTCAGCTCTTCACTACAAACTTGTTCTTTTTGTCTCCACCAGGAAAGATTACAGCTTTTTCTACTAAGATCTGAACTTAGAAAATCTATCAAAAATAATTCTGCATACTTATCACTTTATTTCTAACTAGTCTTCTTTAGCTTCGGAATACATTTTTTTTGTCGGTTTTTTCCCCCTAATAGCTGCTATGGTAGGAATATATTTTTTCATTCCTCCTAAAATACATGCTGTAAATTGTTTCACATTTCATGAAATGTGATTATATCCTATGTTTATCTCTTCATATTCTCTGTCTCTCTTCTCCTTCCCCCTCTCTCTGGTGCTGGGGATGAAACCCAGGGCTTTGTGCATGCTTGCCAAGTGCTGTGCCACTGAACTACATTTCCAACCCCTCTTTCCTTTTATTGTGCAGTTACCCATATCAGCATTAGAAATTATTCTAATAGATGCCAGACATGAGAACACAAAATTAGCCAGCAGGTACTGACTAGACAGCATAAAGGTGTCAATTTGAAAAGAGTAGCTACAGGCTGGGATGGATTTTGCCCCAAAATATTACGTGAGCCTAGAGGGCTGAAGGAACTGTAACAGTCTCCCCAAGTTACTGCACTGGGGTTCTCCTCAAAGGTGGGACTGCTGGGCTGTGGGTATAGCTTAGCTAGAGATTGAACTCAGGGTCCTGGGTTCAGTCTGTAGCATTAAAAAAAAAAAAACCATATAAGATATGTCAAAACAACATAAAACAGAATTAGTAAAAGTTTGGAATGAATTGACTAGAATTAGAAATCATAGTTTATTTAGAAATGAAAGCATAGCATGCCTGAGGCCTAGGGTTCAATCACCAGTACACCAAAATAAACTAGAAAGAACTCAATAATTAGTATGTCTTAATAAAATAAGACCATCTTCAGAGAAGTTGAAGATAGAAGGGAAGAACATTTTAAAAATCAGGAAGAAAAAGTTCAAGAGAAAGTGGCAGAGTATAGGCAACAAATAAAATGTATTTGTAATAAGAGTCTCTGAAGAAGTAAAAGGGGGGCAGGGAGGTTACAGAACAAACATCCAAAGAAAGAAAGAACAAATCTTCCAAGAAAACTTTTCTGAAGGAAAAAAATACACATATTTGAAGGCCCAGATGTGGTGGACCATTCCTGTAATCCCAGCACTTAGGAGGCTGAGGCAGAAGGATCAGGAGTTAAGGCCTGGTCCGCAGAGCAAATTCTAAGTCAGTGTGGGCTACACAGTGAAAGAAACCCTTTTTTGTTTTTGTTGAAGATAAATTTGAAACTATTTACCAGAAAATTGCACTATAAACCTGAGAATGAATATCTTCCTACAGCCATAAATACTAATACATATTTTATAACCAATGGAATTTTTGTTTGTTTTTTGGTGGTACTGGGGTTTGAACTCAGAGCCTCACACTTGCTAGGCAAGCACTGTACTGCTCAAGCCACTCTGCCAGCTCTTTTTTGTGTTGGTTGCTTTTGAGATAGGGTTTTGCTTTTTTTGTTGTTGTTCCTGCTGACTTCAAACAGCAATCCTCCTGATCTCAGCCTCCCAAGTAGCTATGACTGCAGGTGTGCGCCACCCGTACCTGACAACTAATGAAATAAAAACAAAAACAAAAACAAAAAAACTTGGGCATCCAAGCAAAGAAAAGCATACTTTGGAAAAGTATTATCATCAAGCTTTTCAACAGCATCACATGGTAGAAGAAAATGGATTAGTATATGTAAGTTACTCCAGAAAAGAAAATGTGAACCATGACTTACGTCCAGCAAGTGACCCTGAACTTTTCTTAGGAAAGCTAATGGAATATGAGCTTCGGATATGTAAAAACCCTATTGGCTTGAATTTACATTGGAAATTTTTATAAGCTCATATTAGTTTCTTTGGATTTTGTTTCTGTTTTTGTTTTATTAGCAATGTTGAAGGTTGAATTCAGGGCCTTGTGCTTGCTAGGCAGGCTGTCTTACCACTTGAACCACTTCGCCAGCCCTTTTTTGTGTTGTTTTTGTGATAGGTTCTCAGTTTATGCCTGGGCCAACCTGGACTGCAGTCCTTCTGTTTGTGCTCCCTGTGTAGTTGGGATGTCAGGTGCATGCCCCCACATCCAACCATTGGTTGAGATGGGAGTCTCACAGACTTTTTGCCTGGGCTCCCCCTCAACCTCAGTCCTCCTTGTCCCTGCCTTTTTGGTGGCCAGGATTTCAGATTAGAGCTTAGTAAAATGATGGAGCATTTATATTGTCTTTCCCATAACAATGGTACCATTGGTAGCCAAATAGTATAAGAGTTGGCACTTGTTTTTAAAAAGTTTTCTTGAAACCAAACCATATCAGTTCATGAATGGATTGACTCAATGCTTTTGTACTACAACCTGAGTTGTGTAGTTTAAACAAACCATGTATCTTAAACAGCAAGGCATTGCATACAAACATTTGCCAAACCCTGATAAGAGAGATAAGAAAACGTCTTTTTAAAATTCTTTAGCCAGTAACTGAATGGTATGGTAGAATTTTAGGGTTTTGTTTTTGAAAAAGCAGACACTAGTTTTTTTTTTGTGCCTTACAAACACTACTTCACTTTTGCCAAAAAATTTGAAGCCTAAGTAATCAGCCTCTAGTCCGTAAGTCAGCTGGCAAGGTACAGAGGCTGGAGGAATATGTTGGTTGAACTGCACTATGAGTATGCAACAGGCAAAATACAGTCTCTAGGACACTCCATAGTTAAAAAACAAAAACCCCAAAACTTAAATGACAAATCAAATTAAAATAAAAGGGGCAAAGTGAACTTGCAATGTTTAGGGATGCATACTGGTTTATAAAACCACAGATAAAAACACAGTGGTTACTTTTGGAGAGGGCTTACCAAAATAGGTCACATGAAGAGGGTCTGGGATGAGGCAGAATTATTTTTCTTGAGCTGGATGGTGGTAAGAAGTTCTTTTATTAAAAAAAAATCTCTAGGCCATATTTTCATTTGAGTATTCTTTATCATTGCCTTGTTTCAAATTAAAAAGGTTAAGTTGAAATGGAATCAACTGCCACCAGTGATGAGGACTTTTACTAGATTAATTTATTCATAGTGCAAAGGCACACTAAACAACCATTGTCTGTTAAGGTGCATATTCCCTGTATCACAGTTACATCTGGTAGGTTTTTCAATCCAAATATATATATACAAATTGTTGATTGTGCTGTTTCATGTATACAGCCTGTTTTTACTAGCCTACCAAACTCACCATATATCTGCATTTTCTCATTTTAGCTTGGGTTAGTCTGTCACCAGAGTTTCATTTGCTAGGTTTTCAAAGAATTACACTGCTGGCTTTGTTGATTCCATTTTGGTGTTTTTATTTTCTGTTTCATTGTTTTCTGCTCTTATTTTTAATATGTCCTTCCATTAACTTATCTTTGCCTATCTTTTCCAATATAAACTTTAAGCACTTACTGTGCAGGTGCTCTTCCACTTGAGCCATGCCCCTAGCTGCCTTTTGCTTTAGTTACCCAGGTATGGTCTTGCTTTTGTCTGACCCTGGCCTCAGACTGTGATCCTCCTACCATAGCCACCTATGTAGTTGGGATTACAGGCATATGCCACCCAGCTTGCCAGGTTTATTTGTTGAGATGGTTGGGGTCTCCCTAACACCAACAACCACACTCCTACCCCCACCCTCGAAAACTGAGATCCTCTTGATCTCTTGTCTCCCGAGTAGCTCATACATTTTTCTTGATGTACCAATTTTATGATACAAGTCTTGATACATATGATCATTATTTAAGCCTTTAGTTTTCTTTATGATTTGGAGGAGGGGTGGTAATGAGTTTGATTTCAGAACCTTGCATTTGGTAGCAGGTGCTCTACCACTTGAACTGTGTCCCCAGTCCATTTTCTGTTAGTTACTTTTGAATAAGGTCTTGGTGTATTTGCCTGAGCTGGCTTAGACTGTGATCCCTCCATCTCAGCCCCCCATGTAGCTGGGATGACAGGCCAGCGTTTTAATGGTTGAGATGGGAGTCTTAGGAACTTTTTGCCAGGACTGGCCTAGAATCTCGATCCTCCCATTGTCTACCTCCTAAGCTGGTGGATTGCAGGTGTGAGCTACTGCGTACTGCTTCATTATGATTTTCATCTTTCACCCAGGAGTTTTTTTGAAAAGTGTCTTTAAAAATGTGGTATATGGAGGTTTTGTTTCTGTCTTTTAATCTTTTTTATTACTCCTAAATTATATGGTCGATAGATAATACCTGTGCAATGTATATCTTTTGAGAAAATGCTTGCTTAATTTTGTATATCTTCCACATGTATTTTGGAACAAAGACTAATTATTGGAAGAGAATTTTCATTCATTTGATAGATAAAGCTTCACTTGTTAACATTCAGATCTTAACCTTGCTGAGTTTTTGCTTTGTCTGAAAATATTGAAAATACCCATTATAATGATTTTATCTTAGTTTCTCTGTACTTCTATTAGCTTTTGCTTCGTTATTTTGAGCTGATAAATACTGTGTGCATACGTATTTAAAACTATTGTATTTTCCTGTAAATTAAATGTTTTTATTTTGATCCATGACCCTATATACCAGAGAATGCTTTTATCTTAAAGTCAGTTTTCTCTGATACTAATATAGCTGTTTATTTAGAATTTGCCTTATATGTATTTTCCATGCTTATGATTCATCAGTCTTTCTATGTTTCAGCCACATCTACATCTCTCTTTCTTTCTTTCTGGTTTTTTTTTTTTGTTGGGACTGTGGTTTGAACTCATGGCTTTGCACTATGCAAAGTAGGTGCTCAAGACCACTTGAGGCCATACCACTGGTCCGTTTTGCCTTCGTCATTTTTGAGATAGGGGTCTTGTGAACTATTTCCTCAACTGGCCTTGAACCACAATACTCCCAATCTCAGCCTCCCAAGAACCTAGGACTATAAGCGTAAGCCATTGGCACATGGCTACATCTCTCTTAAATAACATAAAGCTTGATTTTGTATTTTAATCTAACCTGTAGCATTGAGATCACAGCTAAAACACATGTAGACCTTAAATTTTAAATAGTCAAAAAATGTAAAATTAAGACCATCAAAAATAGTAATTAATGATTTTTTTAATACCCATAACACACCTTGAAATTAATGATTCTTTTAAAAGGAAAAAAACAGAAAAGTAGGCAAATACAAATCAAAAGATGATAATTGAAACCAGTCCAACTAGATTAGTAATTCTAGTAAATGATCAGCATTTGTGTTCTTTTAGTCCTTACTACTGGAACTTTACCATGCAAATTTAATTTAGTATTCCAAAAGTTAATATCCTGACCCCATTCCCAAATAGTAAAAGGACTTTACCTTAGCCTCAGTCTTTACTCTCTGATTTATATTGTTTCCCATTTATCAACATGATCTTTTTTTTTAAATGCATGAATTAGATACCATCATTATTTTACCCAGGCTGTGTTTATTCATATTTACGTACATGTTTATCATTTTATTCACTCTCACTTATGAGTGTTAGTTAGGGATCATCATTTTCTAATATTTAATTTTTTTTCAGTACTAGCAATTAAACTTAGGGCCTGTGCTTGTCAGGCAGGTGTTCTACCACTTCAGCTATACTTCCAGTCCTATTGTAAATATTTTTGAAGTATGTTGTTTGGCTGTTCCTTTAGCACAGGTCTCTTGGTTGTACATTTCCTAAGTTTGTTTACCTATGAATATTTTTTTTCTTCTTGTTCTTCTACAGTAGTTTGACTGTATTCCCAAATCTAGTTTAACAATAGTTATTAACTCTCAACACTTTTTATTATTCCATTGTCTTCTGTATTTTTTTGTTATTGAATGGACTTGTGTCATTCTAATTGTTGTTCTTTTGTAGGTGATCTGTCCTTTCTCTCTGGCTGCTTTCGAGAACTCTTTGTCTTTGATGTTCTGCAGTTTTACTACAATGTGTCTAGGGTGGATTTCCTTTTATTTTTTGTTGGTATATGTTGTATGGAAAAACCAATATATTTAAAATAAAACATTTTACAGTATGAAGTATATATTCACTATAGAAAAATTGGAAAAAACAAAATAATGTGTAATACCTGCTCATAAACTAGAAAATAGTCAAATAGTATAGAAAGACTTAAAAATCAACATTCTTTGTCTCGTTATTCTCGATATTAGTCCCACTCTCCAGAAGTTACCACTCTTTTTTTTGGTGGCACTGGCATTTGAACTCAGGGCCTCACACTTGTGATTGTAAAGGAGTACTATCACTTGAGCTACTCCACCAGTCTTGCTGTGTTGGATGTTTTTGAGATAGGGTCTCACAAACTGTTTGCCCAGGCTGGCTTCAAACTGTGATTTGAATAGCTAGGATTACAAGTATGAGCTACTGGTGCCTGGCTAAATTACCACTCTTTTTTTTTTTTTTTTTTTTTTTTTTTTGGCGGTACTGTGGTTTGAACTCAGGGTCTACACCTTGAGCCACTCCACCAGCCCCTCTTTTTCTGTCATGGGTTTTTTCAGACAGGGTCTTGTGAACCATTTGCCCAGGTTGGCTTTGAACCGTGATCCTCCTGATCTCTGCCTCCTGAGTAGCTAGGGTTACAGGCATGAGCCACCAGTGCCTAGCTTAAATTACCACTCTTAAGTGCTTCTCTTTATGACTTTTATTTTTCCCTGTGTGTGTTATAATAGACTTACCGTATTGATGTCTTCATTTACCACCTAGAGATGGTATCTCATTTCTTGCTGTGATGTATCCCGGTCTAACCTCATACCTTTCCCTGCTGTGCAACTCAGGTTTTTGTTCATTTGTTGATTATATTTGTAGTTTTAAGTGATATATCTAAATAACCTGTTTGTTGTCTGATTATATATCTTAATATGTTTTGGTTCCCCAATTTCAATATATTTAGACTTCCAAAAGGACATTTTTAAACTGGCATGGTGACCACAGATATAATCCCAGCACTTGGGAGGCTATGGCAGGGCTAAAGAGCGAGTTCCAGACCAGTCTGGGCTATGTGGCATGACCCTGCCCTGTCTCAAACAAACCAAAAGTGGGGGATAAAAAAAAGATAGACTTATGTCCTACTTCAATTCTTCTTCTTTTTTTTTTTTTTTTTTTTATGGGTGGACTGAGGTTTATACTCAGGGCTTTGCACTTGGAAAGCAGACACACAACAGCTTGAGCAGCACCTCCAGTTCCGTTTACTCTGATTATTTTGGAGATGGAGTTTCGTGAACTGTTTCCCCGGACTGGCCTCAACCCACTGTCCTCCCAATCTATGCCTCCTAAATATTTAGGATTAATTCTTACATCTCCTTCCTCACTGTAATTGGGTAAATCTTACATTGTGAGAGTTGATGAAATTTACATTTTGTTCTGTTTTCCTAGTTAAAGTAGCCATGATTTGTAGGTTCTTTCTAAAAGTTGAGAACCAGTAAACAGCATTTGCATTATTAAGACTATAAAAACAGTCATTACAGAGCGAAATTCACATTTTGTTTCTTGGGCAGTGTTTTTGTTTAGAGATTCCCTAGAGTTTTCCCCTCCTTCCCCCTTATCCATAGCTTTTTGTTTCCTTTTTTCCCTTCTTGGATTGTCTTACTGAGTTACACCTAAAAATTTAATATTCTGTGCTGTTGAATCTCTGTGTTCCCCTTTTTTGCTTAGGCACTTTGCATCCTTGAGCCTCTTTCTTCTTTTCCAGTCTTGCTGTTCAGGTCTGCCTCAAGACATCTTCCCTCATCCTAGGACTTGCTCCTCCCATAAGTGTGCTCCATACTTCCTCTCTCCCACTCTGTCTTCTCAGTGCATTTGCCTGTCTTGTAATCACATGATATAGGAACTTCTTAAAGATAGGAGTTAAATTCCCGAGTGTCTGGAAATCTAAAGCTATCCTTGTACTTGACGGGTACTTAGGCTTGGTAGAGAATTCAATAGTGAAAGCTTTTCCCACAATATTCTAAAGGGATAGTTTGAGTACATTAAGGCTTCCAAGATTCATGCTGAGAAGTTGATTGTTCATCTCATTCTTACTCAGTTTTAAGATACCTGGATTTTTTGTCCTTTTGGTTTTGTGGAGGATTTTTTTTTTTCTTCTTTTTTTGAGATGGGATCTCTTTGTTGCTCAGGCAGGATGATCTTCCTGTCCTACTTGCTTGAGTAGCCAGGACTATAGGCTGTGCCACTGTGCTTGTCAGCTATCTTTATGTTTTTGAATAGGTTTGATCTTTCTGTTTTTTTCTTGATCTTGTTCTTCTCTCTCTCTCTTTTGTGATATTCGAGTTTGAACTGAGGGCCTCGAACTTGCTAGGCAAGTGCTCTACTACTTGAGCCAGGCCTCCATCCTTTGTTTATTTAGTTATTTTTCAGATAGAGTTTTGCTTTTTGCCCAGGAGTGTCCTTGGACCATTATGCTTCTGTTTTTGCCTTCTGCATAGTCTAGCCTGTTTTGTTGAGATGGGGTCTTGCTAACTTTGCCAGCTTAGCCTTCATGAAATCTACTTCCCAAGTAGCTGGGATTATAGGCACAAGCCATTATACCTAGCTTATTTATTTTTTTTTCCATAAAAAACTTGTTTTGCAGGTAGAATATCATCTCAGTTTTTCTGAATATCCTGATTAGATTGATTTCTTTTTTCTCTTTAAAGAACTCTCTTGTTATTTTTTTTTCCTGAGTTTTTGTTTTTTGTTTTTTTCCATGCCTTTTTATTCGTGGGATTGCTTCAAAAGTATCTGCAGAGATTGGTTCCTAGTTTTAGAAAAGCTAGTACAAAGGCTTCCTGAAGAGTTAAGTAGGCCACGCTGTTCTGCAGACAGGCTTAACATCATATTTATTTTTTTACTTATTTTGTGGGACTGTGGTTTGAGCTCAGGGCTTCTGCTGCTCTACTGCTTGAGTCACACTTCCAGTCCATTTTGTTCTGGCTAATTTGGATATGGGGCCTTGTGAACTATTTGCTCTGGCTGGTCTCAAACCTCGTTTTTCCTGTTCTCAGTCTCCCAAGAAGCTAGGATTACAGGCATGAGCCACCTGTGCCAGGCTCAGGCTTAGGCTTAGTAAATGAAGCAGCCAAGGAGCTACAGTTGGGCTTGCAGTTGTGGAGGAGTTTCCCGGGGAAATAGATTGGTATGAATTCACTCATCCTAGATGTCTGTATTCTCCCAAATATTTTGCCCAGTTTTTTGTTTTGTTTTTGTCTTTTTTAAATAAAAGAACACTCTTAAAAAAAATAAACACTCTTCAGGGATGAATGTGGTGGTGCATGCCTATAATCCCATCTACTTGGAAGACAGGTTAGCCTGGCCCTGCTCCTCGATTCCTAATTTTTTTTTTTTTTGGAACACTTCACGAATTTCCTTGTCATCCTTGCACAGGGGCCATGCTAATCTTCTCTGTATCGTTCCAGTTTTAGTATATGTGCTGCCGAAGTGAGCATGAATTCCTCATTCTTATCCAGCTACTTGTATTATATTTCTTTTTGGATGTATCATAAATCATTGCAAACTTGTCCAAAATTCAGCTATTAATTTTCTTCTCTAAGCTGTTCTTTCTGTAGTGCTTATTTTTAGTTGAGGGCAACTCTAGCTTTCCAGTTGCTCAGGCTGGAAATTCCCCTTCTTCTTCAAGCATGGAACCATTCTCCCTTCTCTTTTTCCCTCTTTTTGTCTCTTCCTTTATTTTTCCAGATCCCTCCCACCTGTCATCCTCTACCTTCAGAATATGCAGAATTAACCACTGCTCACCATACTGCCTCTACCACCCTAGTGTAAGCCACTGTCCATGGCTTGCATTGATTATTGGACTAGTGTTCTTATAGATCTGTCTGCTTTCAAACCTGCCTTTCTCTACTGTCCCACAAAGCAGCCGTGATTCTTTTGAATTAGTGAAATCACACTGCTCTCCTGCTGAGATCCCTCTGGTGGCTCCCTTACTACGTTCCAAATATACATCAAAGTTCTCTCTGGTATCATCACCACCTTTTCCCTCCCTCCTCTCTTGCTCCCTGTTTTCCTCATTATTCTTCAGATATAATTGGTATGGTTCTTTTTCAGTGTAGTTAAAAAACGAGCACATCTGAGTTGGTTCTACCTTCTCCCTGGAATGTTTTCTTCCAGGTGCTCACTCAGATGTCTTTTTTTTTTTTTTTTTTGGTGGGATTAAGGTTTGAACTCAGGGCCTCACACTTGCAAAGTAGGTGCTCTACCACTTTAGCCACACCTCCAAGTCTGTTTTGCACTGATTGTTTTGGAGATTAGGTCTCAAAAACTGTTTTACTGGTCTGGCTTCAAATCACAATCCTCCCAGTATCCGCTTCTTAAGTGGCATCTTCTTTGTGAGCCTTCCTCAGTGCCCCATCTTTACAATCTCGCCCACCCCCCCAGTAAAGCTTTGCTGTTCTGAGCACTACTTTTCCCCAGCAGATATATAAAACTACTCCATAGTTGGGTTTTTGAGACTCTCTGGGCTCATTTGTGGTGTTTTGTGTCTATGTATTTTCTACTCCACAGGTTGTTGAAACCTTATTTGTATAGTGTTCTAGAATGCATACACAGAATATATGTATTTTATTTACATATACATGCATTGTTATGTATGTTATAAATGTTATAAAAGAAAAACACTGAAAAGTCCAAAGATGATAGGCTAGAGATGAAAATATTTCTAATATAATTGAATATATAACATAATTGAATTTTTGCTGTTTTAGATTCTTTGCTTTTGCAGACTTGAAATAAGGAGAGACTGTCAGATCATATGCAGATGCTACTAGACTTGTAATAAGGTTAAGTTCCATTAAACCCATCTTAAGTTTAAAAAATGTAGCCTTGGTTATCGTAAACTTGCTTAGAACACTTAATTTTGTCGTGATTGGACAAAATTATCTAACACAAAGCTTATTTTATGGTGAACTGTTGGATACTCATGTAGTCTTTTTTTTTTTTTTTTTTTTTTTTTTTGTGGTACTAAAGTTTGAACTGAGGACCTACACCTTGAGCTACCCCACCGCCCTTTTTTTGTGAAGGGTTTTTTCGAGATAGGTTCTTAGGAACTGTTTGCCCAGGCTGGCTTCAAATCTTGATCCTCCTGATCTCTGCCTCCTGAGAAGCTAGGATTACAGGCGTGAGCCTCTGGCTTGGTGACTGGTACAGTATTATAGGCATTTATCTTACCTGTGAACATGACTACCCTTGATGTATAAGGTTGAGTTATATATATGTTTATGTGCATACATACATGCAGATACAAAATAGGAATCAAACCATACGGAATTTTCTGTGATGTTTTGTTCATGGAGAGAGGTACAAATAGCAATTGTGAGTATTGACTCAGGGTCCAGACTGCCTTGGGTGTGCCACTTACTAGCTTGCTTCAACTCTTCTGTGCTTAATTTCCTAATCTGGAAATAAGGATAACATTTACACCTACCTCAACATTATTGTCAGAAGTAAGTGTTCAGTTATGTAAACTTTGCCTGCTGATGGGTATTTACATTGAATTGGAAGGACATTTTTTTGTTTCTTTTCTCCGAGTACTGGGGATGGGATGCAGGACCTTGAGCATATGAGCCATGCTTCTGACTCTGCTGGAGCTGCCCTCAAACTTGCAATCCTCTTGCCTCCACCTCCTCAGTAGGGTTATATAAGGCATGTACCTCCATGCCCACCTTGGAAGGGCCTTTTCTTATTTTACATTCCTACAGTTGAGTTGGACACAATGCCCAGGAAACATTCACTAGGCTCTCTTTTAGATGTCTTGTTTCTCTATGACTCCTGTTAGACCACTTTCTGGTACTCTCTTTGAGTTGGTTTGCAGGTGGTGCTTGCTAAAGATGTGCTGCTTTTCATGTTGATGATGGATGATATCTGGTGCTTTCAAAGAACTTCTGTTTGAATCTAAAACCTAATTTTGTACGTTATTTTCTGCTTGAATTAAATTTTGAAGAATTAGTTAAACTTTCAGTTAAAGTTGAGATTTATGAAGGTTGTATAAATTCCAGGAGGTAGCTTCCTCTTACCCCCTAACATTAGTAATACCTATTTGGCTGGGAAACCAGAGGATATAATTATTTTTTGTGGATGGGGGAATTACAGGGCTTGAACTCAGGGCTTTCTGCTTGCTGGGCAGGTGCTCTAACACTTAAGTTATACCTTCAGCCATTTTGCTCTGGTTTTTTTAGAGATAGACAGGGTCTTACTTTTTCCCCAGGCCAGCTTGGACTACAAATCTCCTATTTTATGTTTTCTGCTTCTGTCTAGCATGAGCTACTGTGCCCAGCTATTGGTTGAGATGGAGTCTCACTAACTTTTTGCCTGGATTGGCCTCTTAACTATCACCCTCCCAATCTCAGCCTCCCAACTAGCTAGCATTACAGACATGACCCACTGGTGCCAGGTTCCAAGGGATATTCTTCTGTTTTAATTGTTGTGCTGGGTGTGGGTACATTGTAGCATTTACAGAGGTTCTTACAATGTATCAAATACATCATACTTGAATTCCCCCCTTCCACTTCTCTCCCCCATCCCCCCTCCCCTTATTCTTGGAACAGTTTCAACAGATATTATTTTTGCATTTACATACATGTGTATACATTGTTTGCAGTGTCATCCTTCTACCCCTTTCCCCACCATCTCCCCCCCTCCCACTTGTGCCAGCCATCCCCTGGTCCATCCCCCCTCCCCCAGCAGAACCTGTTCCGCTCTCCTATTCTCTGTTTGTGTAGAAGAAAAAACATAATAGATGAAACGAGAAACATGATATTTTGCTAGTTCTAGTTCCAGATAAAGATAGCTAGCCACACAGTAAGGTTCCTTGTGTTGTTTCCATGCATATGTGTATTACAGTTCCAATTGATTCACCTCTTTCAGTCCTCTTCAATCCTCCCTAGTCTGCTTGCCATGGTGAACCTGGCCAATTTAAAATCTCTGTATTCATTCCTGTACAGTGAGCACATCAGACTCAAATCAAGTTTTTGGGTTTTTTTCCCTTACCCTGTCCCTCCCTTGCACAGCTTCCCCTTAGTGTGACCTGTGTCCCATAATATTGCTGCATTTGTTTTAGGTTTGCAATCCTCATATAAGGGAGAACATGCAGCTTTTGGCCTTGTGAGTCTGGCTAACTTCACTTAAGATGATGTTCTCCAGTTCCATCCATTTACCTGCAAATGACAAAATTTCGTTCTTTCTGGCTTAGTAAAATTGAATTGTGTATAAATACCACATTTTCTTAATCTATTTGTCAGTAGTGGGGCATTTTGGCTCTTTCCATAGTTTAGCTATTGTGAATAGTGCTGTAATAAACATGGGGCTTGCAAGTGCCTTTGTTGTAACCTGCCTCTCATTCCTTCAGGTATATCACTAGGAGTGGTATTGCTGGATCGTATAAATCTATTTCTAGTTTTGTAAGGCGCCTCCATACTGTTTTCCATAGTGGTTGTACTAGCTTACCTTCCCACCAGCAGTGTATGAGGGTTCCTTTTTCCTCCCATCCTTGCCAACACTTGTTGATGGTGTTTTTGATGGTAGCTATTCTTACAGGAGTGAGATGGGCTTTAAGTATGGTTTTGATTTGCATTTCCTTTATGGCCAGGGTTGGTGAGCATTTTTCCATGTTTTTTAGCCATATGGATTTCTTTGAAAAAGTTCAGTTGCCCATTTTTTTGGTCCATAGAGTTTTGGGGAGTTTAGTTTTTGAGCTCCCTATATGCTAGTTATCAGTCCTTTGTCTGATGTATAGCTAAGTGGGTGACCTCTTCAATTTAGAGACCATTTCTTTTGTATTGCAAAAGCTATTTAATTTCATGTAGTCCCATTTGTTCATCTTTTCTCTTAGTTGCTGAGCTGCTTGTGTTCTACAGAGCAAGTCCTTGCCTGTGCCTATTGCTTTCAGTATATTCCCTGCTTTTTCCTTATATTAGCTTCAAGGTTTCAGATCTGATATTAAGGTCCTTAATCCACTTTGAGTTGATATTGTACAGGGTGACAAACACGGATCTAATTTCAGTTTTCTGCAGGCAGAAATCCAGTTTTCCCAGCAACATTTGTTGAAGAGGCTGTTTCTTCATTGTGTGTTTTTGGCATCTTTGTCAAAAATTAGGTGGATGTAGCTCAGTGAATTCATATCTCGGTCCTCTGTTTTGTTCACTGGTTTTCATAATCTGTTTCTGTGCCAGTACCATGCTGTTTATATTGCTGTGGCTCTATAGTATAGTTTGAAGTTAGGTATTGGGATATCTCCAGCATTGCTCTTTTTTCTCAGTATTGCCTTGACTATTCATGGTCTTCTGTGTTTCAAAAGGAATTTTAGGGTTTATTTTTCAGTCTCTGATGAGTGTCATTGGGATTTTGATGGGAATTGCATTGAACATGTAGATTGCTTGTGATAGTAAAGCCATTTTTACTATGTTGATTCTGACAATACATGAGCATGGGAGATCTTTTCATCTTCTGTTATCTTCTTCAGTTTTTTTCTTCACTGGTTTATAGTTTTCTTTGTGGTCATTCACATCCTTTGTTAAGCTTATTCCCAGATACTTGATTTTTTTTTTTTTGAGGCTATTGTAAATGGAATTTTTTCCTATATTCTTTCTGAACGTGTTCATTGTTGGTATATAGAAAGAGTACTCATTTTTGTAAGTTGATTTTGTATCCTGCTGATTTGCTGAAGCTGTTTATGGTGTCTAAGAATTTTTTTGGATCTTTTAGGTATAAGATCATGTAATTTACGATTAGGGATAGTTTGAGGAGTTCTTTAGCTATTTGTATTCCTTTTATTTCGTCTTCCTCCATTATTGCTCTGGCTAGGAATTCCAAGACTATGTTGAATAGGAGTGGAAAAAGTGGGCACCCTGTCTCGTTCCTGACTTTAGGGGAAATGGGTTCAATTTTTCCCCATTAAGTATGATGTTGGCTATAAGTTTGTTGTATGTATTTATTATGTTGAGGTACATTCCTTCTATTCCTACTTTCATCAGCACTTTTATTATGAAATGGTGTTGAATTTTATTGAAGGCTTTTTATGCATCTTTTGAGATGAACAGGTGATTTTTGTCTTTGCTTCTGTTAATATGCTGTATTACATTTAATAATCTGCATATGTTGAACCATCCCTGCATTCTGGGATGAAGCCAGCTTGGTCATGGTGAATGATCTTTGTGATACGTTGTTGGATTCAGTTTGCCATTCTTTTATTGAGGATTTTTGCATCAATATTCATTAAGGAGATTGGCCTATAGTTCTCCTTTTTTGGATGGCGTTCCAGTTTTGGGATGAGTGTAATACTGGCTTCATAGAATGAGGTAGGCAGTGTTCCTTCCCTTTCTATTTCATGGAAAAGTTTAAGGAGTTGTTGGTATTAGCTTTTCCTTAAAGGTCTGATAGAATTCAGAGAATCCATCAGGTCCTGGACTTTTCTTTTTGGGGACACTCTTTATTGCTGCTTCAGTTTCATTGTGTTAGATCAGTTTAGGTGATTAATACTCTCTTGATTCAGTTTTGGATGGTCACATGTATCCAGAAATTTGTTCATTTCTTCTAGATTTTCCAATTTATTTGAATATAGATTCTCATAGTATTCCCTGGATTTCGTTGGTGTTTATTGTTACCTCCTCTTTTTCATTTCTGATTTTACTAATTTGGGTCTTTCCCCTCCTCATTTTAGTCAGATTTGCCAGGGGCTTGTCAATCTTGTTTATTTTTCCAAAGAACCAGCTTTTTGTTTTGTTGATTCTTTGTTTGTTTTTTTTGGTCTCTTATTTCGTTGGTTCTGGCCCTTATTTTTATTATTTCTTTCCTAGTTGTTTTGGGTTTAGCTTGTTCTGTTTTTCTAGGAGTTTGAGATGTACCATTAGGTTGTTTATTTGAGATCTTTCTGTTGATAGAGGGGTATTAAAGTCTCCCAATGCTACTGTGTTGGGGTCTATATGTGGTTTTAAGTCCTTTAGTGTATGTTTAATTAAGTTGGGTGCATATAAGTTGATAATTGTTATTTCCTCTTTATTAGTATGAAGTGACCTTCTTCATCTCTTTTGAATAATTTTAGTTTGAAGTCCACTTTGTCTGATACAAGTATCAGTACTCTTGGCTGTTTTTGGGAGCCTTTAGCTTGGTAAATCGTCTTCTAGCCTTTCACTCTACGCCACTGTTTGTTTCTGTCAATAAAGTTATTCTCTGGTAAACAGCAGGTTGTTGGGTCTTCCTTTTAATACGGTTTTCCAAACGGTGTCTTTTGATGGGTGAGTTGAGTCCATTAACATTCATTGTCAATATTGAGAGGTATATGGTGGTTCCTGCCATATATTGGTTTTTTTTTAAGGATTTGAGTGTGTGCAGCCGATTCAGTGCTATTCTCTGAGTGATTGCTTGGTCTTCTCATGAGGTTTAATACTTCCTGTCCTTTTGTGGTTGTGTTTGTTTTCATCTTCTGTGTGTGTGTAGGATTCCTTTCAGAATCTTCTATAGTGGTGGCTTGGTGGTCATATATTGTTTTAGTTTCTGTTCGTTGTGGAAGACTTATTCCTCCATCAATTCTGAATGATAGTTTTGTTGGGTAGAGTATCCTAGGACTGAAATTGTTTTCTTTTAGTGCTTGAAATACCTTCTTGCTTTTAAGGTTTCATTTGAGAAGTCTGCCTGCTGTTATTTTGATGGGTTTACCTTTATATGTAATTTGCTTTTTCTCTCACACTGTTTAATATTCTTTCTCTGTTCTCTGTGCTAGCTGTTTTAACGATAATATGCTATGGAAAGGTTCCATTTTGGTCAAGGTTGTTTGGTGTCCTGGAGGCTTCCTGAACCTAGGTGGACAACTCTTTCTCGAGATTTGGGAAATTTTCTGCTATTATTTTATTGACTATGTTACATACCCTTTTGGTTTGCACTTCCTTAATGCCTGTGATCCTCAGGTTTGGTCTCTTAATGGAGTTGCTGAGTTCTTGCATAGTCCTTTCATAGCTTTTGGGTCTTTTATTTAAGAGTTCTTCTGTTTTTTTCTTTAATACCATTTTGTCTTCAGGTTCTGAGATTCTGTCTTCCAGTTGTTCTAGTCTGCTGGAGTGGCTTTCCCCTGTATTTTTTATTTGATCTAAGGAAATTTTTATTTCCAGGGTTTCTATTTGATTCTTTTTTCTGAAGTTTTCCACATCTTTCATAAATTATTCTTTTATAACTTGTGTTGTCTGTGTTTCATATATCTTTTTTTATAGTCTCCTTTGTTTCACTTTGGAATTTGTTGAAGTCCTCTCTGAGTTCATTTAGTTGTTTCTGTGTCTTCTCAACTGTTTCATTTGTGGTGTCTTGATACTTCTTGAGTGCATCTTGTATTTTCTGGTTAATGGTGTCTTGTAGCTTCTCCATGAGTTTCTCAGTGATTTTGTCCATAATTTCCTCTTTGAGAGATTTTTTTGTGGGTGCCACTGAGTTCACTTGTGATATTTATCATTGTTCTTTTGGGGTCAGGAACTAGTTATTCATATTCTTCATTTCCCTTTAAATGCTCTATTGAATTGTTGATCTTTTGGGGGGTAGAATTTCCTAGCCTCCTTCTTCTTCTGCTATGATGTGCTGTACTCCTATGTTGTTGAGTGACTAACTTGGGATTTTAATCACCTATTATCTTCGCCTTGACTCAATTACTGTGCCAAGACTGCCTTAGTCATGAGTTAGGGTGATGTGGTATTTCTGTTCCCTGATTAGGCAGTATAAATTAGCAATAACAAATTCACTGATTCAGTGGTGGACTAGTTATTTACAAATAATATGTAGTGAGTCCCTTGGTGGTATTATCTATAAGCTGTTGAGATTGTGGGAATAATGGTTGTTTGGGAAGAGGTGGATACTTAGGTGTTGAAAGAGCTGGTGCTGGAGGAAGGGGGGATGGGGAGAGGGGTGGAGGGGTGTGAGGTGTGTGTGTTCTAGGGTACTAAGTCCCTAGTGTGCTTTGAGATGTAGTTTAGTCATTGTACAAGAGGGTACTATTGTCAGGGTTGCCAAGGGATAGGAAGGATGGGGTAATGTGTAAAGTTGTTATAATAAACTGTTCAGAGGGTGGTGCATTAGAGGAGGTCAAGATAGTAGGGGGAGAGGGAGGGGAAGGAGAGGAAGGTGATGAGGGGGAAAGGAAGGGGGGAGAAGATAGAAAGAAATCATTAAAAAATTGGGGTAGAGAAAGGAAAGTGGTGCAATAGAGGTCTGAGCAAATTAGTGTTAGGACAGAATGGAGAAGGGAATTAGGTAACAGTAAGATGAAAGAGAAAATTTAAATAAAAGTTAAAATTAAATTGAAAAAATTAAAATACAAAA